>NC_135880.1:152207378-152807378 GCF_964194155.1 Cetorhinus maximus | reverse complement strand
ATAGGCCAACCCCCCCAACAGTATCCAAAACGGTATACATGTTAGAGAGGGGGACAGCCACAGGGGATTTCTGCACTGACTACCTGCCCTTCTAGCGGTCACCCAGCTACCTGTCTGTACCTTGGGTGTGACCACATCTCCAAAACTCCTGTCTATGATGCTTTCTGCCACCTGAATGCTCCTAAGTGCATCCAACTGCTGCTCCAACCAATCCATGCGGTCTGTGAGGAGCTGCAATTGGTTACACTTCCTGCAGATGTAGTTGTCCAGGACACTTGAAGCATCACAGATTTCCCACATCCCACAGGAGCACTTCACCCCAGCAACTGCCATTTCTAGAACAATTTAATAAATTAATTTAAATCTAATTGCTTATTGACTCCTTATTAACTATACGTTTCCTAGGGCTAGAATTTTACTATTAATGCTAAATTCTAAGAACAATAATCCCCTGCTTCTGGTCTAGATACCCTCTACTTATTAATTAAGTGTTCAGATATTTTTATTCTCCTGTGGTATTTTTGTCAAGACAGTTTATAACCATGTAAATAAGTAAGTAATATTGAAATATATAAATGGCAACACCACAGTTTTTTTTATTGTAAACAGGAATAGAGTTGGTTGCAGCATAGGTGTGATGCTGTAGTAGTGGTTGAGTTGCTGTAGACACAAAAGTAAGATGTTACTGGGCCATCACTGGAAGCAGAGTATAACAAGTTTTAAAAACACAAGACATAGGAGTAATTGTCCATAAAGCCTTTCAAATCTGCTCCTTGATTCCAAAAGATTATCGCTGATCATCCAGCTCACCTCCACTTTGCTGCACTCTCCCCATATATCTTGATTCTTTTAGATTCCAAGAATCTATCTATCTAGTTTTGAATATGCTCAACAACTAAGCATTCACAGTCCCCATGGGTAGAGAATTCGTAAGATTCACAATCTTCTGTGAGAAAAAAATTCTCCTTATCACAGTTTTCATTATCCTGAGACTATGCCTCCTGGTTCTAGATTCTCCAGCCAGGGAAAACATCCTCTAAGCATCTAACTTGTCAATCCATCTTAGAGAATTCTATATTTCAATAAGATCACCTCACATTCTTCTATACTCTAAATATCATAAGCCTATTCTCCTCATAAGACAGCACTCTCATCTTTCCTTACGCTCCCTCTAAGGCAATTATATCCTTCCTTAGGCACAGAAATAAAACCTTTAAGTACTCCAGACATGGTCTCACCAAACCCTGTACAATTGCAGGCAACTTCCTGCCATTTGTGCTCCAAACCCCTAGCCGTAAAGACCAGCATAGCATTTCCCTTCCAGATTGCTAAATGTACCTGTAATAAATGTACAAGGACACCCAAATTCCTCTGAATACTAACATTTGATATGTTCTAAAGTGGGCAAATACATGACAGATGCAGTACAACGTGGATAAGTGTGAAGTTATCCACTTTGGTAGGAAAACAGAATGGCAGGGTATTACTTAAATGGTGATAGATTAGGAAATGTTGATGTGAAAAGAGACCTGGGTGTCCTTGTACACCAATCACTGAAAGCAAGCATGCAGGTGCAGCAAGCAGTCAAGAAGGCAAATGGTATGGTGTGAGAGGATGTCTTATAGCAGCTGTATAGAGCCTTGGTGAGACCACACCTGGAGTATTGTGTTCAGTTTTGGTCTCCTTACCCAAGAAAAGATATACTTGCCAGAGGAGTGCAGCAAAGGTTCACCAGACTGATTCCTGAGATGGCAGGATTATCGTATGAGGAGAGTTCGGGTCAACTAGTCTTGTATTCACTGGAGTTTAGAAGAATGAGAGGGGATCGCATTGAAACATATAAAATTCTGACAGGGCTGGACAGACTGGATACAGGGATGATGTTTCCTCTGGCTGGGGGTTCTAGAACAAGGGGTTACAATCTCATGACATGGGGTGGACCATTTAGGACTGAGATGAGGAGAAATTTCTTCACTCAGAGGGCGGTGAACCTGTGGAATTCTCTACCACAGAGGGCTGTGGAGGCCAGGTCACTGAATATATTTAAGAAGGAAATAGGTTTCTTGACTCTAAAGGCATCGAGAGGTATGGGAAGAGAGTGCGAGTATGACGTTGAGATAGAGGATCAACCACATTCATATTGAATGGTGGAGCAGGCTCGAACGGTCAAGTGACCTACTCCTGCTCCTATTTTCCATGTTTCTATTTTCCTTCAGATTAAAAAGAATTATTTTTTTCTATTGTTCCTACCAAATTGAATAACCTCACACTTAGTACAGGCAGCTTCTATTAGAGAACAAAAAATGTCATGTCCATTGCAGGGATGTCAAATTATGAACTTTCAGACAGTACTTTTAAACGTTGGACACAAACAAGCTGTTACAATGGCAGCAGAAAATCATGTGACCATTGACATTTGAGTGACAGTCAGGATCAAGTCCCAGGCAAGTACCTAATTAAATTAGGATGTGGATGTGGGTATCTCACAGCCATCCCTGGAATTTATATATCTCTTTGTTTAATAACGGACCAACATAAAAAAAAACTATGAAGTTTCCAGCTGGCCTATCTCCATGAGCAGAATTTTCCCGTGGTGTATTTAACCGCAGGCAGGAGGGGGGATCAATGGGGCTGGAGCTTCAAAAACCAGTTTCATGCCAACGTAAAATGATGGTGCGATCTTCCACTATTGCCACCAAAACACTAACATTTGATATGTTCTAGAGTGGGCAAATACATGACAGATGCAGTATAACGTGGATAAGTGTGAAATTATCGATTTCAGTAGTAGAAACAGAATGAATGTCAGAGTATAATTTAAATGGTGATAGATTGGGAAATGTTGATGTACAAAGGGACCTAGGTGCCCTTGTATACCAGTCATTGAAAACAAGCATGCAGGTGCAGCAAGCGGTTAGAGTGCATCCTGTTAATGGGAATCAGTTGAAGGCTCAACAGGTAACAATCCCCTCCCCCCCGCCCCAGCGCCCAATCTTCCGCAAGGCCATCAGGGAATCACGTCAGTCCAGAACACGTCTAAGAGTCAGCCCTTGCCTTAGGAAGGCCTTGGGCAGCTCGCATAGATAACAAAGAGATGGAGGCCTCCCCTGACCAGACCCTAGAATACCACTTGCAGTTCTGGTTGGGTAGAATATCAAGCACTTAGATCTTTTCTGCGCAGCAGCATCCTAGAGATTGATGCAGCAACTTCTCCCAGGGTTCGGGTCTTCAACCAACAACCTCTTCCAGGGTTCAGTTCTTCAACCAACAACCTCTTCCAGGGTTCAGGTCTTCAGCCAACAACCTCTTCCAGGGTTCAGGTCTTCAACCAACAACCTCTTCCAGGGCTCAGGTCTTCAACCAACAACCTCTTCCAGGGTTCAGTTCTTCAACCAACAACCTCTTCCAGGGTTCAGGTCTTCAGCCAACAACCTCTTCCAGGGTTCAGTTCTTCAACCAACAACCTCTTCCAGGGTTCAGTTCTTCAACCAACAACCTCTTCCAGGGTTCAGGTCTTCAGCCAACAACCTCTTCCAGGGTTCAGGTCTTCAACCAACAGCCTCTTCCAGGGTTCAGTTCTTCAACCAACAACCTCTTCCAGGGTTCAGGTCTTCAACCAACAACCTCTTCCAGGGTTCAGTTCTTCAACCAACAACCTCTTCCAGGGTTCAGGTCTTCAACCAACAACCTCTTCCAGGGTTCAGGTCTTCAACCAACAACCTCTTCCAGGGTTCAGTTCTTCAACCAACAACCTCTTCCAGGGTTCAGGTCTTCAACCAACAACCTCTTCCAGGGTTCAGGTCTTCAACCAACAACCTCTTCCAGGGTTCAGGTCTTCAACCAACAACCTCTTCTAGGGTTCAGTTCTTCAACCAACAACCTCTTCCACGGTTAGTTCTTCAACCAACAACCTCTTCCAGGGTTCAGGTCGTCAACCAACAACCTCTTCCAGGGTTCAGATCTTCAACCAACAACCTCTTCTAGGGTTCAGGTCTTCAACCAGCAACTTCTCCTAGGGTTCAGGTAGTCAACCAGCAATCTCTTCCAGGGATCAGGTCTTCAAGTTGCAGGTGGAAGGCTTCAGGAGGTACTGCTGGGCGGCGAGGGTCCATCGGTGGTAGGGGAGGTGGGATGGTGTGTACAAAAGATGGGGAGGAGGGGAATAAAGAGGCGGGGCAGGTGTGCAAGCTTAGAGGGGGCAGGAGAGGTTGGGGCTGTTAGGGGAAAGAGGTTCAGTGTGGGTCTTGGGCTTTTGCAATGAGTGAGGGATGGTGTGGGGATGGTGGGAAGGGCTGTGTTGGGTTGCGGGTGGTGAGAGGGGCTTGTGCAAGTGTAAAGAGGCATGGAGAGGGGTTTGGAGGTGTGAAGGGGCATGGGGGTATAGAGATGTGAATGGGAATGGGGGGGTGTGCGGTGTGAAGGGGCTCACAGGGAGGGATCAGCGGAGTCAATGGTGGATTCCTGGGTGGTAAACTGAGGGTAACTGTGGTAGGAGGGTATGGCGAGGGTTAAATGGAACAGCCAGTAGGGTGGCAGGGTGAGGGTGCGGTGATGTTGTGTGAAGGGGTGCCAAGGGTTGTTGGTGGGGATGCAGAAAGTGATTCAAACTTGGGGGGCAGGAGGTCAGGAGTATGAGAGTGGGCATGTCTATGGTTATGGGTTGAGATTTTTGGGAAGGAAGGGCCCTCTATATCAACCTGGATGGGATGGAAGGTGGTGGGGGAGGGTTGAAGGGTGACAGTGGGGACATCAAACGTGATTGGAGGGGGGTGGTAGGGGTGGCGGTGGTCAATAGTTATGGGGGAGAGGATGTGGGTGATTGGGCGGGGAAAAGGTGTTAGAGTACAGCTCGAATATCACTGCCACCATGGCTGGCCACATCTATGCAGAGCCTCGTGGCTGAGATCTCGAGATGCCTCATGGGAGTTGGGTCATCGGGAGTGGGCAGGGATGCAGGTCACCTCAACTAGACAACTGAAGAAGAACCCAGCATGTAGTTTCTACAGTTCTCGGTGTGTAGGGTAAAGGCTCAGCGCACACAGATGAGAGTGTGTAGGGTAAAGGCTCAGCGCACACAGGAGACTTCTTTCACATGGCTTGCAAGGACCCGAGCAAATGCCTTTGCCTCCCTGCAGGTGACTCATTCTGTGGGACAGGGCGACCCCAGGAAGATGAAGGTGAGGGTGGCAGAGGGTGTGGTGCACAAAGGCTTAAGGACTATCACAAATACATCCCATTAGACATGATTAAAGTGCAAGTGAATATATTTACAAACGTTTGATATGTGTGACATTCATAGTGCACCCATGCGACCACTTGTGAATTCAGAACTTATTAATTTTTCTCTCCCTACCACTTCTTCTAAGTGCTCCCCCGACATCCGCAGCAGCGGTGTAGGTAGCCTGCTGACCAGTTGGCCATGTTGCCTTGGATGACCTTGGTGGCCATCCTCTGGGGACCTGAGGCCTGGAGGGCCTCAATTACTTTGGCTGCCCTGCTGTGGGGCTGCTGCTTCCTGTGTGGTGACAGAAGACGAAGCAGAAGGCGTCACAGGGAAAGGGGATTAAGAAGGGCTGGACAACCTCAGAGAGTCCTGAGTGGAGGTTCTGAGGGTGTCCAGCTGCTGCTCCTCCTCTCTTTGGGGGCCTGAGGGCCCCTGCCTGACTCCATGAAGGGCAAGGGCACCTGGAGAGAGTTCGAGGTATCCTGTCTCCCTCTCATGTTGCCACTGTAGAAGCTGCCCCATGGCTATTGCAGTGGAGTGCAGGTCTGCGCACATCTCTGGCAGAATCTGCTGGAATAGGTTTGCCATGGAGTCTGCCACCCTCCCCATGGAGACCTTCATGCGCACACAGATTGGCATTGCTTCATCAGCCAGCAGGCAGATGGACTCCTCCACCTTGCGTGCCATCCTGTTGGGGGCTTCCAACACCTCTGCCTGCTGTTCCCCTGCCTCTTGCTGACACTCCATCATCAGCTAGAAGGTTGATTCCAAAGGCCCGTCATCGGACTCAGACCTTGCAGATGCCTCTTTGCCAGCACTCCTCCAAAGCTAGTGAGCTTGGCTGACCCTGCCTCCTCCTGCTGTGGACATGACTCCATGCAGTGACCAGCCAAATGTGAGACCCTTCCTACACTAGGAATAATACCAATCAAAATGTGTGTCTCTGGGCCAGTGGAGAGTGAAGCTATCTGACGTGACCCCTCTATAGGTGGACTTTGGTCACATGTGATGTATTTGTTCCTCCCTGGGCTTATGTTGGAGCTGAACAGGTCTTCCTGTGGCTCGGGTCCTGCTTCTTGCTTGTGGCACCTGCAAGTGAAAGAGGAGAGAGCAAGTGACTGCATGAGTTGCTCCAACATGGAGGCACCTTTGGCCCTGAGGTGTTTATGATATTCATGGATCCTTACTGATGGAGGCCGAAAGCCAATCTCTCCATCTCCGATGGCCCCTGTTATCCCAGTCCACCCCTCTCAGCTGTGCTGCCGCTCCTCGAAATCAGTGAGTTCTTTCAAGTGTGGTCGACCCCCTCCTGTCTCCTCCCTCTCTCAGTGACGATGGCTTAACTACCTCTGCACAGAGAGAAGATGGGGAAGAGAGCAGTTGTATTTAGCATTTAATTGTACATAGCAATTTCATGTACCTGACGCTTCCAGTCTTAAAAATGACTGGATTGTGTGGCATGTGATTGATGTGCAGCAGGTTGTCCACGAGGATTCTGGGCCAACACCCTCCAGAGTGGTGAGCCCATTCAGATACAAGGATAAGGCTCAGAAAGGCATGTCATTTGTGGAGCTTGCTGGTGTCCTCAATGCCTAAGCCCCTTCCCCCTACCTTCCTGCCCCTCTTCCAGAGAGCATGTGAGCTCTCTGTGTGGAAGGCTGAGGGAACAACAGAGGCCTCTCCACCTGCAGAGTAGATGGACTGCAGTGGAGCTATAAGGCATGACCTTATCACGGGGCCACTGAGGCCCATGTGCCCTGTACCATTCATTGAGGTGAGCGTGGGCAGCTGAGGGTTCACTTACCCTGGCGGTTCGAATGAGTCATTCATCCTCTTGCGGCATTGGAGGGCAATCTTCTGCTGGAGGCACTGGGCACTGACTGCCCTGGACACTTTCTCTCCCTGATCGGCCTCCTCCTCCCATCCGCTGGAAAGAGGACATCCCTCCAGTTGGGCGAGGAAGATGCCCAGAAAGGCATCGTTCAACTTTGGCGCTGGAGGTCCCTGTCCTCTTCTGGTCATCTCAATTGGCGTGGTGGATAAGTTGGTGTCCAGGCACCTTTTAAATATTGCGTTCGCATATGATGGCGAGGAGCTCACCATCCAACCTGCCCTGCCACGTGATTTATCAGGAAACCCCTGACTGCATAATTAATAAAGGCAGGGGCCACGCGATACGGCATGAATTCCTGGCAGCCTCCACGGTGGGAAACGCTCCTCATTTATGGCCCCGCCATGGGGCTTAGTCCTGGAAGGAAAAACCTCACTCCATGTTTCATACTGGACAAAAAGGATGATCAAAACTCAATTTGTGGCAGGTGGAAATGAATGGGTACTGTCAACTTCCATTGTATCACTAAGATAAAAGCAAAATACTGCGGATGCTGGAAATCTAGAACAAAAACAAAAATACCTGGAAAAACTCAGCAGGTCTGACAGCATCTGCGGAGAGGGATACAGTTGACGTTTCGAGTCTGTATGACCCTTCATCAGAACTAAGACATATAGAAATGAGATGAAATATAAGCTAGTAGAAGGGGGTGGGACAGGAGAGCTCGATAGGGGGCCTCCCCCATTCAAACCAGACTGGGTGGGCCTCAGGGGTGTTAACCCACAACACAGGATGTGGAATCAACATGAGTACCACACTTTATTTCAAAAACACCTTGAAATTGTGAAAAGCCACATGGTGAGACAGACATTTATTTTTGTCTGTTTAAAAGATCAGCTAAGAGCAGTTTGCAACTCAGAATCAACAGAGCCACCAGAACCATCAGTTCAGCCAGCTTGTGTACCAGACTCAGAAACTAGCTGCAAGATACCAAGCAGCTCAAATACTCAACCTGTTCACATTTCCAGGTTCACCTGACAACCAACCTCCTAGATATCTGACTACAAGAAACCTCACAACCTGCTGTGAACCTTTCATTTTACAAGACCCTCACTTCAACTTTAAAGCATCAAATCCATTCAACAAACCACAGGCCTGCCATGTGAGAGACTGGAGATCATTAATCAGAGACTGAATCAACTGTAAACTGTAATAGTGCATGACCTTGATCTGTATCCCACCTTTGTGAGTTTGTGTGTGTGTGTTTGTGTGTTTTTTGCATTCATGGGATGTGGGCATCGCTGGCTAGGCCAGCATTTATTGCCCATTCCTAATTGCCCTTGAGAAGGTGGTTGTGAGTTGCCTTCTTGAACCGCTGCAGTCCATGTGGTGTAGGTATATCCATGGTGCTGTTAGGGAGAGAATTCCAGGATTTTGACCCAGCGACAGTAAAGGAACTGTAGTATAGTCCCAAGCCAGGATGGTGAGTGGCTTGCAGGGGAACTTCCAGGTCGTGATGTTCCTATCTCTCTGCTGTCCTTCTGGATGGCAGAGGCTGTGGGTTACGTGTGTGTTGTGTGTGTGTGTGTGTGTGTGTGTGTGTGTGAGAGAGAGAGAGACTGAATGTGTGTGTGACGTTGCGTAATTCAGGGTAAGCGTGTGAGAATAAATAATATTTATTTTAAACTCTCAAAAGCTTGCTGCTGAATTGTTTAATTGCATTACACACTCCAAGGGTAAGAAAAGACACATAAGCGGGCAGAAAGAGAACACATTCATTCTGGCCGTGACTCAAAACATGATGGAAACTCTCAGCAGGTCAGGCAGCATCTGTGGAGAGAGAAACAGAGTTAACAGTTCAGGTTAATGGCCACTTGTTAGGACTGGAACAAGTTAGAGATATGACAGGTTTTAAGCAGGTACAGAGGCATGGAAATGTGGAAAGAAAAACAAGGGAAAGTCTCGTATAGGGCGGAAGACAGTTTAGATTAAATTACAAAAGGGATTATTGTGGAAGACAGAACAGGATGCTAATGGGGTTAATAAAGAAACAAAGAGCATAATTTTAAGTCCCGCGGGCAGACGCGCACCTGACCCACTTGGGCATAAATCCGCGCGAGATGACGTTGGGCGAGTGCCCAACGTCATCCTGCATTCGTGCAATATTCCGCTCAGCGGGCATGCGCGGGTGTCGGATCCGTGCCTGCCATCAATTAAAAGGCCACTTAAAGGCCAGTGAAAACCCAATTGATTCCGATTTCACATTGCCCGTGCGATTCCGTGTTCATCGCATAGGCAAAACAGGCAGGCGGGCAGCTGACGTTTTGCAAAGCCTTATCCAAGGGTGGGATAAAAAGGTTCAGCAGCATTGCCATTGTGAGTCGTGAGGGTTTTAAGAGATAGTTTGCTGCTGGTTGCTTGTTGGAACTTGACAGCTTCATCTCTGTTCGGAGCTTTATTCTTTGCATTTCCAGGCTTCATTTCAGGACTTATTGGTGTCTCCAAGGCCCCCGGAGAATTTTGACCATGTGGACCCTTCCATGTATCAGCTGTAACCCTGGTAATGGGGATTGTGCTCTCTCTGAGCAGGAAGAGAGGGGCAGGAGGAAGAGGAGGTCAAGTGTCCCAACGCATCTTCCAGGGGAGTGACCTATGGGAGAAGAGGCAAAGGCACAAGGGGTGCAGGACCAGTAGGTAGTCCAAGGCGGAAGGGGCCACAGAAGACACCACTATCCTGCTGCCACGGCTTACAGGCTTACAGCGATATAGCTACCTCAATATGTCTGAGGTGCAATGCCGAAAGAACGAGACTGTGACCTACATTTGTCGTGTGATTGGGCCTGAGTTCACCTCCAGGTACACATCCTATGCCAGTGGGTCTGGAGATCACAGTGGCCCTCAACTTCTATGCCTCCGGCTCTTTCCAGGGGTCAGTGGGGAGTCTTTATGGAGTGTCCCAATCAGCTTTCCACAGTTGCGTCAAGCTGGTGACAGAAGCTCTGTTCAGGTGGTTAATGATTTATTCATTTTCGTAAGGATGAGCCCAGCCAGACCAGACGAGCCGTTTGCAGCAATTGCTGGGTTCCCCCGTATCCAGGGTACAATCGACTACACACAT
This sequence comes from Cetorhinus maximus, assembly GCF_964194155.1. Classification (NCBI taxonomy): domain Eukaryota; kingdom Metazoa; phylum Chordata; class Chondrichthyes; order Lamniformes; family Cetorhinidae; genus Cetorhinus; species Cetorhinus maximus. The sequence goes on along the minus strand of NC_135880.1, from coordinate 152,797,205 downwards.
GTGGCCATAAAGGTCAGCCAGTTGCCTTCATCAACAGGAAAGGATTCCACTTGATGAATGTCCAGGCAGTTTGTAACTACAAGACGCAGATTCTGCAAATCTGTGCAAAGGTACCTTGGCAGCTCCCATGACGCTTATATCCTGAAACACTCCCAGGCACCAAGGCTATTCAGTGCTCCAGCCCGACTGGATGGTAGGCTGCTAGGTGACAAGGTCTACCTGTTGAAAAGATGGCTTATGACACCCCTCCGTCACCCAAGAACAAAGGCATAAGTGTTATAATAGGAGCTGTGCCTCCACAAGGGCGGTGATAGTGAGGGTCGTATGTCTTCTGAAGATGCATTTCCGATGCCTGGACCATTCAGGGGGAGCACTACAATACCCCCCAGAGCGGGTGTCACTGATAGTGGTTACATGCTGCGCTCTCCACAATCTGGCACTGGCAAGGGGAGGGCTCACTGAAGGAAGAGGATCTTGAGGCAGCTCCACAGGCCACAGAGGATAAATCCAGTGCTGAGTCAGGAGAGGATCATGGTGAGGAGAACGCTGAGGGCGTGGAGGCAGACCTCTGTAAAATTCAGTGAGGCAGGGACACCTTGATCCAACGCTCCTTCACTAGGCTGCCAAAGATCTGTTTTCACCTCATGCCAGGGCTGCCGCCTCCATCCCGGATGTCTGAAATGACCCTTTCATTCGAACCCAAAGGCCGCTCAGTGTCTGTGCAATAAAGTTTAGAGCCACTCACCTCCAGCATTACGTACTGGCGTACCCTGCACCAAATAAAACAGACGAAGCATTTTCAGGCCAGTATGACAAAAGCAAATTTTATGTAATTTTCACTTTCAAAACAAATGATCATCTCCGGTCTTCATTTCCACACCAATAAAAATATAAAGAAAACATTACAGAACAGAAGATCACCTGTGAACAGTCCCTCTTGTGCTCATTGTGCCTTAAACTTACGTTTAGGAGTGCTGTGTCTTGGTGCCCTCCCATCTCTGGCAGCGGCATTGGAGACAGCCTGCTGACTCTGCTGTCTTGTCGGCCTTGATGACCTTGCCAGTCGTCCTCTGGCCAGTGGAGCCTGTGGCCCCGCCTGGGAGGGAGCGGCTGGTGCCATGGCTGGCATCTCCCCAGTCATCACAGCTTCATCAGATGCCACGGTCACGGGCAGAGGGGCGGAGGAGCTGCTGCTGTCACCCAGAGTGGCCTGAGAGGAGCCCACAGAGACGTCAAGCAGCTCGTGCACCAACGTGAGGCTGCTTTGGACCTCCCTGCTCACTATTGATGGGTAGGCACCTAGCTGGGATAATGGGTGCCTCATCCATCTCCCACACTTAGCACTGTCCACCTGTATTCATTACCTGTGTGAGGGTCTGCAGGTCCGAGCGCAGCCCCAGGAACCCCTAATTCTGTCCCTGGAGCTGCATCTCCATGAGAGTCGCCACTCTGTCAATGGAGGAGGCAGTGTGCTTGGCCATAAGGGTCAATACAGTGCTCATGCTCCACGTGGACTCTTCCACAACAGAGACCATGGCACACATACCCTCATGGAACTCCGCCAGATCCTCTCACCTACCCTGCTGGACATCCAGCATCTGTTGCCTAACGGATGACTCCAGAGGGTCATCATCTGCTTTTGACTCAGCATCGTCCTGGTGTCCAGCAGTCCTCCTACTGCTGCCACCCTGGGCACTCTCTGCCTATGCCTGCGTCTCAAGCAAGTGAGAAGTGCCCTCACCACTGTGCACTGACACTCCAGCCGAAGATCTAAAGCCCACCAATGTACTGCTTTCTGCGCTGGAGCCTGGTTCAGAGAGCGGGTGTGACGCAGGTGCAGCTGAAGCCCGGCGGTCCTCTGGCATCATGGGTGGCTCTTCGGGGTCCTGCAATTGAGTGCGTGCTGGTGAACCTAAGGGAGAACAACAACATGTAATTAGTTTAAGTCATCACAATGTCACTGTGCATGCCAGGCACCCTGGTGAGACAATGGAGATCTGCATCATGGTACCACCGTCTTTCAATGATCAATGGGGACTCCAGTTTTGAGGCTCCCATCAATTAAGAGACTACACTAGAATGTTTGCACTATCTGAAACTCTCACCTCTGTGCACTGCACTCTTACCTTCACCTGACATCCCTGCCTCTCCACGACCAGCTGAGCGAGGAGCTCTTGAGCTCCAAGGCATCCTGCTAAAATCTGGTCAATATTAGCAGGTTTGGGGTCCTCCACCTATTCGTGACCTCTCAAATTGGTTATGGCTTGTCTTCTCCTGAAAGGACAGAGGAGCATTGGTCATTTAACTACCTGTAGTGCCTTTGCAGCCTGGCCAACCCCAGCTGAGGAGCACCTTGCAGAACACATCAGAGTAGTGGTCCCTGAGCCTCAAGGCACTCAATTCAAGCAGCCAGGGCTCACCCCCTTAGCCAGCTCCAGTGTCAGTGACAGTCGGCTCTCAGACTCTCACACCCCTGAGCTCCACGGATGAATGGCCAGCCCTTAACACTTCTTCACACTGAAACATGCCAACATGGTACTCACCCTTCCCTAGCGCAGCAGATCATTGAACCTTTTGCGACACTACACCCGTGTGCGCTGCACAACATCATGGCTGCTCACCTGGGCTGCCACCTCCTCCAAAGTTTTTTTTGTCTGGTGCAGTGGTCTTCTCCTGCCATCACTGGAAACGAGGGTATCCCTTCTGGCAGCCCACCTCCTCCAGAAGGATCGCCTGACCTGCCCTCCCACCTGACGTCTCCAACCGCTGTTGAGGCCATAGCTTTACTTTCCAGAATGCAGAATATATGATTCTTCCCTAGCAGCTTTCAAGGAGCTGCCTCTGCCGTTTTTAAACTGCCCGCTGTGTCGCTGTTGGACCCGGCACCCCACAGGCGCCTCCGCCCGGCCCTTTCCGATCATTGGGAAGCTGCGTTTCACGCTGGCCGGGCCTTAATTGGCCAGCCAGCGTGAACTCGCAGTCTTGGACCAATCGCAGTCAGGGGCCTGTTTCCTGACCGGTCCCAGGCCTGCCGATCGCACACGCCTGCCAAGGGTAAAATTCAGACCAAAATGTGTGTCTGGGTGAGGTGTGAATGGGAATAGCAGAATCATCACCAATGCCTGCTGTCTTAAAAAAAACCAGGGCAAAAGTTATGACCTGAAATTATTGAACTCAGTACTGAGTCCAGAAGGATGTCAAGTGCCAGTTTGAAGCTTATGCTTACACTGCGCATCACTCGAACAATATAGGAGGCTGAGGGCAGAGTGATCAGATTCAGAGTGGGGCAGAGAATTAAAACAACAGGCAACCAGAAACTCAGGTTATGTTTGCGTACTGAATGCAGGTGTCACACTAATCAGCTACCCAAACTGCAGTTAGTCTCCCGAATGTAGAGGAGGCCATTTTTTTTTCATATTCGCTCATGGGATGGCTAGGCCAGCATTAATTGCATTTATTGTGAAGAGCAAATACAGTACACTAACCTGAAAGATGTACAAGAAAATCACTGTTGCACCTGTAAGGAAAGTTTGCTGCCCTAGACAGTTGGAAGGGAGGAATTTGAAGGTCAGATGTTGCCCCTCCAGTGTCAAGGGGGGAAGTGCCCCTTCAGAAGGTTGAAAGGGGAGGGAAGCAGATGATGTATTTGGTGGCATCACCCTTGAGGTGGTGGAAATGGCAGAGGATGGCCTATTGAATGTGGAGGCTTATGAGGTGCAAGCTGAGGACAAGGGAGCTCAATCCTGATTCTAGAAGGGAGGGGAAAGGGTGAGAGTAGACGTGTATGAAATGGAAACCACATACAAATGCATTAGACAGGTCACGCATTATTTGCCATGGCCTATCAATGTATTTCTTTCCCAACTAATGACACCATTCAGACAGGTATTGAGGCTTGTAGGTTATGGTTTTTCCAGATGTCTAGAATACCATAGACTGCACACATGTGGCAATCTGTTTACTCCCTCTCCAGCCAGCAGCCCACATTAGTGACATTAAGTGCAAAGGCTTCCACCCCAGCAATACTTATGTCAATTACAATTGTTAGAATGAGTTGGGAAAGTTATCTAAAGGGATCTGAAGTTCCCAACTAGCTACATGCCACTCTGTACAACAATGTTGTCACATGTTTCACATAATTTATTAAGTTAATTGCAATAAGTACAAAGTTACAATACTTAGCAAAAGCAGTGGATCAGTCCATTCACTATGGAACACTGGCTCTCGACTTCCAGTTGACTGTGGCACTGTCTCTTGTTCTGTTGACCAAAGTCTATCTTCTGTTTTTCCTTCTTGCTGTGCACCGAGCTACTGAAACTCTTTCAAGTTACCAACAGTCACAGATTGCAACTTCTTTCGAGTACAATCACAGTTCTTGGTTTTCCAGGAGTGGGACATGAACCCACAACCCTCTGATTCAAAGGCGAGGGTGCTATGAACTGAGGCACAGCTGACACCTTGAGCTACTGAATGTTGTTGCTCATTAACCCTTGCTATCAATTACCTCTATACATGACCAGTAGTATCCTTTGGTTCTGATTGGCCCAAGCAGCAAATGATCAGTGCATGATTGGTTAAGTTGTGCATGATGAATATCTAATTGGTCTCTTAAGGGTGATGGTCATCTTACTGATGTCGCTACCCACTAACTCCTGACTGGCTCCCTAAGATGTCAGTCACTTGTGGGGACATCCTTCTCATTACAGCTTTCCCGTGTTATTTTATTAAGTTTATAGCTTTCCCCTAAGATAACAAGGCACCACAAAGTAATTTGTGTGTCTGATTATTTGTGATATGTGGATGTGTGGTGTCACTTCCTAATGATTAATGTTCTGGGCTTGTTGCCTCAAAAGACCTACCTGAACATCCTGGGTGTCCTGGAAAGTTCAAACGCCTATATGTAACTTCTCAGTGACTGCTGATGCCTGAAGCAAGTTACTTAAAAACAAATAACTAAAAGTCTAAGAGGCACACAATCTCAAAACAATACAGCAGGTACAAAATTACTACAGTACATATAAAATCAGTGCATTAAGATGATTAGTGTATTAAAGTTGAGGTAGCAGTATACACAATACAAAATGCCATATTCTATTAATATATATTCATAAGAAATAAAAGTTACAAAACCTACATAACTACAGCACTGATTACAGAATCTGATAATAAAAACCACAGTAATGCATAAAATTTGATGCATACTTTGAAGGAAAGTGACTGTTTCAACTTAAGGCACTTTAAGTTAAAAAGCTAAGACAATTTAATACATAGAACTGTAGTTTGAGACCTAAAACTACTTTACTTCACACAATAAGCTTTTGAGAGCAATACAGCAAAAATCTCAAACCACTTCCCAGAGGCTAATCTCTACAGCATTTGCTTTCACAATTAAGCTGCAAGAGACCTCACATGTGTCTTCTGATCAAGCCAAAAAGTGTAACAGTGATTTTTCTTCAACATTTGTTCTGTTGTAAAACCATAAAACCTAACCTTACTTTGGCCTAAGGCAATATGGCACAAAACTAAAGACAAAAAGCTCACATATTATGATACCAGTGCCTTACATATCGAGTAAATTGAATGATAAACTTTGGGCGGAATCGTCCCAGGTTTGCACTAAGTGCAGCAGCGGGCAGGGAAAACGATGTTTTACCCACCAGCCGCAATGGCGGCTTCTCGCGCCATATCGTCCCAAACCTGTCGCATTAATAATGCATTCCTGGGAAACATGCTGTTTCAATGGCGGGCGGGCTCTCATTCATCTGCCACGCCATCGCCTCACTGCTTCATCATGCTGGGCGCCATATTTAAAGTGCAGCTGTGCACACACTTCTCATTCTTTCCAGACCACGACTGCTGCACAGAAGACATGGCCCTGAAAGACAAAAAGACTGCAGCGTCCCTCGAGCGCCTTTTGGACGCCATGGAGGCCCACCATGATGTCCTCTACCCCTGCTCTGGCCGCAGAAAGGGAGCAGCATCATCAATCCAGCTTGGGAGGCGGTGGCAGCAGTGGTCAGCGCCATCACCCAGCAAAAGAGGACAACCACTCAGTGCCAAAAAAGGCTGCCATGCAATAATTATCTCTCCTTGCTTTCGCAGGCGGATCTGGGAAACAGGTGACGGAGTCCACAACCCAGGGCCTCCAATCACGCCCTGAAGAAACCTCGGAAGAGGAATCTGAAGGCACCCTCCTTGAAATCCCATCACAGCGCTCACCCACACCCTCCACCAGCGCAGAGACACCCATCTCGGAGGGACCTAGCTTTATTGCACTGTCTGATCTACAGCAGGCGGCAGCAGGGACTTCCCAAGTGTCCTGCACTCGGAGGACTGTTGGAGGCCAGAAACCTGCTGAGTCTGAGTCAGATGATGAGCCTCTGGACTCAGTCATGTCTCAGTTGCTGGAGCTGCAAAGGCAAACTCAGGAACATCAGGGAGTGATGTCCGCTGCACTCCTCAGATTGCAAGGCGCGATGGAGGAGTCTGTCTGCCTTCAGGCTGAGGTGAAAGCACGGCATGCCAATACATCGAGGTCAACACTGATAGGATGGCGGCCACCATGGAGACCTTGGTCCAGGACGTTACTCCTGCACTGCTGCACGAGCTGAACTCCATCACTGATGCCATAGTTGGCCTACAACAGTGTTTACGCGAGAGGGGTGTGGGGTAGCCTGATCTCACTCCAGCTTCCCATTTTCCTCAAGAGGTCAGCCAGGGCCTTCAGGCACCCATAGGGAGGAGGATCAGCAGATGCACACCCTGGAGCCATACACCCAGGTGACTCCGGGAATGTCCAGTCTGAATCCCCTCTTCCTGTGTCCTAGCAGCCCCAGCTCCACAGCTCAAGGAGGGTGCCACTGCCACATAGCAAGACCCCGAAAGCAGGCCGGGCCCTCCAGGTCTCAGCCCTCCAGACAACGCCCGTCAAGGTCATCACAGACAGGGCGTAGCAGTCAGCAAGCTACTGCCACCTACACCGTGGATGTCCGGGGAGCACCAAGACATAGCGGCACGGTTAGGAAGGTTAAGAAGATGAAGTTGCATAGCTTGGGCATGGGTGTTAATCATTTGTACATAATCTTCACTATCATGAACCTTGTTCTGATGAGCAGTGTTCATGTCACTCAGATGTGAAACCTTTCTGTACAAGGTAAAGGCAGGAGTCTCAGTCCAGGGCCTCTTCCCTGTGCATTGTGCAACCTTCAGACCAAAGTGATGGTCCACCCTCACACTCCATGGACACATTACTGATGCTTACACCTCAATGCTGCTTGTTATTGCTGCCAGAATGTTGTGGACAGGCATCACTGAGTTCTATCATTCTCTCTGTGTGCTCTCAGCACCTTTAAGGTGGGGCTGGCCCCCACCTCTTCAGCATCTGTGACCAGTGATGCTGACCTGAAGGGGTCAGGTGCTGAAGGCGGACAAAGATTAGATGTTTTTAAAGTTTCATAGTTGAGTCTCCATGATATGACCCTGATCACAGAGCACAAGCGAGATGCCCTCTGCCAGACAGGAGTCAGATATACTCAGAGGTTATGTGAAGACCTATGAGGTGTCCTCACTGCATGTTGTCATCATGCTCCTGCAATCGAGCAATTATTAGGACCTTCACTGCGTCTCCATGACAGGAGCCTTATCACAGACTGGAGTCAAACGTTCATAGATGCAATGTGAGGATCTAAGGTGTCTCCTCACTGCATGTCATCATCCTCCACAAATCTAGCAGCCATGGGGGCCTCCCGAGCACGCCTGCCTTGGCTGGCCGGTGGGAGGGCCTCGCTGCCATCATCGTCACTTTTGAGGACCTCATTACTCCTTATCGGAGGAGACGTGCAGCTTCTCCATCTCCTCCTCAGCCAGCTCCTCTCCTCGTTGCAGCACTAGGTTGTAAAGGGCACAGCAGGTGACAACGATGTATGACACCCTCTATGCAAGGCTCCACCAGACCGGTCCAGACACCAGGACCTCATTTTCAGCATCCCAATGGTTTGCTCCATGAAGGTGCAAGTTGCGGCATAAGCCTTATTATACCTTCGTCTGCTGCAGTCTGAGACCATGGGTGTCATCAGCTACGTCTTCTGCTGGTACCCATTGTCCTCAAAGAGCCATCCCTGCAACCTCTGTGGACCCTGGAAGACGTCAGGGATCTGTGACCGATTGAGTATGTAGGAGTCAAGGACATTCCCTGGAAAACATGCGCAGACCTGCAGGATGCATTTGTGGTGGTCGCCCACCAGCTGCACATTCAGCCAATGAAAACCATTGTGATTGACATAGTTGACCACTTGTGGCAATGGAGATCTGAGTAACCAATTGCACCCTGCACTTGTGGGAAACCTGAGATCTGGGCAAATCCAATTCCTCTTGTATCCTGGCTCTCCTGGACCTGGGTGAAAGGCACTATGTTGTGTGCCCTCGCGAAGACGGCGCCCTTGGCCTCATGGATGGATTTGTGGGTGGAGGCTTGTGGTATCCCACAGAGCTTACCATTTGGAAGCAAATGGGCATATTAGTGAGAGGCAGCGTGGTTTTGTGAAGGAGAGGTCGTGTCTCATTAACTTGACCGAGTTTTTCGAGGAAGTGACAAAGATGATCGACGATGGAAGGGCAGTGGATGTTATCTACATGGATCTCAGTAAGGCCTTTGACAAGGTCCCTCGTGGCAGACTGGTACAGAAGGTAAAGTCGCATGGGATCAGAGGTGAGCTGGCAAGATGGACACAGAATTGGCTTGGTCATAGAAGGCAGAGGGTAGCAGTGGAAGGGTGCTTTTCTGAATGGAGAGCTGTGACTAGTGGTTTTCCGCAGGGATCAGTGCTAGGACTTTTGCTGTTTGTAGTATACATAAATGATTTGGAGGAAAATGTAACTGGGCTAATCATCGGCAGGGGTATTGAGTATAAAAGCTGGGAAGTCATGCTGCAGCTGCATAGAACCTTGGTTAGGCCACACTTGGAATATTGCGTGTAATTCTGGTTGCCACATTACCAGAAGGATATGGAGGCATTGGAGAGGGTGCAGAAGAGGTTTACCAGGATGCTGCCTGGTCTGGAGGTTATTAGCTATGAGGAGAGGTTGGAGAAACTCAGATTGTTCTCACTAGAGCGACGGAGATTGAGGGGCGACTTGATAGAAGTTTACAAAATTCTGAGTGGCATGGACAGAGTAGATAGTCAGAAGCTTTTTCCCAGGGTGGAAGAGTCAATTACTAGGGCACATAGATTTAAGGTGAGGGGAGAAAACTATAGAGGAGATGGACGGGGCAAGTTTTTTTACGCAGAGGGTAGTGAGTGTCTGGAATTCGCTGCCAGAGGAGGTGGTGGAAGCAGGTACAATAATGATGTTTAAGAGGCAGCTTGACAAATACATGAACAGGATGGTCATAGAGGGATACGGACCCCGGAAGTGCAAAATGTTTTAGTTTGACAGGCAATATGATCGGCGCAGGCTTGGAGGGCTGAAGGGCCTGTTCCTGTGCTGTACTTTTCTTTGTTCTCTTTGTTACATGTGGACCCCTGAAAGGAGCCACTAACCTAAAAATTGAGCACCACGGTGACTTTCACGGCCACTTGGCAGTGGATGCTCTCCATGTCCCCGCGGTGCCAAGTCCTGCAGTAGCTGGCAGATGTGACTAACCAGTTATGACTGACCCCAGACTTGCGCAGTCTTCAGCAACACAGGCTCTTGGTCATCTGCAGGAATGAAAGGTGCCTTCTATAGACTCTGGGTTTAGCTAGACGCCGACCAGTGATGGCTCACTGTGGCTCTTCAGCAGTATGTGCAGGAGCCCCAGCCGCCCCTTCTTCCTGAGGGTGCTGTCCCTCCATCTGCAGAGCCAGGCACCTCCGTCATTCTCTTGTCTGTTATCTTTGCTCTCTGTACGCCATGAGGCATACAGCTAGTTCACCAGGCTCCTTGCTCCTGATGTGCTCCTCCTGCATGATAAAAGAGAGACGCGTGGGTTAGCTTGGGTGTCCTGAGAACCTCTCTTGCTTGAGTCTGACGGCCCCTTAACACATCCTGGAGAGTGTTGGCCAGAGTGGATGGCCAGAGCGCTGCATGACTGCCCGAAACCCTACCCACCTCCACCCAACTCCACCTGACTGATTGGCGGCAGTTTTGCACATTGGACTGCATGATGTGCTCTTAGCTCAAGTAAAGGCATATTCCTAACTGCACTGCAAGACTGCACTGTTAGTGTGAACCAAGGTGGAGACTGGTCCAAACTGGGACGATAACATTGCAAGGGGCTCTGTGCACATCCACCAGTGACTGCTCCACGGCCAGCTTTATCAAGGAGATTGTACAACGTGCCTAGTTATCCAAGTGTTTTGCAGTCCACTAAAATGTTCATTCATTTGCAGAGGAGATTCTGTATCCAAAGGATGAAAAACTCTTGATCACTTTGTGGCACTTTCATGCCTCTGCATTGCTTGAGTGGGCAGATAAGCTAGAGACCCGACTCCATGCATGTCCATGTGGCTGTGCCTGAACTGCCTCAGCTGTGGAGGAATGGTCACTTAATACAGGATTTCTCTAATGGATACACTTCCCTCCCTGCCACCCCACGCATGCTTTTACACTACTTTCAACCGCAGGGCAGCCCTAGCAACCCCCACAAGGCGCCTCAACCTTGAAGTCAAACAGGCGACCCTTGTGAGCACTGCGCAATGTGACTGTGCACTCACTTCCGAGTTCCCCTCAAAGTGCAGCCTGCCAAGTGCACGCCTTATATACGCTGTTGTGAAACACGTCGGCATACAATAGTGGGCAGATGATCGAGCGGGATGGGGGGTGATTTTGGCGGGCTGGCCTTATAAAGCCATTACAATGAAGTTCCTGATGTCCAATGGTGGGAAATGCAGCCCGCAATCGACAGGCTGAGCGGACGATCGCAAACTAGTTTCACGACGTCATGAAACTGATTTCTGGCCTTTTCACCTTATTGTCCACTCATGCCACCGTTCACACCCGACCCAGCGGGCACAGAAAATTCCATCCTTTGATTTCTTGATAATTGTACGTAACTAAACTAAAGCTATTAGAATTGTTCAGCATGAGCTTCCCTACACTTTTTTATTTATTCATTTATGGGATGTGGGCATTGCTGTCTCAGCCAATACATAATTCTGAAGTTCCAAAGAAGAGTCATATTGGACTCGAAACATTAACTTTGTTTCTCTCTCCGCAGATGCTGCCAGAACTGCTGAGTTTTTTCAGCATTTTCTGCTTTTATTTCAGGCCTACCAGTTGCTTTTTTTCATTTATTCTTTCAGGGGATGTGGGCATTGCTGACAAGGCCAGCATTTGTTGCCATCCCTAACTGTCCCAGAACTGATTGGCTTGCTGGCCATTTCAGAGGGCAGTCAAGAATCAACTACATTACTATGGATCTGCAGACACATTTAGACAAGATGGGGTAAGGACAGCAGATTCCCTTCCCTCACGAACATTAGTAAACATTAGATGGGTTTTTACAACAATTGATATGAGTTTCATGGTCACCATTACTGAGACTAGCTTTTAATTCTAGATTTATTAATTGAATTTAAATTCCACAAGCCGCCATGGTGGTAATTGAATCCATGATCCTAAATCATTAGCTTGAGGCTCTGGATTACTAGTCCAGTGACATTACCATCTCTCCATTAGGCAGCACAGTATTATACAGTCGAGAGGGAGTAGCCCTGCGAGTCCTCAACATTGACTCTGGACCCCATGAAGTCTCATTGCATTAGGTCAAAGATGGGCAAAGAAACCTCCTGCTGATTTACTGATTATTACATCTCAATCCCCTACCCCCTCAGCTGATGAATCAGTACACCTCCATGTTGAACACCACTTGGAGGAAGCACTTAGGGTGGCAAAAATGTACTCTGGATGGGGGACTTCAATGTCAACAACCTTGACTGGCTCAGTAGCATCACTGAACCGGCCAAGTCTTAAAAGGACTTAACTGCTAGACTAGGTCTGCAGCAGGTATTGAGGGAACCAACAAGAGGGAAAAACATACTTGACCTTGTCCTGATCAATCTACTTGTTGCAGATGCATCTGTCCATGACAGTATCACTAGGAGTGACCACCTCATAGTCCTGGTGGAAACAAAGTCCCATCTTAATATTGAGAATACTGTCCATCTTGTTGTTTTGCACTACCACTGTGCTGATCTACATCTCAAAATTGGATGTCAATGAGGCACTGTGGGCCATCAGCAGCAGCAGAAATGTATTCAACTATAATCTGTAACCACATGGCCTAGTATATCCCCCACTTTATTATTATCATCGAGCCAGGAGATCAACCCTGGTTCAATGAAGAGTGCAGGAGGGCATGCCAAGAGCAGCACCAGGTATACCTAAAAAATGAGATATCAACTGGGTGAAGCGACATCACAGGACTATTTACGTGCCAAACAGCGGCTGCAACATGCAATAGACAAGGCTAAGTGATCCCACAACCAACGGATCAGTTTTGCAGTCCTGCCACATCCAGCTGTGAATGGTGGTGGACAATTAAACAGCTCAGTGGAGGAGGAGGCTGTACAAATATCCCCATCCTCAATGACAGGAGAGCCCAGCACATCAGTGAAAAAGACAAGGCTGAAGCATTTGCAACCATCTTCAGCCAGAAGTGCCGAGTGGATGATCCACCTCAGCCTGCTCCGGAGGTTCCCAGTATCTCAGATGTCAGTCTTCAGCTAATTTGATTCACTCCACGTGAAATCAAGAAACGGCTAAAGGCATTAGATACTCTCCAAAGGTTATGGGCCCTGTTAATATTCCAGCAATAGTACTGAAGACTTGTGCTCCAGAACTAGCCGCGGCCGTAGCCAAGCTGTTCCGGTACAGCTATAGCACTGGCATCTACTCGACAAAGTGGAAAATTGTCCAGGTATGTCCTGTCCACAAGAAGAGGATAAATCCAGCCCAGCCAACTACCAGTGGCTCAGTAGCATCATTATTGACTGAGCTGGCCAAGTTTTAAAGGACAGAACTGCTAGACTGGGTCTGCAGCAGGTGGTGAGGGAACCAACAAGAGGGAAAAATATACTTGACCATGTCCTCATCAATCTACTTGTTACAGATGCATTTACTGCACACATGTGCCAGGCAATGACCATCTCCAACAAGAGGGATCTAAGCATCTCCCCTGGACAATCAATGGCATTACCTTCACTGAATCCCCCTCTATCAACATCCTGGGGGGGTTACCATTGATCAGAAACTGAACTGGACCAGCCATATAAATACTGTGGCTACAACAGTAGATCAGAGGCTGGAAGTTCTGTGGCGTGCAACTCACCTCCTGACTCCCCAGAGCCTGTCCACTATCTAAAAGGTTCAAGTCAGGAATGTGATTAAATACTCTCTAGTTGCCTGGATGAATGCAGCTCCAACAATGCTCAAGAAGCTCCACTCCATCCTGGACAAAGCAGCCTGCTTGATTGGCATCCCATCCACCATCTTCAACATTCACTCTCTCCACTACCAATGCACAGTGGCAGCAGTGTGTACCATCTACAAGGTGCACTGCAGCAATTCACCAAGACTCCTTCAACAGCACCATCCAAACCCATGGCCACTATCACCTAGAAGGACAAGGGCAAGCAAATGCATGGAAACGCCACCACCTGCAAGTTCCCCTCCAAGTCACACACCATCCTGACTTGGAAATATATCGCTGGGCCTTCACTGTCACTGGGGCAAAATCCTAGAATTGCCTTGCTAACAGTACCTTGGGTGTACCTACACCAACAGACTGCAGTGGTTCACAAAGGCGGCTCACCACCACCTCCTCAAGGACAATAAGAGATGGTAAATGAATGCTGGCTGAGCCAACAATGCCCACAGCCCATGAAAGAATAAAAAAAAGTTTTGGGAGTCAGGGGATGAGTTAATCGCCACAGAATTCCTAGCCTCTGACCTGCTCTTGTAGCCACATATTTATATGACTGGTCCAGTTCAATTCCTGGTCAATGGTAACCCCGAGGATGTTGATAGAGGGGGATTCAGTGATGGTAATGCCATTGAATGTCAAGGATAGATGGTTAAATACTCTCTTTTTGGAGATAGTAATTGCCTATCACTTGTGTGGCATGAATGTTACTTGCGCAGCACAAATGCTACTAGCTAATGTAATACTGTAACAATTATGAAACCTTAAATATTTTTTAGACTTGGAAGGCCATGCTACTATACCTAGCCAGTGCCTGCTATCTAATAGTCTTTGCATTAAAACTGCAGCATTTTAAATTAAGGTGCTTACGGACCAGGAACCAATGTAGGTTGGAGAGTACATGGGTGATGGATGAACTGGAGTTGGTATGGGTTAGGATATGGACAGTGGAAGTTTTGATGAATTGACCTTTTTGGAGTGTGAAACATGGGAGGCCAGCCAGAAGAACACTGGAATGGTCCAGTCTGGAGGTTGAATAAAATATGGGCGGAGGTTTCAGCAGCAGATTGTGAGGCAAGGTCAAAGATATATAATATTACGGGGTAGAAGAAGGCAGGCTAAGTAATGTTGAGATGAGGATAGTCGGGGTGGGGTGGGGAGTTGGGGATGGGGGTGGGGGGTTGGGGGTGGGGGTGGGGATCACAAATTGACCTACGGGGGGGCTCCAGGACATATCTGTCCAAAATGTAAAACATCACCAAAGTAAAGACCAATAAGCCCTGACAGCAGTAAAACAAATGAAACACTTCCCTTCTCTTTCTCCTTTGATGTGTAGTTGGTCCTCCTGACCGTCTAACATTTCTCCTTCTGAATACATGAAAAGGAAAACCCAAACGAATCATTGTGGCAATGTCATGTGAACATCCAAAAATGTAATGAAGGGTTGGATTATACAGGCCACTCTCAGGTGGGAAAGCAGGGTGGGGGGTGTGGACCTGTAAAATAGGGCGCTTTGCCATCGCCGGCATAGCCACATGCCCGATCCTGCCCTCGTTACGATTTTACAAGCGAGGTAGAGGTGTCAAGTGGCTCAATTGAGTCCCTTAAGTGGGCAATTATTACCCATTTAAGCAACTCGTTCCACTGTCACTCAGATCTAACAGGTGATGGGATAGGTCTGAGCCCAACTTGCTGCCATTAGGCTTGACCATGCGGGCTGCCGAGCAGTGAAAGGGAAGAGTTGCTTCCTTTCTAAGTCCCCGGTGCCAATCGGTGGCCCCCCCGCCAACAGTTTTCCCTGTCCATGTGCACCCTCCAACTCTGTGCAACATGGCCCCCAACCCACCCCAACTTTGCTGGCAGGTCCCAGTGAGTTCTTGGACCCACCTGGGCTCATCTTCCTCCCAGGCCTCCTGCAGTACTGCCAGTAACCACTGCTCCTGGTGGTGCTGCCAGTACTGCAGAGCTGATCGTCTCTGATTTGCTGGTAGTGCTATGAGGCAGGCATCCTCCTGGACAAGAGTGGAAATCTCGTCCCATAATAATTAAAAGTTTGTCGGCTGAAAGATTAAGGCGGGACAAACCAGCCAGCTGGAGGTGGGCTTACCCCCAACATTTACGTTGTGATGTGCGGAGCTACTCTCAGGGTATTATCCAGCCCTAAGTGTGTAGGCATGTGCATCTCAGCAGAGAAATGTATTTGTGTATACACATTAAACATGGTAACTGAGTATTCTTTGAATATGCTCTTAGCATGTTGTAGTAAATATTAGTAAAGAAGCGTAACAGCTCAAGGAATTTTTCTGTTTCCCAGAATGTGCAATGTGAAGAACAACAAGTGCTTGGCAGGTAAGTTGAAGATTATAATTCCATTGAGTCCTTTTGATAATATTAATGTAAGTCTTAAATTTGTCCTTGTGGTTTATTACATCAAACATGTCATTTAATTCAATAATTACTGCCTTATATCTCAATATAATTCATATAACTTAATGTAATATTCAAGGTAAGAAATACACTATGCTTAACTTTACTCGCAGTGCTTGTGCAAGGCGTGTGGGTGTTGTGAAAGATGCACAAGAAATTTATTGCTTGAAGCACATTTATTGACAACTTTACAACAATGGTTAAACTATTATTTTGACTGTAAGAATGATGTAAAAACAAAAATTGCGCTCAACCTCTCTATGTACTATTGTGTCAGGCTTCTGAAATATATGAAATATAAATGGCGATAATTCTGCCCTCCGTAGAAATTAATATTTGCACAGGCACAGAGGGAATAGCCTTTTCATTTGTGGCAGGCCAACAATTCCTTACCTCTTAGAATGTGACACATGGGGTTTGATAAGGTGCAAAGTGAACAAAAGGTACCCACTAGGTCAAAACATTTTTTCAAGCCTTGGATTTGTTTGCGATACAATATCAGAGTAAAAGTCCACTGACGTCATAAAAGGATTACTGTGACTCCAAACATGAATATATGGAAAATTATGCTAATATCTTTATGGTCCAGGATCCACTTAAAGAACAAAAAGAAGAAAGACTTGCATTTGTGTAGCAACTTAGAGGATCTCAGGACACTGCAAAGTGCTTCACAGCCAATGAAATTCTTGAAAAATTTCATCAGAGTTGTAATGTAAGAAGCACAGAAGACAATTGGTACCTAGCAAGATTCCACAAATAGTAAGGTGATAAATGATCAGAGAATTGATTTTGGTGATGTCAGTTGTGGGTTAAATACTTCCAGGACACAAAAACAACTCCGTTGCCCTTCTTCAAACCGTGCCATAGAATCTTTTGTTTCCACTTATGAGACTAGTAGGGGCCTCGGTTTAACCATTAGTTCAAAAGACTGACAGTGCAGCATTCTTTCACTATTACACTGAAGTGCCAACATAGATTATGTACTCAAGTCTATATTTAATATTTAATGAGTTGGGCTTTAAATTCAACGCTTCCAGCAACCAATACCTATGGTGGGAGTTCTCATCAGAATAGCTTACATGGAGCTTAGTACATCCAGTTAGCTGCTTGCCAAACTCTGCATCCATTACAATTGATTGGATCAGGTGGATAATAAATTGTGCCTTTATACTCAATATTGCATTTCAGTTGAAGTTCCAAATTAGGCAATATTGAATCATGACTTCAGTTTCTCAACTTATGAAAATTTTCTCAAAAAAAGTACCGTTAAAGATGATCTGATCAGTGGTGATCCTTTCATTTGCATGCAAACCATGCAATGGTGTAAATAAAGTCACTTGCTTGTAATGATTTAGATAATGCTATTAGACACTCCTTCACAATCAGTTAAAAATAATTGACAAGACATAGTTTCATAACAACATGCCCCCTTTAATAATGTCTATGAAGTATGCCAGATGACAGGAGGGCCATCTATTGCACATGGAACTAATTCAGAGCATGGGATGAAACTTGGCTCCAGTAAAGTCCCGTGATTCCCGGAACTTCTGATGCCTTCAAAAGCAGCGGACATCTCAGCGTTTGCTGCTATTGGGAACGGAAGATCTGGGCTCTAAATATGGTGCATCGGTGGCTCACAATCATCTGATCAGTTCAATCATATCTTTTGCAAAACAGTTCTCCTTGGTTCAGGTGTAATTGCTCCGTCTCTGTTGAGAAATGAAAGCATGAAGTGAAGCAACAGTTTCAGTCCATCAAAGGTGCTGAAGGTTATCCAGCATGTTTTGGTCATGTTGTTCTATTGGAGGGTACTGCCCAGCTGCTGATCCAACTGCTGTTTTTCTCATCACCCTAGAGAGAATTACCTCATAAATGATTTCAGAAGACCATAGAAACTTAAAAATCAGAGCCCATACAGTAATATCATTGCTGATCTTGCAGAATCTTTGAACCGAATTGAACGAGGCCATTCAGTCCACCGAGTCTGAGCTAACTCTTTCAAAGAGCAATCAAGTTAGTACCACTCCTCTGCTCTTTCTCCAGATCCCTGAAAATTTTTCTCCTTGAAGTAGTTATCCAATTATCTTTTGAAAGCTATTCTTGATAGTATCCATCCTCCAATCAGGTTGTCCATTACGAATCCCAGCCACTGATAACATATAAAAATAACTTTCTTCCTGTTTCCTCTGGTTTTTCTTGCCAATCATTTTAAATCTGTGTCTTCTGGTTATTGATCCAACAGCCATTGGAGGGAGGCTTTGATAAGAAGGGCAGTTTTGATGAAACATTATCAACCTGAAGCGTAAGGCTGGGTTTTACACTGCCCGGCAGTGGGTGGGGCTCTGACTTGGAAGTGCCTGGATCGCCGAATCCACCTCTGCCTTAGAAAGGCATATGATAATGTGTGTAGCAACAAATTAAAGGCCATCAGGCGGGAAGCCAACTAGCTATGTTCAGAAAGGGTGGGCAGCGTGCCCATCTGAGCACAGAGGGAATGACAGAACTGAAAATTGGTCACGGGCACCCATTTAAAGACACTCCTGGCACAGGACTGTGGCAGCTGCACCAGGAAGCAAAGTTTTGAAGTCTGAAGATGTATCTGAAAGAAAATTTAAAATCCAGTGAACTAATGCAGGAAGACATTGAGGCAGGAGTTCCAAGGATGGTGGCCTAGGCCCAATCATCTTCAGCTGATTCATCAATGAACTTCCGTCCATCATCAGAAGTGAGGATGTTCACTAACGATTACATAAAGTTCAGCACCATTCGTGATTCCTCTGAAAATGATACAGTCTGTGCTCATATTCAGCAATATCTGGACAACATTCAGGCTTGGGCAGCCAAGTGGCAAGCAATATCCATGCCACACAAATGCCAGGCAATAATGATCTCCAGCAAGAGAGAATCTAACCATCTCCTCTTGACATTCAATGGCATTACCGTCACTCAATCTCCTACTATCAACATCCTGAGGTTGTCATTGACCAGAAATTGAACTGCACCACACATATAAATACTGTGGCTACAAGAGCAGGACAGAGGTTGGGAGTTCTGCAACGAGTAGCTCACCACCTGACTCCCCAAAGCCTGTCCACTGTCTGCAAGGCGTAAGTCAGGAGTGTGATGGAATACTCTCCATTGCCTTGGAAAAGTGCAGCTCCAACAACACTCAAGAACCTCAACACCACCCTGGACAATGCAGCCTCCTTGGTTGGCATCCCATGCACCACCTTAAACATACTCACTCCACCATCAATGCAGAGTGGCAACAGTGTGTACCATAATTTACATGCACTACAGAAATTCACCGAGACTCTTTTGGCAGCACCTTCCAAAACCCAAGCCCTCTACCCAGAAGGACAAGGGCAGCAGATGCAGGGAACATCATGGCCTGCAAACCACATGCCATCTTGATTTGGAACTGTATCAGTTCCTTCACTGGGTCAGAATCCTGGAATCCTGGAATTCTCTTCCTAACAGCACTGTGGGTGTACCTACACTGCATGGACTGCAGCGGTTCAAGAATGCAGCTCACCAACAACTTCTCAAGGGCAATTAGGGATGGGCAATAATTGTTCGCGAATCAGAGGGTTGTGGGTTCATATCCCACTCCCGGAAACCAAGAACTGTGATTGTACTCGAAAGAGTTGCAATCTGTGACTGTTGATAACTCGAAAGAGTTTCTAGCAATGACCACATCTCGTGAAAGAATAAATAAAAGGTAAGGGCTTGGTTTTAAATGACTAGTTAAGTCTAGTCTAGTTAAAAGGTTGGTAAGGTAGCTGACTCAGCTGACTGTGTGACAGTTAACTGTCAATCACCTGAAGCATGATTAGGGCCTGAACAGGTGTTGATTACTAATTGAAGCTTAACTAGCGTGAATCATCTCAGCTCACCTCAGCTCTATTTAAGAAAGGGACCATTAGAAGCATGTGATCATCGAAGCTTGCACACGAGCAGGGGAAGACCTCATCCTGAGTGAGACACAGCCAGAGTGACTGTGGGTATTGGCAATTTGGTGCACAGTGAGAATTCGGTGCAGAGGGGAAGAGATGCTCTTTGCATTTTTTCTTTGCTATCCAAGTTCTTAAATTTTCATAATGTGGTCTTGCCCTGCTGCAGCAGAAGAGGCTACAAGGAAGAGAAATGACTGGTAAGTAGGGGGTAATGTCGGGTAAGTATTTACTACTTATATCGCTTATAGTTTAAGGTTTTTTTTGTGGTTTATAGTTTGTATATTCTGTAGTAATGAGGATCAGGAAAGAAGGGCCCAAGAGTAATTGATTTAAAAGGTTTAATTTAAAGGGATAAGTCATGGCAGGAGAGCTCAAGACCATGGTATGCTCCTCGTGCTCCATGTGGGAAGCCGGGAACAGCTCCGGTGTCCAGGACAAGTATTTACACAGGAAGTGTGTCAACTGCAGCTCCTGGAAGCTCGGGTTTCAGAGCTGGAACGGCAGCTTGGGACACTGTGGAGCATCCGCAATTCTGAGAGCATCTGGATAGCATGTTTAGAGAGGTGGTTACACAGCAGTTGAAGGGACTTGAGGGAGGAAGGGAATAGGTGACCATCAGGCAGTCCAAAAGAAACAGGAAGGTAGTTCAGGAGTCCCCTGGGGTCACGCTCATAAATCGGTATTCCATTTTGTAGGCTGATGAGGGTGGTGGTTCCTCCAGGGAGTGTAGTCAGAGCCAAGCTTCTGGCACCACAAATGGCCTGTCTGTACAGGAAGGGAGGAAGAGAGGAAGAGCAATCATAATAGACGTAATTGTCTATAGTCAGGGGAACAGATAGGTGCTACTGTGGCTGTCAACGTGACTCCAGGATGGTGTGTTGCCTCCCTGGTGTCAGGGTCCAGGATGTCACTGAATGGCTGCAGGGCATCCTGAAGGGGGAGGGTGGCAAAGAAGAGGTCATGGTACAGGTTGGTACCAATGACATAGGTAGAAAGAGGGATGAGGTCTTGCATCAAGAAATCAGGCAGTACACTGAAAAGCAAGACCTCTCGGGTTGTAATCTCTGGATTACTCTTAGTGCCACGTGTTAACGAGCACAGAAATAGGAGAATAGCACAGATGAATACGTGGCTTAAGAGTTGGTGCAGGAGGGAGGGTTTTAGATTCCTGGATCACTGGGACCATTTCTGGGGAAGGTGGGACCTCTACAAGCGGGACGGTCTACATCTGAACCAAAGCCGGACTAACATCCTTACTGGCCAGTTTGGTAGTTCTGTTGGGAGGAGTTTAAACTAATTTGGCAGGGGGAGGGGACACAGAATGTTAGCAGAATAGGGACACATCATAATACAGTAAAGCAATCAAGTCAGAGGGAGTACAGCTGCATTAGGGTTAAAGGAGTAAGGCAAGGCTGGTTGGCCTCTACTTTAATACCAGGAGTATTACAGGTAAAATGGATGAGTTAAGCGTGAGGATTGACTCGTGGAATTGTGATATAGCAGCCATCACTGAGACATGGTTGAGGGAGGGGCAGGATTGGCAGCTCAACATTCCGGGATATAGAATCTTCAGGCGAGACAGGGGAGGGGGTCAAAGAGGAGGAGGCATTGCATTATTAGTTAAGGAGTCAGTTACTGCAGTAAGGAGAGATGATATCTTGGAGGGGTCATCAAATTAAGCTTTGTGGGTAGAGTTTAGGAATAAAAAAGGGGCAGCTATATTGTTAGGTGTTTATTATAGACCCCCAGATAGTCAGCAGGAAATTGAGGAGCAATTATGTGCACAATTTTCAGAGGTGTGTAAAAGCAATAACAATTGGCTAATTATATTAGGTGACTCCAACTTTCCCAACATTACAAAGAACAAAGAAAAGTACAGCACAGGAACAGGCCCTTCGGCCCTCCAAGCCTGCGCCGATCATATTGCCTGTCAAACTAAAACATTTTGCATTTCCGGGGTCCGTATCCCGCCATTCCCATCCAATGCATGTATTTGTCAAGCTGCCTCTTAAACACCACTATCGTACCTGCTTCCACCACCTCTGGCAGCGAATTCCAGACAGTCATTACTCTGTGCGTAAAAAAACTTGCCCTGCACATCTCCTCTATAGTTTTCTCCTCTCACCTTAAATCTATGTCCCCTAGTAATTAACTCTTCCACCCTGGGGAAAAAGCTTCTGACTATCTACTCTGTCCATGCCACTCATAATTTTGTAAACTTCTATCAAGTCGCCCCTCAATCTCTGTTGCTCTAGTGAGAATTGAGGTAGACATAGTGTTAAGGGCTTGGATGGAGTGGATTTCTTAAGATATGTACAGGAGAACCTTTTAGGTCAATATGTGGAGGGTCCAACAAGGGATGGCGCAGTGCTGGACCTAATCCTGGGGAATGAAGCCGGACAGGTGGCTAAGGTAGTGCTGGGGAGCATTTTAGTGATAGCAACCACAACATGGTACAATTTAAGCTTGTTTTGGACAAAGAAATAGACAAGTTGCAAAAAAATGTTTTGGATTGGGGGAGAGCGGATTTTAGTAAAATTAGGTAGGATTTGGCCAAAAACAAAAATACCTGGAAAAACTCAGCAGGCCTGACAACATCTGTGGAGAGGGATACAGCTGACGTTTCGAGTCCGTATGACCCTTCATCAAGGTTAAGTTAGACTAGGAACAGCTACTTGTGGGGAAATCTACAGAACAGCAGTTGGGGGCGTTCAAAAAGGAAATGGGGAGGGTACAGGCTCAACATGATCCCTCTAGGGTGATAGGAAGGAATAACAAGCCCAGAGAACCATGGATGACCAGAGATATTCAGGATACAATGAGAAGGAAAAGAAAGGCTTTTAGCAGGTACAGAGGGAACAAATCAGCGGAGGCATTAGTGGAGTACAGAAGGTACTCAAGAAAGCAATTCGGAGAGAAAAGAGGGGATATGAGAAAGCTCTGGGTGGTAAAAGTGGGGAAAATCCCAAGATATTCTATAAGTATACCAATGGGAAGAGGATAACCACGGAAAGAGTAGGGCCCATTAGGGACCAAGAGGACAATCTATGGGTGGAGCCAAAGGACATCGGTTGAGTGTTGAACGAATACTTCACATCCGGCTTCACCCAAGAGAATGAAGATGAATGTATGGAACTCGGAGAGAGAGACTGCGAGGTTCTTGAGCAAATTGATATAGGAAGTGACAAGGTATTGGAGATGTTGACAGGCTTAAAAGTGGACAAATCTCCAGGTCCAGATGATTTGTGTCCCAGACTGCTGAGGGAGGCAAGGGAGGAGATCACAGGAGCTCTGACCCAAATATTTAATTCCTCTCTGGCCAGGGGGTGGTGCCAGAGGACTGGAGAAGAGCTAATGAGGTTCTGCTTTTTAAGAATGGTTGTAGAGATAAGCCAGGGAACTACAGACTAGTGAATCTCACGTCAGTGGTAGGGAAACCTTGAAAAGGCAAGGTTTGATCAGGGATAGTCAGCATGGCTTTGTCAGAGGGGGGTCATCCTAACAAATTTGATTGAATTTTTTGAGGAGGTGACCAGGTGTGTAGATGAGGGTAATGCAGTTGATGTAGTTTATATGGATTTCAGCAAAGCCTTTGACAAGGTCCCACATGGGAGACTTATAAAGAAGGCAAATACGCGTGGGATACAGGGTAATTTGATAAGGTGGATTCAAAATTGGCTTTGTTGTAGGATACAGAGGGTGATGCCAGAAGGATGCTTCAGTGATTGGAAGCCAGTGTCCAATGGCGTACCACAGGGATCTGTGCTGGGTCCCCTATTATTTGTCATTTATATAAACGACATTAATGACCATGTGGGGGGTAGGATTAGAAAGTTTACGGATGACACAAAGATTGGCCGGGTGGTTAACAGTGAGGTTGAGTGTCTTGGGCTACAGGGAGATATAGATGGGATGGTCAAATGGACAGATAAGTGGCAGATGGAATTTAACCCTGAAAAGTGTGAGGTGATACACTTTGGAAGGAGCAATTTGACAAGGAAGTATTCAATGAACGGCATGACACTAGGAAGTTCTGAGGAACAAAGGGACCTTGGTGTGTGTGTCCATAGATCTCTGAAGGCAGAGGGGCATGTTAGTGGGGTGGTGAAAAAGGCATATGGGACACTTGCCTTTATCAATCGAGGCATAGATTACAAAAGTAGGGAGGTCATGTTGAAGTTGTATAGAACCTTAGTGAGGCCACAGCTGGAGTACTGTGTGTAGTTCTGGTCGCCACATTATAGGAAGGATGTAATTGCACTGGAGGGGGTGCAGAGGAGATTCACCAGGATGTTGCCTGGGATGAAACATTTAACTTATGAAGAGAGGTTGGATAGATTTGGGTTGCTTTCATTGGAGCAGAGAAGACTGAGGGATGACCTTATCGAGGTGTACAAGATTGAGGGGCATGGACAGGGTGGATAGGGAGCAGCTGTTCCCCTTAGTTGAAGGGTCAGTCACAAGGGGACACAAGTCCAAGGTGAGTGGCAGAAGATTTAGGGGGATGTGAGGAAAACCTTTTTTACCCAGAGGGTGCTAACAGTCTGGAATGTGCTGCCTGGGAGGGTGGTGAAGGTGGTGAAGGTTGCCTCACATCCTTTAAAAAGTACCTGGATGAGCACTTGGCATGTCATAACATTCAATGCTATGGGCCAAGTGCTGGTAAATGGGATTAGGTAGGTAGGTCAGGTGTTTCTCAAGTGTTGGTGCAGACTTGATGGGCTGAAGGGCCTCTTCTGCACTCTGTGATTCTGACTATTGTGCTAGTTTTGAAGCCTTCAGGACCTTTGCCAGGGAGGAAAGAATATTGGAATGCAACTGACCCATTCCGCTTATCAATAGCAAGTGTTTAGGAAAATATTCAAAATCAGTTCTTTTACTTTCTTTGTCTTTTCACAGATGTCCAAGAGAATGGAACCAAAGCTTTGGGGAGGGCCCCAGACCAAAGTTTGATGTTGAATCCCTGCGAGTCCTTTTCCAAGCTGTTAGTGATAGGCAGGAGGTCACCATCCCCACTGACAGGGAAGGGTGACCTCCCAGACAGATAAAAACAGTCTGTACGGAGGTCTTAGTGGATATCAGCAGCCTTAGGGTCATCCAACAAATGTGGTTACAATGCTGAAAAAGGCTGAATGACCTCTTGAGATCTCCAAGGTGATTGTTCAACCATTCTGGATATGGACATAAATTGAATGGTGTAATGTGGGCCAATTCTGGGATCATCATGTGTGTTGCCCAAGTGCGTAAAGTGGCATGATGCAGACATGCCATTCTGGCCGGGGGGGTGGGGGGGGGGGGGGGGGGGGTGTGGTTAGGTGGTGGTGTTGTTGAACTGCAACACTTGTTGGTTGGCAAGGAGCACTGAGAAATAATGGCTGCTGACAAAGTACACATTGGCCATACATTTGAAAGCTTGATTGTATCACAGCATCATCAATCCAATTTCCCTCTTTATTTGCAGGAGAAGTGGGTGCACAATGCCAGAAAGAGGACCAGGACCAGAGCTGAAATGGCAAACCTAGCCGTTCTGACACCAATTGAGGAGGAGGTCCTGGAGTTGGCTGCAAATCATTGGAGCAGAGTCATTGGTTGAGGCGAGGTTGGAGGAAGGTCCAGCATGGTGAGATTCCAAGGGCGCGTATCTATAATTCCTGCAAACATTGCTAAAGGGGGTGGGGTGAGGAGGGTTTTGGAAAGCTGGTGGGAAGGTCGCATTGATTGTCTATGGCTTTGGAGGTTTGCAGAATTCCTGGAGGAAGGTGTGTCTCTATGTTGAAGGGCCTATGGATTGCCAATGGTTCCAGTGTTTGCTTTGAGGAAGCGTGTCTCTGCAAACCCACCTCGAATGATGATGATGCCCCTCATTCTCCTTCTTTGTTTCCCCACAGGTGAAACATTGGCAACTGCAGGTAATAGCTCCAGGGGACCGACTGTAACCTGTGAATGGGAAGAGGAAGGCTCAGAGGGTGCAGCATCACACCCTTGCTCCGCACCCAGCACCAGCGTAGATACACACAGCTTGGTGGGCATGTGTGGTTCAGCTGTAATGGATACACACACTAGTGAGAGCAAATCAGTCACAAAAAGCTGCCTGAGACTGAGATGGAGCAAGCCTCTGGTAGTCAGAGGGATACTGGAGGCGATCTATATGCTGAGCCCTAGGCTGAAAACAAGCCTCTGGAGTGATTTGTCAAGTTTCTTTTTCATTCATGGGATTTAGGTGTTGCTGGCTAGGCCAGCATTTATTTCCCATCATCAAATGCTCTTGTTCAGAGGGCATTTAAGAGTCAACCACTTTGCTGTGGGTCTGGAATCACATGTGGGCCAGACCAGGTAAGGACAGCAGATTTCCTTCCCTAAAGGACATTAGTGAACCAAATGGGTTTTTACAACAATTGACAATGGTTTCATGGCTGTCATCATCAGACTTTAAATTCCAGATTTTTCTTGGATTCAAATTTCACCATCTGCCACGGTGGGATTCAAATCCGGGTCCCCAGAGCATTATCCTGAGTCTCTAGAATACTAGCCCTGTTACAATACCACTATATCACCACCTCCCCATCAGATGCAAGCTACACTTTGCTCGGGACTTTGTTTGCCTACCTTGCTTTGGGCAGCTTTCATGGTCATCAGCACCAGGCTTCGCAGGCAGCACCACATCACTTTTAACGGGGCTCATGGGCAGGTCTCTATCTACCAGACCAGCCATAAGGCAGGGGTGGCTTTTCAACAGCTACAGAGCTTGGGCTTGGTTGGGGAAAAGGGAGAAGTGGCCTCAGGCAAGGGAAGAGGCTGCAGGGCGAGGGCTGTACTGGGGAAGGGGGGTATCCCAAGGTGTGTGAGGGGGCACATGTTGATCTGTGCAAGCGGCCTCCAGATGTTGAGGGTGAGGCAGCAGTCTCCAGAGGAGATTAGGCCAAATGGAAATGTGAGGATGTGTGCGAGAGAGTAAGTGGTAATGTCCCTTGATCTGGCATTGAGTGAGATGCTACTGAATGTGTGATGGGCTTGTGAGTGTGATCTTAGAGTGATGAAATGGTTGCCTTACCCTGGTGGCAAGGGTGAGATCATTCACCCTCTTTCTGCACTGGATGCGACCTCTTCTGTGCAGCATCGGCAGTGACCACCACTGTCACCACCCCCAAGCCAGCGTCGTGAGAAGGCTGGACCTCCTGCGGCCAGGCTATCACCGTGGGCCTCCAGTAGGCATTCCAGGGTCACTGAACTCTTCTTGGCTTTCAGGGCCTTGTCTTTACTGGAACAGTCCTGGGCTGCAAGCATTGAAAACTGTGTGCACATATTAGATATGGCACCTGGAATGAGGAACAACATAGGAACTGTGAGTTAACGTCGAGATGGCATGTTTCCTGTGGCTGCATAACTAATGAGGCGGGAAGCATATGATAAGGTGCGAAAACCCGCCATTGCAGCTGACGGGTAAAAGGTCGTTTTTCATGCCCACAACCTCATTTAGCGCGATTCTGGGACAATTCCGCCTGCAATCTTCTGAGACACTGTCACTTCAACATCTGCAGGTAAGGCATCAAGGTCCTGTAGTCTCAGTTGGCAGACTCAGTTCGCCTTACCTCTGCTTCTTCGTAATGTTGTAGTCTCCCCTCCACAACCCCTTGCGCAGCAGCAAGCTGCCCACCGTGCTTAACCTCACATTGTCCAAATGAGATCAACTGCTCTCCTCCTTCTCCTTCTCCCCCTTTCCTCCTCAGCTGAGGAGGTGCTTCCACCGGAATGGAAAACTCCCACAGGGCGTAGCAATGTACAGCACAAATGTTGTAATGCTCAATGTTGATCGGAGTATTTCCTTTTTGCCCCTTCCTTGAGGAAATGTTCCCATGCAGGTTGAAATGTAATGAAACACAAAATTAACAACGCAAGCAAAGTCTTCCAGCTTTGGTAGCAGACTCTGCTGCTAAAGTCAGCCATAGTCCCACATGGACCCTTAAATCTTTCTTTTCAACTGTTCATGAATAAAATGTTTCCCATACACCCACCACATTATGGCATGGGCAATGTTTTATTCCAGTCAATTGGCTTGTAAGCAAGGTTAAATGCTTGTTAATTAGGGTTTTAGAAATGGCAGACTTTGATGCCCACCTAACTACTGTATTATGGTGGACTAGTTTGTGACCGATGTTATTACGCCAGATTTTATGCATGTGTAGGACTGCAGCGGTCCTGATTTGCATACATAAGATCAAGCCTGTTAATGCTGTTTCCATCTCAACAGACCTGCTGAATATTTCCAGCATTTTCTGTTTCATTACTTACGTTATTGGTCTCCCATTGGTTTGAGATAGCTCTGTCATATGTTAATGAGGCCCAGGAGTTGAAATGACCTGGGTTTCATATTCAAAAATCTGCAGGATTCCCAAGTCAATTATTGTTTTTATTATTTCCCTTGTTCTGAGCAATAGGTGTATTGCAATGAAAATACTGAATATTCTCCATTTTAAGCAGGTTAGATTAATTTAAATCATGTTACCTCATGCAAGTTACTAAATGGTAAAAGCTCAGTTCCTGCATTCACTCAGAAATAAAGAAAAATGGTCACATTGTATTGTCTTTCTACATTCTGTGCATTTCTAGTGCTTCATTTACACCATTTTATTGTTTCCCCAATGCTGGCTGACTATGGGGTTTGTTACAACCGGTCCCCAAGCGACGTCCCCCAATTGGTTATGATCCCGGACGAGATATCCCGAACGGGACCCCAATTTTGTTATGCTCCCAGGTGTCGCGGAAAAACAGAGTGAACACTCAGAGCCTGGAGGCTTGTCTAGGAAGTCTTTATTAAAGTCGTGATATCACGGAGAGCCTAGTCGCATACAACGGAGTGAACCAGTCTCTGACTAACACCTCTTTACACACATAAATATAGCAAAAGGTTCGTGACAGAAACTTGGGCAACTACAATAGTTTCAAATGGCTTCAAAGGATAGCGATCAGTGTTAATGATTTAACGATTAGACAGGGCAATGTCAATGGTTTAGCAAATAGACAGGACAATGTCGATGGTTCAGCAAATAGATAGTGTTAATGGTTACATATCCTGGGCAATGCACACACAATAGTTTTTTTTTTCCTTAGATTTTGCCACCGTATCTGACATCCGGAGCCCCTTAGCCTGGGAAGGTAGCACTGGCCCTTTGATTTGCTAATTTATGTGCTGGCTGCGTGACTGTTTGGGGACAGTCTACAGTAATTTCATTATACATGTATTTTAATTTCCTTTCCCAATTATACGTGTATTTTATTTCATTCACAATTATACACGTATTTTATTCCTCCACACCAGGTAAGGAGGAATGAGTGGGCTCCCCTTCTTTATTCAGCGCCTTTGGGTGGGCGCAATAAGGTTAATTTAAAAGGGATCCCTTCCCTCATGGATACCTTTATCAAGTCCCAATGTATTTATGCTTTAGAAAGAGCCAATTTAACCACGCTTTCTTGAGTACAAGTTTATTCATTACTAAAAACCTGAGAAAAATTAATAAAAATGGAACACAGTGGAGTTGGAGAGTTAAAAGAGCGCGAGAAGGGGTGAGACAGAACAGATACATAGAGGTAAAAGAGCACGAGGCAGGGCGAGACTGAGAGCAGAGCTGGAGAGTTAAATGTGCATGAGAAGGAGCGAGGCTGAGAACAGAGTTGGGGAGTTAATACAGTGTGAGAAGGAGTGAGATTGAGAGCAGAGCCGGAGAGTTAATGAGCACAAGAAGTAGCGAGACTGAGAACTGGGCCAGAGAGGTAAAAGTGTGCGAAAGGAGCAATGCTGAGAGCAGATTTGGAGAGTTAAAATAGCGCAAGAAGCAGCGAGACTGAGGGCTGAGTCGGAGAATTAATAGAACGCGAGAAGGGGTGAGACTGAAAGTGGAGAATGTGAGTTAAAAGAGCTCGAGATGCAGCGAGACTAAGGGCGAAGTCGGATAGTAAAAAGAATGTGAGAGGGAGGGAGACTGAGAGCGGTGTCGGGAGTTAAACCAGTGCATGAAGGGGTGAGACTGAGAGCTGGGTCAGAGTTAAAGGAGCGTGAAAAGGAGTAAGATGGAGGGTGGGGTCGGAGTGTTAAAGAACATCGCAAGAAGTGAGGCTGAGAGTGGAACCAGAATGGTAAAAGTGTGTGTGAAGGAGCAATGCTGAGAGCATACTCGGAGAGTTAAAAGAGCGCAAGAAGCAAAGAACAAAGAAAAGTACAGCACAGGAACAGGCCCTTCGGCCCTCCAAGCCTGCGCCGATCATATTGCCTGTCAAACTAAAACATTTTGCACTTCCGGGGTCCGTATCCCTCTATTCCCATCATGTATTTATCAAGCTGCCTCTTAAACACCACTATCGTACCTGCTTCCACCACCTCCTCTGGCAGAGAATTCCAGACACTCACTACCCTCTGCGTAAAAAACTTGCCCCGCACATCTCCTCTATAGTTTTCTCCTCTCACCTTAAATCTATGTCCCCTAGTAATTGACTCTTCCACCTTGCGAAAAAGCTTCTGACTATCTACTCGGTACATGCCACTCATAATTTTGTAAACTTCTATCAAGTCGCCCCACAATCTCCATCGCTGTAGTGAGAACAATCCGAGTTTCTCCAACCTCTTCTCATAGCTAATAACCTCCAGACCAGGCAGCATCCTGGTAAACCTACTCTGCACCCACTCCAATGCCTCCATATCCTTCTGGTAATGTGGTGACCAGAATTACTCGCAATATTCCAAGTGTGGTCTAACCAAGGTTCTATACAGCTGCAGATTGACTTCCCAGCTTTTATACTCAATACCCCTGCCAATGAAGGCAAGCATGTCATATGCCTTCCTGACTACTTTATCCACCTGAGTTGCCACTTTCAGTGACCTGTGGACCTGTACACCCGGATCCATCTGTCCGTCAATGTACTTAAGGGTTCTGCTATTTACTGTATAATTCCTACCTGTATTAGGCCTTCCAAAATGCATTACCTCACATTTGTCCGGATTAAGACCCATCTGCCATTTCTCCGCCCAAGTCTCCAACCGATCTATATCCCGTTGCATCCTTTGACAATCCTCTTCACTATCTGCAACTCCTCCAACCTTAGTGTTATCTGCAAACTTACTAATTAGCCCAGTTACATTTTCTTCCAAATTCTTTACTTATACTACAAACAGCAAAGGTCCCAGCACTGATCCCTGCGGAACACCACTAGTCACAGCTCTGCATTCAGAAAAGCACCCTTCCACTGCTACCCTCTGTCTTCTATGACCAAGCCAATTCTGTATCCATCTTGCCAGCTCACATCTGATCCTGTGCGATTTTACCTTCTGTACCAGTCTGCCATGAGGGACCTTGTCAAAGGCCTTACTGAAATCCATGTAGATAACATCCACTGCCCTTCCATCGTCGATCATCTTTGTCATTTCCTCAAAAAACTCGATCAAGTTAGTGAGACACGACCTCCCCTTCACAAAACCATGCTGCCTCTCACTAATACGCCTATTTGCTTCCAAATGGTTGTAAATCCTGTCGCGAAGAATCTTCTCCAATAATTTCCCTACCACTGACGTAAGGCCTGTAATTTCCTGGATTATCCCTGCTACCCTTCTTAAACAATGGAATAACATTGGCCATTCTCCAGTCCTCTGGGACCTCACCCGGAGCCAGTGAGGATACAAAGATTTCTGTCAAGGCCCCAGCAATCTCCTCCCTTGCCTCCCTCAGTACTCTAGGGTAGATCCCATCTGGCCCTGGGGACTTATCCACCTTAATATTCTTCAAGATGCCTAACACCTCTTTTTTGATCTCAACATGATCCAGGCTATCTACACACTCTTCCCTAGACAAATCGATCGCTAAGTCCTTCTCTTTGGTGAATACTGATGAGAAGTACTCATTTAGTATCTCTCCCATTTCTTCTGGCTCCACACACAGATTCCCATCTCTGTCCCTGAGTGGGACCCTTTCCCTGGCTACTCTCTTGCTTTTTACATATGTATAAAAGACCTTGGGATTATCCTTAATCCTGGTTGCCAATGACTTTTCATGACCCCTTTTAACCCTCCTGACTCCTTGCTTAAGTTTCTTCCTACTTTCTTTATATTCTCCATGGGCTTCATCTGTTCCCAGCCTTCTAGCCCTTATGAATGCTTCCCTTTTCTTTCTGACTAATCTCACAATATCCTTTGGTATCCAAGGTTCCTGAAACTTGCCATACTTATCCTTCATCCTAGCAGGAACATGCCGGTCCTGATTTCTTATCAACTGATGTTTGAAAGCACCCCCCCAACATGTCAGTTGTTGATTTGCCCTCAAACATCCACCTCCAGTCTAGATTCCTCAGTTCCTGCCTAATGTTGTTATAATTAGCCTTCCCCCAATTAAGCACCTTAACCCGAGGGCTCCTGTTATCCTTATCCACCTTGAAACTTACTGAATTATGGTCACTTTTCCCGAAATGCTCCCCTACTGAAACTTTGACCATCTGGCTGGGTTCATTCCCTAATACCGGGTCCAGTATTGCCCCTTCCCTAGTTGGACTATATACATATTGTCTCAAGAAGCCCTCCTGGATGCACCTTACAAATTCTGCACCATCCAAAACCCTAGCACTAAGTGATTCCCGGTCAATATGGGGAAAGTTAAAATCACCCACCACAACAACCCTATTGCTTTTACATCTTTCCAAAATCTGCCTACATAACTGTTCCTCAATCTCCCACTGGCAATAGAGAGGCCTATAGTAAACCTCCAACATTGTTACTGCACCCTTCCTATTCCGGAGCTCTACCCATATTGCCTCGCTGCATGAGCCCACCGAGGTGTCCTCCTGTCATACAGCTGTGATATTCCCCTTAACCAGTCATGCAACTCCCCCACCTCTTCTACATCCCTCTCTATCCTGCCTGAAACATCTAAATCCTGGAACGTTTATCTGCCAATCCTGTCCATCCTTCAACCAAGTCTCTGTAATAGCAATAACATCATAGTCCCAAGTACTAATCCAAGCTCTAAGCTCATCTGCCTTGCCTGTTATACTTCTCACATTGAAACAAATATATTTCAGACCCCCAGTCCCACTGTGTTCAGTAATTTCTCCCTGCCTGCTCTTCCTCTTAGTCCGACTGGCCATATTCACTGGTTCCCAGTCATTTATTTCACCTGCTGACCTATTGCTCTGGTTCTCACCCCCCTGCCATACTAGTTTAAACCCTCCCGATTGACACTAGCAAACCTCGCAGCCAGGATATTGGTGCCCCTCCAGTTTAGATGCAACCCGTCCTTCTTGTACAGGTCCCACCTGCCCCGGAAGAGATCCCACTGATCCAGATATCGGAAACCCTCCCTCCTACACCATCTGTTCAGCCACGTGTTTAGCTGCACTATCTTCCTATTTCTAGCCTCACTGCCACGTGGCACAGGGAGTAATCCTGAGATTACAACCCTAGAGGTCCTGTTTTTTAACTTTCTGCCTAACTCCCTGAACTCCCGCTGCAGGACCTTGTCGCTCTTCCTGCCTATGTCGTTAGTACCAATGTGTACCATGACCTCTGACTGTTCTCCCTCCCCCTTCAGAATGTCCCATACCCGATCAGAGACATCCTGGACCCTGGCACCAGGGAGGCAACATACCATCCTGGTGTCTCTTTCACGACCACAGAAGCGCCTATCTGAGCCCCTGACTATAGAGTCCCCTATGACAATTGCTCTTCTGTGCTTTGACACCCCTCCGTGCTGAACAACAGAGCCAGCCATGGTGCCACTGCTCTGGCTACTGCTGTTGTTTTCCCCTGATAGGCCATCCCCCCCAACAGTATCCAAAACGGTGTACCTGTTAGAGAGGGGGACAGCCACAGGGGATTTCTGCACTGACTGCCTGCCCCTTCTAGCGGTCACCCATCTATCTGTCTGTACCTTGGGTGTGACCATGTCTCCAAAACTCCTGTCAATGGCGCTTTCCGCCACCTGAATGCTCCTAAGTGCATCCAGCTGCTGCTCCAACCGATCCATGCGGTCTGTGAGGAGCTGCAATTGGGTACATTTCCTGCAGATGTAGTTGTCCGGGACACTTAAAGCATCACAGATTTCCCACATCCCACAGGAGCACTTCACCCCAGCAACTGCCATTTCTAGAACTATTTAATAAATTAATTTAAATCTAATAACTGCTTATTGACTCCTTATTAACTACATTCCCTAGGGCTAGAATTCTACTATAAATGCTAAATTCTAAGAACAGTAATCCCCTGATTCTGGTCTAGATACCCTATACTTTTTAAGTGATTAATTTATTTGGTTTAATTAGTTTAACAATGTTTTAGTTTCTAATTCAGTGTAGATTCCCTACCAGCCAATCAGGTCACAGATTTACCGTGACGCTACTTTTATTTTTTTTTAAGAACCGAGGTCCTCCCACTGACTCTGCTCCCTGGAACTAGGCTGTGAATCCCCGAGGTAAGGTTTTTATACTCACCGCTCTGGAACTCCGCCCTCCGACTCTGCTCCCTGGAACTAGGCTGCGAATCCCCGAGGCAAGGTTTTTATACTCACCACTCTCCGACTCTGCTCCCTGGAACTAGGACGCAAATCCCTGAGGTAAGGTTTTTATACTCACCGCTCTGGAACTCCGCCCTCCGACTTTGCTCCCTGGAACTAGGCCGCGAATCCCTGAGGTAAGGATTTTATACTCACCGCTCTCCGACTCTGCTCCCTGGAACTAGGCCGTGAATCCCCGAGGTAAGGTTTTTATTTTCACCGCTCTGGAACTCCGTCTCTGACTCTGCTCCCTGGAACTAGGCCACGAATCCTCGAGGTAAGGTTTTTTTTTAAGCAGCGAGACTGAGAGCAGAGCTGGAGAGTTAAAAGAACGCGAGAAGGAGCAAAATGGAGAGCGGAGTCAGAGAGTTAATAGAACGCGAGAAGGGGCAAGATTGAGAGCGGATTTGGAGACTTAAAAGAGCGAAACAAAGAGCAAGACTGATAGTGGATTTGGAGAGTTAAAAGAGCGCGAGAAGGAGCGAGGCTGAGAGCGGAGGTGGAATGTGAAAGGAGTGCGAGAAGGAGCGAGACTGAGAGCAGAGTAAGAGAGACAAAAGAACACGAGAATGGGCAAGACTGACAGTGGATTCAGAGAGCTGAAAGAGCATGGGAAGGAACAAGACTGAGAGCAGGGATGGAGAGCTAAAAAAGCGCAAGAAGGAGTGAGACTGAGAGTGGAGGTGGAGAGCTAAAACAGCATGAGAAGTAGTGAGACTGAGAGCTTAGTCAAAGAGTCAAACGAGCGTGAGAATGGGTAGGACTGACTGCGGATTTGGAGAGTTGAAAGAGCGTGAGAAGGACAGTGACTAAGAGCGGAGTCAGAGTTTAAAAGAGTTTGAGAGGGAGCGAGGCTGAAAGAGGAGTTGGAAGTTAAAAGAGCGCGAGACGGAGCGAGACTGAGACTGGAGTCTGAGGGTTAATAGAATGCGAGAAGGGACGAGACTGAGAGCAGAGTCAGAGATCGATACAACACGAGAAGGCACGAGACGGGGGGCAAAGTCAGAGACTTAATAGAATGCGAGAAGGAGCGAAACTGAGAGCCAGTTTGGAGAGTTAAAACAGCACGAGGAGGAGCGAGATGGAGAGTGGGGCCAGAGAGTTAATAGAACATGAGAAGGGGTGAGACTGAGAGCGGGACCAGAGAGTTAAAGGAACGTGAGAAGGAGCAAGACTGATAGTGAAGCCAGAGAGTAAAAAGAGCGCAAAGAGGGAGGCTGAGAGTGGAGTCGGAGAGTTGAAAGAGCACGAGAAGTGAAAAGACTGAGAGCGGAGTCAGAGACCTCAAAGAGCATGAGAAGGATCGAGACTGAGAGCAGAGTCGGAGAGTTAAAAGAGCACCAGAATGGGCAAGACTGACAGTGAATTCAAAGAGTTGGAAGAGCGTGAGAATGGAGGGAGACTGAGACCAGCGTTTAAGAGGTAAATATGTGAGAAAGAGTAAGACTGAGAGCGGAGACATAGAACTAAAAGAACGTGAGAAGTAGCGAGACTGAGGACGGAGTCGGAGAGTTAAAGGAGTGAGAGAATGGGCGAGACTGACAGTGGATATAGAAATTGAAAGAGCAACGCGTGAGGCTGAGTGCGGAGTCAGGGAGTTAATAGAACACGAGAAGGGGCGAGGCTGAGAGCTGGGTCGGAGATTTAAAAGACCGCGAGGAGGAGCAACATGGAGAGCGGGGTCAGAGGCTTAAAAGGGCATGGGAAGAAGCGAGACTGAGAGCAGAGTCGGAGAGTTAAAAGAGCACGAGAAGCAGCGAGACTGAGTGCGAATGCAGGGGGTTAAAAGAGTATGAGAGGGAATGAGTTTGAAAGCGGAGTCAGGAGTTAAAAGAGTGCGAGATGGAGTGTGTCTGAGAGCGGAGTCAGGGAGTTAAAATAGCACGAGGAGGAGCGAGATGGAGAGTGGGGTTGGAGAGTTAAAAGGGCATGGGAAGAAGTGAGAATGAGAACAGAGTCAAAGAGTTAACTGGGCATTGGAAGAAGCGAGACTGAGTGCGGGTTCAGAGAGATAAAACAGCAGGATAAGGAGTGAGACTCAGAACGGAGTTAGAAAGGTAAAATGGTGCGAGAAGGAGCAACACTGAGTGCAGAGTTGGAGAGTTAATAGGCCGCAAGTAGCAGCGAGACTGAGAGCAGAGTCAGAGAGTTAAAAGAGCACGAGAAGGGGTGAGACTGGTCGCGGAGTAGGAAAGTTAATAGAATGTGAGAATGAACCAGACTGAAAGTGGAGCCGGAGAGTTGAAGAAGCCCGATAAGAAGCAAGACTGAGAACGGGGTCACAGAGTGAGAAGAGCACAAGAAGTAATGATGCTGAGAACTGGGTCAGAGATCTGAAAGAGCTTGAGAAGGAGACAGACTGAGAGTGGGGTCAAAGAGTTAAAAGAACACAAGAAAGAACAATACTGTGAACTGAGCCAGAGAGATAAAAGTGCATGAGAAAGAGCAATGCTGAGAGCAGATTTTGAGAGTTAAAAGAGCGCGAGAAGCAGCGAGAAGCAGACTGAGGGTGGAGTCAGAGTTAATAGAACGCGAGAAGGGGGCGAGACTGAGAGCTGGGTTGGAGATTTAAAAGAACGGGAGGAGGAGCAACATGGAGAGTGAGAATGAGAGTAGAGTCGGAGAGTTAAAAGAGTGCAAGAATGGGCGAGACTGACAACGAATTCAGAGAGTTGAAAGAGTGTGAGAAGGAGCGAGACTGAGAGCGGAGGCAGAGGTGTAAAAGAATGCGAGAAGGGGCCAGGCTGAGAGCGGAGACTAAGAGGTAAAAGAACGTGAGAAGCAGTGAGACTGAGGGCAGTGTCGCAGACTTAAAAGAACATGACAGGGAGGGACAGCGACAGCAGAGTCAGGAGTTAAAAGAGTGTGAGAGGCAGGGAGACTGAGAGCGGTGTTGGGAGTTAAATGAGTGCATGAAGGAGCTAGAGTGGTAGCAGAGTCGGAAAGTTAATACAACGCGAGAAGGGGTGAGACTGAGAGCTGGGTCAGAGAGTTAAAAGACCATGAGAAAGAGCGAGATGGACAGCGGGGTCGGAGAGTTAAAAGCGCTCAAGAAGGAACGAGACTGAGAGCGGAGTCAGAATGGTAAAATTGTGCGAGAAGGAGCAACACCAAGAGCAGATTTGGAGAGTTAAAAGAGCGTGAGAAACAGCGAGACCGAGGGCAGAGTTGGAGAGGTATAAGAACATGAAAAGGGGCGATGCTGAGATTGTAGTCGGAGAGTTACATGAGTGTGAGAAGGGGCGAGACTGAGAGTGGAGGTGGAGAGTTGAAAGAGCGCAAGAAGCAGTGAGACTGAGAGCAGATTCAGAGAGTTAAAAGAGGGTGAGAATCAGCGAGACTGAGGGCGAGGTCGGGGAGTTAATAGAATGCGAGAAGGGGCGAGACTGAAAGCAGTGACTGAGAATTAAAAGAGTTCGTGAAGCAGCGAGACTGAGAGCAGAGTTGGAGAGTTAAAAGAGCATGAGAGGGAGTGAAACTGAAAGTGGTGTGGGGAGTTAAATGAGCTTGAGGAGAAGCGAGACTAAGAGGGGAGTCGGAGAGTTAACACAACATGAGAAGGTGCGAGATGGAGAGTGGGGTCAAAGAGTTAAAATGGCATGGGAAAATACGAGACTGGGAGCGGGGTCAGAGAGTGTAAAGAGCAAAAGAAGGAGTGAGACTCAGAGTCAGAAAGGTAAAATTGCGCGAGGAGGAGCAACAGTGAGAGCAGAGTTGGAGAGTTAAAAGTGTGAGAGGGAGCAAGACTGAGACCGGAGTCAGGGAGTTAAAAGGATGCGAGAAAGGGCGAGATGGTGAACGGAGTCGGAGAGTTAATAGAACGCAAGAAGGAGCAATACGGATCGCGGAGGCAGAGAGTTAAAAGGGCGCAAGGAGGGAGACTGAGAGCGGAGTCAGAGAGTTAAATGAGCACGAGAAGAAGCCGGACTGATTGTAGAGTTGGAGAGTTAAAGGTGTGCGAGACAGGGCGAGACTAAGAACTGAGAATGGAGTTAAGAAATCACAAGGAGGGAGACTGAGAGCAGAAACAGAAAGTTAAAGGAGCGCGTGGAGAAGCAAGACTGAGAGCGGAGTCAGAGAGTTAAAGGAGTGTGAGAAGGAGCGAGACTGAGAGCAGAGACTGAGAGTTAAAAGAGCTCATGAAGCAGTGAGACTGAGGGTGGAGTCGGAGAGTTACATGAGCCTGAGAAGGAGCAAGACTGAGAGTGGAGTCAGAGAGTTAAAGGAGTGTGAGAAGGAGCGAGACTGAGAGCAGAGACTGAGAGTTAAAAGAGCTCATGAAGCAGTGAGACTGAGAGCGGAGTCGGAGAGTTACATGAGCCTGAGTGGGAGGGAGACTGAGAGCGGAGTCGGAGAGTTACATGAGCCTGAGAAGGAGCAAGACTGAGAGTGGAGTCAGAGTTAAAAGCGTGCAAGGAGGGAGACTGAGAGCGGTGTCGGAGGGTTACATGAGCCTGAGTGGGAGTGAAACTGAGAGTGGAGTCAGAGTTAAAAGAGCACGAGAAGGAGCGGGACTGATTGTAGAGTTGGAGAGTTAGAAGAGCACGAGAAAGTGTGAGACTGAGAGTGGAGTCAGAGAGTTAAAGGAGTGCGAAATGGGGCGAGACTGAGAACTGAGAAGGGAGTCAATAAATCATGAGGAGTGAGACTGAGAGCGGAGTCGGAGAGTTAAAAGAATGCAAGAATGGGCAAGACTGACATGGATTCAGAGAATTGAAAGAGCGTGAGAAAAAGCGAGACTGAGAGTGGAGTCGGGGAGTTAAAGGAGTGTGAGAATAGGTAAGACTATCAGCAGATTTAGAGAGTTGAAATAGCGAGAAAGAGCAAGACTGAGAGCAGAGCCGGAGAGTTAAAGGGGCTCGAGGAGGAGCGAGACTGAGAGCGGAGTCAGAGAGATAAAAGAGCGCGAGAAGGAACGAGACTGAAAGTGGAGACTAAGAGTTAAAAGAGCGTGAGAAGCAGTGAGACTGAGGGCAGTGTTGTAGACTTGAAAGAGCATGAGAGGGAGGGACAGTGACAACAGAGTTGGTAGTTAAAAGAGTGTGAGAGTCAGGGAGACTGAGAGCGGTGTTGGGAGTTAAATGAGTGCATGAAGGAGTGAGAGTAGTAGTGGAGTCGGAGAGTTAATACAATGCGAGAAGGGGTGAGACTGAGAGCTTGGTTGGAGAGTTAAAAGAGCATGAGAAGGAGCGAGATGGAGAGTGGGGTCGTAGAATTAAAAGAGCACAAGAAGGAGCGAGGCTGAGAGTGGAGTCAGAGAGTTAAATGAGCACAAGAGGGAGTGAGTCTGAGAGCGGAGTCAGAGAGTTAAATGAACACAAGAGGGAGTGAGTCTGAGAGCGGAATCAGAGAGATAAAAGAGCGCGAGAATGGGTGAGACTCACAGCGGATTCGGAGAGCAGAAAGAGCACAGGAAGGGCAAGATTGAGAGCGGAGTCAGAGAAATAAATGACCGTGAGAAGGGGCGAAGCTGAGAACTGAGCAGGGAGCTAAAAGATCATGAAGAGGGAGACTGAGAGCAGAGTCAGAGAGATAAAAGAGTGCGAGAAGGAGCGAGACTGAGAGCGGAGTTGAAGAGTTAAAAGAGCACGAGAATGGGTGAGACTGAGAGCGGATTCTGAGATTTCAAAGAGCATGAGAAGGAGTGAGACGGAGAGCGGAGGTGGAGAGCTAAAAGAGCCCAAGAAGGGGCGAGACTGAGATCGGAGTTGAAGAGTTAAAAGAGCATGAGAATGATGAGACTGACAATGGATTTGGAGAGTTGAAAGAGTGTGAGAAGGAGAGAGACTGAAAGCAAAGCTAGAGAGTTAAAAGAACCCGAGGAGATGGAAGGCTGAGAGCAGGGATGGAGAGAGATTCAGATCGGAGTCAAAGAGGTAAAAGAGTGCGAGAAAGAGCGAGACTGAGAGCGGGGTCGGAGAGTTAAAACTGAGCGAGAAGGGACGAGACTGAGAGCGGAGAATGAGAGTTAATAGAGTGTGAGAAGCAGCGAGACTGAGTCACAGAGTTAAAAGAGCGGGAGAGGGAGGGACATGAAAAGTAGAGTTGGGAGTTTAAAAGAGCGCGAGATGGAGTGAGACTGAGAGCGGAGTCGGAGAGTTAAAGGAGTGCGAGAAGGAGCAAGACTGAGAACTGAGAAGGGAGTTATAAGATCACAAGTAGGGAGACTGAGAGCAGAGCCAGAGAGTTAAAAGAATGCGAGAAGGAACAAGACTGATTGTAGTGTTGGTGACTTAAAAGAGCACAGGAAGGAGAGAGACTGAAAGAGGATTCAAAGAGTTGGAAGAGCGCAAAAAGGAGCGAGACTGAGAGCAGAGTCGGAGTGTTAAAGGAGTGCAAGAAGGAGCGAGACTGAGAACTGAGAAGCAAGTTAAAGATCACGAGGAGGGAAACTGAGAGCAGAGTCAGAGAGTTGAAAGAGCATGAGAGGGAGTGAGTTTGAGACCGTTGTCGTGAGTTAAAAGAGCGCGAGAAGAAGCGAGGCTGATTGCAGTGTTGGAGAATTAAAAGAGTGCGGGAAATAGCGAGACTGAAAGCGGAGTCAGAGTTGAAAGAGCACGAATAGGAGCACGACTGAAAGCGGAATCAGTGTGTTAAAGGAGTGCAAGAAGGGACGAGACTAAAAATTGAGAAGGGAGTTAAAAGAGCGCAAGGAGGGAGACTAAGAGCGGAATTGGAGAGTTGAAATAGTGTGAGAAGGAGCAAGACTGAGACCGGAGTTGGAGAGTTAAAAGAGAGTCAGAAGAAGTGAAACTGAGAGCGGAGTCGTGAGTTAAAAGAGTGCGAGAAGAAGCGAGACTGAAAGCGGAGCAGGAGAGATAAAAGAGTGTGAAAGGAGGTGAGACTGAGAGCTGGGTAGAAGAGTTAAAAGAGCACGAGAAGGAGCGAGACAGAGCAGAATTGCAGAGTTAATACAACACATGAAGAGGCGAGACAGAGACCGGAGTCAGCAAATTAATAAAACATGAGAAGGAGCAAGACTCAGAGCTGGGTCGGAAAGTTAAATGAGCGCGAGAAGGAGTGAGACTGAGAGCGGAGTCAGACAGTTAAAAGAGCACAAGAACAGGTGAGACTGACAGCGGATTCGGAGATTTAAAAGGGTGACAGGGAGGGAGACAGAGAGTTGAAGGAGCGAGACTGATAAGTGAGAAGGGAGTTAAAAGATCGCAAAGAGGGAGAAGTGACCATAATTCAGTAAGTTTCAAGGTGGATAAAGATAACAGGAGTCCTCGGGTTAAGGTGCTTAATTGGGGGAAGGCTAATTATAACAATATTAGGCAGGAACTGAGAAATCTAGACTGGAGGCGGATGTTTGAGGGCAAATCAACAACTGACATGTGGGGGGCTTTCAAACGTCAGTTGATAAGAATTCAGGACCGGCATGTTCCTGCTAGGATGAAGGATAAGCATGGCAAGTTTCAGGAACCTTGGATAACGAAGGATATTGTGAGATTAGTCAAAAAGGAAAGGGAAACATTCGTAAGGGCTAGAAGGTTGGGAACAGATGAAGCCCGTGGAGAACATGAAGAAAGTAGGAAGAAACTTAAGCAAGGAGTCAGGAGGGCTAAAAGGGGTCATGAAAAGTCATTGGCAACCAGGATTAAGGAAAATCCCAAGGCCTTTTATACATATGTAAAAAGTAAGAGGGTAGCCAGG
The DNA here is from genome assembly GCF_964194155.1 of Cetorhinus maximus. Classification (NCBI taxonomy): domain Eukaryota; kingdom Metazoa; phylum Chordata; class Chondrichthyes; order Lamniformes; family Cetorhinidae; genus Cetorhinus; species Cetorhinus maximus. The sequence continues at coordinate 152,755,239 of NC_135880.1, read as the reverse complement.
GGAAGGGTAGGCCCACTCAGGGACAGAGATGGGAATCTGTGTGTGGAGCCAGAAGAAATGGGAGAGATACTAAATGAGTACTTCTCATTAGTATTCACCAAAGAGAAGGACTTAGCGGTCGATTTGTCTAGGGAAGAGTGTGTAGATAGCCTGGATCATGTTGAGATCAAAAAAGAGGAGGTGTTTTGCGTCTTGAAGAATATTAAGGTGGATAAGTCCCCACGGCCTGATGGGATCTACCCCAGAGTACTGAAGGAGGCAAGGGAGGAGATTGCTGGGGCCTTGACAGAAATCTTTGTATCCCCATTGGCTCCGGGTGAGGTCCCAGAGGACTGGAGAATGGTCAATGTTGTTCCATTATTTAAGAAGGGTAGCAGGGATAATCCAGGAAATTATAGGCCGGTGAGCCTTATGTCAGTAGTAGGGAAATTATTGGAGAAAATTCTTCGTGACAGGATTTACAACCATTTGGAAGCAAATGGGCGTATTAGTGAGAGGCAGCATGGTTTTGTGAAGGGGAGGTCGTGTCTCACTAATTTGATGGAGTTTTTTGAGGAAGTACAAAGATGATCAACGATGGAAGGGCAGTGGATGTTATCTGCATGGATTTCAGTAAGGGCTTTGATAAGGTACCTCATGGCAGACTGGTACAGAGGGTAAAGTCGCACGGGATCAGAGGTGAGCTGGCAAGATGGATACAGAATTGGCTTGGTCATAGAAGGCAGAGGGTAGCAGTGGAAGGGCGCTTTTCTGAATGCAGAGCTGTGACTAGTGGTGTTCCTCAGGAATCAGTGCTGGGACCTTTGCTGTTTGTAGTATACGTAAAGGATTTGGAGGAAAATGTAACTGGGCTAATTAGTAAGTTTGCAGATGACACTAAGGTTGGAGGAGTTGCAGACAGTGAAAAGGATACAACAGGATATAGATCGGTTGGAGACTTGGGCAAAGAAATGGCAGGTGGAGTTTAATTCGGACAGATGCGAGGTAATACATTTTGGAAGGTCTAAGACAGGTAGGAATTATACAGTAAATGGCAGAACCCTTAAGTGCATCGACGGGCAGAGGGATCTGGGTGTACAGGTTCACAGGTCACTGAAAGTGGCAACGCAGGTGGATAAGGTAGTCAGGAAGGAATATGGCATGCTTGCCTTCATCGGCAGGGGTATTGAGTATAAAAGCTGGGAAGTCATGCTGCAGCTGTATAGAACCTTGGTTAGGCCACACTTGGAATATTGCGTGCAATTTTGGTCACCAAATTACCAGAAGGATATGGAGGCATTCGGGAGGGTGCAGAGGAGGTTTACCAGGATGCTGCCTGGTCTGGAGGTTATTAGTTATGAGGAGAGTTTGGAGAAACTCGGATTGTTCTCACTAGAGCGACGGAGATTGAGGGGCGGCTTGATAGAAGTTTACAAAATTCTGAGTGGCATGGACAGAGTAGATAGTCAGAAGCTTTTTCCCAGGGTGGAAGAGTCAATTACTATGTCAATTTAAGGTGAGAGGAGAAAACTTTAGAGGAGATGTGCGGGGCAAGTTTTTTACGCAGAGGGTAGTAAGTGTCTGGAATTCGCTGCCAGAGGAGGTGGTGGAAACAGGTACGATAGTGGTGTTTAAGAGGCAGCTTGACAAATACATGAATGGGGTGGGAATAGAGGGATAAGGACCCCGGAAGTGCAAAATGTTTTAGTTTGACAGGCAATATGATCAGCGCAGGCTTGGAGGGCCGAAGGGCCTGTTCCTGTGCTGTACTTTTCTTTGTTCTTTGTTCCTTGAGACTGAGAGCGGAGTTGGGAGTTAAAACTGCGGGAGAAGGAGCGAGACTGAGAGCGAAGCTGGAGGGCTAAAAGAGCATGAGAAGGGGTGGGACTGAGAATCACAGAATCACCGTGCAGAAGAGGCCCTTTGGCTATCGAGTCTGCATTAACACGTGAGAAACACCTGACCTACCTACCTAATCCCATTTACCAGCACTTGGCCCATAGCCTTGAATGTTATGATGTGCCAAATGCTCATCCAGGTACTTTTTAAAGGATGTGAGGCAACCCGCCTCCACCACCCTCCCAAGCAGTGCATTCCAGACTGTCACCACCCTCTGGGTAAAAAAGGTTTTCCTCACATCCCCCCTAAACCTCCTGCCCCTCACCATGAACTTATGTCCCCCTGTGACTGACCCCAGAGAGTTGGGTCAGAGAGTTGAAAGAGCGCGAGAAGGAGCGAGACTGAGAGCAGATTCGGAGATTTAAAAGCGGGTGACAGGGAGGGAGACAGGGAGTGGTGTCAGGAGTTAAAAGAGCGCGAGAAGGAGCGAGACTGAAAGCAGTCAGAAAGTTAAAATTCCGCGAGAAGGGGAAATGCTGACAGCGGAGTCAGAGAGTTTAAAGAGCGTGAGAAGCAATGAGACTGAGGGCAGTGTCAGAGTTAAAAGAGCGCGAGAAGGAGTACGACTGAAGCAGGGTCAGAGTTAAAAGAGCATGAGAAGGAGCAACGCTGAGAGCAGGGTCAGACCGTTAAAAGAACTGGAGAAGCAGTGAGGCTGAGAGCAGGGTCGGAGAGTTGAAAAAGCGTGAGAAGGAAAGAGGCTGAGAGCGGGGTCAGTGAGTTAAAAAAGAGCACGAGAAGCAGCGAGACTGAGAGCGGAGTTGGAGGGTTAAAAGGGCATGAGAAGGAGCGAGACTGAGAGCGGAGTTGGAGGGTTAAAAGGGCGTGAGAAGGAGCGAGACTGAGAGCGGAGTTGGAGGGTTAAAAGGGCGTGAGAAGGAGCGAGACTGAGAGCGGAGTTGGAGGGTTAAAAGGGCGTGAGAAGGAGCGAGACTGAGAGCGGAGTTGGAGGGTTAAAAGGGCGTGAGAGGGAGTGAGACTGAAAGTGGAGTTGGAGGGTTGTAGGAGCGTGAGAAGGATCAAGACTGAGAATGGGGTCGCAGAGTTAAAGGAGCGCAACAAGTAGCAAGACTGAGAACTGGGTCACAGACCTGAAAGAGCGTGAGATGGAGAGAGACTGAGAGAGGTGTCGGAGATTTGAAAGAGCGTGAGAAGGAGCGAGACTGAGAGCGGAGTCGGAGAGTTTAAAAAAGTGAGAGGGAGCGAGACTGAGAGTCTAGCAGGAGAGATAAATGAGTGCGAGAAGGGGTGAGACTGAGAGCGGGGTGGAAGAGTTAAAAGAGCTTGTGAGGGAGTGAGACTGAGAATGGATTTGGAGAGTTAGAAGAGCATGAGAAAGAGGGAAACTGAGAGTGGAGTCGGAGAGTTAAAGGAGCATGGGAGGGAGAATGAGAGGAGAGTCAGGAGTTAAAAGATGGCGAGAAGGTGCGAGACTGAAAGCGGAGGCAGAGAGTTAATAGAACGCAAGATGGGGCAAAACTGAGAGCAGGGTTGGAGAGTTAAAAGAGCGCAAGAAGCAGCAAGACTGAAAGAGGAGCTGGAGAGTTGAAAGAGTGTGAGAAGGAGCAAGATTGAGAATGGGGACGCAGTGTTAAAAGAGTGCAAGAAGTAGCGAGACTGAGAACTGGATCGGAGATCTGAAGGAGCATGAGAAGGAAAGAGCCTGACAGTGGGTTCGGAGATTTAAAAGAATGAACAAGGAGTGAGACAGAGAGCCGAGTCAGAAAGAGTAAAAGTGTGCAAGAAGCAGAAACGCTGAGAGCAGATTTGACAGGTTAAAAGAACGAGAGAAGGGACAAGACTGATGGTGGAGTCAGAGGGTTAAAAGAGCATGAGAGGGAGCCCTTGTGGTGGCATGCCTCCTATTGTACCGCTGCTCAGCCTCTGTTCTTGGATGGCGGAGAGGCATCATGAGCCATCTTCTGAGGGGATAGCCCTTGTCGCCCAGCAGCCATCCATCCAGCCGGACTCAAGCACTGAACAGCCTCGGCACCGAGGAGTGTCTAAGGGTGTATGCGTCATGCGAGCTGCCTGGGTACCTTGCACAGACTTGTGGAGTCAGCATCATACGGTCACTATCAGCATGTTCATGGAGTGGAAGCCCTTCCTGTTGACGAAGGCACTGGGCTCATCCGCTGGCACTTTGATGGCCACATGTGTATAGTCGGTTGCACCCTGGACACGGGGGAAGCCAGCAATTGCCGCAAAGCCTCTGGCTCGCTCTGCCTGGCCGGTCTCCTCCCAGTGTGGCAGTGAATAAAAGTCAATGCATGCCTGAACAGAGCGTATGTCACCAACTTGTCACAACTGTGGACAGCTGATTGGGAGACTCCACAAAGATCACCCACTGACCCCTGGAAAGAGTTGGAGGCATAGAAGTTGAGGGTCACTGTGACCTTCAACGCCACTGGCATGGGGTGTCCACCCACACAGTTGGAGCAGATCTCAGGGCCTATCATCTGACAAATAGGGGTCACTGTCTCTCTTGAGAGATGGAGCCTCCTTCAGCACTGCAGCTCAGGCATATTGAGGTAGCTGCTTCACTGCCTGTAAACCCTGGCAGCAGGATAGTGGCGTCTTCTGTGGCCCCTTCTGCCTTGCACTTCCTGTTGGCCCTGCAACCCTTGTGCCTGTGCTTGTCCTCCCAAAGCTGGTTCTCCTGGAGGCTGAATATGGACTCCTGGCTTCCTCCCCCTTCTGGCCCTCTCTTCCTCCTCAGAGGAGGTGCCTCCAGTGGAGAGCACAACTTCCATTCCCAGGTTAAGGGAAAGCCACCTGAAACGTGCAAGGCCCCAAGAATGATGTTTACTCCAGAGTCCTGACTTGAAGCCTATTATTCCTGTACATGCAGCTCTGAAGAGATTTGAAATTCCCCTGGCCACACAAGCAAGTAGCAGTCAGTTCAAAAAGTAAATGTCTAACAAATAGCACTTGCGAGCCCACTCACTCCTTTTATTTCGCCCATGGATGAGGTTTTTAAAAATGCGGCCTACCTGCCTACCCGTTGCGCTCATGTGACGCTCTGAAGATTGCATGGACTCCATAAAATCTCAGTTTATTAATGCCTAAAGGGCCTTAAGTGGCCCATTAATTAAGGGCTGGGGCACATCGGAGCTCATAGCGCCCGCCCACCAAAATATCGTGATGGTGCGCGGTGACGTCAGGACGCACGCCTGACGTCACCGGGCATCATTTTACGCATCAGTATATCAGGCCCGCTCACGCACACTGATGTCAAAATTCTGGCCTATGGGTTTCTGATCCCAAAGTGATTAGAGAAAAAGGGAAACAACTTCTGAGACGATGGCACGGGGGCAGAGCTACCAGTTGGTTGCAACAGACAAATGAGGTGCAACTATTCTAAAAGGGTGGCATAACAGACGCGGGCAACTACATGGCCATTAGTCTTACTTTGATTCTGTGTAAAACATTGGAAGTTGTAATCAGGAATATGCTTAAGGATTAACGGCATATCTAAAGCCTTGTAAACAGCAGTACAAATAGATTTAGATGAAAAAGATCTTGTCTGACCTACTCGCTAAATTTCTCTGAGGAAGTGACAACCCAAGCAGACTGTGATGAACTCGATATTGTGCTTAGACTTCTAAAAAGCATAAAGGATCATAAAATGGATTGAGTGAGATTACAAGAGTATGAAAGTAGTAGAATATGAGAGTATGAAAAAGAAAGATAGGGAGTGAAAGATAGATTGTATATTTCATAATAATGCCAAACATTGTATCAGATTCCACCATTTTACATAAGCATTTTTGAATGTTTTGAGAAGATAACACATATACGATGTCATCTCCACCCCAACCAAAAACAGATTTGGCTCTCGCATTAAGGAATTCAACAAATTGATGTACACTGCACAAGCCAGTTCCAGAGGTCCATATTTTCTGGGAAAAGAACCAGTTATTGATGTCTAATATGGATCTGACCATATGCAATTTAAAATTGTGACCCCCCGACCATCCTCCATAACATAGTCAGAACAAACAACCAAATCTCCTCTAAATCTACACTTCTCTAAAGTGTAGAGCCCCAGTTCTTTTAGCCTATCTTGAAAACTCAGATGCTTCAAACTTGGAATCAATCTTGTGCACCCTCCTCTACACCCTTTCCAAAACCTCAATATCACCTTCTATTTGAGGAGACTAAAACTGAACACAACATCCTAACTGAAGCCTGACCAAGGATCAATGCTGTGTACAATAGTCAATTGCTCTATAATGCAGCCATTCCTTTATTCACTCTATTGTTTTGTTATTTGTGAATTTTGAAAAAGCTATATACAAGAACGGACAGATCTTTCCTTACCCATCTACTTGAACAGTTATTTTCCTGAAAGATTTATTCACATTCAGCATTCACCCTGCCCACATACATATCACTGCACTTTCTCAGCTAAGTATCATTTGCAGTCATGAGTCCAATGCCGCAATGTGTCAAGGTCTGCTTGAAACATTTCGGTATCTATTCTTACCCCATTGAAGTTGGCTTCCCCCCAAGTTAATTATTCTTACTCTGGATTATTCTTTGTCCTTTTCCATACCCAACCTTTTGATATAACGATCACTGTCCCTAAATGTTCTTCGACTGACAGACGATCCACTTGGCCCGCCTCATTCTCAAGAACCAGGACAAGCAGTGTCTCCTTTCTTGTTGGACTGGAAACATACTGCTGTAGAAAATTTTCCTGAACACACACAAGGAACTCTTGCCCCTTTCTGCCTTTCACAGCACTCGTTTGTATTTGGATGATTAAAGTCCCTCATTATACCGACGCTATAATTGTTGCACCTCTCTGTGATTTCCTTGCAAATTTCCTCTATATCTTTTCCATTAGTTGATGGCCTACAGGCTACACTAAGGTAATTGCACCTTTTTTGATCCTTAGCTATAGCCAAATAGATTCTGTCCTTGACCCCTCAATTACACGACCCTCCCCCTTTTCTCCCTTTCCCATCTTTCCTGAACAGGGGCATATAATACAGCTCTGCCCTTCTTTGAGCCATGTCTCTGTTATAGCCACAACATTGTATTTCCACATGGCAATCAATGCCTGTAATTCAACAATGTTATTTATCACACTCCATGCATTCACATACATGAGCAGTACCCTGGTTTAGATTTTATTCCTTGCTCCTTTACTCTGACCCCACCTAATAACTTGCTATTTCCTACTCTAGTGCTATCGATCTCTCCCAGTATTCTGTGCTCCTTGGTATTCCTCTCTGATATTACCTCCTGGTTCCCACACCTCTGCCAAGTTAGTTTAATGCCTTCCCCCCAAATAGCTAGCAAATCACCCCGCAAGGAACTGAGTCCCTGCTCTATATAGGTGCAACTCGTCTGGCCTGTCTCGGTCCACACTCCTTCAGAGCTGATCCCAATGCCCCAGGAATCTAAAGCCTTCCCTCCTGCACCATCTTTCCAGCCATGCATTCATCTGCTTTATCTTCCTATTTTATACCACTTGCGCGTGGTACTGGAAGTAAGCTGGAGATACTTTTGAGGTCCATCTTGCTAATTTCCTACCTAGCTTCCTAAATTCTGACTGCAGGAGCACATCCATCTTCCTGCCTATGTCATTGGTACCAATGTGGACTATGACTGCTGCCTTTTCACCCTCCCCTCCCCCCTCAGGGTGCTGTGCAGCCATTCAATTACCCTTGACCCTGACACCACAAAAGCAACACACCATCCTGGATTCACATCTGTGGCTGTCAAAACACCTGTCTATTCCCCTAACTATCCAATTCTCCTATCACTTTTGCTCTTCCAGTGTTCTTTGTGTCCCCTGTACATTTAGGCTCTCACTTGTGTTGACTAAAATATACCTTTCCATTATAAACCAATCTACACCTTCTACCAGTTGTGCTCCAGTTTGCATGTTCCGCAACTGGATTAAAGACAATGTTTGTTCTTTATCGTGCATAGATACGTACGAAGGGTTTTATGAGGTCATTTAGCATTATTATTGTTGGTGTATTCCTCTCAGTTGTGCATTTGTTGTTACATAGCAGTTGTAGGGATGCTTAATGAGTTTAATGTATGCAGTCCTGCAAATGCACAAAAGGTGGGGGCCAAGGAACAAAGCAAAGTCCAATGTAGGTCACAATCTTTGAATTAAAAACAAATTGAAAACAAATCCTTATGCTACCAGGAAAACATCTGAAGTTTTTGTACTGTCCATTTTTTCTCATTATACTCTGGGTGCATGCCAGTGTTTCAAAATAAATCCTAAAAATAGACTGTTTGTGTATCTAACTTTAGGCTCATAAAGAGCATTGTTCTTATGATATCTGAACAACCTTGCACCTGGAATAATAATGATATCAAATATTCCCTGTCCATATTTTATATTATTTGTTTCGTTTTTGGTAATGTTTTTTAAACAGTACCTTGCAAAATTGATTTTATGTCAGGTTTGAGAATGTGATAGAGAAATAACACCATGAAAACTGATCCAGAATTTATCATAATTCCAAAAGGTGTTTAATGAATCTGAACCAGTTTATTGCTTCAGATAAATCTGTACAAACAGCTTTGGGAAAATAAAATATTCAGTGTGCTTTTTGTTTTTCGGAGATCAGCAGTAAATATGGATTATGGGCTAATGACTGCTTCCTTCAGAGGAGGCAGTGAGAGACTCAGGGATCCCGATAGAGATACAGTAATATTACAATATCTGTCATTGAGCTCCTTTAATGCAGACATTAGTATCTCATCATTTTCTCTTTGAAAATGACTACTCTTAGACAGAAACCTTTCCTCCTATTAAAATTATTAATGGGAAGCTGATTTTATTTCACAAAACTATAGAAAAATTGTTTTAAAGGTGCTTGATTATATTTTCCTCCACTCATCAGGCTCTGATTGAAAGAATAGATGATCTAACTGTTCCCATGCCTCAAACAATGCTGCTCTAAGTGTTGTAATGCCTCTGAGTTATATCTTTTTTGAAGACACCAAATAACGCATTGGCATCTTCAACATGTATTGTCTAAATTTCTGCCAGAAAGGAAAGATGCTGTTGAGACTTAAGGAAAGGAAACATCGAGCAGCTGAGTTAGACCAAACAAGAAAGATCCCATGTTATATACAAACATCCCAACATATGAATTAGGAGCCGGAGTAGGCAATTTGGCCCCTTGAGCCTGTTCTCCCATTTGATAAGATCTGATTATTGTCTGTTCCTACCCCTTATACACTTTGACTCCCTTGTCAATCCAGAATCTATTTTCAATGAACCAGCTGTTGCTATTCTCTGGGGAAGAGAATTCCATAGACTAATGACCCTCTGAGAGAAAAGATTTCTCCTCATCTCAGTCTAAATTAGGACACCTCTTATTTTTAAACTGAGCCTCCTAGTTCTAGTTTCTCCCCTTAGCATCCACCCTGTCAAGTGCCCTCAGGATCTTATATGTTTAATGTATAATTTTAATTTAATTAATTAATTTAATATAATATTATATGTTCAAGCTTTGGCCCCTACTGAGTTCTCAATATGGATAGCAGTCTGTTCTGAGATGGTCCTTCTTATCTATGGACTCTGAATGTGGTCCTTGGTTAGTAGGCAGATTGTAGTCATACTCTGGTATCTGCTTAACAGTTATTTATTAGCACTACATCTAAACAGGTTGCAGAATAGGCATGTTGTTCCTAAGCATAATGTTCCAACCTCTCTCAAGAAAGAGAGTCTAACACTTGACTGACTGATGTCAGTGGTACATCATCATCCATGTTATACCATCTGTTAACCCTTTATACTACACCTCCTCCCAAGCATACTATCCAATTCTCAACAACAATGTGAAACTATGAGTGGAATTTTCCCTGAATGGCACTAAGTGTGTTAACTCATTTCCCACTGGCTGCAATGGTGGGTTTTAATGCCATATTGTACCCTGCCTTATTAATTATGCATCCATGTGAAACCCACCGGATTGCTGGTGGGTGGCCTTGGGTTCACCTGCCCCAAGGTGACCTCACTGTTTCCTCACTCCTGGTGCCATATTTAAACTGTAACGGCATGCACAGGTCTCAATGCTAGCAGCCTAGTGCTGCTCCATTGAAGAGATGGCTCCAAAACCCAAGAAGACTGCTGCCTCCTAGTTTAGTGATGCCTCACTTTAGCGCTGTTGGATGCCATGGAGGCCCACCATGATGTCCTGTACCCCGCTCTGGCCACAGGAGAGGTAGCAACGTCATGAATCTGGCTTGGGAGGCAGTGGCCGCAGTGGTCAGTGCAAATGCTACCCAGAAGAGGTCAGCCACCCAATGCAGAAAGAGGTTGAATGATCTCATCCATTCTACCAGGGTAAGTCAACGATCTCATTACTTTCAACTTACACACAAGCCTAACTCACTTCCACAGGGATCTCATTCACTGCCAGCTCAATGGACGTCACTACTCACTCTCTCACACACACTCTCACATCTCTATCTGGCCTCTTCCCATCTGCTGATCTCGTCCTCATTCCGTCCATGACTCCACAACCTACCCAAGTATGCCAAACATCCTTCTCATCTTCCCTGGCATGCGTCTTGTTTACAGCCACTCCATCTGTCCTTATGTAGGACAAGATCGCACACAGTAAAAGGGAGAGGTCCCAGACTGGGGCTGGTGTGCCGGAACTCAAGGTCCTCAGTGACTTCGATAACAGAGCCATCAGGCCAGCCAGAGACAATGTTGACCATTCCTGTGGCGATGGTGAAGGTGGCAATCATCACCTGAGGATCATGCGCCAGATCATCCCTCTGTTAATACTACTGTGAGTGCACTGTTTTGTGTGTTACTTAGCTGCCATGCAGTAATAATCTCCTAGGCACATTTGCCAAGCACCCAACTCCTTCAGCCAGCTAGGCCCCTGGCTCCAGCCCTGAGGGCACCTCAGATGCGGACACTGAGAACAGAACCTTAGAAGACCCGTCACACCACTCTCCCACACCCTCCACCAGTGCAGATACACACACCTCGGTGGGACCTAGATGTAGAGCAGCCTCAGATCACAATCTGGTGAGTACAGCACGCAATCTCGTCCACCACAGGCGGAGGCAGGGACATCTGAGGTTACTGGCACTCGGAGGACTGCTGGAGAGCAGGAATCTGCTGAGGCCGAGTCAGATGATGAACCTCCAGACTTGGTCCTAAATCAGTTGGTGGAGCTGCAGCGACAAGCATGGAAATATCAGGAAGGGTTGTCAGCTGCAATCCTCAGATTGCAAGGGACAATGGAGGAGTCTATCGACCTTCAGTACGAGGTGATCACGTCGTCATGCCAACACACTGATGTCAACACTGACAGGATGATGGCTGCCTTGGAGATCTTGGTCCAGGACATAGGTACTGCACTGCTGCATGGTCTGAACTCCATCTCTGAATCCACAGTTGGCCTCCAACGGTGTCAATGCAAGAGGGGTGCAGGACAACTTGATCTCATTCTAGCTGCCCCTTCTCTTCAAGGAGTCAGCCAAGGTCCCTCGGTTACCCATAGAGAGGAGGACCATCAGCTGGACACCTCAGGGCCAGCCACCCAGGTGACTCTAGGATCGTCCGACCGATCCCAGTCCCCTCTTCCTGTGGCCCCATCAACTCCACAGGACGTGGAGGGTGCACCTGCCCACAGCAGGACACCCAAAGCAGGCTGTGGCCCTCCAGGTCTCAGCTCTCCAGAGGATGCCCGCTAAAGTCATCTCAGACAATTAGGCATAGCAGTCAGCAGGCTGCCTGCACCTCTGCTGCGGATGTCGGGGATGCACCAAGACACAGTGGTAGGATTAGGAAAGCCCCAAAACTTTACGAGCACAAGGATTGTGAATGGCTGTTCAGAACTTGTATACAATACAAATATCACCCATTCCACATCTCCTCTTGTGTTTACCTCCATTTTATTAAAAGCTGTGTTGCAGTCAATCAGGTGACACACCATGGTCCCTCCCCCCCACATATTGCAGATGTCGCTATCATGGACATGTCGTCTGTGTAGTCTGCTTATATTTCATCGCAGTGTCTGGCCGTTTTCATATCAATTCTGACATCAGTGATGCCTCGTCTGTAATTTTATTTATGCTTGTGGAAGGCATATCATTCACATGCTTTGCAGGGTCGTTTCATGTTCACTCTTGGCTGTGTGACATTGAGATATGCATGGTTGAAAGGTGTAGAAGAACAGGAGTGTTAATGTATGGACAAGGACGTTATGTCCTGGAACGTCATGTACTCTGTCATCGGCGAGGGCTTCCACGCGATAAGCCTGTTCTCCAAGGTACCATGCATTCCTGTCTGCCAATCGTATTTGCGATTTTCTGACTACATCTAATAAGCTGAGCAATATGTGCTCATTGTACCTTGTCCAAGGCACCTGCAGAGCTCCCAGCAGGAGGGTTTGTTCTCATTGTACTTTTTCTCTGCGCTATCATGGCACCTTAAGTCGATGAGATTACGGCCCTCTCAGCCAGTGTCCTGGCTGACTAGTGTCCTGGCGCTTGAACTTACAGGCCTGAGTGTCTATCACCATGTAATTATCTGTGTTGTGGCCACAAGGCTTTTGCTTCAATGTATGGATGCAAAGTTGTGCATCTCCTCACCCAACCACTGGCCTTGGTCACTTATGCTAATTCCAAATGGTCATATGTGGTGGACCATGGATCCTTTGAGCATGCTCTGGAACTACATATTGTAGCTTCAGGTAATGTTGATGGGAGAAATGGGGTATGAGCAATAAAGTACTGAAGCTGAAGTGCACTCTATTTTAGAAATAACACGTGACCTTGAGGGCGTCATGGTCTCAGAGATTTATCACATCGTCAGACCAAGGCTGGCCATGAGGGCGCAACGTCTGCATTAAACAGGGACGCTAATGCCTGGCATTCAATTGTTTGAATGCTGTGATCAGGTGATCCACATCCATAGTAAGGTGAGAAAAAATGCAGGCCACCAACCCTGAGTGAGAGTACCAGATGTCAATGAGATTGAGAAGAAGGTGACAGGGAGGACTGACTCATTTGTATATGGATTGAGAACTGCTGAACCTTCTCGGCTGCCTTGGCTCAAGTCTCACCCATCAGTTGCACCATCAAGGTTACACAGAATGTGTTGTCACATTACTGGAGATGGATCGCCTCAAGGAGCAACTGTCCAATTGAAGGCTACCTCCTACGAGCCCACTCACAATAGTGAATCAGCTCCTGCCTCATGTAGGCTGCCGTTGCGATTGGGATGCTGCATAGATGCTTGGAGAGTCAGCACTTTCGGATCTCTGATGGCGGCACACCCTTCTTCAGACAGTGCCTTATCTCAGCAAGGACACATCCTCTCAAGGCTTCATCACCATCAGAGGATCATGGCAAGGGAAGCCTGATGGGAAATGGCTCACTCTCCTTTTGAAGTGCATAGTTGAAAATATAGGAATAACAAAGCTGCTGTTCATGTTGGCCCCTCATGTAGGCGATTTGTCTACTCGAACTCATCATCTTCCTCTTGGAATCTGGTGGCTATGAGGCCCTTCCATGCATGTCTGCCTTGTCTGGCCTGTGCTTTGGCCACTTCATCTGCAGCCTCGAACTCATCACTTTCATCCCCTTCGAGGTCTTCCTCATCGCTGGAGACATGTATCTCCTCCATATTGTCATCCCCTCTTTGTAGCGCCAGGTTGTATAGTGTGCAGCAAGCCCCAATGATCCTTGAGACCCCCTGGGGAGTGTACTGGAGTGCTCTGCCAGGTCTGGCCAGGTTTGAAATCACATCTTTAGGATCCCGATGGTGTGCTCCATCAATGCTCGTGTAGCAGCATGAGCCTCGTTGTACCTTCTCTCAGCAGGAGACTGAAGCTGCCACACAGATGTCATCAACCACGTACTTTGCAGGCACCCTTTGTCACCAAGGAGCCCAGCCCTGGAACCGTGAAGATGTCTGGGATCTGCAATTTACTCAAGATATATGAGTCATATACACTTGCTGGATATCTGACTTATCTTCTGGGAACCGTCCGGCACCATGACTGCAAAGCACTTCGAAATCTTTAGGTGCCCAATTGCTCTGAACTTCTTTATCACTCTGGGGAATTGCCACGCTGCAAGCAAGGGGTTAAACTCAGGAGATCGCTGAGTGCCACTTTGCATGATTAGTGTCACATGAAGGTGCATCATTGCTTCACCTTGTTGATTCCCAGCAATGTCATTGAGAGACCACTAACATCTCTCAGCTGTGCCTGACTCCTCATGTGGGAATGCACAGTGAAGTTGGGTTGCCACTGCAGGCAGCTGGCATCCAAGGCACCTGCAGAGCTCCCAGCAGGAGGGTTTGTTCTCATTGTACTTTTTCTCTGCGCTGTCATGGCAGGTAGGAAGATGGTGGTGGTAGTGAGCTCTCACTACCAGACCAGCTTGGAACCTCCCTGTGCGAGTATGGAAACCCCTCACCCATCGTCACTGAAGAAATAAGTAATAAGATTTCCCAGTCTCAAAAACCTTTCAGTCCTTCTCCTGTATCCCTTGATCCCATTGTTCTTGTGGTGGATATCCATTTGTTAGACATTCTGAGGTGAAGGTGCCTGTGTCCCGTGTCCACCTCAGCCCTCGCCTTCTTGAGGCCAAAACCTGGCACTGAATACTGCGAGTGCTGCCCAAAACAAGGTGAACCCCGAAGTGAGGAGCAAAGTGCAGGTCACCAGGTGCATGTCACTTATGTGCCATTGTGAAATGCACTGGCATTATTGCATGCCAACGTGGCCTCATAATTCATCATTAGGGGATGATTCCAGTGAGCAGGGCTTATAATGAGATGCAAATCAATGCAAATGACACCTCTGAGGTGCAGCGGCAGAAAACACGGCCCACCATTGATGGGAGGAGCGAACAATCGCAAAATGGTTTTACGACAATGTGATTTCTGCAAGATTTTCCATTCCCCCGCATGACACCCATTGCAAATGGGAGCAGAAAATCCTGGCCTATATCTTTGACTATTTACATTACATTTCTGTAACTCCCTTTTTCTAACAACAGATTCTACCCAACTCCAACTATTCCCCTCCACAAGTCACAGTTCTCATGGAATCAATCTCCCACAGTATTCTCGGCCCTTAGGGAAGATGTCATGGAAACATGTGGGGTTTCTTCTTTGTCTTGGGGGACATCATCATCATCATTATCAGAACAGGGCAGCACTTAAGCAGCATTGCTGATAAGCAGAGTTCAGGATGATTGAACTACAAGGACAACTAAAACTTTTCAACAAAAGACTGTTTCATGAGAGAAGACTGAAGTGCAGTCATCTTTCCTCTGGGACTAAAGAGAAAAAATCAAGACTTTCTGAGGGACGTGTTGCTCCCTTGTGGCACATAGGAAAAGACCTTCAGAAGAGGAATGACCTTCGCCTCCAGCAAAGACTGTCACAGCTGTATCATTCACCACTGCATTGAAGATTGAAAAGGTATTGAAGATCTGAAATTTCAATGAACTTAAAAGATGAAGGCATAAATGATAAAATTCATGTAAGCCTTTCAGGAAAAGATGCAGAGATGTTTTCCCAATGATATTTCGGGAGGATTTTTAGTTTCTGTGGGCAGTGGTAAGAGAGCCACACTTCTTTCTGTCTGAGGTTGTTCCACTGTGGGCAATGGAAAGAATTGCTGAGGATATTTGGACAGCCAAGGGCTGATTAAGGATAGTCAGCATGGCTTTGTGCGTGGTAGGTCGTGTTTAACGAACCTTGTAGAGTTTTTCGAGGAGGTTACCAAGAAAGTAGATGAAGGAAAGGCTGTGGTGTTGTCTACATGGACTTTAGTAAGGCCTTTGACAAGATCCCACATGGGAGGTTAGTTCAGAAGGTTCAGACACTTGGTATCTATGGAGAGGTTGTAAACTGGATTCGAAATTGGCTGTGTGGGAGAAGACAGAGAGTGGTAGTGGATGATTGCTTCTCAGACTGGAGGTCTGTGACTAGTGGTGTGCCTCAGGGATCTGTGTTGGGACCATTGTTGTTTGTTGTCTATATCAATGATTTGGATGATAATGTGGTAAATTGGATCAGCAAGTTTGCTGATGACACTAAGATTGGAGGCATTGTGGACAGTGAGGAAGGCTTTCAAAGATTGCAGAGACATCTGGACCAACTGGGAAAATGGGCCAGAAAATGGCAGATGGAATTTAATACGGAAAAGTGTGAGATGTTGCATTTTGGAAGGACAAACCAAGGTAGGACATACACAGTAAATGGTAGGGCACTGAGGAGTGCGGAGGAACAAAGGGATCTGGGAGTTCAGATACATAATTCCCTGAAAGTGGCGTCACAGGTAGACAAAGTTGTAAAGAAAGCTTTTGGCATACTGGCCTTCATAAATCAAAGTATTGAGTATAGGAGTTGGGATGTTATGGTGAGGTTGTATAAGACATTGGTGAGGCCAACTTTGGAGTATTGTGTGCAGTTCTGGTCACCTAACTATAGGAAGGATATCAGTAAGATTGAGAGAGTGCAGAGAAGATTTACTAGGATGTTGCCGGGTCTTAACGAGTTGAGTTACAGGGAAAGATTAAACAGGTTAGGACTTTATTCCTTGGAGCGTAGAAGAATGAGGGGAGATTTGATAGAAGTTTACAAAATTATGAGGGGTATAGACAGAGTAAATGCGAGTAGGCTCTTTCCACTTAGATTAGGAGAGATAAACACGAGAGGACATGGTTTTAGGGTGAAAGGGGAAAGGTTTAGGGGGAACATTAGGGGGAACTTCTTCACTCAGAGAGTGATGAGATTGTGGAACGAGCTACCATCTGATGTGGTAAATGCGGGCTCACTTAACTTTTAAGAATAAATTTGATAGATACATGGATGGGAGAGGTCTGGAGGGTTATGGACTAGGTGCAGGTCAATGGGACTAGCGGAATAATATTTCGGCACAGACTAGAAGGGCCGAATGGCCTGTTTTCTGTGCTGTAGTGTTCTATGGTTCTATATCAAGAGAAAACAGCCTAATCTTCCGCAGTGGGATGAAGTTCCTGTTGACAATATAACTTGGGAACAAGATTGCTGTACAGGATTATGCAACTTCAGAAGTGCTAAAGATTCTGCTGTAGCTTCTGTGTTGATCTCCAGCTCTAGAGGAAAGAAAACATTCAGCTGGGACTGAAGTATGGGCATCACTTGACTTTTATCCTAGTTCTGCAGCAGTGTGATCCTGTAAGGACTCTGATATAGATTCAGGCAAGGCATCCTCTCTGAAAGACTCTTCATGGACAAGAGTTAGATTCAGCAACATATTAGTAGGGTCAGTGGAACAAACAGCAGAGTGCTGCTCAGCTGCTAGAAACACAGCTGACTCCTCTAAAAAGACAACAGAGACTTCATATGGTGCATCCATCAACTGGAAAGAAGAATCATCCTCCAGGACTTCATCCTCCAACAAATCACTCAGAGCTGCAAAATCTGCTTCTGGAAAGAGCCACTTCAGGTCCAGCAGGTCTTCCAGCAAATGGTCACCATCTGTCACAGTACCTTCTGTACCTGTCACCTCTGGCCTAACTTAGAACCATAGAAAAGTTACAGCACAGAAGGAGCCATTCGGCCCATCTTGTCCATGCCAGCCGAGGACACCCAGGTGCCTTTTCTAATCCCACCTTCCTGCACCTGGCCCATAGCCCCGCAGTTTACAGCACTTTAGGTGCAGATCCAGGTACTTTTTAAAAGAGTTTAAAGTATCTGCCTCTACCACCAACTGGGCAGCGAATTCCAGACACCCACTACCCTCTGCGTAAAAAAGTTCTTCCTCATGTCCCCCCTACACCTTCTGCCACTTATCTTGAATCTATGTCCCCTGGTTCTAGAATTCTCCATCAAGGGAAACAATTTAATCCTATCCACTCTATCTATTCCCATCATAATTGTGTACACCTCAATCAAGTCACCTCTCAGCCTTCTTTGTTCGAAGGAAAATAACCCCAACCTATCCAATCTCTCCTCGTAGCTACACTTTTCTAACCCTGGAAACATTCTTGTAAACCTCCTATGCACTTTCTCCAGAGCTATTACGTCCTTCCTGTAATGTGGTGACCAGAACTGCACACAATACTCTAGTTATGGCCTCACCAGTGTTTTATACAATTCCAACATTATATAGAACCATAGAACCATAGAACGCGGCAGCACAGAAAACAGGCCATTCGGCCCTTCTAGTCTGTGCCAAAATATTATTCCGCTAGTCCCATTGACCTGCACCTAGTCCATAACCCTCCAGACCTCTCCCATCCATGTATCTATCAAATTTATTCTTAAAAGTTAAGAGTGAGCCCGCATTTACCACATCAGATGGTAGCTCATTCCACACTCTGACCACTCTCTGAGTGAAGAAGTTCCCCCTAATGTTCCCGCCATACCTTTCCCCTTTCACCCTAAAACCATGTCCTCTTGTGTTTATCTCTCCTAATCTAAGTGGAAAAAGCCTACTCGCATTTACTCTGTCTATACCCCTCATAATTTTGTAAACTTCTATCAAATCTCCCCTCATTCTTCTACGCTCCAAGGAATGAAGTCCTAACCTGTTTAATCTTTCCCTGTAACTCAATTCCTTAAGACCCGGCAACATCCTAGTAAATCTTCTCTGCACTCTCTCAATCTTACTGATATCCTTCCTGTAGTTAGGTGACCAGAACTGCACACAATACTCCAAAGCTGGCCTCACCAATGTCTTATACAACCTTACCATAACATCCCAACTCCTATACTCAATACTTTGATTTATGAAGGCCAGTATGCCAAAAGCTTTCTTTACAACCCTGTCTACCTGTGACGCCACTTTCAGGGAATTATGTATCTGAACTCCCAGATCCCTTTGTTCCTCCGCACTCCTCAGTGCCCTACCATTTACTGTGTATGTCCTACCTTGGTTTGACCTTCCAAAATGCAACACCTCACACTTTTCCGCATTAAATTCCATCTGCCATTTTCTGGCCCATTTTTCCAGTTGGTCCAGATCTCTCTGCAAGCTTTGAAAGTCTTCCTCGCTGTCCACAACGCCTCCAACCTTAGTGTCATCAGCAAACTTGCTGATCCAATTCACCACATTATCATCCAAATCATTGATATAGACAACAAACAACAATGGTCCCAGCACAGATCCCTGAGGCACACCACTAGTCACAGACCTCCAGTCTGAGAAGCAATCATCCATTACCACTCTCTGTCTTCTCCCACACAGCCAATTTCGAATCCAGTTTACAACCTCTCCATAGATACCAAGTGTCTGAACCTTCTGAACTAACCTCCCATGTGGGACCTTGTCAAAGGCCTTACTAAAGTCCATGTAGACAACATCCACAGCCTTTCCTTCATCTACTTTCTTGGTAACCTCCTCGAAAAACTCTACAAGGTTCGTTAAACATGACCTACCGTGCACAAAGCCATGCTGACTATCCTTAATCAGCCCTTGGCTGTCCAAATAATTATATATCCGATCTCTCAGAACACCTTCCAATAATTTACCTACTACTGACGTCAGGCTCACTGGCCTGTAATTACCTGGTTTACTTTTGGAGCCTTTTTTAAACAACGAAACAACATGAGCTACCCTCCAATCCTCCGGCACCTTACCCGTGGCTAAGGACATTTTAAATATTTCTGCCAGGGCCCCTGCAATTTCTACACTAGTCTCCCTCAAGGTCTGAGGGAATATCATGTCAGGCCCGGGGGGTTTATCTACCTTTATTCGCTGTAAGGCAGCAAGCACCTCCTCCTCTTTAATCTCTATATGTTCCATGACACTACTGCTTGTTTCCCTTCCTTCCTTATGCACTATGCTTATACATATCCTTACTTTTATATTCTATACCTCTGCCAATGAAGGAGAGCATTCCATATGCCTTCTTTACAACCTTGTCTACTTGAACTGCTGCCTTCAGGGACCTGTGTACTTGTACGCCAAGATCTCTCACTTCATCTACCTCTCTTAGTGTTTCCCCATTTATTGTGTAATCCCTGTAACTGTTTGACCTCCCTAAATGTGTGACCTCACACTTCTCTATATTAAAATCCATCTGCCACTTTACCGCCCACTTCATGAAGAACTGAGAGATCCATAGCTTCAATCTCCACCCAGGGTCTAGTGGATAGTGTCCCTGTGAAAGACAGGAACTTATGTTGATTGTATAAACTTCCCCAGCTTCTGAAGGCTGATGCTCCACTGGTTCAAAATAAAAGGCTGAAGTTATTCCATGAAAGACAGTGGCTGGGATTTTCTGGTTCTGCCATCATGAACATTTGGTAGCCTCTC
The DNA here is from genome assembly GCF_964194155.1 of Cetorhinus maximus. Lineage (NCBI taxonomy): Eukaryota > Metazoa > Chordata > Chondrichthyes > Lamniformes > Cetorhinidae > Cetorhinus > Cetorhinus maximus. The sequence goes on along the minus strand of NC_135880.1, from coordinate 152,735,089 downwards.
CGAATTTTCTGCCCCACCCGCCAAGTGTCCCGCCCCAGCCAATGAGTCATTGAAATGATGGGCATCATGTTTTTTCTAGAATTCCTAGAAGTATACCAACATCGCCATTCAATAAGGATGTACATGAATTGTGGAGAACATAGAGACAATCAAAAATCTGTCATCCCTAGTAGTGAAGAGGAGCAGTAATCCTGCCTTTAGTTGGAAAGTGTGTACCTCCTCCACCTTGTAATTTGATGTCTGATGGATGAAGGGTCATTAGTTGAAGCCAGTCGAGATCATCTCCCAATGTGTTAACAGCAGCTCCAGTATCAATTTGAAAAGTGGTACCAAAGCCTTGACTATTAACTTCCCCTAGAAACTCTGTAATTTCATCTTTATCTTGATTTCCCATTCCTTGTATGGAGAGTGTTTCACAAATATTTTCTTCTGCTTTGATTAAAGTTGTTGGATTTGCACACATGCTTGGAATGTCTAGTTATGCCACACTGGAAGCATTCAAAGCCCCCTATTGGGTAGTCTTGGCATCAACGTTGGCTTTTCGTGCCACAACGCAAGCACTCAAAATGGCTGCATAACTCTTAGTTAGTTGTGCTACATCTTAAAAGGTCGCAAAGCAGGCATGTTGTTCCTAGGCATGGTTTTCCAACCTCTCTCTCTTTCCCTCTCTCAAAAGAGAGAGAGAGAGACAGAGGGAGAGAGAGAGAGAGTGTCAAGTGCATGACTGGCTAATGTCAGTGGTACATCATCATCCATGTCATATATTAGCATATCTCATTTGTTAACCCTGTATACTACACAGTCTAGGTGTTCTAAATGGCCTGAATGATCACCCTGATAAAAGGAGGGAACATCGGGCCAGATTCCTAAATATGCTCATATCCATTGGCTCCTACTCTTAAGTACACACATGACTGCATCAGCAGGGATGGGATCAGAATTAGCTGTGACTTTCCTTCCCTCTAGGAAGGAACTTATCATCTGCTCAACTCCATTTCAGAACAGTGAAAATCAAAAACAGTTGAAACAAATCCTGATACTTGGCAAATTGGTGCTTAAATACATTGTAAAATTAGCTACTGATGTGGGCATATCTTTTTTTAAATTTTCAGTTGTATGATATGCTAATACTGATCAATGAAGCCCATAAATTACTGTGTTCTTCTTCTCCAGGCACCATCCTTGATTATTCAGGGATACCAAACCACAGCTTATGCCACATGATTTTACTACAGGGCAGCATGAGGGGGCAGGTTCCAAGACCAACCTCAAACTTAACGTGCTTGAAACCCATGCTGTTGCTTTTCAGAACCACGTGCTTACTGTCTAGCCAACTGAGCTAACTAACTCCTGCTTTTGCTGTTATCATTAATTCTATTGCTGAGAAATTTCACAAGTGGATTAAGGCACATATTTCCCAGCATAACTACATGCAAATATATAGCTCCTAGCTTGGAGTAGCTTCTTGGCATTATGTTGCTCAATTTGTGTAGCAGTGTTACTGGACTTTTAAATGCCTTCACGGGGTAGAATTCTCCCATCCGGAACCAAGTCCCATGGGGGCTGGGGGTGGGGGTGGGGGAGGTGGGGGGTGGGGGGGGGATAGTGTTTCCTGCTGCAGACACCGGCCTCATTAATTATGCAGTCGGGGGTTTCCCAACATCTCGTGCAGTGGGGATGGGCTGGATGGTGTGCACCCCACCGTCATATCAGGGTGCCATATTTAAAAGGCGCCCAGACATCCAACTTACTGACAAGACCTATAGAGATGGCAGGAAGGGGACAGGGTCTTCCTGTGCCTAAGTTCAGTGATGCATCCCTGTGTGACCAGGTGGAGGGTACTAGAAGGGTTTAAAATTGGAAAGGAGGAGGGATTTGATAGGCAGCACTGAAGTGCTGCTTTGGTCTGCATTAGAGTACTTCAGTTGGAGTTTGGTGAGAGGGACTTTTAAGGGCTAACTAAAGTCTAGTCTTTCTTTAGTTTAGCAATTAACTAACAGTTGCTCTTTGGGGTGGGAGAGATGAGTTTTAGTCCAGCTTTAAAACAGGGGTTATACAGGCTCTGCTTGAAGCTGCAGCTAGTTAATTAGATAACTGGCTCAAACAGGTTTTCAGAAGCTAGATTCAGAGAGCAACAAAGCAGGCCATCTACTGTGCTGCTTTGTATGCACTGGAGTGCTGCTTTGACTGCATTAGTGTGCTTAAGTTGGAGTTTGGTGAGAGAGGGAGTTCACTGAAGAGGGAAGGAGGTGATCCTTTCATTTTCTACCTTCCTCAAAAAGATGAGTGGTGGCCTTGGTAAGTAGGACCAGGTGAGTATTTCTTCTGTCCTTAATATTCCCTAAACTAGAGGAAGTAAAAGCAAAGGGAGTAATTTAGGGGTAAGTCATGGCAAGGCAGCTCAGCCATGTAGAATGCTCATTCAATGTGACCTAGGAAGTCAGAGTCATTTCCAGTGTCCAGGGCGACCACGTGTACAGCAGGTGTCTCCAGCTGCAGCTACTTGAAATCCGGGTTTCGGAGCTGGAGCTGCAGCTGGAGTCACTGTGGAGCATCCAGAAGGATAAGATCTTCATGGTTAGCACGTACAGTGAGATGATCACACTGTAAGTAAAGAGTGCACAGGCAGAAAGGGAATGGATGACTGCCAGACAGAATAAAAGCACTGGACAGATAATGCAGGAATCCCCTGGGTCCATATCCGTCTCTAAAAGATTTTTCATTTTGGATATTGCTAGGGGAGATGGTTTCTTGGGGGAATGCAGCAAGAGCCAAATCTATAGCACCATGAGTGGCTCAGCTGCACAGGGGAGGGATGAATAAAGAGTGGGAGAGCAATAATGACAGGGGATTCTATCATATGGGAATGAAATAGGTATTTCTGCGGCCAGATGTAACACCAGGATGGTATGTTGCCTCCCTGGTGCCAGGGTCAAGGATTTCATTCAGTGGCTGCAGGATATTCTGAAGAGGGAGGGTGAACAGCCAGAGGTTGTGGTCCATATTGGCACCAACAATATAGGTGAAAAGAGGGGTGAGGTCCTGAATGCAGAATATAGGGAGCTAGGAAATAAATTAAAAAGCAGGACTCCAAAGGTCTCAGGGTTACTCCCAGTGCCACCTGCTAGCAAGATCAGGAATAGGAGAATAGACTGGATGAATGTGTGACTGGAGAGATGGTGTAGGAGAGAAGGATTTAGATTCCTGAGGTATTGGGACCGATTCTCAGGAAGATGGGACCTGTACAAGTTCAATGGATTGCACCCCTGCAGGATCAGAATCAATATCCTCGTAGGGGTATTCACTAGTACTGAGGGGGAGGGTATAATCTAGAGTAGCAGGGGGATGGGAATCTGAGTGGGGAGACACAAGAGAGAGAAACGAAGAAGGGAGTGAAAGACAGAAAAGTAGAAAGTAAAAGTAGAAGCCAGAGGAAACAAGGGCTAGCAGCAAAGGGGGTCATAGTGCAAAAAAAAAGTAAAAATGTTAGAAGACAAGTCTAAAGGCACTGCATCTGAATGCACAGAGCACTTGCAATAAGGTAGATGAATTAACAGTGCAAATAGATGTAAATGAGTACAATGGCAGTGATTACGGAGATATGGCTGCAGGGTGACCAAGGCTGGAAATTTAATATTCAAGAGTATTCGATGTTTAGAAAGGGCATGCATAAAGGATAAGGAGGTCAGGTGGTTAATTAAGGATGAAAATTTAGATGTAGAATCAGTCTGGGTGGACCTAAGAAGCAACAAAGGGCGGAAAACATTAGTGGTAAGGTAGGGGGTGGCATTAAACAGGAAATTAGAGGTGCATATAACAAGGGTGCTACAATAATCATGGGTGACTTGAATCTACATATAGACTGGGTAAACCAAATTGGCAATAATGCTGTGGTGGATGAATTCCTGGAGTGTGTATGAGATAGTTTTTTAGTACGTCGAGGAACCAATTAGGGAATAGGCTATCCTAGATATGGGATTGTGCAATGAGAAGGGGTTAATCAGTAATCTTGTGTGGGGTCCTTTAGTGAACAGTGATCATAACATGAGAAAAGTCTTCATTAGGATGGAAGGTGAAGTTGTCCGATCCAAAACTAGAGTCCTAAATCTAAATAAAGGAAACTACGAAGGTATGAGGCATGAGTTGGCTAAGATAGATTGGGGAACTTCATTAAAAGGAATTACGGTGGATAAGGCAATGGAAAATATTTAATGAATGAATGTATGCATTGCAACAGTTGTGTATTCCTTTCTGACGCAAAAATACAACAGGAAAAGCAGCCCAACCATGGCTAACAAAAGAAATTAGGAATGGTATTAGATCCAAAGAGGAGTCATATAGAATTGCTAGAAAAAGCAGCAAGCCTGAGGTTTGGGAGCAGTTTAGAATTCAAGAGAGGAGGACCAAGAGATTGATGAAGAGGAGAGAAATAGAGTATGAGAATAAACTTGCAAGGAACATAAAAGTGGACTGTAAAATGAAAAAGATTAGTGAAGACAAGCGTAGGTCCCTTACAGTCTGAAACGGAGAATTTATAATTGAGAGCAAGGAAGTTGCAGAGCAATTAAGCAACTACTTTAGTCGCTTCATGGAGGAAGACAAATAAAACCCCCCAGAAATTCTAGGGAACCAAGGGTCTAGTGAGAAGGAGGAACTGAAGGATATTCGTATTACTAAAAAAATAGTGCTGCAGAAATTAATGGGACCAAAAGGCAATAAATCCGCAGGGTCTGATAATCTACATCCCAGGTCCTGAAGGGGTGACAATGGAAATAGCGGCTGCATTGGTTGTCATCTTCCAAAATTCTGTAGATTCTGGATCAGTCCCGGCAGATTGGAGTGTGGCAAATGTAACCCCACTATTTAAAAGAGGAGGGAGGGAGCAAGGAAACAGCAAATTACAGACCAGTTAGCCTAACATCACTCACAGGGAAAATGTTAGAGTCCATTATAAAGGATGTGATAACTGAACACTTAGAAAATATCAACGGGATTAGACAAAGTGAACATGGATTTATGAAAGGGAAATCAAGGGCAGAATTTTCTGCCTGTTGGGCGGGCCGGTTGGGAGTGGGCATGGGCAGGTGCAGAGCTGGTTGCCCCCCGCGATCAGCTGCGTGCCGCCATTTTATGTGGGCGGGCCAATTAAGGCCCGCTCAGCATGACTGGTAACGCTCAGCACTACCTGTGAGGCCGGGGGGAGGAGGGAAAATTGGGGCCAGTGCTTTTTCGCGCATGAAGAGCGCAGAAATCTCCCTGAGGCACGGAACTGACTCAGGGAGATTAAGTTCATGTTGAAATTTTTAAACAAAAAAAGAGAAAGAATTATTTAGACATGTCCCCTCATGTGACAGTGACAGTTGTTAAAAAAAAAATTATTTTTTTAACAAAACCTTCAGGAAACCTCATCCTGCCCATGGATGAGGTTTCCTGAAAAACATGAAGGCCACTTGGGCTCTTCGCCTGAGTGCCAATCTTAAGGTTGGACGGACAGCCCTGCTAATTATCTAAATTAGTTTCCTAATGTCATTAACAAGCCTTTGACAGTTCGGCGGGCGCACAGCCGCCTCCAATGTGTGCCCGCCAAACGAAAGATCTAAATGGCGCTCAGTGACATCGGGATGCACGCCCGACATCACCGCAAGTCATTTTACGCGTTGGCGTGCCGGGCCCGCCCCCGCACGCCGACATCTAAATTCTGGCTCATGTTTGACAAACCTACTGGAGTTTTTTGAGGATGTAACTAACAGAATAGATGAGGGAGAACCAGCTGATATTTGGAGTTTCAGAAAGCTTTTGATAAAGTCCCACCTAAGAGGTGAGTGTGCAAAATTAAAGCACATGGGATTGGGGGTAATACATTGGCATGGATTGAGAATTGGTTAGCAGACAGGAAACAGAGAGTAGGAATACATGGGTGTTTTTCTTAGGCCCCAGCTATTCACAATACATATCAATGATTTGAATAAGGGAACTAAATCTAATTTTTCCAAGTTTGCTGACAACATGAAACTTGGTGGGAACATGAGTGGTGAGGGGGATGTTAAGAGGCTTCAAGGCGATTTAGACAGGTTGAGTGAGTGAGCAAATGCATGGCAGATGCGGCATAACATGGATAAGCGTGAAGTTATCTACTTCGGTAGGAATAACAGGATGGCAGAGTATTATTTAAATGGTGATAGATTGGGAAATGTTGATGCACAAAGGGACTTGGGTGTCCTTGCACATCAATCACTGAAAGCAAGTGTGCAAGTGCAACAAGCAGTTAAGAAGGCAAATCACATGTTGGCCTTTGTTGCGAGAGGACTTGTGTACAGGAGCCCCTTTTCAGTGCATGCATATTGGTAGATGGAAAAATGGCAGACTGAGCTTTGCTGCTCCACGCAAGCAATATTTCTAGCTCCCCTGGTTAGAAGGCTCACGTCACATGACTCTTATATACCCACTTTGGCTTTGACAAAGGGTGTGAATCTCTTTGTCTGGCTCCATGAGATTGTTAATGTTCCAACCATTAAGCCTTACAGGAAGGTTGTCCTAACAGATGGATCAGCTCTGGTTTGCTAGGACTGGCTTATGAAATGTAGATGGCTTTTGTATAATTTCCTTTCAATTTGGCCTCTGCAACCCACAGAGGTCATTATCATCTCTCCAGAGATGACGTGCAAGCTTCTGCGATACTGCCAAATATCCCCTTTTGTTCAGGGTCCCAGACAGACGTAGCTTAAGCCATTTTAAAAAAGATCTTTGTCCATTTTTTTTTTAAAGTTAGAAATAAGCTATGAGAATCTGTGTGTGTCTATATATATAATATATATAAAATAAAAATATCATGATAGGTCTTAGTCCTGTTACAGCCCTCGTGGCCTTGGAGAAAAAGAATGAACTGTATTTCATTTTTTTCTATGTGGTCTTATGAAGGAAGAATAGGAAGTAAAGAAGTATATATGCATTCTCTTATTCGCACTGGCACATCAGTCACACAGCTAGCAGTGGCAATAGCAGTCTTCTGCTGCATTTTCTTTTGAGGTTTAAACCTAGGTTAGTGCCTAAGCAAGGATGTTGCCGGGTCCTGGAATGTGGAAGATTTAGTTGACTTGGCAAGATTCAAAATCCATCTTTTGGGGAAGTCTATTCAGGGTTAGAGTTCTGAACTTTCCTTTGTTGAGGATTAGGCATAAGGAAAGTACTTGGTTTCAGAACTCTGCCTATCCAACTCCTGATTAAGTATCCTCAAAGGGTCTGGAGGTTTTACAGGTTGGTTAGCACTCAGGGGTGAATGATGGTCGAGCTGCTCTGGGCTATAACAGGGTATCTCACTCTGTGACTGCCAGGTCTATTGATCATAGGGCTGAGCTACTCTTGTCCTGCTTAGCTCCTGCTTGTCCACCTTGGTAATCTGTGGGGCCAGCTGTTCAAACCCAAGGACTGTGGTTAGGCTGATTGTCAGGATATTGGGGTATTTTAAGGGACTTTGGCTTCTTTAGGGGATACTGCTTTAGTGTCTGGCTCGGACGCTAGCACAATTAGGGTGTTCCGGTGTCTGTTTCTAGGTGCTTTAGGTTGGCACAGCAACAGGCTGGCGGTCTGCTCCTAAGCTTGGGCCAGCCTTTCTGAGCCTGGGTGATAGGAAGATGGCCCTCTGGAAGGGGCCTCTCCCACATCCATACCAGCTGGAGCTACAGTGCTGTAGCCTGGTGGGTTGCTATGACCATCAGGTCACCTTGCAATTCTACAGTAATGTTGGTGAGTGTGGGGTCCAGTCCGATTGGGATCCTTCTGCTGGTCAGTTGGGTGGTAGGCTCCATGTGTTTTGGGATACTACTGCCCTCTGGTGGATGGTCGCCTCTTTCTGTACCTCCTGGTGGCTTTTCAGTTAAGTCAGGCACACTCTTTCTGGGCCAATTTGGAACTTTGCTTGTCCCCATTTATATTCACCATAAAACTACTGGCCAGACCAGTCAATGGCTTCTGAGTTGAGGCCTTTGGCTTTGGAGGAGGTGCTCTCCTAACTTGTTCCATGAACACCATGCCCTCAAGTAGAGGCGCAGCTCCAACTGCAATCCTTTATGGCTTTTCAGTTGGGGAGACCTCTCAGTCCCTATCTGTTCATCAGTTTAGGAACTTCTTTGTCCCTATTTAATGTCAGAAAGAAGGTTTCTACCTGCCATACTTCAGGCAATCCCTTAACCTTTTCCTTTCCTGGGTTAAAAGCTTGACTTCCTTCAGGCTTCGATGACATGGGGCATCTCCCTCATGTTCTTTCCCTGCTCTGGGGCTTCTCTGGTCCCTATTTAATTCTGGGATACTCTGTGAATCTGTTTTAGTTTCCTGGACCTCTTTTAACTCTACTGGCCTCGCTTCGGCCTTGCTACATTCAAGTTGCCATCGCTCAATGATTATGAGTGCCATTTCACCTTTTTGGGCCTCTGGACCTTCCACAGCTTTCCGCTGCCCCACAGATTTCTGCTGCTTGTCATTGGCCTCTTTTCTTTTGCTGGCTCACAACTTGCTGCCAGCCAGATCATTCCCAAGAAGGAAATCAATTCCTGCTACTGGTAGTTCAGCAACAATTCCTACTCTAACAGAGCCTGAAACTAGATCAGAAAAACTAGGTCCACCGATGCACAGTAGCAGCAGTGTGTACCATCCAAGATGCACTGCAAGAATTCACCAAGGCTCCTTAGACAGCATCTTCCAAACCCACAAACACTACCATCTAGAAGGAGAAGGGCAGCAGATAGATGGGAACACCATCACCTGGAAGTTCCCCTCCAAGGCACTCACCATCCTGACTTGGAAATATATCGCCGTTCCTTCACTGTGTCTGGGTCAAAATTTGGAGCCCCCTTCCTAACAGCACTATGAGTGTACTTACACCACATGGACTGCAGCGGTTCAAGAAGGCAGCTCACCACCACCTTCTCAAGGGCAACTAAGGATGGGCAATAAATGTTGGCCCAGCCAGTGAAGCCCACATCCCGTGAATGAATTTAAAAAAACAATCTAGGTGGGCCTTATGGAGAAGTGCACCACAGATCCTCCTCCCACTCCACTTTGGCCTTCAGGAAGGACACAGGATGGGGTAGGTTTAGGTTTCCCTCCAACATGCCCTCCAAAGGGCATGTTTCTGTAGCAAGAGTCTCTGCCTGCTCTGCTGCACTACACATCGGCGTGTCCTTCGGGTTACTGCTCATGTGGAGCCCTATTAGGCCAACAGGCTTCCCTTGCAATTTCCAGCACTCAAGCCTGGAATGGCCTATTTATTATAATGGAACACACAAGTGTCTGGGCTTTCTGCACCCTCCTTTGTTTTCTTTTCTGGTTGGGGGCCTCCTATCTAAATCACCCTGCTTAACTTTCCTTATTGTTCATGGGAATGGTTTGGAAAGGTTCACCCTGAGTTTCCAGGCCTATGGGTGAGATCGTAGCTATCTGCTGTGATGGTTGCATCCCGGGCTGTGAAGATTCTCTGCTCCTCCAAGTGTACTCACAGGTTGGAGGGTAAGCAATTTCTGAATTCCTCCAACAGCACAACTCATGCTGCACCTCATAGGTGCTTGGCATTCTCAGGGATCTTACCCCTCAGTCAAATGTAATTTGCTTGAGCCGTTCAAACTTGATGTATGTTTGAGTGGGATTCTTACTAGCATTCTGAAATTGCTGGTGATATGCCTCCAGGAGTAACTCGTAGGCACTAAGGATGGCATCCTTGGTCTGCACATAATTTATGGATACATCAGGAGTCAGCATGGAGTAAACCTCTTGGGCTCCCCCTGACAGCTACCCCTGAGTTAAAAATGTTCATATATCCGATAGCTAAAAAGCTGTTCTGCTATTTTCTCAAAACTGACAAAAAATTACTCCATATCACTCTCTTCAAATTTGGGAATGAGTTCAGCATACTTGAGGGCCTCAGAGAGGTTTAGAAAGATAGGTGGTGCTACTGGGTAGAGAGGGATTTTCCCTTGCAGCTTCCAATTGTCAGGTCTCTCTCTCTCTCCCTTTGAGCTGCTAGCTCCATTTCCAATTTTCAGAGCTAGAATTCTCTTTCCTTTTCTTGTTCCCTCTCCTGAGCCTCTCTTTCTCTCTCTTGTTCACTTGCTCTCCCATTTTTTCTTTCCCATTCTCTCTCTTTCTCTCTCCTGGAATTCTAGCTGCAATCTGAGCTTTTCCAGCTTGAAATTGGCTAGAATAGGGGATTCAGATTCATGGTTAAGCTCTGCATCTAGCTGCTCTACAGGTAACGTGAGATCCAAATGTTCTACGAAAAACTGGATCAGTTCATTTCTCTTCACTTTACTGGGCAACTTTAACTGTATCTCCCCTAGCTACAGCTTTCAGTGTCTCTGTGCTAAGGGTTGCCAAAGTTTCACCATTCAAATCAAAACTTCACAATATTTAGGAAGTATTTAGATGAGCACTTGAAACACCATAGCATACATGGCTATGGGCCAAGTGCTGGAAAATTAGATTAGGATAGGTGCTTGATGGCCGGCACGATGGGCCTATTTCTGTGCTGTATAACTCTATGACTCTAAATTTCCTTGTTTAACCCACATCTGGATATCAAAAGTTGCTATTTTTTCATATTAGGGAAAATAAATTTGCTGGGGTATGTTACTTGTGTTTTAAAATTCATTAGTCACCAAATTTTCTCCTTTTGGCTTCTAATTGACTCTTTTATATCAGGTTTGGCTCATCTCTTAAATTGGATTTGGGTCAAATTCAAATGGGTTATCCCAGATGAGCCCCCAATTTCTGTTAAAAGAGGGATAGATTTATAGGGCAATGACTAAATAGAAAAATAATTATTGTTTCACATGAATCCAGAGTCCAGAGCTCAGCAGGTTGAAAACTGATGTTGGATAATTCAGTTTTCCAGTAGATATGACTTCCATGATGAGATAGGCACACAGAGATGAATTAGCCTTGTAGGCGATGGTATTCCGAAGTTCCAATAGAAACAGTTTAGATGGCGGCCAGGCATTCAAAACTGGACATAGTCCCTTCTCTGTGCCTGCTTTTTGGTAGATGGAAAAATGACAGACTGAGCATTGCCGCTCCACAAGGCATTATTTCTAGTTCCACCAGCTGGGGGGGTCATGTCACATGATTTCTAACTCTCTACTTTGGCTTGACAATGGTTGTGAATCCTTTTGTCTGAGTCCCTGAGATTGTTAATGTTCCAACCATCAAGTCTTACAGGGAGGTTGCAGAGTCCTTTGCCCTAGCTTGGGCAGGCCTGGCCTATGAAATTAAGGTGGCCTTTGTATAATTCCCTTTGAAGTTGGTTTCTGCAACCCACAGAGGTCATTAGCATCTCTTCAGAGATAACAAGGTGCAAGTTTCTGTGATCATGCCACATAGCCCCTTTTGTTCAGGGTAGGGTCCCAGGTAGACATAGCTTTAGTTTAAAAAAAAATCTTTGTTCAGTTTTTAGATATATAACACAGAAGTATTATGAATCATGAAGAGGATAGTGTAGAACTTCAAAAGGCCATTGGAAAGTTGGTGGAATAGGCAGACAGGTGGCAGATGAAGTTCAATGCAGAGAAATGTGAAGTGATTTATTTTGATAGGAGTTATTAGTTCAGCCTCAGCTGGAAGATTGCATACAATTCTAAGCGCCGCGCTTTAGGGAGGATGTGAAGGCATTGGAGGGAATGTAAAAAAGATTCACGAGAATGGTTCCCAGGATAAGGAACTTCAGTTATGAAGATACTTTGGAGAAGTAAGGACTGTTCTCCTTAGAGAAAAGAAGGCTGAGAGGAGATTTTATAGAAGTATTCAAAATCATGAGGGGTCTGGACAGAGATCAGAGATACGGAGAAAATGTTCCCACTCGTGAAAAGGTCGAGAAGAAGAGGGCACAGATTTAAAGTAATTGCTGAAAGAAGCCATAGCGGTAGGAGGAAAAATGTTTTCATGTAGTGAGTTACTGGGGCCTGGAATGCTCTGCCTGAGAGTGTGATGGAGGCGGGTTCAAGTGAAGCATTTAAAAGGGAATTGGACTGTAATCTGAAAAGGAATAATGTGCAGGGTTAAAAAGAGGATGCAAAGAATGGAACTAGATGAGTTGCTCCTACGGAGAATTGGTGCAGACACAATGGGCCAAATGGCCTCTTTCTCCACTGTACCAATTCCAGGTGAACCCCAGTATTGGTCTTTTTCAAGTAGATATCTCAGGGTTCTGTTATCTGTGCTAAATTCAGTAAAAATTTTGCTAGTTGGTTCATCATCCCCCAGAATCACTGGAGATCTGGAATTGAGGATGGAATTGGGAACTCACTGATAGCCTTGTTTGTTTGTGGGTCTGCATGACACCTTTTTTGCTGACCAGGAATCTAGTTGATGTTTTGGAAAACTCACATTTGTCATTCAGCATTAGCCCTGCTTTCTGCAGGTGCTGTAAGACTGCTGTGAGTCTCTTGTCATGTTCATCCACTGTTCATCCATTATTCATGTGGTGCAAATGACCCCCTGAGGGCCCTGCAAAATGGCTGATATCGAACGTTGGAATATTTCTGGTGCCAACATGATTCCAAACAGTGGTTAAGGCTGAATCTGCCAAACAGGGTAATAAATGTTGTCAGCAGCCTGGAGTCTTCGTCAAGAGGGAGTTGCCAAAAGACACTGTTTGCATCTAGTTTTGAAAATACCGTTATCTTTGAGGTTTTAGTCAGGCTTTCATCCACTGAGGCCAAGGAATATAATTCTCTGGACACGGCTTTATTGAGCTGTGTCAGGTCAATACAGATACAAATGGACCCATTCAGTTTTGGGACTGGGACCATCCTGGAACACTATGCAGTTGGTTGTGTAACTGGGGAAATTACTCCCATATTTGTCATTTCGTCCACCTGCTTCATGAATGGGTGGGGGATCTTGCGTGGTGTGAATCATCATACAGTTTAGTATCCCCTCTCAGTATGATCCAGTATGCACTTTTCAGTCTCCCGAGTCCTGTGAAGAGTTTTGGGAACTTGAAGAATCCTGCTTCGGACGCCATGATATAGGCTTTGTAGTCTTGAGCATATGAACGGCAAATCTTCATTAACAACACATAACTATATACATATATACAGTAGAGGGTACAGGCATGGAGCTGACTCCATCCTGGGTCTTAACACATCTCTATCCATCTCTAGACTAACCCTAGCTCTGGGTCATGTGCCTTCTTACATCACTGTATGGGTGGTACTGTACTCAGTCCCACATTAACCCTGTATGTACCAGACCCTACTACTACGCTTCCCCCCAAGTCTTTATCCCATGGATATAGAGTTACTTTAGTTTACTTCAAGTCTTACATTGTTCTAAGTCTTGTGCATTTACCTTATTGTTATAATGCTATTCCACCATTATTGTTATTACAGTGTTAACATTAACAACATTCTCAGTACCCCATCTCCCCCCTTCAAGTCCTTGAAGTTAGAGGTTCTGGTGTTCTGGAGGCCTTATAACCCTTCCTTATCCCAGTCACAGTTCTGTCAAGAGAGGGACAGGCTCTGGTGGTTCGGGTTTTTGTTGTTGGCTTGGAGGTTGGACTGGCATCTGGGCATCTTCATCAACAGTCGTCCATCGTGCAATGGAGGGAGCCTCCCTAGGAAAAGAGGGCAGAGGCTCCTCCTGTTGCATCTGATTGTGCACTCTGGTGTACCAGTCTGGTAGGAGTGGGGCTGATCCTCATTCTGGCAGAGTACTGTCCCTTGTCATCCAGGGTCCGGGATCCAGACCTTGTCACCCTACTGCAGCTGTGGCAAGTGTCTGTTGTGGTACTGTCTGTTGTAGGCAGAAGCTTACTTCTGCCTGGAAGATTGCTCTTTTCCTTGTTTGGCCTGGTAGCCTTTGGCTACCAACACTGGCAGGAGTTTCTTTGGCAGGATCAGGAGTTGTGTATTAAGTTTCTTGCCCATCAGGAGCTCAGAAAGGGATAGGCCGCACTGTAAAGGGGTGGACCTGTAGGAGAGCAGTGCAGTGAGGAAATCCTCATCTTTCCTCAGGAAGTCCTTCACTGTACAGACTCCTCATTCCACCTCACCGTTTGACTGCAGGTATCTTGAGGAGCTGGTGTGGTGACGGAAGCCAATTACAGTTACAAAATGCGCAAAGCATTCTTAGAGAACTGAGGGCTGTTGCCCGAAATGAGCTCATCCAGGATGCTATGGCTTGCAAACATCTCCTTGAGTGCTTTGATGACTGTCTCTGGAATTTGTATGAAGTTGCTTTACCTCCACCCATCTGGAGAAGTAGTCTACGACTATGAGGAAATACCTGCCAGGCTAGACAAGCAGGCCTACTGCTAGCCTTTCCCAAAGCCTGTTGGGCAGTTGCATGGGATGTGTGGCTCCCTTTGTCTTGAAGCTGCAATACAAACATACGAACAATGAGCAAGAAGGAGTAGGCCACTCGGACCCTTGTGCCTGCTCCGCCATTCAATAAGATCATGGCTGATATGATAGTTACCTCAAGCCTGCATCCCGCCTACCGCCGATAACCTATCACCCCCTAGCTTACTAAGAATCTATCTAGCTCTGCTTTAAAAATATTCAGACTCTGCTTCCACCGCCTTTTCAGGAAGAGAGTTCACAACTCTCTAAGAGGAGAAATTTTGCCTCATCTCCGTTTTAATTGCGCAAGCCCTTATTTTTAAACAGTGACCCGTAATTCTAGATTCTTTCACAAGGGGAAACATCCTCTTCACATCCACCCTGTCAAGATCGTTCAGGATCTTATATGTTTCAATCAAGTCACCTCTTACTCTTCTAAACTCGAGCGGATATAAGCCTAGTCTGTCCAATCTTTCCTCATAAAACAACCCGCCCATTCCGGTATTAGTCTGGTAAACTTTTTCTGAACTGTTTCCAATGCATTTACATCCTTCCTTAAGTAAGGTGACCAATACTGTACAAACTGAAGCATAACCTCCTTACTTTTGTGGGCAATTCTCCTCGCAATAAAATATAACATTCCATTAGCTTTCCTAATTACATGCTGTACCTGCATACTAGCCTTTTGCGATTCATGCACTAAGACACCCATATTCCTCTGCACCCCAGAGCTCTGCAATCTCTTACCATTTAGATAATATGCTTCTCTTTTATTCTTCCTGCTAAAATGGACAATTTCATGTTTTCCCACAGTATGCTCCATTTGCCAGATCTTTGCCCACTCGTTTAACCTATATAAATCTTTTTGTAGCCTCCTTATGTCCTCTTCCCAACTTACATTCCTACCAATCTTTGTGCCATCAGCAAATTTGGCAACCATCCCATCCATCCATTCATTCAAGTCATTTATATAAATTGTAAACAGTTGAGGTCCCAGCACTGATCCCTGTGGCACAGCACTTAGCACATCTTGCCAACCTGACAAAGACCCATTTATGCCCCCTCTCTGCTTCCTGTTAGCCAGCCAATCGTCTATCCATGCCAATATGTTACCCCTTATACCATGACCTTTTATTTTATGCAATAACCTCTGATATAACACTTTATCAAATGCCTTCTGGAAATCCATACAGTACATCCATAGTTCCCCTTTATCCACAGCACATGTAACTTCCTCAAAGAACTCCAGTAAGTAGGTTAAACATGATTTCCTTTTCACAAAACTCTGCCGAATTACCTTGAACTTATCCAAGTGCCCTGCTATAGCTTCCTATAATAATAGCTCCTAACATTTCCCCTATGACAGATGTTAAGCTAATCAGCCTGCAGTTTCCCATTTTATGTCTCCCTCCCATTTTGAATAGCGGAGGGACATTTGCTATCTTCCAATCTAAGGGGACCTTCTCCGATTCTAGGGAGTTTTGGAAAATTAAAACCAATGCATCAACTATCTCACTAGCCACTTCTTTTAAGACCTTAGGATGAAGTTCATCAGGACCTGAGCACTTGACAGCCCACAGCTCCAATAATTAACTCAGGAATACTTCTTTGGTGATTGAGACTTTCCTGTGTTCCTCCCTCCCTTCCATTTCCTGATTTATGGCTGTTATAGTGAAGACAGATGCAAAATACCTGTTCAATTCATCTGCCTTCTCTTTGTTTCCCATTATCAATTCTCCAGACTCACTTTCTATAGGACCAACGTGTGCTTTGTTAACTTGTTTCTTTTTAAAATATTTATATAAACTCTCACTATCTGTTTTTATATTTTTGGCTAACTTTCACTCATATCCTAATTTTTCCCTCCATATTAATCTTTTAGTTATCTTTTGCTGTTCCTTATATTCTGTCCAATCTTCTGACCTTCCACATGTTTTTGGATGATTATATGCTTTTTCTTTAAGTTTGATGCTATCTTTAACCTTTCTAGTTAACCATGGATGCACCATCTGTGCCTTGGACTTTCTCTTACTCATTGGAATGTATATATTCTGTCTATTCTGATATATCCCCTTAAATGTTTGTCACTACATCTCTATTGATCTATCCCTTAACCGAGGTTGCCAATTTAGCCAGCTCTGCTTTCATGCCCTCATAATTGCCCTTATTTAAGTTTAAAAGCAAGGTCTCAGTCCCACTCCTCTCTCCCTCAAACTGAATGTAACATTTGATCATATTCTGGTTGCTGCTACCTGGGAGCACCTTCACTATGAGATCATTAATTAATCCCATGTCGTTGCACATCACCAGATCTAGTATAGCCTGCTCTCTGGTTGGCTCCAGAACATGCTGTTTGAAGAAACTATCCTGAAAACAATCTATAAACTCCTTTTCTTGGCTATCTTTGCCTATCTGACTTTTCCAGTCTATATGTAGATTCAAATCTCCCATGATTATCGCCGTGCCTTTCTGAAAAGCTCCCATTATTTCTTCCTTTATGCTCCACTCTACCATGTGGTTACTATTAAGTGGCCTGTACACGACTCCCACAAGTGACATCTTGCCTTTACCATTTCTCATATCGACCCAAACTGTTTCCACATCCTGGTTTCCTGAACTTAGGTCATCCCTCTCTATTGTGCTAATGCCATCATCAACTAACAGAGCCACCCCCTCCACATTTTCCTCACTTCCTGCCCTTCGTAAATGTCCTGCATCCTGTCAATATTCAGGTCCTAATCCATGTCCTCCTCTGTAATGGCTATCAAATCATATTTATTTATTTTTATGTGCACTCTCAGTTCATCTGTTTTGTTCTGAATGCTTCGTGCATTCAGATACAAAGCCTTTAGTTTTATTCTTTTTATAACCTCTAGTCTCACCTCTTGATTTACTGTTAGATTTGTATTCTCTATCCCTTCCTGTCATGTCCTGTTTTCCTTTCCCCATATTAGTACCTTCCTCTTTTGCCTTATCACTAATCTTTGGTTTACCACATCTTCCCAAATTTGATCCCTTGCCCACATTATTTAGTTTAAAACCCTCTCTACTTCCCTAGTTATGTGGCTCAAAAGAACACCGGTCCCAGCATGGTTCAGGTGTAGTCCATCCCAACGGGACAGATCACACTTTCCCCAGTATTGCTGCTAGTGCCCCACAAACTGGAACCCACTTCTCCCACATCAGTCTTTGAGCCATGGATTCATCTCCCTAATCTGATTTGTCCTATGCCAATTTGCACATGGCTCAGGTAATAATCCAGACGTTATGACCTTTGAGGTTCTGCTTCTTAATTGGGTGCCATGCTCCTCATACTGACTATGTAGAACCTTCTTCTTTGTCCTGCCTATGTCGTTAGTACCTACATGGACCAGGATGACTGGGTCCTCCCCCTCCTACTACAAGTTCCTCTCCAGCCCCTAGCAAATGTCTCGAGCCCTGGCACCAGGCAGGCAACATAGCTGTCTGGACTCATGTTCCATGCTGCAAGAATGGTGTCAATCCCTCTGACTGTACTGTCTCTACTACCACTACATTCCTTGTTACTCCCCCAATTGAATAGCTTCCTGTACCACAGTGCCATGGTCAGTTAGCTCATCCACCCTGCAGCCCCCACTCTCATCCAAACAAGCTGAAAAACCCTCAAACCTGTTGGACAATTGCAAATGCTGAGGCTCCTGCAATCCTGTCCTCTGGGCCCCCTTACCTGCCCCACTTGTAGCCACACCCGCTTGTCTCTGACCACTGACCAAATCAGAAGACCCTATCCTAAGGGGTGTGACCGCCTCCTGGAATAAGGTGTTCAGGGCCTTTTCCCCTTCCTGATGTGCTGCAATGTCTGCAGCTCAGCCTCCTGCTCATTAACTCAGAACCAAAGTTTCTGCAGCTGCAAACATTTACTGCAGATGTGTTTCTCTAGATCACACCGGTAGCCAAAAGCTCCCAGTAAACATTAGAATACTGATAAAACAATACAGTAGTTACAATACTGATAAAACTAATAATTCTAGTTACTGTTTACTTGGTCCTTCTGCTGTACCATAATGGAAATCAAATACTGGAGGCTGAAAAAGAGTAGAACAAAAAATGCACCTCCTCCCCACCCATCACTGAACTCCCCACACAGTACACACTATTTCTTGCAGTAAACCTTATCTAAAGCACTTATTCACCGAATTCCCACTTTAAACCAAATTCCCAATTATACTCAGTCTCTGTCTCACTCAGGCGAAGTCCCCCTCACTGATAGTGTGAACTTACTCAATGCACAAAACCTGGCAATTTTTGATGACCTCTTCTATTGCTTTGGAGGTACAGTGCAACCAGATGGCAGATTGGGCCATGTCCTGCACTTAGAGATTCCCAGATGACCCTGTATCTTCTGAAGGACATCCCACCTGCAGAGAGGCCAGAAAGGCCAGCCATTCGTCACAGTCCTGGAGGCCATCTATGATTGTGAAGTAGCTCTGCCATTGGAACCACATTTTGGCTAAACCACCACTTGGCTTCTGATGAGGCCATCCCTCTGTTGGCAGTAGGTGCAGATGCGGGCACATTCTTCATCAGGGAGATGTTCTTGGTGGATCTGTTGGAGCATATTCATGTTGGCCAGTAGGTGCCTAAGAATTGACTTCCAGTTCAGCAATAAAGGCGAAATTGTGTTTGGCCAGAAGTCCTACAGTGGCCCTTTAAAGTGCATCTGCTGTCAACTGATTCTTTTCCTGGACATAGACAGTCTCATATGCAAATCTAATGAGATTTAGGTGAAACTTCTGGATCGAAGGGGGCATCTCTGCAAGCTCCTTTTCGATTAACAAGGAGACCAGTGATGTATGGTCTGTCTTGATTGTGATTTTGAGGCCATTGATGTAGGTGGAGAACTTCTCATAGGCCCATGTGACCGCTAGAGCTTCCTTCTTGTTGACGGCATACCTGCATTCCATGTCTTATAGTCCTTCAGAAGCATAGTAGACAAGTCGCCGTATACTGTCCAATTGTTCCTTAAAGAAAACTGTCCTGAGGGCTGTGGATGAAGCATTGGCCGATATGTTGGTGCGTAGGGTCTAGTCATAGTGGGTCAAACTGCCAGTGGAGAGAAACATCTCCTTGACGTGAGCAAACCCTTGCTCTTGCTGGGAGTCCTAGTGCCACACTTGGTCTTTCTTGAGGAGGTTTATCAATGGTCCTGTGACTTGTGCCAAGTATGGCAAAACTTCGCTAGCTAGTTCACTAACCCTCGGAGGCACTGGAGGTCGGGGTGAAGGAAGGGGTGGGGAAGTCGGTGATCGCCTTGGTTTTGTGTGGGCCTGCTGTGATACTTTCATTACTGACAACATGGCCCAGGAACCCGGTGGAGGTTTTGGTAAACTCACATTTATTGTTCAGTGTCAGCCCTGCCTCTTGCAGCTCCTCTAGGACTGCTGTGCGCCTTTCATCGTGCACTTCCACCATAGCCCCATGAACCAGGACACTGTTCATGTGGCAAATGACACCCTGAAAGTCCTGCAGGACATCTGACATCGTGTGTTGGAATCTCTCTGGCACCGATGTAATCCCAAAGGTCAGGTGGTTGAAGCAAAATCTGCAAAAGGAGGTAATAAATATGGTTAGGAGCCGGGAGTCCTCGTCAAAGGGGAGCTGCCAGAAGCGGCTGTTAGCATTTAGTTTAGAGAATACTGTGCTCCTTAAAAGCTTGGTCAGGCTCTTATTCACTGAGAAAATGGGATGGACCTCCCTGGCTATGTCCTTGTTAAACTGTGTGAGGTCTATGCAGATGTAGAGAGACCTGTTCGGCTTTTGGACCAAGACCATTCCTGAGCACCATGTGGTAGGTTGTATGACTGGGGAAATAGCTGTCATGTTCACCATGTCATCCAGCTGTTGCTGTGCTTCCTCTGTGCGGGGGTGAGGGACCACTTGTGAAGTGAAGAAGCACACTGGCTTAGCGTCACTCCTGAGCATTTTTCATACGACCCAGTCCTGTGAAGAGCTTCGGAAACTCTCGTCTATCTTTGGGGCCAGCCCCATGCCGGATGACTTCTCCAATCCATTGCAGAGAATGGTCCTGATCATGGACCACAAAGAGGGTTGCTTGGATCATTTTGTCCTTGTACTGCAGAGTGACCTGCAGCATGCCCTTTACTAGAAAGTAGAGTCCTCCTGCTGCGTGAAGAGGAGTTTCCTTTGTTTGAAGTTTGATGTCTTTTAGTTTTGGTTCCTTGTCTGACAGGACTGTCAAGCTGGCTGCTGAATCTAATTTAAAATTTGTTAGATGACCGTTTACCAGGATGTCAGTATTCTTAAATGAAGCATCACTCTCTTTGATCTCTCCCAAGAAGCATGGTTGAGTGTCTGCAGGGTTTTTGACCTCATTTTTGATCATATTTCCAGGCACCATATTTAAATGGTACCCACACACATTCACTCCATGCAGCCCAGGACTTGTAGCAAGCACCAGAATAGCCCCGAGGAGAGACAAACCATCTACGACTAAGTTCAGTGACAAGACATTGGCGGCACTCCTTCTGGCAGTCAAGGATCAGCGGGAGGTTCTTCATTCCCGTGATGGCAGCCGGAGGTCCACCAATCTCAAGACTGAGGCTTGGGAGGAGGTCACCAGTGTGGTCAGTGCCTGAGGCTCACTGGAAAGGACCACCCTCCAGTGCCGAAAAAGGATGAATGATCTCATCCGCTCCACCAGGGTAAGTCAACCTTCTCCTCATTCTCAACTGACACTCTCATATGACCATCAGGCATTTGCAGGGTTACAGCCCTCAGGGATCTCACACAATACCAGCACACGGGACATCATTACTGATTCACTCACACACACACTTTTGCATCTTTATCTCTTGTCACATCCTGCACAAGTCATGTCTTCAGCCCTTACATTGGTCCACTAAGCACACACAGAAGCATGCATGCTTATCATCTGCTTTGGCATCCATCCAGCTCACAGTCTGTCCATCTGTCTTTAAGCAAGAAAAGATCACCCACAACAACAAGGAAAGATCCCAGGCAAGAGGGAGGATGCCGGAGCTGAGGGCACTCACCCACTTTGAAGAGCAGGCCGATGGGCAGGAGACCTAAAGCAGGCCAGGGCCCCTGAGGCCTCGGCGCTCCCGAAGACACTAGCCAAGTTCATTACAGACGACAGGGCATAGCAGTCAGCAGGCTGCCTCCTCTTTTGCTGCAGATTTTGAGGATGCACTAGATGCACTACTAGTGGTAGTGTAAGAAGAATTAAGAAATATTGAGAGCACAATAGCAGCAGGGGTGTTCACTCACTGTATATACTTTGTACATGTGTATATATATTTTGCTTTTCTGAAAGTCTCATCTTGTGAATGGCTCTTCTATCTAATGTAATGCTCCGAGATCATACAAGTGCAACAGATACCTCCCCCCTCCTCACTTATCTCCATTGTGTCCCTCAGATCTATGGTATTTCACACAATCTCGGTACAGTGAGTTGTCTTTCTGTCCACTGCAGCAACATGAGGAAAGCCTGTTGCTTTATCAACATGGTGGTTGGGCAATGCATATCTTAGACTTGTGTCAGAGGATCATATTATGTGGCCTCATGAGCATAGATTTTGCAGTTTTGTTTCTTCTCCTAATGCTGCTGTACTGAAGACTGGCTTATGTGGATGTAATAGGATTTAGTGGCCACCCACATTGGAGTCAATATAACTTGGTGCATCTTTCAATGGCCTCCATATAATGTCTGTCAGGTTTGAGTGTGGGTTACATTTCAAGTACTAGTCGGGGACTTTATGCACTCATAGCGGCCTGTAGCATGATGTTGTGACTGCGTTTACAGCTCACCATCATTCCGATCATAGTTTCCACTCTCCACCTGCATGATGCAGAGCCATGGACCGAGCTAGCACTTGGTGACTCCTGAAATATCTGCTAACGGGCCACGACTATCCGAGATTGAGGTGTGTGTCATGGCTCATGATGTTGAACTATTAAATGGGAGGATGCTGGTTTGCACCTTAAGGTCTGGCTAGCGTAGCTTGACAGAATCCCTGAGCCAGCTCTCTGATGAGCAGTCGACATGACTATCTGATCGTAACAATGCCATCAGTGTCCCAGGTTTATTTGTGTATATCTGAAACTGCTAGAATGAAAATGTGGAGGCCTCAACCACAAAGGGGATCAGAGCGAAGCTCCACTACATCTGGTGTTTGCTCTTTATTATCAACAAAGTTACTAAGTAATGCCTAATTGCAGTGTCGACATTTGCTGGGTCACCTCACACCCAAATGCCAAGTCAATGCTGGACGGGAACTTGGGAAGTTCCAGACTAAGGCTGGGTCATGAGTGCTTGTCTCTGGTCAGACCATGGTGCTGCTGAAGCTCTCTCTGAGCACACAAAGGTGACCTGACTCATAGGCTCGCATCCATGACTGAGAATGACAGATCACTGTGTCCTAAAGAACGACCTCATATTCAGGACTCAGTATGACGAGGAGCGCAATGAGGTTTGTAGTGCTGCTCCTGCCTGTTGAAGGCTGCCATAGGCAGTGAAATGTGGGAGCGATGCTTGAAAAGACTGCATCATGTCTAATTTCTTCACAGTGCGTGCTGGTGGAGTTCTTATCCCATAACAGAATGGCCATATGCTCCAGAGGCTGCCTAGCCTTCCAAGGGTGAGGACAAAGATAAGATTGTGACTATTCATTATGAGATTGACATCCTTCGTTGAGATAATGAGGATAGCAAAGAAGGTTTGAATGTCGAGGCTGCATGGATGGCACAGGTGAAAGTGGCTCGTAAGTGCTATTTCATCATCACCCTGGAACCTTCTGGCTATAAGGGTCTCATGGGCACATCTGCTGCATCTGGCCCATGCTGTGGTCTCTTCCTCTGGAGCCTCAACTTTCTCACCCTCATCGAACTCATCCCTCTTGAGGCCCTCCTCATCGGAGGAGAAGTGCAGTTCTTCCATCTCTCCATCTGGCAACTCATCCCTATTTTGGAGCACCAGATTGTGTAGAGCGCAGCAAACCACGAGAATGCAGGTCACCCTCTGGGAAGAATACTGGAAAGCGTCACTTGACCGTTCCAGACATCGGAAACATATTTTTAGCATGACAATGGTCTGCTCAATCAAGGAGTGTCTCACGGCATGAGCTGCATTGTACCTCTCCTCTGGAACATTCTGGGGCCCACGACCGGGTGTCATTAGCTACGCCATTTGGAGGTACCCTTTGTCACTGATGAGCCAACCTTTAGAGCCACTGGCAATGGATGGCCTCCCAGGCTGTGCAGCATCAGATACACCCGAAGAATGTGGCAGATGTGAGCCACAACACCCCTAGACAGGTGAAGGCATCTACAGCACTATCTCTCCCTCATCTGCAAGAATGAGAGGCATCTTTGGTAAACCCTGGGTCATGCCAAGCACCTCCATGGAATCGGCCTTCCCTTCTCAGTTTCTGGTTCTTCATGAGACCAAGCTGGCCCATGTTCCTCAGGGCCAGACTCTTCCCTTTGCCCTGCCTGATAACAACAGGCCCTTCTTCTCCTCCCTAGTTGCATGAAAGCCATGAAGAAAGCAACATTGCCTGCTACCTGCATTCTGCGTTCCTTATGTCTGTGGAAAACTAACTCAGAGACATGATTGAACATTGCCCTGCAATGGCCACCTTCCATTGCCAAGCTAGGGAGTTATTGTGAAGCCCTTGGGCTGCCCTCATTCCAGACATTCCATCCCCCGATGCTCCCATGCAGCTGTTGCACAGGGGGATGACTTCACCCCTCCCCATCTTGAGGCCCTATGCACAGTGACCTACCGAGACCCTTCCACCCCCATGAGACCATTGAGTGCCCCCTTTTAGTAACCAGTTCCCCAGCAATCAATTTTTAATGAGCATTCATGAGATGCAAAGGCATGCAAATGTGGTTACTGCCATGGCGCCATGAAAGTCAGGAGGGAAAAACTGCCATCTGTTTTTACGCCAGCAGGAAACTGACTTTTGGCCGCATTCTGAGTTTTCTGATCCCACTGGCCATGATGCTCGCTGCTGGCAGGACCGGAAATTCCCATCTGTAGTGCTCAATCCTGCTGCACTGAAAGAATTGGATTGAAATTGCAGGACATTGATCTTGCCTGTAGGGGCACTTTGCTCCACACTGTTGGTGTGATCGCTCTGCTAGTTGGTTCGTGTATTGCTTTCCCTGGCCTAGAGTGTCCCTGTGTCTTTGTTGATTACTAGCTGAGCTGTGGGTTGGCCTCTGCACTACAGTTTATTTTCCCCGCTTAAAATGGTTCTGTGCTGCTCACAGAGTTCTGATGGCCTAACTATCTGGCTTGCCTTCTTAAGGTTTAGATCTTCATTTGCTTGCATGAGGTCAGAGAGTGTGTCATCCACTACACCTTCCGCTATTCTGTCTCTGATGAGTTCAAGTTTTAAGTTTCCATATTCGCAACTTTCTGCCTTCCTATACAGATCATTGATGAATGAAAATCGATAGGTTCTCCTGGCTACTGGACTTGCTTGTTAAATTAAATCTTTTGAGTAGTTTATTGCTTCTTAGATTAATATTAACATCAAAAGATGTTAGTATCTCCTCAAATTTAGCAGATAACTCATTGATCCCCTGTCTTGCAATAATGTTGCCCGCAATTGGGCCTACTAAGTAAAGCAGTGTGTTAACCTGCTCTGTTACTGATTTTTGTTGTCTAAACTTGAAGCAAAGCTGTATCTTTGGAATCTTTTACTCTAAATTCTCCATTAATGTGATTTATCTGGGCCTTGGTTTAATCTGAATTGATTTGGAAGTATGGAATTCTGATCCATGGTTATTTTTTTAAAAAATGCGGGTTCTGCTTTAAGAGTTTTCTAAAATTCAAGCTGGTATTGCTGTTCACTTGGAGACAAAGGGATTTCCTGCACTTGCCAGGTTTTGTGGGCTCTACAATAATGATGATCATGCTCAGCTTGAAAAAAACATTCAACAGTGACTGCCTGGATCGACTGCCTGCAGATTTCTCTTGCTCAGCATTTTACTTTAAAGTCACAATTTTGTAGTGCCTGGCTTTTGTTTTCTCTCAGCTGAGTTTAGAAGTCACAATGCTTCTGGGTTATTTAATGATTTTTTTTTCCATTTCGGAGTGAGCTTGCATGCCATATGTTACATGTTTGGGTGCCATCTTGGGGATTGGGTTTTAGAAACTGTTTTTAAATCTGACTCTGAATTATTTAGAGATTTCTCAGGATCTTCTGTAGCCTGGAGTTTTAAAAGATTTATCTCACCTCTACTAGAAGATGGACTTTGAAAGGAAATTCAATGGAGTCTTCTACTGCAGTAAGGAATTTTAAATTTCTGCCTTCAGCTTCCGAGCCTTTCTTTGGAGCTTTTTCCTGGTGATTTTCCTCTGCACTTTTGTTTCTGAATTTTTTTTTCAGGCCAGGCTACTTTGCTGTTTTCTTAGTCTCTCAGTCTTCCAGCATTCTCTTTGTAGTCATATATAGGTTAACTGTGAATCTTTATTGGCCCTGAGATATATTTGCAAATATATACAGTAATGAGTATAAGCTAGGAGCTGTCTCCATGCTTGATGGTACACATGGCTCTGTCCAACACTAGACTGACCAAGGGTGTGGGTCATGTGCTCTCTTACATCACTTTGTGGGTGGTATTGTACTCAGTCCCACATTAATCATACATGTGTCAGACCGTTTTATACTACAGTGATGACTAGCAATCAGGCAGCAGGGGCAGTGAACAGCAGCAACAACGCTAACAGATGGAGGATGACAGTAGATCAAAATAGAGTTGGGGTGGAATTTTCCTTGGATTGCACTAAGTGTGGTGGTGGGTGTGAAAAACACCATTTTTCCTGCCAGCCGCAATGGCAGGTTTTTGCGCCATATCAAAAACAGAATTACCTGGAAAAACTCAGCAGATCTGGCAGCATCGGTGGAGAAGAAAAGAGTCGACGTTTTGGGTCCACACGACCCTTCAACAGAACTGAAGTATAGTTAGGAGAGGGGTGAAATATAAGCTGGTTTAAGGTGGGGGGCGGGGGGAGGGAAGTTGAGGGTGGGGTGGTTGTAGGGACAAGCAAGCAGTGATAGGAGCAGATAATCAAAAGATGTCACAGACAAAAGGATCAAAGAGGTGTTGAAGGTGGTGATATTATCTAAGAAAAGTGCTAATTAAGAATGGATGGCAGGACACTCAAGGTACAGCTCTAGTGGGGGTGGGGTGGAAAGACTGACAAGGTATTAGTTGTAGATTTAAAAATAATGGAAATAGGTGGGAAAAGAAGAATCTATATAAATTATTGAAAAAAAAAAGGGAGGGGGAGGAAAGGGGGTGGGGATGGGGGGAGGGAGTTTAAGATCTAAAGTTGTTGAATTCAATATTCAGCCCGGAAGACTGTAAAGTGCCTAGTCGGAAGATGAGGTGCTGTTCCTCCAGTTTGTGTTGGGCTTCACTGGAACAATGCAGCAAGCCAAGGACAGACATGTGGGCAAGGGAGCAGGATGGAGTGTTAAAATGGCAAGCGACAGGGAGGTTTGGGTCTTTCTTGCGGACAGACCGCAGGCTGTCTCCATGCATTTGCGCCATATCGTCCACTTCTCGGTGCATCCCACCTTATTATTAATGCATGCATGGGAAACATGCCAGATTGCTGGCAGGCAGGCTTGGATTTGCTTGCCACACTATGACCTCAGTAGTTTCTTGCTCCAGGCACCACATTTAAAGCACACTGTGTGCTATAGTGCTACAGGCTGTGCTAACCTACTTCATGTCTTCAGACCAGAGGGCTGCTCCAAGCGACAGATGGCCCCAAAAGCAAAGAAGGTGGTAGCCCTCAAAATAGTGATGCCTCTCTGGATGCAGTGGAAGCCTGCCGTGAACTCCTGTACCCCCACTTTGGGCAAAGACCAGCCACCAAGCTCACCAATCCAGAAAGGGAGGCAGTGACAAGGATGGTCAGCGCCAACATCCTCCAAAATTGGACAGCCACCCAGTGCCGCAAGGAAATGAATGATATCCTCCCTTCTGCCAGGGTAAGTCATTCTTCTCATCACTCTCAACTAACATACTCACAAACTTATCACACACACACAAGGTTCGCACTCAAGGGACATCACCATTCACTGTCTCACAAACACTCCTGTCCATCATGTCCATGGCACCAGTCACACTCCACACATGCCAGGCATCCTTCTCATCTGGCCTGGCAGGCATCTTGCTTACACTCTCTCCATCTGTCTCCATGCAGAATAAGCTAGCCCACAACAACAGGGAGATGTGCCAGACTAGTAGAGAAATGCCTGACATCAAGGTCCTCATAGCCTTTGGAAATAGAGCCATCCAGCTAACCGGTGAGGGTCTGGACTGTTCCTGCACAGATGGTGAGATCAGCGGCGCTCAACCAAGTGAGGATCCTGCAACATCCATCAGACAATCATACTGTGAGTGATGCCTCCTGTTTCACAGTCCCGTGTCATACACTAACTATCCCTCCTATCTGGGAAGCAGCTGAGGGTGGCCACGAACCAGATCATTTACTTCAGCTCTGAGGACACCTCAGAAGAGGAAACTGCAGACACACCAATGGAAGACCCGTCACAGCATCACCCACACCATCCACCAGTGCAGAGGCACACACCTTGGTCAGACCTACTTCTAGATTAGCCTTGGGGTCACAATCTGATGCGCACACTTCACTGTCTGATCCAACCGAAGGTGGAGGCAGGGAAATGCAAAGGTGACGGCGGTCAGAGGACAGCTGGAGACCAGGAATCTGCTGAGCGTGAGTCAGATGACGAGCCTCTGGACTCAGTTCTACCTCAGTTGCTGGAGATTCAAGGACAAGCTAGGGAATATTGGGAAGGGCTTTCTGTTGCACTCCTCAGATTGCAAGGCACGATGGAAGAATCTGTGCGCCTGTAGTCTGAGGTGATAGCACCAGCATGCCAACGGACTGAGGTCAACACTGGTAGGATGGCAGCTGTCATGGAGACCTTGGTCCAGGACATTGGTCCTGCACTGCTGCAGGAGATACACTCCATCGCTGAGGCACTTGCTGGTATCCATTTGTGAGAGGATTTGTCAATGTGAGAGGGGGCGGGGCATCTTGAACTTATTCCAGCTGCCCCTTCCTCTCAAGGAGTCAGCCAGGGGCCCTCGGGCACCCATAGTGAGGAGGATCAGCAGGTGCATACCCCGGCCCATCCACCCAGGTGACTCCGGGAGTATCCAGCCCATCCGATTCCCCTCTTCCTGTGAGCCCTGCAGTTCCAACTCCACAGGCCAAGGACGGTGCCACTGCCACACAGCAGGACCCCAAAAGCAGGCTGGAGCCCACCATCTCTTGGCCCTCCAGGGGACGCCCGCCTGGGTCATCACAGACAGTCAGCAGGCTGCCTCCAACTCCGCTGTTGATGAGGGGAGAGCAGGGTAGGATTAGGAAGGTTAGGAAGATGTAACTCTTTTGAGTCAAAACAATAAACAAAATGAGCAAAAACAAGGGAGAAATCAAGCACAGCCCCTAAGTCAGGTCAGCTGTAAAATCAAGGGAAAACTTTAAAGGAACCTTACAAACATCAAACTAAGATGTGATTAAAGGGGTCAACAAAACACCCCAGACCCCGCGGTGCCCACCGAGCACGGAAGGCCTCGATGGTGCCGGCAGACACCGCGTGCTCCCTTTCCAGGGACATCCAGCCGCGAACGTAGCCGCGGAAGAGGGACAAACAATCGGGCGGGACTCCCCCGTCGATCGCCCGCTGCCTGGACCTGTTGATGGCCAACTTGGCCAGACCCAGGAGCAGGATCACGAGGAGGTCCTCCTCCTTCCCGACCCCCTTCCGCACCGGGTGTCCGTAGATCAGGAGCGTGGGACTGAAGTGCAAACAAAATAGTAATAAAAGATTTTTTAAATAACTAAAAAGGGAGTGCAGCCTAAGACATCCTATATACGCATGGTCCACGGACTCCACAAGACCGCAAAAAGGGCATGTGTCCCGGGAGTCCGTGAACCTAAACATCCTCCTATTGTAGGGGACTGCTGCATGCAACACCCTCCAACCCAGGTCCCCGATAGAAAGGGGGAGAACTCCTCCGTAGAGGGCCTCCCATCGGGGGCCTCCGCCGCCGGACGGCAACAAGGCACGCCAGGGCGTGTCCGGGCGGCGGACCAGGGCGAGAAAATGGAAGGTGTGCAGCAGCAGTCCATACAGAAAACCCCTCCGCACCGTGCCAAATGGCACGGAGGGCATGTCCCCGAGGCGGCTCATATTATTGCGGGGCACCGGCACCCGAGGGAGGGTTCGGGGCTTGGGGCCAATGTGGAATTCCGTCCGAACAGGGGAACGTTCAGCCGGAAGATCACCGCGCACCTGGGCCACCTCCAGACCTAAAATGGCTTCGGGTCCGAGCACGACCGTTCTTAGGTCTTGGATGGCATCGGCTGCGACCTGGACACTCACTGACGCGCGACGCGCCAACTCCTGCGGGAGCATCCAGCCCAGTCCTCCGCCACCCAGCACGTCCCCGACCCTGGTCACCCCGGCAGCCACAGCCCTCCTCTCCGCCAGCCACTGAAAGGGACGGAGGGGCGGATTCCTGAGCAGCGGCTCTCTGACGATAGCCGCTACTCCTGACGGGGGAGAGCTGCGTCGCGTGGCGACCACGTTCCAGACTTTGATCAGGTCCTGGTAAAAGACGGGCAACACCTGGAAGGAGCCGAGGCCCCTCTGATCTACAAACAGGAGCTGCACGTCATAATTCAGGCCATGCACCTGGCGGAAGAAATACGTCGCCAGGGCACACCATCTCGGAGGAGGCTCGATGTAAAGGTATCGCTGCAGGGTCTGAAGACGGAAAGTCGCCACCTGCGTGCGTAGGCACACCAGCGCCTGACCGCCCTCCCTAAGCAGGAGACTCAGAACCTCAGCGGCGACCCAGTGCAATCTTTTGTCCCAGAAGAAGTCGACTAGCATTCTCTGGATTTTCACGACAAAGTCCGGGGGAGGGGTCAAAGTGACCAGCCGATACCACAACATGGCGGCGATCAGCTGGTTTATGACCAGAACTCGACCCCAGTAAGACAGCACTCGGAGCAGTCCTGTCCAGCGCCGCAGGCGAGCGGTGACTTTCGTCTCCAGTTCCTGCCAGTTGGCCGGCCAGGATTCCTCGGCAGGGCAGAGATGGAGCCCCAGGTAGAGGATGCTGGTCCTGCTCCAGGTGAAAGGCCTGAGCTCCTCGGGTAGGGGATCCGTCTGCCACGGGCCGACCAGGAGTCCAGAACATTTCTCCCAGTTGATCCTGGCAGAAGAAGCCGCAGAGAAGACCTCCTGGCACTCGCGCATCCTCCGCAGGTCAGCCGGGTCATTAAACAATAGGAGCACGTCATCGGCGTATGCCGAAAGGACCACCCCGATGTCCGGCCCGCGCAGAACCAATCCCGACAACCTCCTCCGCGAGAGGCGCAGGAAAGGCTCCACGCAAATAGAATACAACTGGCCAGACAGGGGGCAGCCCTGACGTAGCCCTCTCCCAAAGCGAAGGGGCGCCGTCAGGGACCCATTAACCTTCACTAGACACTCCGCGGCGGTGTACAGAAGTCGGATCCGGGCGACAAAGTGCGTCCCGAACCCAAATGCTCGCAGAGTCCCGAGTAAATATTCGTGATCCACCCTGTCGAACGCCTTCTCCTGACCAAGGGACAGGAAGGCGCTCGACAGACCAGCCCTCTGGGAATGGTGGATTATGTCCCAGACCAGATGGATGTTGTCGTAAATCGAGCGGTCCGGGACGGTGTAGGACTGGTCAGGGTGGATCATGCGGTCCAGCACGGTGCCGAGCCGAGAAGACATGGCTCTGGCGAATATTTTATAGTCCGTGCTGAGGAGGGAGACCGGGCGCCAGTTTTTAAGTAGGCGGAGATCCCCCTTCTTCGGCAACAGGGCAATCACGGCTCTGCGCCACGAAAGGGGCATCTCCCCGGTAGCAATACTCTCCCCCAGGACCCCCGCGAAGTCGCTCCCCAGGACGTCCCAGAACGCCCTGAAGAACTCCACGGTCAGCCCGTCAAGTCCCGGGGATTTTCCCCTTGAGAGACCATCGAGGGCGCCGGTCAGCTCCCCCAGACTTATAGGGGAGTCAAGCTTTCCGGCGCCCTCCGGGCCGACCTGCGGCAGGTCCTCCCACAAAACTCTGCAAGCATCCTCGCTGGACGGATCCGAAGAGAACAGGGCAGTGTAAAAGTTCCTGGTAATGGCCCTGATGCCCTCCGGATCCGAGACGAGGGATCCGTCGTCGGCCAGCAGCGTAAAGAGCTGCTGACGGACCCCGTGCCATTTTTCCAGCGAGTAGAAGAAGGGGGAGCCACGGTCCAGGTCCTTGAGGAACCGGATCCGTGACCTCACGAACGCGCCCCGGGACCCGGCGAGTTGCAGGTCCCGCAACGCGCCCTTCTTCTCATCGTACACCGACCGCAGGGCCGGGTCCGCGTCGGGCTGACCGAGACGTGCCTCCAGGTCGAGCACCTCCTTCTCCAACTCCTCCACCCTGGATTTCCGCCTCTTTGTCGACCCCTTCGCGTACTCTTGACAGAAAACTCGGACATGAGTCTTGCCGACGTCCCACCATAGCCTCAAGGAGGGGAAGCCTCCCCGCTTCCTTCTCCAGCCGGCCCAGAAACGACGAAACGAGTCCAGGAACCGCTCGTCCTCCAGCAACAGGTTGTTAAAGTGCCAGTGCGCGGACCCCGTCCGAGCGCAAAACGGAGCGAGCTCCGCCCATACCAGACGGTGGTCCGTGCACGGCACCTGCTGCACGGAAGCCGCCGGAACGCAGGACACGTACGCCTTCGAAACGTAAAGACGGTCGAGTCTGGACGCTCCGACTCCAGGTAACACAAAGGTGAAAACGTTGGAATAGGGATGGAGATTTCGCCAGACGTCCACCAAGTCGAAGGACCTGACCAAGTCCCATAACTTACTCGCACCTCGCGTACGGTGCTGGGTACCGTGACGGTCCCGGGCCTCGAGGGTGCAATTAAAATCCCCCCCGAGGACGATGCACTCGCCCGCGTCGTTGGAGCCCAGATGAGTGGACACTTCTTCAAAGAAGCTCGCTTGCTGCTGCGAGCCCAGGGGAGCGTACACATTCACAAATTACTGCCAGAATGTTGTGGGCAGGCATCACAGAGTTCCGACATTTTCTCTGTGTGCTCTCAGCACCTATGAGGTGGGGCTGGTCCCCATCTCTCCAGCATCTGTGTCCGGTGATGGTGTGCTCCTGAATAGGTCAGGTGCTGATGGCAAAGGATCAGATGCTTTTAAAGTTTCATGGCTGTGTCTCCATTATATGACCCTGATCATAGAGCACAAGCGAGCTTCCCGCAGCCAGACAGGAGTCAGACATTCACATGGCCATGTGAAAATCTATAGAGCGTCCTCACTGCATGTCATCATCATCCTCCTAGAATCTAACGGCTATTAGGGCCTCCGCTGCATCTCCATGACATGAGCCTGCCCACAGAGGGTATGTGCACTGCCATCTGCCAGACTGGTGTCAGATGTTCACAGATGCAATGTAAGGGTGTCAGGAGTGTCCTCACTGCATGCCATCATCATCCTCTACAAATTTTGCAGCTGTTAGGGCCTCACAAGCATGCCTGCCTTGCCTGGCCACGGAGATGGCCTCATCGCCAGCATCCTCACCTTCCAGGACCTCATCACCCTCATCCCCTTCGACATCCTCCTCATGGGAGGAGATGCACAGCACCTCCAGTTCCTCATCAGCCAGATCCTCCCCCATTGCATGCCAGATTGTGGAGCGTGCAGCAAGCTATGGTGATGCGTGACACCCTTAGGGCACTGTACTGCAGTGCTCCATTGGACCTGTCAAGGCACCGGAACCTCATTTTCAAGATGCCAATTGTGTGCTCCACCAAAGTCTGGGTTGCGGCATAAGCCTCTGTTGTACCGTCACTCTGCTGCAGTCAGAGGCCGCTGCACAGGTGTCATCAGCCACGTCCTCTGTGGGTAACCCTTGTCCCCTGGAGCCAACTCTGCAGCCTCTGTTGACCCTGGAAGATGTCAGGGATCTGAGACCTGCTGAGGAAGTAGGAGTCATGGACACTTCTGGGGTATTGTGCGCAGAACTGCCTGGTGCATTTGTTGTTGCCGCAGACCAGCTGAACATTCAGCGAGTGGAAGCCCTTGCCGTTCACATACTGGATTGCTTGTTGCCACAGAGATCTGAGATCCACGTGAGTGCAGTCGATGGCATCCTACACCTGTGGAAAACCAGAGATCTGCACAAATCCCAGAGCTCTTGCTCCCCGGCTTGACTGATCCCAGTCGAAATTTGGAAAGTCAAAATGCAATCCATCAGAATCAGCATGGTTTTATGAAGAGTAAATCATATTTGATTAATTTGCTAGAGTTCTTTAAAGATGTGACAAGCAAAGTGGATAATGGGGATCCTGTAGATGTAGTATATCTGGACTTCCAGAAGGATTTTGATAAGGTGCCGCACAAAAGATTAATACACAAGATAAGATCACACAGAGTTAGGGGTAATATATTAGCTTGGATAGAGGATTGGCTAACCAACAGAAAGCAGAGAGTCAGGATAAATGGGTCTTTTTCTGGATGGCAAGCTGTAACTAGAGGGGTGCCACAGGGTTCAGTCCTTGGGCCCTACTGGAGGCGGTTCAGAGGAGGTTCACTAGATTGATTCCAGAGATGCAGGGCTTGTCTTATGAGGAGAGATTGAGCAGTTTAGGCCTCTACTCGCTAGAGTTTAGAAGGATGAGAGGAAATCTAATTGAGGTATATAAGATGCTAAAGGGGATAGACAAACTAGACGTGCAGCAGATGTTTCCCCTTGTGGGGCATTCTAGAACAAGAGGCCATAGTTTTAGGCTAAGGGGTGGTAGATTTAAATCAGAGATGAGGAGGAATTACTTTTCTCAAAGGGTCGTGAACCTGTGGAATTCACTACCTCAGAGTGCAGTGGATGCTGGGACGCTGAATAAATTTAAGGAGGAGATAGACAGATTTTTAATTAGTAATGGGTTGAAAGGTTAAGGGGAGAGAGCAGAGTTGAGGCCAAAATGAGATCAGCCATGGTCGTAATGAATGGTGGGGCAGGCTCGGGGGGCTGAATTCTCTAGTCCTGCTCCTAGTTCTTATGTTCTTATGAAATGCACAAAGTTCTGTACCTTCACTAACATGGCGTCCGTGACCTCCTGGATGCCCTTGTGGGTGGAGGCTTGCAAGATTCTGTTCAGATCACCTATGGCACCCTGGAAGGAGCCACTGGCGTAAAAATTGAGCGCAGTGGTCATTTTCACGACCATTGGCAGTGGATGCCCTCCAAATCCCCATGGTGCCAAATCCTGTAGATGTGAGTGACCAATTCCCTAGACATGCACAGTCTTTGGCGACGCTGATTCTCATTCAGGAATGACAAGCGCCGTCTATAGATCCTGGGTCTAGCGAGGCGCCTTCGATTGATGGCTTTCTGTGGATCTTCAGCTGCGTCTGGAGGAGGCCCCCCCAACCCCTTCAACTTGAGGGAGGTGCTCCTAGCTTTGCTGAGCCAGGCACCTCCATCGCAATCTTCTTCTTCTCTGGTCCTGTAAGTCATGAGGCGTACCGCTAAATCAGCAAGCTCCATGATCCTGATGTTCTGCCCTGCAGTACCAAAGAGAGAGATGAGAGGGGTTAACATATGTCTCCTATGAACCCCTTCTGGTTAAGTTTGAAAGCCCCTTCACACATGCTGGAGTGTGCTAGCCACCACTTGAATGGCCAATGTTTAGTGCATTGCATGGCTGTCCAAAACCCCACCCACCTCCGCCCCACCCCACTTGACCAATTGGCGGCAGCTTTAGCCACTGCATACTTTGGTCTCAGCTCAGGCTTAGGCATTATCCTAACCTGCAAGGCTGCGCTGTTGGCTTGAACCATGAGGGTTACTCATCCAAACTGGAGTAAATACATTGCAAGGGGCTCTGAGTGCCTCCATCAGTGACTGTTCCATGCCCACCTTTCGCAAGGGGATTCTACAACTTATCCAGTTGTCCAATTGTTCTGTTGCTCCCTAAAATGCAAATTAATTTGCAGTCTGTGTCCATGGGGTGAAATGTTCTGGAGCATTTGGTGGCACAGTCATGCTTTTGCGTTACTTGAGTGGGCAGAAATGCTTCAGAGGCCCGACTCCAAGCATGTCAATGGAGCTGCTGGTGAAAGGTCTCAGCTCAGGAAGAATGGTCAAATTTGAGAAGCTTTTCCAAGTGTGTGGCCACTTCCCTCACCGTCCCCATCTCTCTACTGTCCCCCACCTCCCAGCACCAGCATGTGCTTGTGTACTTCCATCACTCTGTGCTGCCTTTCTCCTCACTCCCGGCTCCACGCGCACTGGACCCGTTGCCCCAGCAAAGCACCGAAAGCCAGCCGAGAAAAAGTGACTTGCTTGTGCTCTCCCCCACCCTGAAGTAATTCCTCCTCATCTCTGATGTCCTAGGGATTTCTGCGAGCCATACGCAAGGTTGTGCGCACTCAAGTCCAAGTTCCCTTCAAAGTTCAACTTGCCAGGTGCGCACCTTTTAAAGGTAGTCATAAATCACACTGTTCTGAAGTCATGCCGACGTGAGAATTAAATTTGACATCGGGGATGATCCCAGCATGCGGGCACGAGAAAGGTTATCGGGGATAGGCAGAAATGTGGGTTGAAATTACAATCGGATCAGCCACGATCTTATTGAATAGCAGAGCAGGCTCGAGGGGCCGAGTGCCCTACTCCTGCTCCTAATTCATATGCTCGTATGTTTGTACAACAATGAGATGTAAATACATTAAAATTAAGCTCCCGATGTCGGGCGGCAGGAAACGCGGCCTGCCATTGATGGGGCGAGGGGACAATCGCATCCTGGATAGACATCACCGGGAAATGAGACTTGGGTCATCATGCCATATTTTCTGCTCACACCACCAAACATGCCTGCTGCAAACGGGAATGGAAAATCCTGACTTTGGAATGCAAAAAAAATAAGGCAGTCAGCTTATTGTACAGAAAAAACCATCCTTGGTTCCCACTATTATCATGAATGTGGCAGGAAAAGGAAGAAAAGTTGGCATCACACAGGAAAATGGACTGAGAAAAATCTGAGGCCAGTTGACATTACTTGAAGTAAGCAGCAAACTCAAGTCCCAAGCCTCTATGGAAAATAAACAGTGGACAGATTTTCATCAGGTTTTAGTCAATTCTATGGGCAAGTTTAATGTTATCTTTTAAAATATATCCGTTGTTAATCTTCCAAACATGCATATTTAAATGTAAACATTAAGCTGCTTGGAGAGGCAATATGGTCATTAAAGGAAACAGAAAAATGATTATTTGTGTGATTTGGGGCAGAATTGTCCCAGATTTGCACTACATGCAGTAGTGGGCGGGAAAGAGGATATTTTACCCGCCGGCTGCAATGGCGGCTTTTCAAGCCATATTGTCCCAATCCCGCCTCATTAATTATGCATTCCTGAGAAACACGTCATTTGCATGGTGGATGGGCTCTCATTCACAGGCCACGCCATCACCTCACCGCTTCATCACGCCGGACACCTTATTTAAAGTGCAGTCGCACACACATCTGTCAGTGCTTCTAGCCCATGACTGATGCAAAGAAGACATGGCCCTGAAAGGTAAGAAGACTGCAGCCCCTCCAGATTAATGATGCATCCCTTGAGTGCCTTTCGGGCACAGTGGAAGCCCACCGTGATTTCCTCTACCCCACTATGGCCGTAGGTTGGGCAGCAACATCACTAATCCAACATGGGAGATGGTGACAGCTGTGGTCAACACCAGGACAGCCACCCAGTGCCGCAACAGGCTGAATGGTTTCATCCGTTCCACCAGGTTAAATCGCTCTACTCATCACTCTCAACTCACACTCACAAACATCACACATCCACAGTGATCTCACACCTCAAGGGACAACATCACTAACTCTCACACACCCCCACATCTTCCTCAGACTCATATCCTCTGGAATTTGCATCCTCATCCTGTCCATGTCTCCACCCACCACACAACCATTCCATGCTGTGCCATGTGTCCTGTTCACGCTCTCTCCATCTGTTTTCAGGCAGGAGAAACTGGCTCACAACAGCAGGGAGAGGTCCCAGACCAGGGGTGGAATGGCCCACATTAGGCCCCCCACTTACTTTGAGGAGCATGCCATTGCGCTGACTGGTGAGGATGTGGACGGTGAGGTTGGCGGCGAACAACCTCGTGAAAATCCTGCACCACATCGTCCCTCTCTCAATGTAACTGTGAGTGCTCTCTCCTGATTTTGATTCTGCTGCCACACACTCATTATCTCCAGTTTGGTTCACAGGGAGCTCTGCCAAGCAACTGATGCCCTTAGCCAGACAAACCCTCAGATTCATCCAGGTCTTCACTTCCTCCACTGAAGAGCTGGAAATTAACAGCCTGGAAGACCCGTCACAGTGCTTACCCACACCCTGCACCAGTGCAGAGGCACACATCTTGGTGGGACCTAGATCTAGAGCAGGTTCGGGTCCACAATCTGGTGGTCACTGCATGAACACATGTCTGCAGCAGGAGGAGGCAGGTTTAGCCGAGCTCCCCGGTACTTGGAGGAATGTTGGAGAAGAGTCATCTGTGAGGTCCGAGGCAGATGATGAGCCTCTAGATTTGGCCTTTCAACTAATCCTGGAGAGTCAGCAGAAGGCGTGAACATCATGCAGAGCCGTTAGAAGCCCTCAACAGAGTGGCACATGACTTGGAAGAGTGTGTCCGCCTGATCTTTGATGATGTGGTGCCGACATGTGCGTGTATAGAGGTCTCCATGGGGAGGATGGTGGACGCCATGGAGACCTTGGTCCAGCAGAATGTGGAGATGTGCACAGACCTGCACTCCATCACAGTAACCATGGATGAGTTCCTGTGCTGGCAACGCAAGAGGGAAACGGGGTACCTCGACTTCCCCCTGGGTGCTTCTTCCCCTCAAGAAATCAGGCCAGGGCTCTCGAGCACCCGAAGGGAGGAAGGACGGCATCTGGACACCCCTGTATCATCCACTCAGGCATCTCAGAGGCTGTCCTCTCCCTTCAAGTCCCATTTGCCTTTGAGCCCCTCAACCTCATTCTCTGTCACCGCAGAGGGAGCAGCTGGTCCACAGGAGGACAGCCAAAGCAAGCCAGGGCCCCCCAAGACTTCAGCTCTCCAGAGGACCCATACTGAAGTCATCAGAGGCAACAGGGCCAACCATTGCACAGGTTGTCTCCACCCCTGCTGCAGATGTCAGGGCAGCACCTGGAAGTCTAAGGTGTTCAAAGGTTAAGAAATTCAGATCATAGTTGCTTGTATGGGTGAACACATTTTGTCACTTTACAATCTGAAAATGGTGTCTTTCAGCTTCATTGACAGGCTTTGTGAGTCCTCTCACTGCATCCCCACCCCCCACCCCCCGCCACCCACCCAACTAGCAGTTTTGCTGCACACAGCTGGCCCACAAGTGATTCTGGAGGGAGAAGTATGGTGGAGAGCACAGACCAGTTTTCTGTGCATCCCGTTCACTGATAGACACTAAACAGAGATATGCAGTGAAAGAGAAAGAAGCATGGGCTTGTGAGAATTTCGCAGATTATGTTGGTCTTCCCTTCAAAATAGAGACAGACATCAAGCCCTTAGTGATGCTCTTAAATTCTGAGACCTTAGCAAAAAAGCCTCCACAATACGATTCAGACTGAGAATGATGAGGTATGGCAGAGTATGTCCTGGGAAAAGAGCAGACTACACCAGATGCTTTGCCCCATGTCCCAGTGGCAAGACCTGAACAATGTGATGTAGTCCTTGTTGAAGAGGTAGAAATATTTGCATCGATAACAACCACAACTCTACCAGCAACAACTCAGCGACCAAATGAAATCAGAGTTGCACAGAAATCTGATGAAGAATGTGCTCAGGTCAGAGAGTGCTACACCAAAGGATGACCAGCATTCATGCCACACAATCCCATTCTAAGAACAGAGGGAACACCTCAGTGTTGTTAATGATTTACTCATCTATGACGAGGGAGTGGTTATTCCAAGAGTTCTGAGACTCGATATACAACAGTGATTGCATCAAGGACATTTGGGCATCACAAAATATCAAGCCAGAGCAAGATATTCCATTTGGCAGCAAGGTCTCTCAAAGTTGTTGGAAGAGATAATACCAAACTATATTACTTGTGCTATTCATTGTCAAGATGCAAGAGAACCTTTGATGTCATCTTCCATCATAACCTGGAAATGCCTTGGGATGGGCTGCTTCAAACACAGGGGTAAGATGTTCTTGATCATAGTAGGCTACGACTCCAGGTGGAGAGAAGTCAAGCAACTGTGTGGCCACACTTCTAAAGTAGTGATTATATCACAGAAGGAGAGATTTGCAATACATGAAATTTCAGACTTTGTAATCTTGGAAAACAGGCTGCAGTTTGCTGATGAATGCTTTAAAGAACACACAGGTAGCTTACCAAGATATCCTCAAATCAATGGTGAATCTGAAAGAGGAGTGAATACAGTGAAAGCATTGCTGAAGAAGAACAATGACATCGATCTTGCACTTATGAGCTATCATTGAACCCCACTCCAGAATGGTTTAGTACCATGTGAACTCCTCAAAGGAAGAAGACTGAGAACTCAACTCCCTACTCCCCAACACACACTCACAATCCAATTACAAGCTGATGCCTTGGACAAAATGAAAGAGAAAGAGGACAAAATATCATTCCAGCCAGATGTGGAGCTATGACAAACAATGCCTGGCAGACCTCCAACCAGGAGAGCCTGTTTGAATCAGAGACCAAGCTTGCTACGGACAAGTACCTGAGCAAACGCCGCATCCATGGTCATCTACCAATCAAACAGTCCAGAGATGCTGCATTCAGGTACCAAATGACAACCTGACTGGTGAACTGGAGTCATCTACCAATTCTCCTCTTGCCCAACAGAGTCTGAAAGACTGAAATCTGTAGGACACAATTCCCCTCCAAAGGAGTAGAGGACCCATCCTGGTTGACACCTGAAAGCGTCACAGCTGTTGTTCCCATAAGAAAAAGGAAGGGGTGAAAGAACCTAAGTGAAGAAAAGAAGACTAAGGCCAGGATTTTATGGCCCCTCCCACCTGGCGGATTATTACGGTCCCGCTGAACTGAATGGAGATTTAAATGGCTTGCTGCATCCACCTGGGGGTGGGGGGAAGACACGCCACAGCGGGGCCATAAAATTCTGGCCTAAGGACTATAACACACCAGTGTTAAAGTTGTGCTTTATCTGATCTTCTCATTGTAGAACAGGAAGTCAGGAACTTAAGGCAGAATTTTCTGAATAAACTAAAGCATGGGGGACAATAGCTCCCTGGTGAATTCACCATGACAATGTCTTGACCAATCAGAGCCAACTTGTCAACAAATTAGCATCCCTTTTCTCATGCAGTATAAATTGTTGTTCCCTTTGAAATTGGACATCCTTGCATCTGTCCTGATGATTACAAGAACAGCTTCAACAGCGTGTCTCTTTTTCCAGCAATAGTCAGTCAGGCGGGCGGGCCCGACCCAATCTCCAGCGGGCGGGGAGCCGATCCCCGCTGGAAAAGAGGGCCCCGCCGCCATTTTACATGGGTGGGCCAATTAAGGCCCGCCCAGCATGACGTCCGGCGGGAAGCGCTATGCGCTTCATGAGCAGGTGGGGAGGATTCCCCAAAAGTGAAAGTGCACATGCGCACAAAAGAGCAAACATCTCCCTGAGGCAAAGTGCTGTGTCAATGTCACATGAGATGGGACATGTTCATAATTTGCATAATAAGTTTATTAAACTTTTTTAAACCCAACAAGAAACCTCATCCCACCTGTGGATGAGGTTTCATGTTTTATCTAGTTGCCGCCGGGGCTCCTGGCCTGTCCGCCAAACTTAAGGTTGGACAGGCAGGTCCTTTAATTGTATAATTGATCCTGTCAATAATTGGCCATTGACAGGTCGGTGGGCCCGCAGCTGATTTTGCTGCGTGCCCGCCTTCCTGAAAATTTAAATGGGCCGGGATGACGTCGGGGGTTCTGCCCGATGTCATCCATGTCAATTTACGCGTCGGCAAGCGGGACCCGCCCCCTACTCGCCGATGGCAAAATTCTGCCCTTAGGGGGAGAATATGTAGTATAAGGGATTAATTCTAATTGTGCAATATGCTAATCAGATACTATGTAGATCATAACAGAAAGTGACGCACTCCATGTGCAACTCCATGCTAAGAGATATGTTCCAATACTTAATGTTTTCCTTACCTCAGCGGATTCTGAAAACATTCTATATTAGTTTATCAATACCAAGAATATTATAATTATCACCATTATAAGGATTATGTGTGACGGGGTAGAGGAGAAATTCATTCATGTTGGGGCTTCTGGTAAAGATACACAGACTTGCCTCAATTCACCTGGGCTGTCAGGGGCGCGGGTTGAACAGATTGCACCCCGTGGTTCTGTGCGGCCCTGAAGAAATTATTGAAGTCTGTGTAGCAGTCATGAAGTAAATAAATTTCTCCCCCACTTTGAGTACATTAACTGTGCCTGGTTTACCTAGATTTCAACAGTGAATTTAGTTCTAAGGTATTGGCTGCAAAACGTTTCAGAACTACTGAAGGAACGAAAAGGCACGATACATATGTAAGTCATTTTTTATTACTTCAAGCTCCCAGCAGCAGAACAGCAACGTCCAGGGGACTGAAAATCAGTGCATCATCTTAGTCGTAAATAAATGGAGTTCACTGAAAAACTGCCTAGAATGCTTTTGCGTCAGAGATGAAGAAAATTCCTCAATTTCTCAAATTATGGCTTAGAGTTATGTAGAGTTACACAACCTCTCCTATTTTATGGAGTTCATCTTGTGCTAAAAATGGGACATAGAAAGCAGCAGGTGTAATTTAATTTTGCTGTAATCTCCAGTAAATTGTATTGATTGTATAGACTGGCCTTCATTGGACAGAGTTCTCCACAGCACTACCTTTTATCCCTCACAGACTTTATTTGCTGGTTACTTGACACGACAAAGAGGTCCTTTACAAAGCCTTTTTAATCAAGCGGGACCAAGAATGTATTTGCATGAATTAAATCCTCATAAATAAATCACGTGTATTCTCAGTGTTACTTTAATCTTTCTAATGTGAGGATTTGAATAATGTATGCTAAAATTACTTATTTAAACAAAAACTAATTTTAATAACTTCACTGAACATAGCAACCTCTTCTATTTTGAGAATTGTATACCAGTCTAGCCATCTCAAATTTCCTTACTGTGCCTTAAACAAGCTTTAAAGGATACCTAATATAAATTTTATTTGTTTAATTTGGTGGCGTCATCTCAGTGCCTGTTTCATTAAGATCACAGTGATTGCCTACTTTATTTCTTCCTCTTCAGGTAATCAGGCAGTTTACCATTGAATGTGTTGTATTGCTGCTTTGAGGAGTCAAGGTAATTTTTTTCATCTCTTGCCCTTCTTGGTGTGTACTTGATTTTTATATCAGCATTTTTATTTAAAATGGGCATTTTAATCATTTCCTCGATTGCATTGCAACACATACTGCCAGCCCTGGAGCAGAAAATAGAACAAAACAAGGCAAAATTATTACTAACCAAAACAATCTTTGCTTAATTCTACACTGGCACTTTGAAGGGTAAAGTAACACATTATGCTTTTTACGGAATGTTCTGCATTTATTGCAAAAATGGCCAGCATTTTCATTACTAAGAAAATATGAAGGCAGTGAAATTGGTCTTGGGCAGTGGAACAGAACAGATGATAGTGAATCAGCAGCTTATTTTGCCCCTGAATTAACAGTTAGGTTGAGTGTCCTGGGCTACAGGAAGATATAGACGGGATGGTCATATAGGCAGATAAGTGGCAAATGGAATTGAACCATGAAAAGTGTGAGGTGATACACTTTGGAAAGGAGTAATTTGACAAGGAAGTATTCAGTGAACGGCAAGACACTAGGAAGTTCAGAGGAATAAAGAGACCTTGGCCTGTGTGTCCATAGATATCTGAAGGTGGAGGGGCATGTTAGTGGGGTGGTGAAAAAGGCATATAGGACACTTGCCTTCATCAATCGAAGCATAGATTACAAAAGTAGGGAGGTCATGTTGGAGTTGTATAGAACCTTGGTGAGGCCACAGCAGGAGTACTGTGTGCAGTTCTGGTCACCACATTATAAGAAGGATGTGATTGCACTGGAGAGGGTGCAGAGGATTTTCACCAGGATGTTGCCTGGGATGAAACATTTAAGTTATGAAGAGAGGTTGGATAGACTTGGGTTGTTTTCGTTGGAGCGGAGAAGACTGAGAGGCGACCTGATCGAGGTGTACAAGATTATGAGGGGCATGGATAGGGTGGATAGGGAGCAGCTGTTCCCATTAGTTGAAGGGTCAGTCATGAGGGGACACAAGTTCAAGGTGAAGGGCAGGAGGTTTAGGGGGGATGTGAGGAAAACCTTTTTTACCCAGAGGATGCTGGTCTGGAATGCACTGCCTGGGAGTGTGGTGGAGGCGGGTTGCCTCACATCCTTTAAAAAGTACCTGGATGAGCACTTGGCATGTCATAACATTCAAGGCTATGGGCCAAGTGCTGGTAAATGGGATTAGGTAGGTAGGTCAGGTGTTTCTCACACGTCGGTGCAGACTCGATGGGCTGAAGGGCCTCTTCTGCACTGTGATTCTGTGAATTCAGTGGAAAAGAAAATCAGGCAATGTAGAATGCAGGCTTGATGATTTACTATTGCCTGTTTTGCATGATTGTTCTAGACCAATTCTGACTTTAATGATTCTCTGTTTATTTAGTATTTTCTCTTTGGACTCCTTAATAGTTAGTTCCATTCAATATATTTGTACGTAAGCAAACTTTGACGTGTTTCTCTTTAGGAACTCCTATTTGTCTTTTCTAATGCATTGAAGTGAGTGAAGCATTGTTAGAGAGATGGATAGATAATTGGTTTATTGGAAAATCATCATGGTGGCAAGTGCCGAATTGCGATGACAATACAAATAAAGCAAGTGATAATAATTCACGGCATATAGAAAGTCATCAAAATAGAAATAAAGAAGTGTTAAATAATAAAAAAATCGCAATTGCATAATAGTTACTATCCAAATAAGTATAGATGAATTTTTATGCAGATGGCCAAATACAACAACTTTTAAAATACCATTCAACACATCACCAACGTGCAATAAGGCATGCCATTTCTATGGATGAAAATGTTTAAGAATCTAATGATAGCTAAGTGAAACTTGCATTTATATAGTACTCTGCATGCACAAACCACATTAAAAAGATAGTGACTTTAAAATATGTTGATGTTGCACCCATTTTACAGACATAAAATAATGTCCAACTGTCTAATATTGGTAAAAACTAGAATATAGCCTACCAGTGTTCATGCCTGTGATAAGTGT
The DNA here is from genome assembly GCF_964194155.1 of Cetorhinus maximus. NCBI lineage: Eukaryota > Metazoa > Chordata > Chondrichthyes > Lamniformes > Cetorhinidae > Cetorhinus > Cetorhinus maximus. The sequence goes on along the minus strand of NC_135880.1, from coordinate 152,690,259 downwards.
GCATATCCTCTATAAATGTCCCTTCCAAAACAGGGTTAATCAAAATGCAAAGAGCATTCTACTGTGTTGAAAACAATCTGGTCTACATGCGGTCTAACCTACGCCCGCTGGAGGTTGCCACCTTTATGTGTAGTCAGGAGGAGCAGTAATGTTCCCCTCCTTCCAAAGCACCTCTCACCACCAACTCCAAGCCCCCTCTGTCAACTTATTCCACTCTGATCCTCCTAGGACCTAATGTGAACATTGGTGTTGGCAATGTAATTGTTTCTCTGGTGAATTTCGCAGCTGTGTTGTTCCCGGGCAACTCATTATTCTAAATTAAATGAGGTCTGAGTCCCAATTTTACCATTCTGGCATTGGGATTGTTCCATGTGCCCAGTTTACATTGATAGGTCAGCGCTATCCAATTTCACACAGCATTTTAATATATTGTTTCAAAAGTCCAAAGCACATGCTAATAAACTAGTTCATTTCCATTACTGTTTAGAAAAAATATATACATTCAGTTGTGAGTTCTGTACAGCAGAAACTCCAAGGCACCACGTCAGACAACAAATAAAAGGTAAACATTTGAAAGCCATCAATATGGCAACATTGTACTGCACATGGTTGAGAACAGATGGACAATTTCACATCTCTAACAGTATTATCCAACTAATATAATTGCTAAAATGATTCCAAGGCAGATATTCTGGACATTCATTGGGAAAATTGTAATGGGAGAGAAAGTAAGAAAAAAACTTGCAAAAATATATTGCTTTCAAAACCTCAAGACATCCCAAAGCACATCACAGACCATTCAGTACTTTTGAGGTATAGTCACTGTTGTAAGGTAGGGAAACACAGCAGCCAATTTGGGCAAGGTCCCATTGGCAGCAATGAAGTGACTAATCAAACTATTTTTCGTGGAATTAGTTGAGAATTAAACACTGGAGAGAACTCCCATCTGTAATGCAGGATATTTTATGTCCACAGGTTTGAATGTCTCAACTGAAAAATGGTACCCCTGACAGTACAATATTGCACTGAAGTGTCAGCCTAGGTTAGGTGCTCAAATCTCTGTGATGGAATGTGAAACCATAACTGACTGACTTATAGGCAAGAGTGCAACCACTGAGCACCTGACACTGTAGAGAGGAATTTATCCAGAGACCACACCGCCGATAACCTCACCCTGGTGGATATAGTGGAGCCAGTCCATTGTTCCTCAGTTAGCTGTGTGTATGTGAACCTTACCTGGGCAAGTAAATATTCTTAATATGATATTCAATTCAGTATGCATATTAAAATGTCAACTTGAATCATCTGTATAATATATTTCATTTGAAATTTTAATCATTTAACTTATTTAAAATAAATGAGTCTAAACTGCTTTTCAAAGAGAACAATTTGGCACAAGTAGATATTGAGCAAAACACTTTCCTTAGTTCTTTACATCCAACCTCATCCTCTCTCCACTTATGGCACTACATGTATTTCTGATAAGATTTATCAAATTCCCCAAATGATTAATTGCCCTGCAAACATTGCTGTTTGGCAGTTGATTCTCGATTCCTTGGGGCCCTAACAGATGCTAACATGCTTATTCTCTTTTGTCATCATATTATTGTATTTCAATGAAGGCAATGTGATTGTTTTGTGATGTAATATTTCACTTATTCATTGTATCCGCAAGATCATCAACTGAGTAGCACAAGGTTGCATTTATACCATGGAACCCCCTCCCTAACAGCACTGTGGGTGTACCTACACCACATGGACTGCAGCGGCTCAAGACGACAGCTCGCCACCACCTACTCAAGGACAATTAGGGATGGGCAATAAATGCTGGCCTAACCAATGATGCCCACATCCCATGAATAAATTTTAAAAATGATTGTAGTGTTGGTATAGATGTTTTGCTTTTCACTTTCACTGTGAGTACAATGTAAATCAGCATGAATCCAGAATCAGAGCCTAAGCTAATGCAGTGAGCTTCACTGTAAAAGTTCCACTCCATTCACGAGATGGGTTGAATCTTAACACCCAACTTAGCTTACCCAAATGGGAAGCTTTGCCAAACATAAAGCACTTTGCACAACTACAAAACATGTAGGTGGAATTTTCCTCTGTCTTTCCAATGGTTTATTGAGGCAGGTGAGGGCAATACATGCTTGTAAATTGCTTCTTACCCCTTGGTGCTGTTAGATTCAGCTGCCTATTTTAGAAGAAGACATTTCCCATGACCCACAATGACAGACTCCATGAAACACCACTGAGGAACTGGCTAAAATATTTAAATTAAACTAACTCAGGTGTCATTGACAGAATTCAAGTATTCCTTGTACTGCCTATGCTCTGTAGGTTTGTAAGAGATATGTGTTTTCTTACCTGCAGAGTGTAAATCCCAAAGTAAATCTTTCAGCAGCAAGTCTTTGCATGTTTTAAAACAAAGGTTATTTATTCTCACACTTACCCTGAAAATAATGCAACATTTCACTCACTCTTCTCACACACGCTCTCAGACACACAAAGATCAGATACAGATGAAGGTAATGTACTGTTATAGCTTATGATTGTCTCTTTTTTTTTCCGGCAGTTTCTGAGATGAAATTGATGCTTTAAGATTGAATTGATAGTCTTGTAAAGCAAAGGTTTTTCAGCAGCATGTGAAGTTTCTTGTAGTCGAATTTTGAGGAGGTTGATCTTCAGGTGAACTTTAACTGGAACAGGCTGTGGGAGTCCTCTCTGTTGGGATCTCTGACTTTCAAGGTATTTGCTGTTAATTACCCGGGTTGCTTGATGGTGTGCAGATAATCCATTGGCTTTTGGTGGAAGTCTGTCTGCAAAAAGCTTCTTGTTGATTTTTAAAAGTGGGCAACAAAATGGTTCCCTAATCACAATACCTCCACAAGTACAAAGTATTTTCTTTCCAAACAAAGGGTGGTGTGTATGTTGATTCCAATCTTGTGTTGTTGTTTAACATCTTGAGAGCTTGAGATATCAGTGTCTTTGTATTTGAATGACCCATTCAATTTGATAATTGACATGGGGAAGATGTTTCCATTAGTAGGAGAGACTAGGACCTAAGGGCACAGCCTCAGAGCAAAGGGAAGACCTTTTAGAACAGAGATGAGGAGAAACTTCTTTAGCCAGAGAGTGGTGAATCTATGGAATTCATTGCTACAGAAGACTGTGGAGGCCAGGTCATTGGGTGTATTTAAGACCGAGATAGATAGGTTCTTGATTGGTAAGGGGATCAAAGGTTATGGGGAGAAGGCGGGAGAATGGGGTTGAGAAACTTATCAGCCATGATTGAATGGCAGAGCGGACTCGATGGGCCAAATGGCTTAATTTCTGCTCTTATGTCTTATGGTCTATAATACCCTTTTGGGTTACTTTCTGGAAAGGGCATTGATTGAACATCAAGATAAAAGCAAAAAACTGCGGATGCTGGAAATCCAAAACAAAAACAAAAATACCTGGAAAAATCCAGCAGGTCTGGCAGCATCTGCGGAGAGGAACACAGTTCACGTTTCGAGTCCGTATGACTCTTCAACAGAACTAAGTAAAAATATTTTTACTCAAGTTTATCTCAAGTTTTTTCTAGCTGGAAAGCTCTCTGTCTCTCTCTCCTGGAATTCCCTTGTCTCCCTATTCTCTTCAGATTTTCTTTCTTCACTTTCCTTCCTTGCCTGAAACTCAAACTCTAGTCACCACTCTTCCAGGCAAATTTTGGCAAGGTAACTTGGTCTGTTTCAGTTCTGTACCTTTTACCTGTTCTGAATCTGGAGTGAGACCAAGATGCCTAGCCAGCATCCTTAGTACCTTGGGTTTCCCTGCTTTATTACATGTATTCAGTTCTACCTGCTTAGCTATGGCTTTAAGTGATTCTATGTTTAAGGATGCTAATTTTGCCTAAGTTAAGTCCTCCTGTTATATAAATCAATTTACATTGAAAGTAGCCATCTTAATTCCTATTGTTAGTATTCATAAAGCTTAATGCTGTAATCCTTTTTGTTTTGGTTTCAACAATTTTGTGATTTTACTTTTCCACATATACTTCCAATTTTCCTTTAATGTCAGATTTTGGCTCATTTGCAATGGATTACATTCCTGAATTACAGCCCCCAATTCTGTCATGGACAGTGTTTATGATTTTCCTTCAGTGCCAATGACCTGTAGTTTGTATGTAAGTGATGTGTGTTTTCTTACCCTCAGAGCGTGGATTGCAAATTTAATAATTTCAGCAGCATGATTGTGCAAGTTTAAAATCAAAGAAGGTTATTAATTCTCACATACCTACCCCAAAAATAATGCAATATTTCCCTCACTCATTTCATACACACTCTCACACAAGCAAAGATTAGATATAGATGAAGGTAATATACTGTTACAGCTTATAATTATCTCAGTCTCTTTCGTGGCAGGCCAGAAGATTTTTAGATGAATTTTTTTTATTCATTTACAGGATATGGGCATTGCTGGCTAAGCAATTGCCCATCCATAATTGCCCTTGAGAAGGTGGTGGTGAGCTGCCTTCTTAAATACTGTAGTCCCTGTCATGTAGGTACACCCACAGTGCTGTTAGGGAGGGAGCTCCAGGACTTTGACCCAGTGACAGTGAAGGAACTGTGATATATTTCCAACTCAGGATGGTGAGTGGCTTGGAGGGGAACTTCCATGGATACATGGAGTTCCCATGTATCTGCTGCCCTTGTCCTTCTAGATGGTAATGGTCATAGGTTTGGAAGGTGCTGCCTAAGGAGCCTTGAGAGTTTCTGTAGTACATCTTGTAGATGATACACGCAGCTGCCACTGTTCGTCGGTGGTGGAGGGAGTGAATTTTTTTTGTGGAAGGGGTGCCAATCAAGCGGGCTGCTTTGTCCTGGATGGTGTCAAGCTTCTTGAGTGTTGTTGGAGCTGCACTCATCCAGGCAAGTAGATAGTATTCCGTCACACTCCTGACCTGTGTCTCATAGATGGTGGATAGGCTTTGGGGAGCCAGGAGGTGAGTTAGTTGCCGCAGGATTCCTAGCCTCTAACCTGCTTTTGTAGCCACAGTGTTTATGTGGCTAGTCCAGTTCGGTTTCTAGTCAATGGTAACCCCCAGGATGTTGATAGTGGGGGATTCAGTGATGGTAATGTAATTGAATGTCAAGGGGTGATGGTTAGATTCTCTCTTGCTGGAGATAGTCATTGCCTGGCACCTGTGTGGCATGAATGTTACTTGTCACTTGTCAGCTCAACCTTCTGTGCTGTTTAAATTCTGCGATTCTGTGATCAAAGTGCCACCAAGTGCTCCAGAGCTTTTTACCGCCCGGGCACTGCAAATTAATGACCGTTGCAGTGGACTGCAGGACAGCTGGGTGACTGGGCACGTTGTCCAATCTCCTTGTTAAAGCTGGCCATGGAGCAGGCACTGGTGAATGTGCTCAGAGTCCCTTGCAATGTCATCATCCCGGTTTGTACCAGTATTAGTCATGGTGCAAGCTAATAGTGCAGCTTTGCAGTGTGGGTTAGGAGAATGCCTGCACCTGAGCTGAGAGCACAGCATGCAGTCCAGTGGGCAAAGCTGCCACCAATCGGTCAGGTGGAGTGGGGTGGAGGAGGGTAGGGTTGAAACATGCAGCGCACTCATCTCTGGCCATCCGAGTGGTGGCCAGCACTCTCTGGGATGCGTTAAGGGGCCTTCAGACTTAATCAAGAGAGGTTCTTAGTACACCCATGCTAACCCACGCATCTCTCTCTTTCATCCTGTAGGAGGAGTACATCAGGATCATGGAGCCTGGTGAATTAGTTTATACCTCGTGGCATACAGAGAGCGAAGGTGACGGGGAAAAGAACGTCTGAGGCGCCTAACTGCGCAGAAGGAGGAGCAGCATCTTCAGGAAGAAGGGGCAGCTGGGACTCCTGCACACGCTGCCGAAGAGCCATAGCAAGCCTGCTAGGGTCTATATTCAGGGTCTATAGATGCCACTTTTCATTCCTGCAGATGACCAAGAACCAGTGTTGCTGAAGACAGCATATGTCTAGGGAACTGGTTGGTCACATCTGCACATCTGAACATTGAGGGCATCCATTGCCAGTGGCCATGAAAGTGACAGCGATGCTCAATTTCCACAGCAATGGCTCCTTTCAGGGCTCCATCGGTGACCTCTGTGGGATGTCACGGGCTTCCCCCCACAAATACATCCATGAGGTCACGGATGCCATCTTTGCTAGGGCACACAACTCTGTGCATTTCGCCTGGGACCAGGAGAGCCAGGGTGCTAGAGAGATTGGATTTGCACAGATCTTGGGGTTCCCACAGATGCAGGATGTCATTGACTGCACTCAGGTGGCGTTCAGATCTCCATCACAACACGCAGTCAACTATGTCAACAGCAAGGGATTCCATTTGCTGAATGTGCAGCAGGTGTGCGACCACCACAAATGCATCCAGCATTTCTGTGCATGGTTTCCACGGAGTGTCCATGACTCCTACACATTCAAGTCGGCCACAGGTCCCTGACACCTTCTAGGTCCAACAGAGGCTGCAGGGGTGGCTCCGTGGTGACAAGGGCTACCTGCAGAGGACGTTGCTGATGACATCCGTGAGGCGGCCTCAGACTGCAGCAGAGCGAAGGCTCAAGCTGCAACTTGCAACTTGGTGGAGTAAATATCAGGAGCTAAAAACAAGGTTCCAGTGCCTGGACTGGTCTGGTGGAGCCCTGCAATATAGTCCACAGAGGTTGTAACGCATTATCGTCACCTGCTGTGCCCTTTACAGCCTGGCGCTGCAATGGGGAGAGGAGCTGGCTGAGGAAGACATGCAGTAGCTGGAGGTTTCCTCTGATCAGGAGGACGTCGATGGTGATAAGGTTGAGCAGGTCCTCAAAGGCGACAATGATGATGATGAGGTCCTTACACTGGCCAGACGAGGCAGGCTTGCTCGGGAGACCCTCATAGCTGCTAAATTTGTGGGATGGTGACATGCAGTGAGGAGACATCAAAGACCCTCACATTGCATCTATGAATGTTTGACTCCAATCTGGCTTATGGCAGCGCACATACCCTCTGTGATAATGCTCCTGTCATTGAGATGCAGTGGAGGCCCTAATAGTCACTCAATTGCAGGAGGATGATGAAAACATGCAGTGAGCACACTCCATTGATCTTCACATAGCCTCTGAGAAAGGCTGACTCCTGTCTGGCCAAGGGCAGCTCACTTGCGCTCTGTGATCAGGGTCATATTATGGCGTTGTAGCCACGTGACTTTAAATGCACCTGATCCTTTCTCTGCCTTCAGCACCTGACCCCTTCCGGAGCACAGCATCACTGGTCACAGATGCTGAACAGATGGGGGTCAGCCCCACCTTAAAGGTGCTGAGAGCACACAGAGAGAATAACAGAACTCAGTGACACCTGCCCACGACATTCTGGCAGCAAAGACAAGCACCATTGAGGAGCAGGCATCACTAACATGTCCAAGGAGTGTGAGGCCAAACCATCACTTTGGTCTGAAGAGTGCACAAAGCACAGGGAAGAGGTCCTGGACTGAGACACCTTCCCTTATCTTGTGCAGAAAAGTTTCACATCTGAATGACACGAACACTGCTCATCAGAATAAGGAACCATAGGCAGGGAAACATTCTTGGGAGTTTATTGACAATAGTGAACATTATGTACAACTGATTAACACTCGTGCCCAGGCTGTGCAGCTACATCTTATTAACCTTCCCAACCCTGCTTTGGTGCCCCCCGGACATCCACAGCGGAGGTGGAGGCAGCCTGCTGACTGCTACGCCCTGTCTGTGATGACCTTGACGAGTGTCCTCTGGAAGGCCGAAACCTGAAAGGCCTCGGCCTGATTTTGGGGTCCTGCTGTGTGGCAGTAGCACCCTTCTCAAGCTGTGGATCTAGAGCCGCTGGGGTCACAGGAAGTGGGGATTTGGATGGGCTGGACACTCCCGGAGTCACCTGGGTGGATGGCCCTAGGGTCTGCAGCTGCTGATCCTCCTCCCTATGGGTGCCTAAGGGCCCTTGGCTGACTCCTTGAGGAGAAGGGGTAGCTGGAATGAGGTTGAGTTGCCCCGCACCCCACTTGCATATACACTGTTAGAGGCCAACCAAGGCATTAGGGATGGAGTTCAGCCTGCGCAGCAGTGCAGGACCAAGGTCCTGGACCAAGGTCTCTGTGGTGGGCGCCATTGTACCCTTGTTGACCTCGGTGCATTGGCATGCCGGTGCTATTAGCCTGAAGGCAGATGGACTCTTCAATCTGAGGAGTGCAGCGGACACCCCTTCCTGATGTTTCTGAGCTTGCCTTTGCAGCTCCAGCAACTGCGACATGAGGGAGTCCAGAGGCTCATCATCTGACTCAGACTCGGCAAATTTGTGGCCTCCAGCAGTCCTCTGAATGCCAGACACCTGGGAAGTCCCTGCCATCGTCTGCTGTGGAACAGAAAGTGTGATGTGCTCACCAGATTGTGATTCCGAGGCTACTCTAAAGTTAAGTCCCACCGAAGTGGGTGTCTCTGCACTGGTGGAGGGTGTGGGTGAGTGCTGTGACGGGACTTCAGGGAGGGTGCCTCCAGATTCCTCTTCAGAGGTTTCTTGAGGGCTTGATTGGAGGCCCTGGGTCTTGGACTCTCTTGGCAGTTTCCCAGGTGTGCCTGCGAAAGGATGGTAGTGGCCTGTGAAACAGGACACATCACTCACAGCATGGTTGTCTGATGGATGTTGCACTACTGGATCCTCACTTGGTAGAGCACACCCAACCTCACCGTCAGCACAGGAATGGTCCAGATCCTCACCGGCCAGTTGGATGACTCTGTTTTCAATGTCCGTGAGCACCTTGATTTCAGCTATTCCTCCACCAGTCTGCGACCTGTCCCTCTTGTTGTGTGCTAGAATGTTCTGCAAAAATAGCGATGGAGAGAGTATAAGCAGGACATCTGCCAGGCCAGATGATAAGTATGCATGGCATGTGTGGGCAGTGAATGGTCCCACGGATGGGATTAGGATAATGAAGGCGTTTGAGAGAGAGTGAATGATGATGTCCCTTGAACTGGCAGTGAGTGAGGGCCCTGTGGATGTGTGACGGTTTTGTGAGTGTCTGAGTTGAGAGTGATGAGAAAAGTGACTTACCCTGGAGGTCACTGGGTCACTGGGTGGCTGTCCTCTTTTGCAGGGCATTGGCGCTGACCATCGTTGCCACCGCCTCCCAAGCCGGATTAACGAGGTTGCTGTCCATCCTGCAGCCAGAATGGGGGTGGAGGACATCACGGGGACCCTCCACTACATCCAAAAGGCGCTCGAGGGACGTGGGGCTGCAGTCTTTTTGCCTTTTGGGACCATGTCTTCTTTGCAGCATTTGTGGGCTGGAAGCAATGAGAGGTGTGTGCGTGGCTGCACTTAAAATATGGTGCCCGGCGTGATGAAGTGGCGAGGTGATGGCGTGATGGGAGAATGAAACCCCACCCACCATGGAAATGGCTTGTTTCCCAAGAACGCATAATAAATGCAGTGGTTTGGGACAATACGGCAAGAAAAGCCGGCATGTCATTTTGCCTGCCCACTACCGCACTTAGTGCAAATTTGGGACCATTCCGGCCTGAGCATCAGTGAGCAGGTTTTTGCTAAGCAAGTGCTGCTTGAAAGCATTGTTGATGACCCCTTCCATCACTTTACTGATGATCGAGAGTAGACTGAGGGCAGCAATTGGCCGGGTTGCATTTGTCCTGTTTTTTTGTGTACAGGACATACCAGGGCAATTTTCCACACAGCCGGGAAGATGTCAGTGTTGTCGATGTACTGGAACAGCTTGGCTGGGGGCGTGGCAAATTCTGGAGCACAAGTCTTCAGTACTATTGCCGGAATATTGTCAGGGCCCATAGCCTTTGCAGTATCCTGTGCCTTCAGCCGTTTCTTGATATCATTTGGAGTGAATTGAATCGGCTGAAGATTGGCATCTGTAGCACTGGGGACCCAAGATGGATCATGCACTCAGCACTTCTGGCTGAAGATTGATGCAGGTGTAGAGGGATTGGACGTCCATAAGTGAAGAGAAGGCAGTTGGGGCCAGGGAACTGGAAATTGTTGATATGTAGGGCATCAGAGGAATCGCAGATGTAGGTGGGAAGAGAGTGGTCAAGGGGAGAGAGAACGGAGTCAAGATAGGAAGAAATGAGTTCTGTGGGGCAGGAACAGCCTCTACACCTACATTCCCCACCGGGGTGGTCTGAGGGCTTTCCGCTTCTTCCTTGAACAGAGGCCGAACAACCACCATCCGCCACCACTGTCCTCCACCTGGCTGAACTTGTTCTCTCAATGAACAATTTCTCCTTAAACTTTTCTTACTTCCTCCAAATAAAAGGTGTGGCTATGGGTACCCCAATGGGCCCCAGTTATGCCTGTCTCTTTATGGGGTATGTGGAACATTCCTCGTTCCAGTCCTACTCAGGCCCCCTTCCACAACTCTTTCTCTGGAACATTGATGTCACTTCATGCTCTCGTCTGGACTTGGAAAAATTTATTAATTTTGCTTCCAATTTCCACCCCTCCATCAATTTCATATGGTCCATCACTAATGCTTCCCTTCCCTTCCTTGACCTCTCTGTCTCAATTTCTGGTGATAGACAGTACACCAATATTCATTACAAGCCCACCGACTCCCGCAGCTACGTCGACTACAACTCCTCACACCCTGCTTCCTGTAAGGACTCCATCCCATTCTCTCAGTTCCTTCGCCTCCGTCATATTTTTCCGATGATGCCACTTTCCAAAACAGTGCTTCTGACATGTCTTCCCTCTTCCTTAATGAGGTTTCCCACCCACAGTGGTTGACAAGGCCCTCAACCGTGTCCGGCCCATCTCCCGTGCCTCTGCCCTCACACCTTCCTCTCCCTCACAGAACCATGATAGGATCCCCCTTGTCCTCTCTTTTCACCCCACCAGCCTCCGCATTCAAAGGATCATCCTCCGCCATTTCCGCCAACTCCAGCATGACGCCACCACCAAACACATCTTCCCTTCACCCCCCACCCCCCGTCAGCATTCCGTAGGGAGCGTTCCCTCCAGGACACCCTGGTCTACTCCTCCATCACCCCCAACACCTCAACCACCTCCCAGAGCACCTTCCCATGCAATCGCAGAAGGTGCAACACCTGCCCCTTTACTTACCCTCTCCTCATCGTCCAAGGGTCCAAACACTCCTTTCAAGTGAAGCAGCATTTCACTTGCACTTCCCTCAATTTGGTCTACTGCATTCGCTGCTCCCAATGCGGTCTCCTCTACATTGGAGAGACCAAACGCAGACTGGGTGACCGCTTTGCAGAACACTTTCGGTCTATCTGCAAGCATGACCCAGAACTTCCTGTCGCTTTCCATTTCAATACACCACCCTGCTCTCATGCCCACATGTCCGTCCTTGGCCTGCTGCAATGTTCCAGTGAAGCTCAACGCAAACTGGAGGAACAGCACCTCATCTTCTGACTAGGCACTTTACAGCCTTCCGGACTTAACATTGAGTTCAACAACTTCTCTCTCCATGAACTCTCTCCTCCATCCTCACCCTTTCTTGATCCCCTTTTTTGAATATTTTTAAATGTTTATATATATTTTTTCCCTATTTTTATTATTATTTAAAAAATTTATTTCTATTTTTATCCTAACGTTTTAGCCTATTTCAATCTTTTTTCCCACACCCCACCCCACCCCACTAGGGCCATCTGTCACTTGCTCATCCTGCTTTCTACTCTTAATGTCACCATTAGCACCTCCTTTAGCCAGAATCACCACCATCAACACCCCTTCGACCTTTTGTTTATGGCATCTTTTGCAATCTCTCCTTTGCCTTCACCTATCTCTGGCCTTCTATTCAGTTTCACCTGTCCCACCCCCTTAAACAGTATATATTTCACATTTTTACTTCTCTTTAGTTCCAAAGAACAGTATACGGACTTGAAATGTTAACTCTGTCTTTCTCTCCACAGATGCTATTAGACCTGCTGAGCTTTTCCAGCACTGTTTGCTTTTGTTTTTGTTTCAGATTTCCAGCATCCGCAGTATTTTGCCTTTATGTTTTTCCCTCTTGTTGGTTCCCTCACCACCTGCTGCAGTCTAGCGGCTATGTCCTTTAGGACTCGGCCAAATCATTCAGTAGCAGTGCTACCGAGCCACTCTTGGTGATGGACATTGGAGTCCCCCACCCAGAGTACATTCTGCGTCCTTGCCACCCTCAGTGCTTCCTCCAAGTAGTGTTCAACATGGTGGAATGCTGATTCATCAGCTGAGAGGGGGCAGTACATGGTAACCAGCAGGAGGTTGCCCATGTTTGACCTGATGCTATGGGGTCTAGAGTCGATGTTGAGGACTCTCTCCCCACTGTGCACAACTGTGATTTGTAAGGTATGATTCCATGAGTATGACTATGTTGGGCTGTGAGATAGCTCTTCCAATTTTGGCACTAGCCCCCAAATGTTAGTAAGGAGGACTTTGCAGAGTCGACAGTTTGCCATTGTCATTTCCAGTACCTAGGCCAATGCCAGGTGGTCCATCCGGTTTCTTTCTTTTTTATTGGCTTTTTTGGGGTTTGATACAACTGAGTGGCTTACTCAGCCATCTCCGAGGGTATTTAAGAGTCAATCACATTACTGCAGATTTAGTGTCATATGTAGGCCAGACCAGGTGAGGATGGCAGATTTCCTTCCCTAAAGGGCATTAGTGAACCAAATGGGTTTTTACGACGATGGTTTCTTGGTCATCATTAGACTTTTAAGTCCAGATCTTTATTGAATTTTTCTTGAATTCAAATTCCACCATCTGCCGTGGGATTCAAATCCAGGACCCCAGAGTATTACTCTGAGTCTCTGGATTACCAGTCCAGTGACAATACCATTATGCCACCACCTTCTTTAAAGTTGAAGTGAGGGTTTTGTAAAGCGAAGGATTTCTCAGCAGGCTGTGAAGTTCCTTGTAGTTGAATTTCTAGGGGATTGGTTTTCAGGTGAACTTTAACTGAAACAGGCTGTGGGACCCTTCTCTCCATTGGGATCTTCAACTTTCAAGGTACTTGCTATTAAATACCTGGGCTGCTTTATGGCTTGCAGCTAATTCAATTGTTCCTGGTGGCAGTCTGCCTCTAAAAAGCTTCTTGTTGATTTGAAAAGCAGACAAAATGGTTCCCTCATCATGTGACTTCCACAAAGTATATTTTTTTCTAAACAAAGGCCAGGCTATATGTTGATTCCAATCCTGTATTGTTGTTTAACATCATGTGAGTTTGAGACATCAGCGTCTTTGTGTTTGAATGACTCATTCAATTTGATTTATAACCTCTTGATAATACCCTCAGGTTGCCATTTTTTGCAGCCTGTTATGGTCAGTCTGAATTGGTTTGAATTTCAGAATATAGTGGAGCATATATAGTATAGATACAGGGCACTCTATCCTATCAGACTTAAGTTGTTAATTGCACCAGAGCAGCTAACCTGCCCGTGGTATAAACTTAATCTGATCCCTTCATTCCAGATAGATTGATAGAAAATTGGCACAAAATTGTGCTCAATGGACGGACCAGATGACTACTTCAACAGTGACAGTTATAGAGATAAACTGAGATGGGCTGTATTGACTTGGAGTAAAGTACATCTCCTTCTGTACAATTCAGACTTGGTCTACTGCTTAGTAGGGATCACAACAGACAAACTTGAATGTTCCTAATCCAGAATGAAAAAGAATAAAGCAACTTCCATTTAAACTGTAGTGTTTAGTTAGAATTCTTTGATTATTTTAACTGTGGTGATAAAATCACTGTGATTTTGTAGCCCTAGCATCTCCGGGATAGATCGTATACAATCGAGGAGAAAATACTGACCTAGATAAAGTGATGTATTAAAGATACATCTCTTTTCACACGCCCAAATTATCTCTGGCAGGGTTTATAAGCCTGATTACATATGATTTACATAGGATGGAATTTTCCTTGCCGCTAGCATTGGGCATTTTTGGCGGCGTGAGCGAACAATATGGTGAGAAGGCCAAAAATCAGTTTCACATCGTGAAACCAGTTTACAATTGTCCACTCTACCCATCAACGGCAACCCGCCATCAGATGTCAGGAATCTCATTGTAATGCACCTGTATATCATTTTAAGCTCAGCTCGCTGGACTCATTCTGGAAAATGCTGGATCATCCGAGCACGTTGGTGTGATTGCATGCCGACATGCTTCACAACTTTACATAAGCAACATGCATCTAGTGAGCTGCACTTCACTCAGGACTTTGAGGTTTGTTTGCCTACCTTGCTTCGAGCAATATTCGCAGTCATCAGTGCCAGGCTTTGTAGACAGTACCACATGACTTTTAGGGGGCTCTGGGGCTGGCCTCTAACTGCCAGACCAGCCATAAGGCGGAGGTGGTTCCTCAATGACTGCAGGGCTAGGGCTTGCTTGGGGAAGAGGAAGAAGTGGCCTCAGGCAAGGGAAGAGGCAGGACGAGGGTTGTACTGGGGAAGAGGGTATCCCAGGGTGTGTGGGGGGGCACAAGTTGATCTGTGCAGTGGCCTCAAGATGTTGAGGGCTGAGGAGACAGTCTCCAGAGGAGATTATGCCAGATGGAGATGTGAGGTAAGTGAGAGAGATTAAGTGGTAATGTTCCTTGTGTTGGCAGTGAGTGAGATGCTAATGAATGTGTGATGGGCTTGAGTGTGTGAGTTTAGAGTGATGAGATAGTTGCCTTACCCTGGCAACACGGATGAGATCTTTCATCCTCTATCTGCCAACCTCTTCTGTACAGCATTGGCACTGAACACCACAGCCATCGCCTACCAAGCCAGAATGGTGGCTTTCCCACCTGCGGCCAGAGCTGGGTAAAGGACATGACAGCAAGCCTCCATAGTGCCCAACAGGCGCTTGAGGGACACATCACTAAACCAGGGGTCTGCAATCTTTTTTGCCTTGCAGGGCCTTGTCTTCTTTGCAGCAGCCCTGGGTTGGAAGCACTGAGAGGTATGCGTGGGGCTGCACTTTAAATATGGCACTCGGCATGATGAAGCAGCGAGGTGTTGGCATGGCGGGCGAATTGGAGCCTTCCAGCCATCGGAACGGTGTGTTTCCTGGGAATGCATGATTAATGAGGCAGGATTGGGATGATACGGCATGAAAAGTCGCCATTGCGGCCGGCAGGTAAAATGTCCTTCTTCTTGCCTGCTACAGCACTGAGTGCAAATCTGGGATGATTCAGCCCATAGTCTTGCTCAAATGCAAGTGAGTCTTTCTCTGATCATTGATCCTTCCTGAACCTCTGAGGGCAATGCCCTAATGCTTTGGGTTGCTAAAAAATATTCTTAACTTTGCAAAAATGCTGCAATTTGAAAACATAAGCATCTTTTTTTCAAAATGCCAAAAATTTTAGCAGCAAACAAAATGCAAGCAAAAGCACCAAAAAGGAAAAAATGTAATTATCTGAGAAACAATCGTAAACCGATACAGGACAGCCTTAAGAAAGGAAAACTCAAGGCACAAATTTTCACTGAGAAGGAAGGGCTTTGCACCTTAGTCAAAAGAATGCTAGAGCCCCAAATCCAGAAGTCCCGCCCCATGTCCAGCACCAAACATTTGGGGCAGGGGTGGGATGGGGAATGGAGCCAGGGTGTTTTTTGAGCATGCGCAGTTCATGGAGGCAGAAACATATTTAAAAGTGCAGCTGCCTTCACTCAGAAGCAATTTTAGTTACGGAGGTTTCTCAAGCACAGCTCTTATGACTTACAACTTTGAGGAAAAGGTCTAAACCCTCTGGAATTCTTTGGAAAGTTCAGGTACCTGTTATGGACAGGAACGTGAGAGAACTGAAATCCCTACCCCCTTTCTTTACTGTCCATAATCAGTGTGTTTTTTGAAAAGGAAGAGGTGTGTGTTTCTTTATCCCTGAGTGTGTAGGCAATTTGAATACCCAGCAGCAAGATTTCATGGGTTTAAATAAAGAGGATTATTTATTGATGCGTTCACTCCAAAAATTTAACGCTGTGTCACCCACTCATCCACACACACCTTCAAGGAAAGTACAGTTAAAGGGAATAGTTGACTTTTACAAGTTATAAACAAAAGAATGGTTCATAATTCATGTGATTGGCTCATCTTAGAGAACACATGGCACAGTCTTGATGAAGAAGTTTCTCACTCCTGAAGTGTCATTAGGTGAATTCAATAGCCAAAGTCATAGACCAGAGTCACTGCAGGATTCTCTCAAAGAGGTGGCCTTTCTGCAGGTCACAGAATTAGTTACTTGTAGTCTTATTACCAGAAGGTCGGTTTCTTTGAAAAAGAACAGGCTAGGAGACATGTTGTAGTCTCCAGTTCTTAAAGCACGGGTGTTGCCGCCCTTTCTGCTGCTGTTGTTGTCTGTTGTGCAAACTGCATTTAAAGATTTAAATAGTGTTATGGACAGGGGAGAGAGGCAAACTAAACTCATTTATTTTTCTTGCCATCTGTCCATAAGCAGAGGTTTTTTAATTTTTGAAATAGGTTGTGATGCGTTTCCCCAAACCCACTGTTTGTGAAGCGCAATGTTAAAATGATTTATAATAAAATCTCTTCAGGGTTAAACCAGAAATTTGTTCATACATTCAACCCTGGGGGATGGCCATTGCAACTACATATACACACACAAGCGCACAAGAAGGTGATAGGAAAGAGTTTTACAAATAGGAATAGCTTAAAACAAAAAGAAACCAAGGATATGGATATTAATTTGCCTGAATGTCAGAGTCCAGTGAGAATCCCTTCCCATAGGAGTTAAAGTTCAGGCAGGTTCAGCTGGGTGAAAGCAGGAGGTGCAGAATTCCTTTAAAATTGGTGATTATGCAGTAAGATGAAGTTGGTATACAGACACTTGGTCAGCTCTACGGGCGATGGCAGGAATCTTCCAGAGAACCAGACTTTGAGGAGATTTGGACTTGAGGGAGGCTTTCTTGTCAGCCTGGAGGCCTGTTTTGGTGTTGACAGACTGGATGTTGAACAGCAGATTGCCTGGAAATCTAGGAATGTAGCATAAAAACTTTCCAAAGGCCAGAAGAGGTTAGGTCATGTGTTGTTGCCCATTGATGAGCCAGTTTCAGGGTAACAATCCATTTATATGCCTTTGATCAAAATCCATTGTTCACTTTAGGAGATAGATGGTGGTTATAAGAGCTACTGCAGGTTTAACAAGTGTCGATGGCTCTCTCTTTGTTATAAGTCCAGGTTGGGGAGACAGGTCATCTGCTGTTCCATTGTTTCATTGATTGTAATGGGTCCACACAATAATAAATGTGGTATTCCACATGGATGAGCATTGAGCTTTTGTCCTGTAATGACTGTTGGGAGTTTCAGAACTGTAGCCAACTTGCCAATCACGTGTCCCATAACAGCCATGTTTTTGGTCCAGCAAAGTCCATTTTTAAGTAAGTAGAAAGTAAGGTTTGACTTACCCAGTTTATGATTTCTTTCATGTCTTATGACAATAGCGAAATCAACATGGCTACCTTGCCAAATGGTTTCTCATAACTCCCTTCCAAATATGGTATTGGGCTTAAGTTGATTAACCACAACCTTAATTGTTGTTCGCAAACATTCATTCTGGGGGTTTCAGGCAACCACCACATTGGTTTCAGAGCGACCCATTAAAGTCAGGAAATATATTTTGGTACGTATGTGCATAGTATCCTGGAAGCTGCCATGACTCTTTTATCCTGAGGAATCTGCATCTGCCTCAGCTTTTTCAGCTGCTTACACAGCTCTGTGGTTGGCTTCTGGAGCACAGGAGGTACCCTTAAGATGATGGATGATGACCTGCTTTGGGCAGCCGCAAACAGAGGCTGAATGGCACCATAACAACAGCCACATGCTGACCCAAAATACAATAGGCCAGACCATTGGCATCTTGAAGATGCGCTTCAGGTATCTTGACCATTCTGGAGTTTCCAGTCAGATGCTGCATGCTACAGGTTATTGTGCAGCAGACAGTCCTTCCACCAGATGGGACAGAAGTTGCACCTATAGCTATAACATCTGAGGAGGAGGACGACGAAGAGGGTGGCAATGGAAGACAAGCTGAGGGGCAGGCTCATATAACCATGGCTGAAGAGTGGGCTGCCTCCTCAGGCATCTCTTCCTCCTCCTGATGCTTGAGGGATGAGGTGAGTCGGGGTGAGCAAGCGGTTCTGGGAGCAGTGTGAGAACAAAAGGAGATGCAGCCCTTTACATTGTGAGAGCATGTTTTGATACACACCATTGCCTTTAGTCTCAATCCATGAATACTGTCCCTCATGATGCAACCCAACCTTCACACTCCCTCTCATTCCAATGTCATCTTGTGCTTAGTGAATTAACAGGGTCACTTCCACCATGTTCCAAAGTGTCTCTACCACTGCCTTTAGTGCCTGCTATGGGAGATTCTCCATCCCCAACAACCAGCTGGACGGGCACCCTGACCATCTCTATGGCTGTCACTTTCATGTTCCTGAAGGTGCATAACCTCGCAGCCCCACTCCGCGTGTGGGCCATCTCCCTGGCATTATGGGTCCTTTTGTCCTGCAAATACATTATAACGAGTGATATTAGCCTAAAATATAGTGCCACCAGGGACAAATTGCTTGAATCTGGCAATGCATCACAGTGTAAATTCACATCTTTACTGTGTGCACCTATAGCAGTGGCTTGGACATTGGTGGCATCAAGGAGCCCTAGCAAAACTGAAGTCATTGGGAATCAGGAGGAAAACTCTCCACTGGTTGGAATCATACCTACCACAACGGAAGATGATCGTGGTTGTTAGAGGTCAATCATCTCAGTCCTGGGTCATTGCTGCAGAGTTCCTCAGGGTAGTGTCCTCAGTCCAACCATCTTCAGTTGCTTCATCAATGACCTTCCTTCCATCATAAGGTCAGAAGCTGGGATGTTCGCTGATGATTACACAATGTTCAGCACCATTTGTGACTCCTCAGATACTGACCTAGCCCTTGTTCATATGCAGCAAGACCTGGACAATTCAGGCCTGGGATAAGTGGAAAGTTACATTTGCATCACACAAGTGGCAAGCAATGACCATCATCAACAAGAGAGAATCCAATCATCTGCCTGTGACATTCATGGCATTACCAGTGCTGTATCCTCTACTATCAATATCCTGGGGATTACCGTCGACCAGAAACAGAAATGGACCAGCCATATAAATATTGTGCCTACAAGAGCAGGGCAGAGACTGGGAATTCTGCAGTGAGTAACTCACTTCCTGACTCCCCAAAGCCTGTCCACCATCCAGAACACACAAGTCATGGGTGTGATGGATTAATCTCCAGTTGTCCGGATGTCTGCAGCTCCATCAACACTCAAGAAGCTCGACACCATCCACGACAAAGCATCCTGCTTGACTGGCATCCCATCCATCACCTTAAGCATCTACAGGGTGGCAGTGTGTATCATCTACATGATGCACTGCAGCTATTCACCTTGGCTCCTTCAGCTTCCGAACCCATGACCTCTACCATCTCCAAGGACAAGAACAGCAGATACATGGGAACACCACCACCTGCAAGTTCCAGTCCAAGTCACACACCGCCCTGACTTAGAACTATATCCTTCACTGTCGCTGGCCAAAATCCTGGGACTCCCTCCCAAACAACACTATGGGTGTACCTATGCCACATGGATTGCAGCGATTCAAGAAGGCAACTCACCACCACCTTCTCAAGGGCAATTAGGGATGGGCAACAAATGCTGGCCTTCCCAGCGACGCTCACATCCCATGAACAAATAAATAAAAGTAAATTCAAGCCTCCAGGCTATAGGAAAGGTATGTACCAGGTTCCCATGGGTGTAGTCTTCATATGTGAACTATCACTTGGACCTCTGTGTGCTTCTGCTGAACAATTTACCTTGCCACATCGCAGCAGGGCCCTCTTCCTACACTGAATCCACGAATGGCCATAGTCCCTCACTGCACTCATGGCAGAGCCTATTTCCTTGGTTGCTGTGGGCAGGCTCAACCATCCACTGTAAGTTCTGTAAGGTCTCTGGAATTCCTCGACCAGGTCCTGGTCACTGAAGTGGGCACAGCCTCTCTTGCTCCTTCCCCACTTGCCCTGCTTTGTGACATTCTGGCAGGACAAATGGAAAAAGAAAAGGCACATATGGCTTCCAGCTTCAAATGGTCTCACACACATATGCTTATAAACCATGTTCTCTATCTCATCAGTGCCTAATGTTCAGGTGGTGGTAGCGGAGGGTGGGGGAAATCAGACTGGACAAAAGCAGGGTAATCTGGCTTTTGTTCCTGTCACTCCCAGTTGCCATGTTGCGCTCCCAGATATAAACCACCCTGCTGGCCTGCACCCTCTGAGTCAAATTGTTCTGCCATGATAATGTGATGGAAGTATTGTTGCTAAATTTGCTAATGATACAAAGATAAGTAGGAGAGTAGTTTGTGAAGAGGGCAGAAGGAGATTGCAAAGGAATATAGAATGAGCAAAAATTTGGCAGATGGAGTTTAATTTGGGAAAACGTGAACTTGTCAATTTTAGCAGGAAGTACAGAAAAAACAGCATATTATTTAAATGGAGAGAGGTTGCAGAACTCTGTGGTACAGAGGGATCTGGGTGTCTTGGTACATGAATTGCAAAAAGTTATTATGCAAGTTCAACAAGTGATCAGGAAGGCAAATGGATTGTCACTGTTTATTGCAAGGGGAATGGAATATAAATTGCTGCAGTTGATGAGGCCACATCTGGAGTACTGTGTATAATTTTGGTCTCCTTATTTAAGAAAGGGCATTAAGAGCAGTACAGAGAAGGTTCATTCAACTGATTCCTGGGATGAAGGTGCTGTCTTACACGGAACTGTCGGACAGGTTAGACCTCTTATCTGTTGGAGTGTAGAAGAATGAGAGGTGATCTTCCTGACAGAATGGACACTGAAAGAATGTTGCCCCATAGTGGAGAGACTAGAACTAGGGGATACAGTTTAAAAAAAAAGGGATCTTCCATTTAAGATTGCAATGAAGAAAAATTCTCCCTGAGGGTCATTAGTCTGTGAATTCTCTTCCCCAAAGAGCAGTAGAGGCAGGGTCATTGAAGGTCCTTAAGGCAAAGTTAGGTAGTTTCTTGACAGACAAGGGAACCAAAGGGTAGACAAAAAAATAGAGATCACAATTAGACCAGCCATGATATAATCAAATGGCAGAGCAGCTTCGAGCGGCCGAATGGCCTAATCCTGCTCCTAATTTATATGTTCGTATGTGTGTAGATTTGAAGGTCCTGGTCAAGGCTAAATTGCATGGCTGCATCCTGAAAGATGGATGGAAAGAGCAATGGAAGGACAAAGGTTTGTGGCAAATGTGGTGTGTATCAGTTATCCCTTTAGGCATCATAGTAACCTGAGTCAATGCAAAATATCATGAGCAGCTGATGTTGCGATGATGCTGCCAACCCCATGGCTATGACTTGTGAAACTTTTCCAGGGTTAACTTTGTAGATTGTGCTCCTTCATTACAGCAGTCATCAAAACATAGAAATTATAAAATAAGAGCAGGAGTGGGTCATTCAGCCCTTCGAGCCTGCTCCGCTATTAAATATGATCACAGCTGATCCTCAAACTCAATGCCATGGTCCCACTCTCTTCCCATACCTCTTGGCGCCTTTAGAGTCTAGAAATCTATTTCCTTCTTAAATATATTCAGTGACTTGGCCTCCACAGCTTTCTGAGATAGAGAATTCCACAGGGTCACCACCCTCTGAGTGAAAAAGTTTCTCCTCTAACTTCTTTTTCCAATGCAAAGCCCATGATGGGCCATCTCTTCCAGCGTCAGCAACCAGTTAGACAGCCACTACAGTTAGTACTCAACTGACTCTTGGTTAACATCTCCTCCGATAAACAGCGACACTTCCATCCACATCCTACTTCACAGCAGAAGATCTTTTTCGACCCTCCTTTTAAACCTGGACCGAGTTACTTAACACACGCTGGGTCCACCTCCGCATCGGCATTATTTCCAGGTTGGCGGACCTGACTCCATCATCCGCTCACCTCACCTCACTTCACGGAGCCAAAATCTGGCGCTTCGGGGCAGTTTCTCCCGAATCGGGTTTGGGGAGTTAGGATATTTCCCAACTCTGCACACCCAAATCAGGAGCAAAACTTAAGGCCTCAGGCACCACTGCTTGGTACCTGCTGCTGCCCTGAACACTTCCAGACAAACCTCAGGTAGCCAATTGGAGCAATGTGAAAATGCTGGGAACGCTCAGCGGGTCAGGGACATTTATGGAGTGAGAAAAAGGGCTAACCGGGGGAGTTTTAACTGCCAAGATCAGGTTGAGTGAATTAAAATAATTTATTTTAAGTTCCCTACCTTAACACAACTCCAGTTCCTGGGTTTAACAAAGGCGAGTTTGAATGCCCACGAGTGACCTACTCACTGACTTCAAGACTTAATTAGTGGTGGCGGGCGGTTACTTAGCGCGACAGTCGACACCCCTGGAAGGTGACTAGTGCAGTGACTTATACTTAGCTTTAAATTTAACATTTTCAGCATGGACTCCTTGGGGCTCGGGAAGCCGACGCAGCTGAAGGGCTGGATGCAGCAACACCTTTCCAGCACTTCTTGAGCGCCAAGGGGATCAGCTTTCCTTCCTGCAATTGGCCTGACCGCACCTCCCCAAATGGATCTTGCCCCACACTTCCATAATCTCCCATCCAACCTCTAGAATAGCACTCTGACCCCACAAACTCGTCCCAAACCTTCCGCAGTCTCTGATTCCTGCCTTCCCTTTCTCCCGCTGCAGCCATCTCGCACAGACCCTCCCGCCTGAAAGCAATGACATGAGATCCTGCCATTAAATTCAGCAGGACTTCCACATTACCTACATTTCCAGGTTTCCTGGCTGCTCTAAATCCCCATCCGGCTCCCTCCCTGACATCCTGTAAAAACCAGGGACAAGATTAAAGGTTGGTAGTCTTTTTTTATATTTCCACGGGACAGGAACGTCATTGGCTAGGCCAGCATTTTGTTGCTCATTGTTAGTTGCCTTTGAGAAGGTGGTGGTCAGCTGCCTTCTTAAACTACTGAAGTCCATCTTAAGTAGGTACACCTACAGTGCTGTTAGTAAGGGAGTTTCAGGATTTTGACCCAGAAACAGTCAGGGAACAGTGATATAATTCCAAGTCATAATAGTGTGTGGGTTGGAGGGGACATGCAGTTGGCATTTCCATACGGCTTCTGCCCTTGTTCTTCGAGGTGGTAGAGGTCATGCATTTGGAAGATGCTGTCAAAGAGGCTTGGCAGTTGTTGCAGTGCATCCTGTAAATGGTACACACTGCTGCCACTGTTTGCTGGTGGTGGAGGGAGTGAATGGTGAATGGAGTGCAGATAAAGCAAGTTGCTTTGTCCTGGATGGTGCCAAGCTTCTTGAGTTGTTGGAGTCGCACTCATCCAGGCAAGTGGAATGTCTTCGATCACACTCATGACTTGTGCCTTCTAGATGGTGGACAGGCTTTCGGGAGCCAGGTGAGTTATTCGCTGCAGAATTTCCAGCCTCTAACCTGTTCTTGCAGCCACAGTATTTATATGGCTGGTCCAGTTCAGTTTCTAGTCATGGTAACCCCCTGGATGTTGATAGTGGGAATTCAGAGATGATAATGCCACTGAATGTCAAGGGGAGATGATTACCCTCTCTCTTGTTGGAGCTGGTCATTGTCAGGCACTTGTGTGGCGCAAATGTTGGGCGGAATTTTCCATTCTGGAGCCTAAGGGCGGAATCGTCCCAGATTTGCACTAAGTGCAATAGTAGGCGTGAAAAGAATTGTTTTACCTGCTGGCTGCAATGGCAGGTTTTTGAGCCGTATTTTCTCATTCCTTGTACGTCCTGCCTCATTAATAACACATTCACGGGAAACATTCCAGATTCCTGGCAGGCAGGCTCGGATTTGCCAACCTGACCGTGATCTCAGCGCTTCCTCGCTCCGGGCGCCATATTTAAAGTGCACCAGAGCGCATGCCTACTTCATGTCTTCAGACCAGGACTGCTGCAGGTGACAGATGGTCCCAAAAACAAAGAAGACGGCAGCCCCCAAATTTAGTGACGCCTCTGTGCGGTGCCTGCTGGACACAGTGGAAGGCCACCACGATGTCCTCTACCCCCACTCTGGCTGCAGGAGGTCCACCAGAGTCACCAATCTAGCCTGGGAGATGGTGGTAGAGGCAGTCAGTGCCACCGGTGCACAGAGGAGGTCAGCCATCCAGTACAGGAAGAGAATGAATGCGCTTATTCGTTCCACCTGAGTAAGTCAACCATCCCATCACGCTCAACTCACACGGACAAAATCATCACACATTCACAGGGACCTCACACCTCAAGGGGCTACACCATTAGCTCTCACACACACCCTTACATCTCAATCGGGCTCATATCATCTGGAGCTCGCATCCTCATCCTGCCCATAGTTCCGCTCCCACACAAACATTCCACGCAGTGCCATGCATCCTGCTCACACCCTCACCATCTATTTTCAAGCAGGAGAAAAGCTGGCTTAGAACTGGTGAGGATGTAGACTATACCTGTGGTGACGGTGAGGTCGGCGGCAAACACCTAAGTGACGATCCTGCACCACATCATCCCTCTCTCAACACAAATGTGAGTGCCCTCTCTCCTGCTTTTGACTGTGCTGTCATGCACTAAGTATGTCTATTTTGGTTCATAGGGAGCTCTGCTAAGCAACCGACACCCTCAGCCAGCTAGTTCCTCAGCTCCATCCAAGTCCTCACATCCAGCGAAGAGGACACCTCCTCCATTGAAGAGCTGGAAATAAGCAGCCTGGATTACAGCGCTTATCCACACCCTCCTCCACCATAGAAACACACACCTTAGTGGGACCTAGACCTAGAGCAGGCTTGGGTTCACAATCTGATGGTCACCACACAGGCATGTGTCAGCAGTAAGAGGAGGCAGGTTCAGCCAAGCTCGCCGACACTCAGGGGACTGCTGGGGAAGAGGCATCTGTGAGGTCCAAGTCCGATGATGAATCTCTGGATTCAACCTTCCAATTCATCGTGGAAAGTCAGCTGAAGGCAGGGGAACATCAAGCAGAGCTGTTGGAAGCCCTTGACAGACTTGGAGGAGTGCATCCACCTGCTCTCTGATGAAATGGTGCCCACATGTGTGCATATTGAGGTCTGCATAGGAAGGATGGCAGACACCATGGAGACCCTGTTTCAGCAGAACACGGAGACGTGCGCAGACCTGCACTCCATCATGGGAGTATTGGGTGAGTTCCTGCAGTGGCAACATGAGAGGGAAACAGGGCACCTCGATGTTCCTCCAGGTACTCCTTTCCTTCAATGAGTCAGGAAGGGGCCCTCGGGCACTCCAAGGGAGGAGGAGAAGCAGCTGGACACCCCTGGGCCACCCACTCAGGAATCTCAGAGGCTGTCCACTCCTTCTGAGCCCCCTTTGCCTGTGACCCCTCAACCTCATCCTCTGGCACCACAGAGGAAGCACCTGGCCCGCAGGAGGACAGCCAAAGCAAGCCAGGTCCCTCAAGGCCTCCGCACTCCAGAAGACCCATGCTGAATTCATCAGAAGCAACAGGGCCAATCATTGCACAGTCTGTCTCCACCCCTCCTGCGGATGTCAGGGCAGCACCTAGAAGAAGTGGTAGCCCACAGAATCTCACAGTGCAGAAGAGGCCCTTCGGCCCATCGAGTCTGCACCGACACTTAAGAAGCACCTGACCTACCTACCTAATTCTATTTACCAGCACTTGGTCCTTAGCCTTGAATGTTATGACGTGCCAAGTGCTCATCCAGGTACTTTTTAAAGGATGTGAGGCAACCCGTCTCCATCACCCTCCCAGGCAGTGCATTCCAGACTGTCACCACCCTCTGGGTAAAAAAGGTTTTCCTCACATCCCCCCAAAACCTCCTGCCCCTCACCTTGAACTTATGTCCCCTTGTGACTAAGGAGAACAGCTGCTCCCTATCCACCCTGTCCATGCCCCTCATAATCTTGTACACCTCGATCAGGTCGCCCCTCAGTCTTGTGTGCTCCAACGAAAACAACCCAAGTCTATCCAACCTCTCTTCATAATTTAAATGTTTCATCCCAGGCAACATCTTGGCGAATCTCCTCTGCACCCTCTCCAGTGCAATCACATCCTTCCTCTAATGTGGTGACTAGAACTGCACACAGTACTCCAGCTGTGGCCTCACCAAGGTTCTATACAACTCCAACATGACCTCCCTACTTTTGTAATCTATGCCTCGATTAATAAAGGCAAGTGTCCCATATGCCTTTTTCACCACCCCACTAATATGCCCCTCCGCCTTCAGAGATCTATGGATACACACGCCAAGGTCCCTTTTTTCCTCAGAACTTCCTAGTGTCATGCCGTTCATTGAATACTTCCTTGTCAAATTGCTCCTTCCAAAGTGTATCACCTCACACTTTTCATGGTTAAATTCCATCTGCCACTTATCTGCCCATTTGACCATCTCGTCTATATCTTCCTGTAGCCCAAGACACTCAACCTCACTGTTAACCACCCGGCCAATATTTGTGTTATCCACAAACTTACTAATCTACCCCCCACAAATATTCATCTATGTCATTTATATAAATGACGAATAAAAGGGGACCGAGCACAGATCCCTGTGGTACACCACTGGACACTGGCTTCCAGTCACTAAAGCATCCTTCTGTCATCACCCTCTGTCTCCCACAACTAAGCCAATTTTGAATCCACCTTATCAAATTACCCTGTATCCCATGTGCATTTGCCTTCTTTATAAGCCTCCCATGTGGGACCTTGTCAAAGGCTTTGCTGAAATCCATATAAACTGCATCAACTACACTACGCTCATCTACACACCTGGTCACCTCCTCAAAAAATTCAAATTTGTTAGGATGACCCCACTCTGATAAAGCCATGCTGACTATCCTTGATCAAACCTTGCCTCTCCAAGTGGAGATAGATTCTGTCCTTCAGAATTTTCCCCAATAGTTTCCCTACCATTGATGTGAGACTCACTGGCCTGTAGTTCCCTGGCTTATCTCTACAACCCTTCTTAAATAGCGGAACCACGTTAGATGTTCTTCAGTCCTCTGGCACCTCCCCCGTGGCCAGAGAGGAATTAAAAATTTGGGTCAGAGCTCCTGTGATATCCTCCCTTGCCTCTCTCAGCAGTTTGGGACACAAATCATCTGGACCTGGAGATTTGTCCACTTTTAAGCCTGTCAACACCTCCAATACCTTGTCACTCCCGATACAATTTGCTTAAGAACCTTGCAGTCTCTCTCCCCGATTTCCATACCTTCATTCTCATTCTGTTGGGTGAAGACGAATGTGAAGTATTCATTCAACACTCTAGCGATGTTATCTGGCTCCACCCATAGATTGCCCCCTTGGTCCCTTACGGGCCCTACCCTTTCCCTGGTTATCCTCTTCCCATTGATATACTTATAGAATACCTTGGGATTTTCCCTACTTTTACCAGCCAGAGCTTTCTCATATCCCCTATTTGCTCTCCTAATTGCTTTCTTAAGATCCACCCTGCACTTTCTGTACTCTGCTTATGCCTCCACTGATTTCTGAGCTCGCTAGTACATGGCATTGGGAGTAATCCAGAGATTACAACCCGAGAGGTCTTGCTTTTTAGTCTACTGCCTAACTCCCTGAATTCTTAATGCAATACCTCATCCCTCTTTCTATCTATGCCATTGGTACCAACATGTACCATGACCTCTGCCTTATCACCCTCCCCCTTCAGGATGCCCTGCAGCTGTTCAGTGACATCCCGGACCCTGGCACCAGGGAGGCAACACACCATCCTGGAGTCACGTTGACGCCACAGTAGCCTGACAAAAGTTAAGAAATGGTTGCACAGGTGAACACATTTTGTTGCTTTATAATCTGAATATATATTCACTTTTATTGAATAATGTGTAATGTTGTCTTTCAACTTCATTGATAGGCTTCACAAGTCCTCCCACTGCATCCCCTCCCCACAAGCAGTTCAGTTGCATGCAGCCGGACCATGAGCGATTCTGAAGGGATAAGTGTGTGTGTGTGGCAGGGCTATTTGGAGTCTCGTGCAAGCACTCTTCCACGCACGTGGAGCCTTCATCCATCAAACTCATCTTACTGTCCCGAGCATTTTCAATGCTGCCTGCTGGGGTTCACTTTCAGTTGTCCATCTGAGCTGACCCGCATCTCCATCCACCCGCTGATTGCACTCCCATGCAGCACCCACGCCCGTCCAGCATGAGGCTTCACTCACTTTGGATTTCAGCAACCGTGGTAGTGGTTAAGTTTCTGATCAGCTCCCCCATTCTTTCCCCTCCCCCAGTCACCCATGTCCTTTCCTCCATCACTGTTGACCCCCTGGCATCACGTTCCACTTCCTGACCGTCACCTATCAACCAGAACCCTTTTCTTTCAAGGATGTTCAGGTGAATGTGTACGTTCCCAACCTTCCTGAGAATCTCACCCTCAACCCCATTGGCCTCCCCAACCTCCTCCCTCCCACCCCCAGAGCCTGTGTCTGCCTCCGAGTCCCCACCAACACCCTCACCGTCCCTTCTGCCACTACTGATGCATCTCACCCTCCCACCATTCTGGCTCCTTCTGCCTCCTCTCATACTTAACATTCCCTCCTACCCCACCTACCCTCAGTTTGCTTCCCAGGAGGCAGTTAAAAATTCCACACTCTCTTCCCTTTCATGTTCACCTGGACATACCATCGTTTTCTCCCTCCTCAACCCTTACTCCCTCTTCCCCCACTGACACGTTATCTCCCCGGATGCCTTCCCCTCTCCGAACTTCTTCCCCCTCCAAACTCCTTGCCTCCTCCAAAATCCATCCCTTATACCTACCTCCACAATTACAGCATTTTCCCCCATCACACCTTCCTCCCACTGAATTCCCTCCTCCCCCTCCCAGTCTCACCCCCCTGATGTCTTCATCACCCCCTTCCAACCTCACTCCCTGACCTTCACCACCCTGCCCCTCCCCCCCCGCACCTCAACCCCCTGGTACTTCCTCTTCTACTCAAAGCTAGACCATCCTCTCCCCTCCACTCCTTGCCGATCATCCTTAGCAGCCCATGGCCAAGACCATAATGTTCCGAAGTAGACCCCAGACACCAACGTAGACCTCCCACCTTCCGTGAGCTGCTTCATCGTGGAGCCATGTCCATGAGAATCCACACAGCCTGTGATGCACGTGTTCCTCCGGGGTCCGATAGCTGTTGGACTCCAGCATCTTCTCTTTGAATGTCCGTGATCTGCGCAATGCCTTAATGTTAAGTCCCAACTTCTGTACGTCACACTTGTCCAGACATGTTCTGGGCCAGTGTGTTTTCCCGCCAGCATAATGGTAAATTTGGCGCGGGGGGACAATTCCGGTCGGGCCTTGCTTTGCATCCCATTACCATAATGCAAATTGGGTTGATGCCAGCCTCCAGCGGGATTCATGTTTTGCCATGGTGGACACCACTGATGTGATTTCACACTGGCGTGAAACTGGTTTCTGCCCTGCATGCTGAATTTCCCCCCACCCCACCCACCATGACGCCCGACGTCAATGGGACTAGATAATTCCATCCCAAGTGCAGTAGTGGGTGGGAAAGGCGGCATGGATCCCGCCAGCCAGCATGGTGTGTTTCAGCGCCAGATCATCTACTTTTAACCTCATTGTGTATGCACAAACGAGCAGCTTGTCGTATCTTGTGGCAGGACAGGTAGGGATTCGCCTGCCCCACCGTTACCTCATCAGCTCATAGAAATATAGAACCTAGGAGCAGAAGTAGGCCATTCAATCCTTTGAGCCTGCTCCGCCATTCAAAATGATCATGGCTGATCCTCTATCTCAACGCCATATTCCCGCTTTCTCTCCCTACCCCTTGATGCCCCTAATATCCAAAAATGTATCAATTTCTTTCTTAAATATACTTAGTGACCCGGCCTCCACAGCCTTCTGTGGTAGAGAATTCCACAGGTTCACCACCTCCTGAGTGAAGGCGCTGTCTCAGGAGCCTTGGACTGAAGCAGTCCATGTTCAAATGCAGCAAGACCTGGACAACATCCAGGATTGGGCTGACAAGTGGCAAGTAACATTTGTGTCGCACAAGTGTCAGGCAATGATCATCTCCAACAAGAGAGAATCCAACCATCGTCCCTTGATGTTCAATGGCATTACCATCACTGAATCCTCCACTATCAACATCCTGGGGGTTACCATATACCAGAAAACTGAACTGGATTTAAATACTGTGGCTACAGGAGCAGGTCAAAAGCTAGGAATTGTGTGACGAGTAACCCACACCCTGACTGCCCAAAGACTGTCCACCATCTACAAGGCACAAGTCAGGAGTGTGATGGAATACTCCCCACTTACCTGGATGAGTGCAGCTCCCATAACACTCAAGAAGCTTAACACTGTCCAGGACAAAGCATCCTGCTTGATTGGCACCACATCCACAAACATTCACTTCCTCCACCACCGATGAACAGTAGCAGCAGTGTGTACCATCTACAAGATGCACTGCAGGGATTCACCAAGGCACCTGAGACAGCACCTTCCAAACCCATGACCACGACCATCCAGGAGGACAAGGGCAGCAGACAGTTGGGAACACCACCACCTGGAAGTTCCCCTTCAAGTCACTCACTATCCAGACTTGGAAATGTACACCGTTCCTTCACTAATGTTGGGTCAAAATCCTGGAGCTCCCTTCCTAACAACACTGTGGGTGTACCTACACCACATGGACTGCAACGGTTCAAGAAGGCAGCTCACCACCACCTTCTCAAGGGCAACTAGGGATGGGCAATAAAATGCTGGCCCAGCCAGCGAAACCCACATCCTGTAAATGAGTTTTAAAAAACCCTCTGAGTGAAGAAATTTTTCCCCATCTCAGTCCTAAATGGCCTGCCCCGTATACTGAGACTGTGGTCCCTGGTTCTAGGCACCCCAACCAGGGGAAACATCCTCCTTGCATCCAGTCTGTCTAGCCCTGTTAGAATTTTATACGTTTAAATCAGATCCCCTCTCATTCTTCTAAACTCTAGTGAATACAGGCCCAGTTGAACCAATTTCTTCTCATACGATAGTCCTGCCCTCCCCAGTATCAGCCTAGTGAACCTCCGCTGCACCCCTTCTATGGCAAGTGTATCCTTTCATAGGTAGGGAGACCAAAACTGCATGCAGTACTCCAGGTGTGCCCTCACCAAGGCACTGTATAACTCCACTAAGATATCCCTACTTCTGAACTCAAATCCTTTGCCTTCCTAATTACTTGCTGTACCTGCCTATTTACTTTCATTGACTGGTGGACAAGGACACCCAGAT
Organism: Cetorhinus maximus; assembly: GCF_964194155.1. Lineage (NCBI taxonomy): Eukaryota > Metazoa > Chordata > Chondrichthyes > Lamniformes > Cetorhinidae > Cetorhinus > Cetorhinus maximus. The sequence goes on along the minus strand of NC_135880.1, from coordinate 152,658,921 downwards.
CCCTTTGTACATCCACACTTCCCAATATATCACCATTAAAATAATATTCTGCCTGTTTTTCACACCAAAGCATTTTACATTTCTCCACGTTGTACTGCATTTGCCATGTGTTTGCCCACACACACAACTTGTCTTAATTGCCCTGAAGCCTCCTTGCATCCTCCTCACAACTCTAAACCCCGCCCAGCTTTGTGTTGTCAGCAAACTTGGAAATATTGCATTTGGTTCCCTCATCCAAGTCATTTATACATATCATGAATATCTGGAGCACAAGCACTGATCCCTGTGGTACAGCACTACCTGCCACCTGGAAAAAGACCCATTTATTCCCACTCTGTTTCCGATCTGTCAACCAATTCTCAATCCATGCTAGTATATTTTAATCCTCCCTGATTGCACTAGCAAACACCTCCCTGAGGACATTGGTCCCGGCCCTGCCGAGGTGCAACCCATCCTGTTTGTACTGGTCCCACCTTCCCCAGAACCAGTCCCAATATCCCAGGAATCTGAATCCCTCCCCCCATACCATTTCTTCAGCCATGTATTCATCTGATTTACCCTGTTATTTCTGCTCTCGCTAGCACGTGGCACTGGTAGTAATCCTGACATTACTACCTTTGAGGTCCTACTTTTCAATTTATGTCCTAACACACAAATTCAGCTTGTATGACCTCATCCTTTTTTTTAACCAATGTCATTGGCACCAATATGTACCATGACCACTGGCTGTTCGCTCTCCCCCTTCGGAATGCCCTGCAGCCTCTCCAAGACATCCTTGACCCTGGCACCAGGGAGGCAACATACCAGCCTGGAGTCTCTTTTGCGCCCGCAGAAACGCTTGTCTGTTCCCCTTACTATTGAATCCACTATCATTATAGCCCTGCCACTCTTCTACCTCCCCTCTTGTGCAGCAGAGCCACCCGTGGTGCTATGGACTTGGCTCCTGCTGCTTCCCCTTGAGAAGTTGTCTCCCCCAACAGTATCCAAAACGGTATATCTGTTAGAGAGGGGGACGGCCAATGGGGACTCCTGTACTACCTGCCTTCCTCTACTTTGCCTGGTGGTCACCCATCCCCTTTCTGCCTGTTCAGTCTTTACCTGCGGTGTGACCACCTCAATGAACGTGCTGTCCACGATAACCCTGGCATCGTGGATGCTCCACAGTGAATCCGCCCGCAACTCCAGGTCTGAAATATGGATAGCCAATAGCTGCAGCTGGTCACACTTCCTGCACACATGGTCGCCAGGGACACTGGAAGTGTCCATGACTTCCCACATAGCACAGGAGGAGCATAAGATGGGTGCAAGCTCTGCTGCCATGACTTACCTTTAGATTAAGCTCGTTAGTTACTCCCTCATATTTCCGAGCACCATATTTAAACAACACCCATGCACACATTCACTTTCTGCAGCCCAGGACTTGTCACGGCAAGCACTGGAATGGCCCCGAGGAGAGACAAGCGCTGTACACCCAAATTCAGTGACAAGGCATTGGCGGCACTCCTCCAGGCAGTTGAGACAGGAGATACGTTTCCCCGTGAAGTGAGCCAGAGGTCCACCAGCCTCACCAACAAGGCTTGGGAGCAGGTCACCAGGGCAGTAAGCGCTAATACTATTCAGAAGAGAACCACTATCCATTGCAGGAAGAGGATGAAAGATCTCATCTGCTCCACCAGAGTAGGTCAACCTTTTCCTCGACCTCAACTCACATACTCATATGACAATCAGGCATTTGAGTGTTACAGTCCACAGGGATCTCACACCCTACCAGCACAAGGGATATCATCACTGATTCTCTCACACACACTTTTACATCTTCATCTCTTCTTACATCCTGCACAAGCCATGTCCTCAGCCCTGACATAGATCAACTCAGCACAAACAATGCAGGCATCCTTATCATCTGCTTTGACATCCAACCTACTCACAGTCTGTCCTATCTGTCTTTAAGCTGGAAAAGATTGCCCAAAACAACAAGGAGAGACCCCAGACTGGAGGGGGATTGCCGGAGCTCAGGCCACTCACCCACTTTGAGGAGTAGGCTGGTGAGGACCGGGACTAACCCTGTGCCTCCCGACAAGCCAGTGAGGCCCCATTCACTAGTCTTTCCCCATTCACTAGTCTTTGCCCACTCACTGAAACTGTGTGTGCTCTTTAATGTAGGTGACTATCCAGCCAATCAGTAATTTTCTCTTCTCTCTATAACAGAAAGGAGGAGACACACCGCCAGTCAGACCACCTCAGATGACAATCTTGAGGACCTAATAAATGTAGAGCCATCACTGCGTTCACCTGCACCCTCCACCAGCACAGAGACACACACCTCAGTGGGACCTAGTTCTAGAGCAGGCTTGGGGTTGCCATCTGGTGAGCACAGCACTGATTCGGGTCCACAGCCGGTGGAGGCAGTGACAGCCAAGGTCATATATTCCAGGTTTATCAATTGAATTCAAGTTCCACTAGCTGCCATGGTGGGAGTTGAACACATGTCTCCAGTCCATTAGCCTAGACCTATGGATTACTAGCCCAGTGACACTAACACCTGAAATAAAAACAAAAATGCTGGAAAAACTCAGCAGGCCTGGCAGCATCTGTAGAGAGAGGAGCAGAGGTAACCTTTCGAGTCCTTCTTCAGAGCTGAAGAGAAGTAGAAATGTGATGGAATTTACACTGTTTAAGAGGTGGTGGAGCAGGTGCAGCAAGATGGAAGGTCAGGGATTGGTGGGAGCGAAGGAGAGATTGACAAAGATATCATAGACACAAGACAAAGAGAGTGTTATCGGAGGTGGTAAAGACATAAGAAGGTGCTGATAGTGGAATAAAGTTAAGAGCAGAATGTGTGAGAAACAGAACAAGGGTCAGTGCTCTATGAAAGCACAGCATAGAAACCAGTGACAGATGGCCCTGTGGGCAGGGGGATTGGGGTGAAAGGATAGATGGATAGACGGATAGACAGATAGATAGATACAATTTAAAAATGAAAATAAAATTTTTAAAAATGGATTAAAAAGGGGTTGAAGATGGAGGAGAGGGCTCATGGTCTGAAGTTGCTGAACACAATGTTAAGTCCGGAAGGCTGTAAGGTGCCTAATCGGAAGATGAGGTGCTGTTCCTCCAGTTTGGATTGGGCTTTGCTGGAACATTGCAGCAGGCCAAGGATGGACATGTGGGCATGAGAGCAAGATGGTGTGTTGAAATGGCAAGTGACAGGAAGGTCTGGGTCATGCTTGCCCACTGAATGAAGGTGTTCTGCAAAGCTGTCACCCGTCTGACACTACCATCTCTTCCGCTGGTGGTGGGTGAGGCTCCTCGCTGACTGTACAAACTTGGAAATCCACCGAATATGTGTCAACATGGGCACAGAAGAACATTGCAAAGCTACAACTTAGTGTGGTTAATTAACATATTCATTTACTTTTAAAAAATCACTCAATCAGCAAAACAGTGGAAGGGAAACTTGAACAGCCTATGCTTGCTTCAAATTGGGTGGAACACAGGAGAACTTAAGGAAAATTCTCATAAACTTGGAATGCTTTTGCTGGCTGTTCTGCCAAGATATGCCATTCATTTAAATTCTGTCCAAATCAGTGGTACCAGTATTTGAAACATCAAATTTACTTGGGCTGAAAGAAAAGAAACTAAAGAATTTGTAAATATAATATATATAATTGTATATATAATAATTTGTATATATAATATAACATTCTAACCAAAAATTTTGTTATCTATAACTTTTTTAATAAATCAGCTGGTAATGAACAGAGTCATCTTATAGTAAGCTTTCAGATTTGCAAGATCTTGGATTTAGTAAGAGGGCAAACTGACCTGGCAGGGTGAGTGTGGGTAAAAGAAACTGCCCATCTTGAAGAGGAAATTTACTCAACCACAGGTATTCAAGGTCATACTTACATTTACTATATTTTATTATATGTTTGTGTTTATTTAGTAGCCCATGGTCGAGGCTATGCATGTGCAAAGTAAAATCCATAATTTCCCTCAGTACATAATTCTTGCCCCTGTTGCAGCCCCCTCACTCAAGGTGTAAAGAGGCTCATGTGGGAGCTCAGACTATATCTGCTAACAGAAGTAAACAAATAAAAAATCAGTTAAGACTTTATCTGTTTGCAACTCAGAGCACAATACATTGTTTGAATTACATCAAAAGGAAACCTGTATTAGGATTCACTTTACAGTATTCAGACTTTACTAAGGGAAGCTTTTGGATTTATTCTTCTATTTGTAATGCGTATAAGGCACAGGTAAAACGTTCATTTTAAACTCAGTAGGGCAAACATTGTCAGGGCAAAAGCTAATCTGATGCTTATTCTTTTGAAAAGTCCATGGCGTTGCATGGAAAATAAATCTTTGTTCATCACAATTTTCACAGCAAATTCATAGCAGGAACAGTTAATCTCCAAATGTAACTGTTAACCACATGTAAGTGCAGCATGCATGGGCTGAAGTGAGCGTCAGGCTTACAAGGCTGTGACAGCTTGAGATCTGGACCATTTTAATTTCCAAACCACAAGCTAAATTTCAGGACACTGACTCGCATGTGAATTTGTGAAGGACAGCACGCAGGAATGGGATCTCTGGTGAACGGAGGTCATCGCCAAGGCTTTGCGGGATCCAGCTCTAAGGTAAGTCATCGGCTAAGGGTGCAGTGGGTATTGCCACAATGCAAGGGATAGAGAATGCTGGAGCAGAGATACCAAGTTCTCCTTGTGAGGCCAGATGGCGCACCCCTGCTCCTGGCCTGCAAGGAAACATTAACAACATTTTTAAAATCACTTACCTGTGAAGATCCTGGATCCATTTTGCAGCAGCTGTCCCTGTTGACACCGTGCATGGCCGAGGTCAAAATCTCATCGGTTTTGAAGGATGTCACCATACTCAAATTCTAATTATCTACGAAGCCCACAATCTTTTTCCAGCAAAAACCTCTCAAGTCTCTTGAAACACTGGAGCTGAAGTCAGTGGGCAGCTGGAAGGCAGAGACAATAATATTTAACCATCCACCCCTGCACACATCGCATTGGGCATGGGGTGGGGTAAAAATTGAGGCTTCAGTATTTCAAAATTACTGACAGCAAAACAAAAATGGTCTACCAAAATAAAATACTCTCTCCAGTCTGTACACAAGTCTCTCTTAAGGATGGTTGACTCTATAAGGGTGGTAGAGGTAGAAACCCTCATAATATTTAAGAAGTATTTGGATGTGCACTTGCAATGCCATGGCATACAAGGCTATGGGCCTAGTGCTGGAAAATGAGATTAGAATAGTTAGGTACTTGTTTGACCGGCGCAGACTCGATGGGCCAAAGGACCTATTTCTTTGCTGTAGACCTCTATAACTATGACTCTATGACTCTACACAAATAAAGGCCCAACTCTTCCTGTCTCAGATCAGTAAGTTGGGAGATGAACATCAGGACCCTGTGGAAGTCCTGGTATGCGGACATGTGTGGGAATTGTTCTAGAAGTTTAAACTTTTGATGGGCTGCTCCCTGCTGCCCGGGACCCTGCGTGAATGTCTCTGACCCTGAGCTCAGGTACATGGGATTTATCTGGATACTTACCCAGAAAACATTCTACAGTTTAAAACTGGGTCTAGCAGCTAGGTAACTCCCCAACTGAGACCACTAAATCGCCCCCTGACCACCAACTGACCAGCCCACAACCTGAACCATCCTCAATCCCAACCATCCACCCGACTAAACTTCCTGACCCAACTACTTCCCGATACCCCATCCCAGCTATACCCTGACTGACCCAACTACGTCCTCGACCACCTGACTACACCCCCAACCACCCGACTACCCTCCTGGCCCAACTACCGTCTGACCAATCTCCAACCACCAAGATAGACCACCCGTCTACCCACCGACCCGACTACTCACTCACCCACCTAACTACCTCATCCCCTACCTGCACACCTCACAAACCTAACCACCTCACCAACCTACACATTCAGTCTTTCACTCATCCATTCAATAACTCACACTCAATCATTAAAAAACTGGACCTTTAAAAACTTATCTGAATATTGCAGCTAGTGCTGTTAAAAAGGAACATGTCCTCTCTTTCCCCTGACTCTGCTCGCTGTACTTAGACAGGAAATGCTATGCTCCCATTGCTCTGTAAGGTGGGATTGGAAGATCCTGGAAGAAATGAGCAATAGTGTTGTTAGTAAATCTTCGTGGGCAGCTGCAATGCACTCAGCACTGCTGCTGACCGGAAGATCACTGTCTTCAGGTGCAACATGTTTCTTTACTATCTTATTGTGGAATGCAACTTTCAAAAATATTGAGTGTGAGCTCTGAAGGGAGCATTGCATTTGTTTGTATCATATGTACATTTGCTTGGATCAATCTTTCCTGAAACCTGATTCGGTGGATACTCTTGGTTGAACATTCAAAGTGGTACAAAGGAAAGATAATAAGCATGGAAAAGACTTGAATTTAACGGATTCATTCAAAGAGAAGCTCAATGTAGCTGGGAAGTTGCGCTGAGTCTAGACCCCCGAATTAAGACTTCAGCTTGGGGCTGGACAATGGAACCCACTCTCTATGTGACATTCTCTGTGGAACGACAATGGCAATCTCAGCCCTGTCAACCCTGAAAAATCCTCCTTACTAACATATGGGGGCTAGTGCCAAAATTGAGAGAGCTGTCACACAGAGTAGTCAAGCAGCAGCCTGGCATAGTCATCCTCATGGAATCATATCTTACAACCAATGTCCCAGACTCCACCTTCACCATCCCTGGGTAGGTCCTGTCCCACCTGAAGGACAGACCCAGCAGAGGTGCCGGCGTAGTGGTATACAGTCGGGAGGGAGTTGCCCTGGGAGTCCTCAACATCGACTCCGGATCCCATGAAGTCTCATGGCATCAGGTCAAACATGGGCAAGGAAACCTCCTGCTGATTATCACACACCGCCCTCTCTCAGCTGATGAATCAGTGTTACTCCATATTTAACCCCACTTGGAGGAAGCACTGAGGGTGGTAAGGGTGCAGAATGTACTCTGGGTGGGGGACTTCAATGTCCATCACCAAGAGTGGCTTGGTAGCACCACTACTGACCGAGCTGGCCAAGCCCTAAATGACATAGCTGCTAGACTGGGTCTGCAGCAGTTGGTGAGGGAAGCAACTAGAGAGAAAAACATACTTGACCTCATCCTCACCAAACTACCTGTCACAGATGCATCTGTCCATGACAGCATCGGTAGGACTGACCACTGCACATTCATTGTGGAGACGAAGACCTTTTCACATTGAGGATACCCTCCATCATGTTATGTGGCACTACCATCGTGCTAAATGGGATAGATTTCAAACAGCTCTAGCAACTCAAGACTGGGCATCCATGAGGCGCTGTGGGCCATCAGCAGCAGCAGAATTGTACTTGAACACAAGCTGTAACACAGGACTACTTGCATGCCAAACAGCATAAGCAGCAAGTGATAGACAGAGCTTAAGTGATCCCACAACCAATGGATCAGATCTAAGCTCTGCAGTCCTGCCACATCCAGTAGTGAATGGTGGTGGACAATTAAACAACTCACTGGAGGAGGAGGCTCTACAAATATCTCCATCCTCAATGATGGAGGAGCCCAGCTCATCAATGCAAAAAATAAGGCTGAAGCATTTGCTACAATCTTCAGCCAAAGTGCCGAGTGGGTGATCCATCTCGGCCTCCTACAGAGGTCCCCAGCATCACAGATGTCAGTTTTCAACCAATTCGTTTCACTCCATATCAAGATATCACTGTGATATCAAGAAATGGCTGAAGGCACTGGATAGTGCAAAGGCTATGTGCCCTGACAATATTCTGTGGCTCCAGAACTTGCCACATCCCTAGCCAAGCTGTTCCAGTAGAGCTACAACACTGGCATCTACCTGGCTATGTGGAAAATTGCCCAGGTATGTCCTGTATATAAAAAGCAGGACAAATCTAACCCGGCCGATTACCACCCCATCAGTCTACCTTTGATCATCAATAAAGTAATGGAAGGGGTCATCAACAGTGCTATCAAGTGGCACTTGCTTTGCAATAACCTGCTCACTGATGCCCAGTTTGGGTTCCGCCAGGGCCACTCGGCTCCTGACCTCATTATAGCCTTGGTTCAAACATGGACAAAAGAGCTGAACTCCCGAGGTGAGGTGAGAGTGACTGCCCTTGGCATCAAGGCCACATTTGACCAAGTGTGGCGTCAAGGAGCCCTTGCAAAACTGGAGTCAATAGGAATCAGGGGGAAAACTGGCCACTGGTTGGAGTCATGCCTAGCACAAAGGAAGATGGTTTTGGTTGCTGGAAGTCAAACATCTCAGCTCCAGGACATCACTACAGGAGCTCCTCAGGTAGTGTCCTCGGCCCAACAATCTTCAGCTGCTTCATCAAAGACCTTCCTTCCATCATAAGGTCAGAAGTGGGGATGTTTGCTGATGATTGCACAGTGTTCAGCACCATTTGTGACTCTTCAGATACTGAAGCAGTCCATATCCAAATGCAGCAAGACCTGGACAATACCCAGGCTTGGGCTGACAAGTGACAAGTAATATTCACACCACACAGGTTCCAGGCAATGACCATCTCCAACAAGAGGGAATCCAACCATCACCCCGTGACATTCAATAGCATTAACAACACTGAATCTCCCACTATCAACTTCCTGGGGGTGACCATTGACCAGAAACTGAACTGGGCTAGCCATATAAATACTGTGACTACAAGAGCAGGTCAGAGGCTAGGAATCATGCAATGAGTAACTCACCTCTTGACTCCCCAAAGCCTGTCCACCATCTCCAAGGTACAAGTCAGGATTGTGATGGAATACTCCCTACTTGCTTGGATGAGTGCAGCTCCCACAACACTCAAGAAGCTTGACCAGGACAAAGCAGGCCGCTTGATTGACACCACATCCACAAACATTCATTCCCTCCACCATTGATGCACAGTAGCAGCAGTGTGTACCATCTACAAGATGCACTGCAGGAATTTATCAAGGTACATTGACAGCACCTTCAAAACCCACGACCACTACCATATAAAAGGACAAGGGCAGCAGACACCACCACCTGGAAGTTCCCCTCCAAGTCATTCACCATCCTGACTTGGAAATATATCGCCGTTCCTTCACTGTCACTGGGTCAAAATCCTGGAACCCCCTCCCTAACAGCACCGTGGGTGTACCTACACTACATGGACTGCAGCGGTTCAAGAAGGCAGCTCACCACCACCTTCTCAAGGCAATTAGGGATGGGCAATAAATGCTGGCCCAGTCAGCAAAGCCCACATCCCATGAATGAATTTAAAAAATTCCCCACGGCTGCCGGGGAGTTCTGTCAGCCAGGCCTCCGTTGGCAGAGGGTGATGAGGAAAAATAACGTCCTCATTAGGGTACAGCCAGAAGCCCTGACACTGGCTAAATTGCAGGGGTGGGGTGGCAGGGGCAGGGAAGAGCCTGAATCCATGTGGAGTGACAGCAAGCAGCACCAGGCAGAAGAAGCAGGAGCCTATGAATAGTGAACTGCCGTGTGGTGGGAATGAGAGCCACAAATAGAGCAGCCAGAAGCCTCTGTCAGTGTCTGAAGAACTAGCGAGGGGAATCAGAGCAGGCATGTAGCTGCTGGAGACCAAGAACAGCACAGCACCACCCCAAGAGTGCGATTCCCTGAGGGGAGGAAGATATCCTTTGTGGTTTGGATGGTAAGGTTATCTAGCTCAAGCGGTTGAGGGGAATTAGCAATCGGAGTGCCATGAGCACGGCAGATCCCAACCTTGTTTCTTTGTTGCGATCACTCATCATCACTAATGTATACAAGCTTCCTCGCTCTCACTGTTCTACAACCAACTCTGCTAACCAGCTGATTTGAGACCAGGAGTAAAGCCCTCGATGGTTTTCCTTTGTGTTTGGAGCATTGGGCCTTTGTAAAAAGTTCATTTCTTTAAGTGACATTTTTTTCATCAATGTACTTGTAGGTTTAATGCTGGTGGAATAAAAGATCACTGTGCTGGAAGCTTTGTGCATTCTGTGTGCTCTCATCCTCTATTACATCAATTCTATTTAAAAGGATAAACTATTTGGGAAAAAGCAGCTTGGCACAGTGGTTCGAATTCAGTCATCTTAAGGACAGATGCAAAATCTTCTGATCGACAGCTCTGAAAGCCCCAAATAATTGGATAGTGTCAATCAATTGGCAGGAGGCCTTAGCAGCTCACCACTAATCTGACAATCTCACTCAAAGTGACATTGCTGCAGTAGAGGGTGTTCTTCTGAGGATGAGATTAAGACATGTTGGGCAGAGCTAAAAGAGCTTCACTGTCAATCCATTCTGTTGTTTTCAACCAGGAATGCCTGACGCTGACAAAGTGTAAATTGTTCCAGAAATTAACATGAAACACTTCACAGGGATAAAGCAATTTGTAGTTTCTCCAGGATAATGCCTTGGATGGGAAACTATTGTTTGAGAAAAGGGATACTGGAACTTATTTCAGTGGAGCAGACCTGACTGAAAGGAGTTCAATAGAAGTCTTTAAAATGGAGAGTTTGACAAAGTGAATAGGGGAAGATTATTGCCTCTGGTTGGGGGACAGCAATGAGGGGGATCAATCATGTAAAATTGTCACTAAGAAAATGGAAGCGATGTTGGCGGAAATTTCTTTTACAGAGAGAGTGATTGGAATCTGGAAAGCTTTTCCACAAGGATTGGTTACAGCAGAGACCATGGGCCAAATTTTTGCACCTACGTCAGGAGGGCTAAGTCGAGAAAATTCCCGACCCTACAGACCCAACTCATGAGAAAGTGCCCCAAATGGTATGATTTTCATTCCAAGGTGGGGGAAGGGATGGTGCTAACTGGAGTTGGGCTTGCTATCCATGGAAAGATTTCAGAGACAGGCACAAAGACTGCTGGGTGCCATGGTGGGCTGGTTAAAAGACCTGCCTTGGTGCTCCAGGACTTAGTCCCATTTCTAAGCCAAACCAATAAAACCAAAAACAGCCCTCAACATCTCACACCCCTCACTCCCACATACTCCCCATGCCCCATCCATGCCAACTCATGCCACCTCATGCCCCCCACACACCATCCTTGATCTCTCATACCATCCATGCCATCTCATGCCCCCACCCAACCTTCATGGCCCTTTGTAGTACCTATGCCAACATAGTGCCAGCTCATGTCATCTCATACCCCCTTATACCCTCCAGGCCAACTCACCCATATTTGCCATAGGCAGACTCAGGAGCTATGGTGAGATGAAATAAAATAAACTTTTAAGTGTACATTGCAACTTCCTCTATTTTTTAAAAAACACTTACTCATAAAATCCCATCCAATGCATTTAAATTTCTTCAAGTACTTAATTCTCTATGAAAACAAATATTTGTATTCATAGCTCCACATCAAAGACAGCTAATCTCTTTACAAGCACTTGGAGCTGTCAATCAAACTGTGAACCTACAGGCTGGTACTGAGATAATGATAGGCTGTAGAAGCAATCAAATAGCACTAATCTTATAATGACAACTTTCAGGTAGCAAAATTTTAAGCAGTCACAGCAGGCTGTTTCATTTTCAAAAATTTAAAGGACTTGGAGATTTAAATGATTTGCTGGCTTAACAATTCCATTGAGCTTATCCATGTTTTACACACATTAATACCTACTCTTAAAAACTCAAAGGGCACATTACCTCTCCCAAAGAGAACCTTACATCTTCCAGAAAGGCATCTTACTTCTCTCAAAGGGCACATTCCCTCTCTCAAATGAAGGTTGTCACTATAGGATTAGTGCTACTTGACTGCTTCTACAGCCTATCATTATCTCAGTGCCAGCCTGTAAGTTCACAGCTTGATTGACAGCTCCAAGTGCTTATATAGAGGTTAGCTATCTTTGATGTGGAGCTATGAATACAAATATTTGTTTTCATAAGTGATTGTGTACTTGAAGGGGTTTAAATGCATTGGATAGGATTTTATGGATGAATTATGTTTTGAAAAAATAGTGGAAGCTGCAATGTACACTTATAAGTTTATTTTATTTCATCTCCAAAAAAGTACCTGGACCTCTCCAAAAGAGTACCTTACCTCTCCAAATAACTCTGGAGGCTTTAAGCCTTTTCCTCAGATGTCTATAGCTCATGAGTCATGTTTTGGACACCCCAGTAATGAAAATTGCATCTGTTTAAAGACAGTTGCACTTTTACATTTGCAGCTCCCTTCATGAACCATACCTCCATCCTTGCTTCCCCCACCACCCCCCCCACCCCCAACCCATCCTGGTGAAAGTGATGGGTGTCAGGTCCAGGGGAGAATTCTAGAATTGGGGTTCTGATGCCATTTTGGCTAAGGCAAGGAACCCTTCTATCTTTCAGAAAAATAAGGCCTATGATATCTTCCTCCAAAACCTCTCCACTGTCCCCCAGCTGGATGGGGACACTCTCACGTGGTTCCATTCTTATCTATATAATCATAGACAGGGAATCACTTGCAATGGAATCTTTTCCTACTCCCACGCAATTACCTCAAGGACCCAACAAGGATCGATCACTGCCCCTTCTACTTTTCATCTACATGGTGACACCGTCAGAAAGCACAGCATTAATTTTCACAGGTATGCCGATAACATCAAGCTTTACTTCAGCACCGTTTCTCTCAGCTTTTCCACTGGTGCTAGATTATCAGATGGCGTATCCAACATCCAGTCGTGCATAAGCAGAAATTCCCTCCAATTAAATATTGGGAAGTCTAATGCCATTGTTTTCAGTCCCCCTCCAAATTCCTATCGCTGGGCCTCTGCCAGCAGGTGGTGATGGTGGGGGACAGTGCTGAGCAGGGGAACTGGTCAGTCCCTGTGGACCCTCCATGCAAAGAGCAGTGTCTTTGGCAGGCAGGGGCTGTGGAGCCATAGGTCATGAGGAGAGAGCGAGGGCTGCAGAAGCAACAAGGAGCAGAAGCCTAGAACTTGTGAGTTGGAGCATGGTAAGAGTCAAAGCCACGAATTAGGCAGCCTAATGTCTCTGACGGTGACTATAGAACCAGGAAGTGGAATTGGATTGGGCATAAAGTTGCTGGAGACCTAGTCAGACCACCTAGCAGCATCTCTGAGCCCAAGAAGCCCCAAGGAGAGGAATTCCCCTCGTGTCTGGGAGGCAAGGTAACCTGGATCACGTGGTCACTGGAAATTAACAAGTGATCCAGCAACTGAAGTCTGCTTCCCGGCTGTTAGAGATCAGGAGTTAAGCTCTTGACATAATCCTGGTGGATCTGGAGTGTCGGTCCTGAAAATCCATTGTAAATAATCTCTCCCTCTAAAGTTAAGATTTTCTATTAATGTTTATAAAGATTTGATGCTAGTGGAATGAAGAATCCTTGTTTTATAATCTTGTGCAGCCCCTGTGCTTGAATATTACATTCCAATCCCTATCTACCAACTTCATCTCTCTCCCTGGCAACAGTCTCTCTGCAACGTTAGTGTCACATCTGATCCTGAGATGAGCTTCTGCCCTTATAATCACACCATCACTAAAACTGCCTTTCTATTTCCACCTGATATTGTTCAATGTCACCTGTCTCAGTTCATCTGCTGCTGACACCCTCATCTATCCCTTTGTTTCTCCTAGATGCGACTATTCCAATGTACTCTTGGCTGGTCTCCCACATTCTCTCTCTTTCCATGCCCTAAGACTTCCTCACATTGGCTCATGGTTATGCTTGGTAAGATAATGCAGTGGTTTGCCATTGCCTTCTGCAGGTTCCGGTTGACCAGGAGACTCTTCCACTCTTACTGTCTGCCATAGACACATTGGAAGGATTTGCAAGGTGATAATTAACCTGATTGGCCACCTTATGAATCCACCTTCTGTGGCCATCAAGTTCAGGAGTGGGATTCAAACCCAGAGCTTCTGGCTCAGGGGTAAGGACACTACCACTGTACCACAAGACCTCCTTCCCACATTCTACCCTCAGTAAATTTGAGGAATCCTAAACCCTGCTGCCGTGTCTTAATTCGCAAATCCTGTTTCCCCATCACCCATGATCGCCGACTTATATTGGCTCCCAGTCAAGCAATGTCTTGAATTTAAAATTCTCATCCTTGTTTTCAAGTCTGTCCATGGTCTTGCCCTTCCCTATCTCTGTAATCGCCTCTGGCCTCACAACCCTCTGAGGTAGCTGCAATTATCTAATTTTGGCCTTTTCTGCTTTCCCAATTATAATTGCTGCGCTATTGGTGAACAGGTCTTCAGTTGCTTTTTCCCCAAGCTCAGGAATTCTCTCCCTACATCATTCCCCCTCTTTTTCTCACTTTCCTCCTGTAAAATACTTTTAAAAGCCCACCTCTTTGACCAAACTTTTGGTCATTTGACCTAATGTCGTAATGTGGTTCAATGTCGTACTTTGTTTTATAATGCTCTTGTTAAGTCCTTGGACTTTTCATTGTGTTAAGGGTGCTATATAAGTTGTTGTTGTTAAGACCTGGTTGAATACTTGAAACAGAAGAAAATACAGGGCATTGTGCAGAGCAGTGGGGATAATTTTAAACACAGATACAGTTGGCAAACTGGATTCCTTCTGTGATATGCAGTGGTTCTAACTCACAAACACCGAAAAAATGGAATGGGGTACCACTCTTCTTCCTGTTGTTCTGTGATAGATTGGTATTGATCCTCTTCCTGCTTTGATCATTATCCAATGGATTGGTATTGATCCCCTTCCTGCTCCGGTTACTCTGTGATGGATTGGTATTAACTGCAGGAGCAGCTGGAAGGAGCGGGACATAGAGCAGCACAGGAGAGCACGGCAGCTCATTGTGAGAGGGTGGGAAGAAGTGAAAGCACAGTGGGGCATAAAACAGAACAGGAGAGAGCGAGAGTTCATTGTGAGGCCGGTGAGGAGAGAGAACACAGTGGGGTATAAAAACAGCACTGGAGAGAATGAGAGTTCATTGTGAGACAGGATGGGAGAGAACACAGTGGGGCCACTAACGCCTGTAACCAGGTGCCAGTCAGGGCCTGCATTCAGAAAGAAAAGTTGAGTTGTGACAGCACAGGGAGGGCAGGTGTGTATTTTCTATTTTATCTTTATCTTATCTAAGCTAGGGAATTTCAATCTTAGTAGAACATAAATTGAAATAATATAAGCACACTCAAAACGAAAGGCATTAATTAAAATTTAATACAGGAATCAATTAATAAATTAATTAATTAGTAACTACCTCATAATTAAGAGACACAAGTGGAAGGGAAGAAAGAAACTGGTGTGTCTACTGCTTTATTTTAAGTGGTGAGGTTTATTTTACTGTATTATTAAGGTTTAAATTGTAACGGTAAGTGGTGGTGAGGAGAGGCATTAATTTAATTTAATTCAACATTAGTTAATAAAACAATAGATTCGTCAATCAAAACATATTAAGGATGAAAGGACAGGTAATGTGTTACAGCTACGACATATGGGAACTTGTAGATGCCAGTGTGATCCATGGCAACCACATCAACAGTAAATTTCTGCACTTGAGGAACTTTGGCCCAGAGTTAATGAGCTGGAGGCTGAGCTGCAGACACAACGATGCATCAGGGAAGAAGTTACCATGGTACTTTATTGTAGAAGGTAGCCACACTGTTAGTCCAATAGGAGAAGTTCTAAATCTAATACTTTGTCATTTACTTAACCGGAGAGGTATGTTACATTGATAAAAGATGTATAGAATTGAAATCGTAAATGCTTGTGTTTTTTTATTAATGGGATATTTTTAAGTTCTAATTTGCTGCTTGCATCAGTATCACGTAATGCAGAACAGTGCACTGCATTTGACATTGACTGTAAATTGAGGGGTACATTTGACAAAATGTCAGCTTCTAAGAAATCAAAGTCCATTCATTTCGGCCTTCTTGGACAGACGCATTTGGTTTATTCAAAAGAAAGACCTGTCTGTGCTTTCTGTTGTGAAGGTTTTGTTTGTTACACGTCAAGGCCGGGATTTTCCAGCCCCGTTGTAGACAGGTCCCGCCGTGGGCAAGGCGGCGCCCCAGCCAGAAGTCCATTGGAAGATCCCGGCAGCGGGTGGGTGTGGAAAATCCTGCCCCTAATGTTCAACAATATTTTCAAACGAACCACAAGAAAACTTTTCTTGACAAAGCAAAATTGTGGGCTTCTAAGTTTAGAGATCTGTGGATGCACTTGAGACTATTGAGAAAGCTCATGGGGCTTGTATTCTGACCTGCTAGAGGTTCCTGCCAGTGAAATTTAACTGCTGAAGAGAATGTGTTTGCAATGCTTTCAGCATTTGGATCCGCATACTTGTGTGAACAGGTATTTTCACAAATGAGGTCAGTCCTCTGTCCCGCTAAGAACTGGTTAACAACTAATCACTCAGAAGCCTATGTGTAGCTTAAAGTAGATCTGCATTTTGATTTAATTTTAAATGAAGCACCATAAGCATTTAAAAAAACTTTATTTGCTTTTTATATACAACAATTGTTTAATTATATACAGAGATCTTATAAATGTTAAAATTTATTACTGGCACGTGAAATCTTAAATTAGAGTGAAATAATGAAGACTTAGCAAACCATTTCTGAACCTGGTATAGGTTCTTCAGATTGGGGCAGTGGTCAGATGTAAGTAAGCCTGAATAGTAGATTTTTAGAGTAACTTAGATTATTGCCACATTTTATTCACTGTAATAAGCTAACAAGGTCAAGATGTCATTTTGTACTGTCATTGAACTAAAAGAAGCCATTTTTGCAATCTGCACTTTATAATCATTTACATGCATTAATTAAGAGCTATTTAACAATCGGCCAGAAACAGCTGATTGACCAAGTAGTGTATCTTGATTGAAATGTAATTGATGAATTAGTAATTAATCAATTAGTTATGCTGCTAAGGCTGGGTTATATTAAAAGTTTGTAAGTGTAAAAGTACTAAAAATGCTGATATAAAGATTTTGCATTTAAATGAGCATCAAATCAGATATCATGTGCTCGTCAGTGTCACTCTAACCTTGAACATCTGAAGGTTAAGAGGAGACAATGGACAAATGAACAATTATATATAAAAAGAAACTCTGGTGAAATATACATTGTTCCTCTGAATGAACAATGTACACAGGTAGTCAAACTGCAATTAGAATAATTCAATAATAAACTTTAACCAATTATAGAATTACACAGCTATGGTCCAAGATGTAATAACTTAAGGGTTTAAAGTTAGGATCTGAGTGACATCTTTGCTTGCTAGTTGCGTACTGCATGCTCCCGGGGCAGAATTTTGAAGAACTACTGCCAACAAAGGAACTTGACCTCTTACTATTACTGTAAGTCCATTTTGTGTTGTTAAGTATATTTTTTCTTTTCAAATATTCTTTTCTTTTCATTTGTTATTCAAAAGGTCCATCTTTCCTTATGATTATGTCTTGTTCAAACTAAAATGTTTTAATGGGTTATTTTAGAAGCAAGAATTAAATTAAATTTAAAATACTCAAAATATCTCCCACACTAACAGTAACAGTGAGGCAGGTAAGGGGATCAGGAAGGTAGAAGTGCAGGAGCCTCAGCCATTGCAATTGTTCAACAGGTTCAACGAGAACAGGGGCTGCAAGGTGGATGAGTAAAGTGACTATGGCACTGTGGTACAGGAAGCCATTCGAGTGGGAGAAGTATATAGAAATGCAGTAGAAAGGGACAGTATAGATAGGGGCATAGACACAGTTCTCTGCCACGAAACCAAGTGTCCAGAACACTGCCAGCCTGGAGAGGAACTTGCAGTGGGAAAGAGATAATCCAGTTGCTATGGTCCACGTGGGTACCAATGACATAGATAGGAAAGGGGTTTTGTTTGGGATTATGAGCAGCTAGGAGATAAATTAGAAACCCAAAGGTAATAATCTCTGGATTACTACCTGAGCCACAAACAAATTGGTGTAGGGTAAATAAGATTAGAGAGATAAATATATGACTCAAAGATTGGTGTGGGAAAAATGGGTGTCAACTCATAAGGCATTAGCACCAGTACTGGGGAAAGTGGGAGTTGTACTGCTGGGACCAGTGTTCTAGCAATTCATATAACTAGGGCAGAAGAGGGGGCTTTAAACTAAATAGTGGGGGAAGGGATCATACGAAGTGAGATGTCGTAAGTTTAAGGGAAATGACAAAGAGTAGGGTAGTGACATGGGTAATGATAACCAGAGTGTGGCAAGAAGGGACAGAATGTACTAACTTAATATTGTACCAGCAGATAAGGCCAGAGATTGCTAAAATTTGTAAAATGATAGAGTTAAAGGCTCGGTATCTGAATGCACTCAGCATTTGCAACAAAATGGATGAATTGTTAGCACAGATAGAAATAAATATGTATGACCTGACAGCCATTACAGAGACATGGTTGCAGGATGACCAAGGCTGGGACCTTAATATTGAAGAGTATTTGATTTTTTAAAAAAGACAGGAAGCTAGGAAAAGGTGGTGAGGCAGTTCTGTTAATTGAGGATGTCATTAGTACAGAAATGAAGTTAGCTTGAAAGAGCAAATGTAGAATCAGCTTGGGTAGAGATAAGAAATAGGAAAGTTAAGAGATCATTTGTGAGAGTAGCTTATAGACCTCTTAACAGTGGTTACACTCTAGGACAGAGTTTACAGGAAGAAATAAATGGAGCATGTGAAAAAAGGTACCACAATAACCATGTGTGACTCTAATCTCCATATGATTGGGCAAATCCGATTAGTAAAGGTAACCTAGAAGACAAATTCACAGAGTGTATTCGGGATAATTTCTTAGAGCTGTACATTCTGAAAGAAGTGGCTGCACAGATAGTCAAGGCATTGCTTGTAATCTGATTCCAGATAGATCCCATCTGATTGGAAAATAGCAAATGTAACACCTCTATTCAACAAAGGAGGGAGACAGAAAGCAGGAAACTATCGGCCAGCTAGCTGAATATCTGTCACAGGAAAATTGCTAGAATCCATTATTAAGGAGATTATAGCAGGATACTTAGAAAATCATAATGAGATCAGGAAGAGTCAACATGGTTTTGTGAAAGGGAAATCAGTGTTTAGCCAATTTATCAGAGTATTGTTGAAAAAAGAGACATTTCGACGCTTTTCGTCTTGCATTCTCAGTTTGCTAAGAATTATGCTGACAATCAATTTAAGATTGAGTCAGGCTCGCAGTGTGGTGAATTTGATTGTACTGGAAGTTACATATATTGTAAGGACTGTAATACTGTAAGGAGCATATCTTTTTATTTCTGTTGGACTGTTGTAAAGAACATATCTTTTTTATTTTCTGTTGGACTGTGGGTTAAAATTACAATGGCTGCAAGTTAAAAGACTGGAACAGGATGAAAGATATATACAATGTTGTGGTTCTGGAATGGAGTGTGCCATGAGACCCAGGATGGTGCCAGAAGGGAGTCCTGGACAAAGGAAGCTGCCTGGCAACAGCATTTTGATTGACTCCTGACCAGGTTTTGTGTGGAAGCAGTGCAGAATAGCTCCTAGCCTGAAAGGAACAAGACCTAAAATATTTTTCTCCTGTGTGTGGAAGATTCGAGTAATTCCATTAAAATAACTTTTCTCCTCATATCTCTATAACCTGCTCTCTCTTGGTCTGAAAACCCCTGTCAATAGGCAAAGGGGAAAATCACTGTTAGAGACATTGAAAAGCAATTTCTCAACCAGTGAACTAAACACAAAGTGTTGGAAGACTATCTTGTGTCATCAACAAGAACTGAAAGGAATTTGGAAGACATAGATCAAAATTAACCCATCGAGTCCTGTACTCCAGAATTGGTGCTATTGAACTGTTTTATCCCACCCTTAAAATCCATTGTGTGTGTGTGTTCATGTTTCTTTCTTTTGCCACTGGTTAATGACAGTTTGTTCAATAAACAGTTATTTACTTATTAAGTTTACAAACCTGGTGCTCATATTCTGTTAACCCAAGTTAAACAGTTAGGTAGGATTGGGGCAATCTGGTAGTTTGGTGAAACTTTTCACATTTGTCGTGGCTTGGGGAACAGTGGGGTTTGATATTACAATGCACCATCCCCAGTGAGTTGTGACAATTCACAGGACCCCATTCTCTGCAGACAGAAAGAATATGTGTACACATTACACCCATTTCAGCTTAACAAAATAAGTGACAGCCATTCGCTGACTCATTCCTCAGGGCAATGCCTTGACCAATCAAGGTCAAGCTGCCTGGTTTAAATTTCAAACAATGCTTGGCAGTTAACTGTCAGTCACCATCACTAGTGCATTCAACCTGGTAATGCCTCCACCAATCAGAGTCCACTTATAAACCAATCAGCGCTCTCTTCTCATACAGTATAAATTGCTGTTTTTCCTGTATATTGATATTCTTGCAAAGTGCCCTAATGAATGCAAGATGAAAAGCTTTACCATGTCTCTTTTTA
The DNA here is from genome assembly GCF_964194155.1 of Cetorhinus maximus. NCBI lineage: Eukaryota > Metazoa > Chordata > Chondrichthyes > Lamniformes > Cetorhinidae > Cetorhinus > Cetorhinus maximus. The sequence goes on along the minus strand of NC_135880.1, from coordinate 152,638,501 downwards.
CAGCAATACTCATGCTCTGTACTACCAAATCACTAATTTATCAGTTATTTGAGGAAATAACAGGCAAAGTGGATAAAGTTGAACCTGTACATGTGGTGTACTTGGATTTCCAAAAGTCAGTTGATCAGGTGGCACATCAAAGGTAAAAGATATCACAGGATAAAAGTTCATGGTGTAGGGCGTAACATATTAGGAGGAATAAAAGATTGGTAAGCTAATAGGAAGCAGAGAGTGGGGATAAATGGGTATTTTTGGGGTTCACAAGCTGTAACTAGTGAAGTCCCACAAGGATCAGTGCTGGGGCAGTTAATAATCCATACAGATGTATGATTCATTTTGGTAAGAAGAAGATGGAGAGACAAAATAAAATAAAGGGTACAATTCAAAATGTGGTGCAGGTGCATAATCGGTGAAGGTTAAGAGAGTGGTTAATAAAGCATTCAGTATCCTAGGATTTATTAATAGATGCATAGAGTACAAGAGCAAGGAGGTTATGTTGAACTTCTATAAAACATGAGTAAAGCCTAAGCTGGAGTATTGCATCCAGTTCTGGGTGCTGTACTTTAAGAAAGATGTGAAGGCATTGGAGAGAGAGTGCAGAAAAGATTCATAAGTTTGGCTCCAGAGATGAGGAACTTTAGTTATAAAGATGGATTGCAGAAGAGGAGGATTGGCGAGAAGGATATTAAGAGGCTTCAATGTGATTTAGACAAGTTGAGTGAGTGAGCAAATACATGGCAGATGCAGTATAATGTGGATAAGTGTGAAGTTATCCACTTTGGTAGGAAAAACAGAATAGCAGAGTATTATTTAAATGGTGATAGATTGGGAAATGTTGTACAAAGGGACCTGGGTGTCCTTGTACACCAATCACTGAAAGCAAGCATGCAGATGCAGCAAACAGTTAAGAAGGCAAATGGTCTGTTGCGAGAGAACTTGAGTATAGGGGCAAGAATGTCTTACAGCAGCTATACAGGGCCTTGGTAAGATAACACCTGGAATATTGTGTGCAGTTTTGGCCTCCTTACCTAAGAAAGGATGTACTTGCCGTAGAGGGAGTGCAGCAAGGGTTCACCAGACTGATTCCTGGGATGGCAGGATTGTCGTATGAGGAGAGATTAGGTCAATTAGGCCTGTACTCACTGGAGTTTAGAAGAATGAGAGGGGATCTCATTGCAATGCATAAAATTCTGATAGGGCTGGACAGAATGGATGCAGGGATAATGTTTCCTTTGGCTGGGGGGGGGTGGGGTGGGGGTAAAGAACAAGGGGTTGCAGTCTCAGTTTAGAACTGAGATGAGGAGAAACTTCTTCACTCAGAGGGTAGTGAACCTGTGGAATTCTCTACCACAAAAGACACTGGAGCCAAGTCACTTAATATATTTAAGAAGGAAACAAGTAGATTTCTAGACTCTAAGGCATCAAGGGTATGGGGATACCGAGAGTATTGCATTGAGATAGAGGATTAGCCCATGATTATATTGAATGCTTTGCGCATGAGCAGGGGAGAGACCTCATCCTGAGTGAGTCACAGCCAGAATGAGTGTGGGTATTAGCAATTTGGTGCACAGTGGGAATTCGGTGCAGAGGGGAAGAGGTGCTCTTTGCAATTTTTCTTTGCTATCCAACTTCTTAAATCTTCAGAGAGTGGTCTTACCCTGCTGCAGCAGTAGGAGCTACAAGGGAGAGGCATGACTGGTAAGTAGTGGGTAAGGTCGGGTAAGTATTTACTACTTTTATCATTTATACTTTAAGGTCTTTTTGTGGTTTATAGTTTGTATATTCTGTAGTAACGAGGATGAGGAAAGCAGGGCCCTAGAGTAACTGATTTAAAAGGTTTAATTTAAACGGATAAGTCATGGCAGGAGAGCTCAAAGCCGTGGTGTGCTCCTCGTGCTCCATGTGGGAAGCCGGGAACATTTCCAGTGCCCGGGACCAGCATGTGTGCAGGAAGTGAGTCCAGCTGCAGCTCCTGGAAGCTCGGGATTCAGAGCTGGAACAGCAACTTGGGACACTGTGGAGCATCCGCTAGTCTGACAGCATCGTGGATAGCACGTTTAGAGAGGTGGTCACACCGCAGCTGAAGGGACTTGAGGAAGGAAGGGAATGGATGACCACCAGGCAGTCCAAGAGAAACAGACAGGTAGTTCAGGAGTCCCCTGGGGTCCCGCTCGCAAATTGGTATTCCATTTTGGAGGCTGATGAGGGTGCTGGCTCCTCCAGGAAGTGCCGACAGAGCCAAGCTTTTGGCACCACAGGCAGCCTGTCCGAATGGGAGGGGAGAAAGAACAATAGTAATGGGGCATTCTATAGTATATATAGGAACAGCAATATACTTCCAAGTCAGGACAGTGAGTGACTTGGAGGGGAACTTCCAGGTGGTGGTGTTCCCATCTATCTGCTGCCCTTGTCCTTCTAGCTGGTAGTGGTTGTGGTTTTGGAAGGTGCACCTTGTAGATGGTACACACTGCTGCTCTTCTGCGTCGGTGGTGAAGGGGAGTGAATGTTTGTGGATGGGGTGCCAATCAAGTGGGCTCCTTTGTCCTGGACAGTGTTAGGCTTCTTGAGTGTTGTGGGAGCTGCACTCATCCAGGCAAGTGGGGAGTATTCCACTACACTCCTGACTTGTGCCTTGTAGATGGTGGACAGGCTTTGGGGAGTCAGGAGGTGGGCTACTCTTTGCACAATTTCTAGCCTCTGACCTGCTCTTGTAGCCACAGTATTTATATGACTACTTCAGTTCAGTTTCTGGTCAATGGTAACCCCCAGAATGTTGATAGCGGGGGATTCACTGATGGCAATGCCATTGAACTTCAAGGGACGATGGTTAGATTTTCCCTTGTTGGAGATGGTCATTGCCCGACACTTGTGTGGCCTGAATGTTACTTGCCACTTGTTAGCCCAAGCCTGGATATTGTCCAGGTCTTGCTACATTTGGACATGGACTGCTTCAGTACCTGCGCAGTCACGAATGGTGCCAAACATTCTTCAATCATCAGCGAACATCCCCACTTCTGACCTTATGATGGAAGGAAGGTCATTGATGAAGCAGCTGATGATGGTTGGGCCAAGGACACTACCCTGAGGAACTCCTGCAGTGATGTCCTGTAAATGAAATGACTGACCTCCAACAACCACAACCGACTTCCTTTGTATAAGGTATTACTTCAGTCAGCAGAGAGTTTTCCCTCTAATTCCCATTGACTCCAGTTTTGTTAGGGCTGCTTGATGTCTCCCTTAGTCAAATGCTGCCTTGATGTCAAGGGCAGTCACTCTCACCTCACCTCGGGAGTTCAGCTCTTTTGAACCAAGGCTGTAATGAGGTCAGGAGCTGAGTGATGCCCAGTTTGGGTTCCGCCATGGCCAGTGAGCAGGTTATTGCTAAGCAAGTGCCTTTTTATAGCACCGTTGATGACCCCTTCCGTTAGTTAACTGATAATCGTGTGTAGACTGATGGGGGAGTAATTGGCCTGGTTGGATTTCTCCTTTTTGTGTACAGGACATGCTTAGACACTTTTCCACATAATCGGGTAGATGCCAGTATTGTAGCTATACTGGAACAGCTTGGTTAGGGGTGGGACAAGTTCTGAAGTACGAGCCTTCAGTACTATTGTCGGAACATTGTCAGGGCCCATAGCCTTTGCACTATCTGCCTTCAGTCATTTCTTGATATCACATGGAGTGAATCAAATTAGCTGAAGGCTGGCATCTGTGATGCTGGGGGCCTCTGGAGGAGGCTGAGAAGGATCATCCACTCTGCCCTTCTGGCTGAAGATTGATGCAAACGCTTCAGCCTTATCTTTTGCACTGCTGTGCTGGGCTCTTCCATCATTGAGGTTGGGGATATTAGTGGAGCTTCCTCTTCCAATGAGTTGTTTAATTATCCACCACCATTCATGATTGGATGTGGCAGGACTGCAGAGCTTAGATCTGGTTCTGGGATTGCTTAGCTCTGACTATCATTAGCTGCTAATGCTTTTTGGTACACAAGTAGTCCTGTGTTATAATTTGGTTGACACCACATTTTCAGGTATGCCTGGTGCTGCTCCTTGCATGCACTCCTGCACTCTTCATTGAACCAGGGTTGACCCCCTAGCTTGATGGTAATGGTAGAGTGGGGGATATGACGAGCTATGAGGTTACAGATTGTGTTCAAGTACAATTCTGCTGCTGCTGATGGGCCACAGCACCTCATGGATGCCCAGTCTTGAGTTGCTAGCTCTGTTCGAAATCTATCCCATTTAGCACGGTGACAGTGCTACACAACATGATGGAGGGTATCCTCAATGTGAAGGCAGGACTTCGTCTCCACAACGACTGTGCGGCGGTCCTACCGATACTGCCTTGGACAGATGCATCTGTGGCAGGTAGTTTGGTGAGGATGAGGTCAGGTATGTTTTTCCCTCTTTATGGTTCACTCACCACCTGCTGCAGACCTAGTCGAGCAGCTATGTCCTTTAGTACTCGGCCAGCTCGGTCAGTAGTGGTGCTACTGAGCCACTCTTGGTGATGGACATTGAAGTCCCCCACCCAGAGTACATTCTGCACTGTTGCCACCCTCAGTGCTTCCTCCAAGTAATATTCAACATGGAGGAGCACTGATTCATCAGCTGAGGGAGGGCAGTATGTGGTAATCAATAGGAAGTTTCCTTGCCTATGTTTGACCTGATGCCATGAGACTGCATGGGGTCCAGATGCGATGTTGAAGACTCCCAGGGCCACTTCCTCCCGACTGTATACCACTGTGCCGCCACCTCTGCTGGGTGTGTCCTGTCGGTGGGACAGGACATACCCAGAGATGGTGATGGTGGTGTCTGGGACATTATCTGTATGGCATGATTGCATGAGGATGACTATGTCAGGCTGTTGCATGACTGGTCTGTAAGACAACTCTTCCAATTTTGGCACTAGCTCCCAGCTGTTAGTAAGAAGGACTTTGTAAGGTTGACAGGGATGAGTTTGTCATTATTGCCTTCGTCGATGCCAGGCGGTCCGTCCGGTTTCCTCATTTATTTTTTGAGATTTTGTTGTGGTTTTATACAACTGAGTGGCTTGCTAGGCCATTTAAGAGTCAACCACATTACTCTGGGTCTGGAGTCATATGTCGGCCAGATCAGGTAAGGACGGCAGATTTCCTTCACAAAAGGGTATTTTTACAACAATTGACCATCTGACTTGGTGGGATTTGAACCCAGGTCCCTAGAGCATTACTCTGGGTCACTGGATTACTAGTCCAACCCGTACCATTACGAGATCTGGGAGAATTGTTCAACCACCTGCACATCACACTCTTAAACTCTTAAATTCTTAATTCCTTAAACTCTTGAACAGAGATTTATTTTTGTAGAAATAGTTTTCGCAACTACCCTAACGTATTTGTATTTTCACTCTTAATATATGTAATGTTATCTTGAAAAAAAAGTGGGATGTTGTGGTATCGTTTTTAAAGAGAATATGCTAATGAGTAAGGAGCCAGGATGCAAACAATGTGACCAGCAGACCTTGCTCTCAGGAGCTTTCAGTTTAGCTAGCAGCATGCGGTGTGAAGGAGTTGCTGCTGTATTTTCCTATTAACAACAGTTGTTGAATCTTTACAGTAAATCTGTCTGCTGAGTAATGCTGTACTACACCGTCAAACAAGCCAAACTTTAGTTCACCAGTTGTGTGTGTGATTGGTAAGTTGGTATTAAGCAAACATAGAAATAAAACAGTAGGCACAACAACAATTAGGAAAGCAAATGGCATGTTGGCCTTTATTCAAGGGGATTAGAGTACAAGAATAAAAAAATCTTGCTACAATTGTACAGGGCTTTGGTGAGACAACACCTGAAGTACTAAGTATAGTTTTGGTCTCCAACTTTAAGGAAAGATAAAAACAAAAAGCTAAAAGCTACTGCGGATGCTGGAAATCCAAAACAAAAACAGAATTACCTGGCAAAACTCAGCAGGTCTGGCAGCATCGGTGGAGAAGAAATCAGTTAACGTTTCGAGCCTTCATGGCCCTTCGGCAGAACTGAAGTTCTGTTCAGTTCTGCCGAAGGGCCATGAAGGCTCGAAACATTAACTGATTTCTTCTCCGCCGATGCTGCCAGACCTGCTGAGTTTTTCCAGGTAATTCTGTTTTTGTTTAAGGAAAGATATATTTGTATTAGAGGCAGTATATTGAAGGTTCATTAGATTGGTCCCTGGGATGAGAGGATTGTCCTATGCGGAGAGGCTGAATAAACTGTGTCTATATTTTCTGGAGTTTAGAAGAATGAAAGGTGATCTCATTCAAACATTCAAGATTATGAAGGGACTTGACAGGGTCAATACTGAGAGGTTGTTTCCCCTGGCTGGGGAATCTAGAACAAGGGGTTGCAGCCTAAGGCTAAGGGGATGATCGTTTGGGACTGAGGTGCGAAGAAATTTCTTCACTTGAAGGATTTTGAATCTGGAATTCTCTACCCTACAGGGTTATGGACTTGCCATCATTGAATATATTTAAGGCTGATAAAGACAGATTCTTAGTCCATCAGGGAATCAGGGGATGTGGACAGTGGGCAGGAAAGTGGCTTTGTAGCCCAAGGTCAGCTCTGGATCATATTGAATGGTGGACGATATGGTCTTCTCCTGCCCCTATTTTTTTAAGTTCTTAACACACTTTTGAATACTGACCACATTGCAATATTCTGCTTATCATATTTAACCAGTAGAACACATTTCCAATTGATGCACATTAGTCGAATCAGTATTTTTAATGGTTCTTCTATTTGCTTATTGTCTACTTCCAAACTGTCACTTTAAATATTTTATCAAAGGAGTGACCAAGAGATCTGAAGATCCTACTTAATAGTCAATTATGTCAAAATCCTATTTAAAAGATCTTATTTAACTGTAATTCGTGCATCATTTGTCATTGCTGTCAGGGGAATTCAGCATTTATGGTCAAAAACAGCAATAACTTGCATTTATATGGCACCTTTTAATAGTTAGTATTCCTCTGAAATAGCTTGGAATGGTTATCAACAAAATTTCATACCAAGTCACATAATGGTGTATTAGGACAGATAACCAAAACTTCGGTTAAAAATGCATGAGCATCTTAAAGAGAGAGAGGTGGAAAGATTTAGGGAAGGGATTCCAGAGCTCAGGGCCGCTGCAGTCAAAGGTATGGTTGCCAGTGGTGAAGTGTAGAAAACTGGGGATGTACAAGATCCCAGAATTGGAAGAAGGCAGAGATAACGGAAAATTTAGGGCTGGGGGAGATTACAGAGACAGGGAGGTATTTGAAAATAGGGGTAATAATTTTGAAATTACCAAGCATGGAGACAACGTATAGCAAGAAACACAGGTTGATGGGTGAATGGGGTGAGGTACAGATTAGGATATGGGCGGGAAAGTTTTGGATGACCTCAAGTTTATGGAGGGTGAAAGGTGGGAGGTCAGTCACATCTTGAGGTCGCAAAATCATGAATGAAAGTTACAGCAAATGCACTGAGGCAGGGGTGGTGACAAACAATATTACTGAGGTGGACATAGGTAGTGTTGTTGATGAAGATGATGTGGGGTTGGAAAGTTCCAGTAGAAAATAGGATGCTGAGGCTGCAAACATTATTGTTCAACCCGGACAGTGACCAGGGAGATAGAATCCATGGCTAGGGAACAGAGTTTGTGGTGGGAACCTAGGGCAATGACTAAGATCTTTCTAATATTTAGTTGGGAGGAAATTTCTGTTCATCCAGTACTAGATGTTGGACAAGCAACATGACAAATCAGAGGCAGTGCAGAGCTCCAGAGGGTTGGTGGTGAAGTGGAGCTAGATATAATCAGCATACATGTGGAACCTGATAGTGTGTTTTCAGAGTATGTCATAGAGGGGCAGCATGTAGATAAGAAAGAGGAGGGGGCCAAAGACAGGTTTTTGGGACAATCCTGAGGTAACACTGTGGGAGTGGGTAGGAGCCATTTAAGGTGATTCTCTGGCTACAGCTGCAGAGAGGTTGAGAAGGATGAGGGGGAATAGGTTACCACAGTTACAGTCACACAAGATGTCATTTATAAATGTAATAAGGACTGTTTCAGTGCTGTGGCAAGGTGGAAACTTGTTTAGACTGTTTAAAACATAGAACTGTGAAAAGATGCATGTGTAATTTGGAAAGCAATGGCATCGTTCAAGTACTTTGGAAAGGTGAAAAAGGACAGGGTAGTCATGCATAAGTCTTTTGATAAGGGTGGCGTTGATGGCAGAATCAATAGGGAGGGGGACAATACTTAAACAGAAGGAATGGTTAACAATATCAGCACCAGAGATTCAAGAAGGAAAATTCAGTGGTCAGCAGTTTTGTGGAAATAAGGAGGAGAAAAAGTCTCATGAACAGGGTGAGCTTTCGGAGATGGCATGAGGGCAGAAAGGAGAAAAACTAGAGAAAGATGTGAGTTTAGGGCTAGCGCACATGGAAACTTTAGAGGATGCTTGGCTTGGTGGCTTGGTGAATGGAAGGAAGCAGCAAAGGCAGCAGACCAATCTTAGTCATAAGGACGTCCATTAGCTGCCTGCACTTGTTACTGGGGTTGAGGATGGAAGAAGCAGAAGTATGGAAGAATGGTTTAAGAAAATGGTTTGCACTGGAGAAACTCATCCTAGCCCTGACCCTCCACCTTTAAGTTTCTTTCCTATCTTTCCTCATGCCCTTGCTTTGACCTTATCTTGTCCATGTGACCCATCTCCTGCTCCCTATTCCCACTAAACTGCCGATCACCCAACTTTCCCTCCAGGTTTCCATGTTAGCTGATACTTCTAATGGTTCTTCTTCTTCAGGTGTTCTTCTCCCTCCTTTAAATCTGCCATCATCGCCCCTCTCCTCATAGAACCAACTCTTCACACAACCGTCCTTGCAAACTACCACTCCATATCCAACCTCCTTTCCTCTTCTAAGTCCTTGAATGTGTTGACACCTGCCAAATAGGTCTACATCTTTCCCAGAACTCTGCGATCGAATCTCTACAAATGGATTTCTATCCCTGTAATAACGAAACGACTCTTATCAAATTTACAGAATATATCTCATCTGATTGGGACAGAGGTAAACTTTCCCATCTCATCCTTCTTGATGTGCCTGCAGCCTTTGACAGGGTTTATCACACCATCCTCCTCCAACATCTCTCCATTGTCCAGATGGATGGAACTGCTCTCGCCTGGTTCCATTCATAACTATCTAATCATAGAATGTTACTTGCAATGTCTTCTCTTCCTTTTTTTTCCTTTATTCTTTAATGGCATGTGAGTGTTGCTGGCAAGGCCAGCATTTGTTGCCCATTCCTAATTGGCCTGAAACTGAGCAGCTTGCTTGACTATTTCTAAGGGTAGTTAAGAGTCAACCACATAGCTATGGGTCTGGAGTCATTTGTAGGCCAGACCGGATAAGGATGGCAGATTTCCTTCCCTCAAGAGAATTTGTGAACCAGAAGGGTTTTTACAGCAATCAGTGATAGTTTTCGTGGTCATTATTACTGAGACTAGCTTTATATTCCAGATTTATTAATTAAATTCCACCAGCTGCCACAGTGGGATTTGAACCCATGTCTCCAATCTGGCCCTCTAGATAGAGCCCAGTGACAATTAACACTACACCACAACCTCTCCTTGGTGTGCTTGCACTATTAACTCATGACCCCCAAGGATCTAACATTAGTCGCCTTCTATTTCTCATCTATATGCTGCCCCTCAGTTACATCATCCCAAAGCACAATGTTAGTTTTTGTATGTACCCTGATTACACCACGCTCTACCTCACCAACTCTTGACATGTCCATTGTTGCTGAATTGTCAGACTGCTTATCCAACATCCAATACTGGGTGGACAGAAATCTTCTCCAATTATATATTGGGAAGATTGAAACCGTTGTTTTCACTCCCTGCTCCAAACTTGTTCCTCAATTACTAACTCCACCCTTCTCACTGGCAACATTGAGACTGTTTTTACCCTTCATGTTTGCTTTGATTCTGAGATGAGCTTCCTATGACATATTCAAGCCATCATTAAGACCTTCATAACTTTGCCTGACTTCGCCCCGGCACAGCTTGATTGCTGAAACCCTAATTTATGCCTTTGTTACCTCTAGACATTGCTAAATTCCTGACAGCTGGTTGTTGAAGTGGGAGACCAGAAGCCAATCTTTACTTGGTTTTATTCACAGAGTTAAACATTACAAATGTATAGCTCCTAACTTTACTCCAACACCAGTGTCAATAAGTGTCTCTTTATATGTGCTCAAGTAACCATCCCCCTCAATGCCCTCCACCTTTATATACTTAACAGTAAGTTTCCCAGGATTGAGAATTACAACTGACGGAATTCAATGTAAATCAAATAACTTTTATTAAAGAAAAAAGGGTTAAAAACAAACTTTAAATAAATCATGTAAATGATTTATCACTACTCAATGAAAACATATAGTTAGTCAGATTTCAAGTTGATTATGACCAATCTGACTAGGATCAATCTGCTTCCAGCAGCACTCCTCTTCTTGGTGGTCTTGCTTCCAATGACGTTGAAGGGCCCAGGAGGCCCTTTGGTTGCACATTATACGGTAGCTGCTCTGGAAGTATCCTCATGCATGATACTTCTTAGCTGTTTGATTGGTTCCCAGGATGCATTATCAGCTGTTGATTGGTTAGCATATTCCCAAGTTGTATTCCATTGGTTTAGCCATATAACTACTTCCTGTCTCGCCATGATTACCTGTCTGGTTTCAATCAGCCTCCACTGATTTCAACTAGATTGCTGTGATTAACAGTTCTATTCAATTCAAATTGTTTTATTCAATTCAGTTTTATAACTGCAATGCACAATTGTAATTAGCAAGCATCGCTGTATTGCACCCATTTGGCTTCCACATAACAAACACTGTTCTGAGCTCGCAGCCAGTCTATTGACCTTTTCCATATATCACTTTAATTTGTACAATTAACAGACATGATTATTCCAATGCAATCCTGGCAGATATCTCACATTTTATCCTCTAAACTTGAGATCATTCTCTGCTGCCCATCTCTTAACTCAGACCAAGTTCGGTTCATCTACCACTGCTGTGCTTGTTGAGCTACATTGGCTCCTAGTCAAGCAACATCTTGATTTTAAAATTCTCACCCTTGTTTTCAAATCTTTCTGTAATTATCTCAGTAATCTTCTCCAACCCCACAACCTTCTGAGATAAATGCACTCATAATTTTGGGTTCTTGAGCATCCCAGATTTCAATTGCTCCGCTTATTGGTGACTGCGCCTTTAGCTGTGTAGGACCTAAGCTTTGGAATTCCCTCCCTACATCTCTCCTCCTTCCACTTCCAGATTTTTTGGTTCCTTCAAGACACGCCTTAAAACCTATCTTTTTGACCAAGCTAAATGGTCATCTGATTTAACAGGCCAGAACTTCTGGGGAGTGGCAATCACAGTTGGATTGCCGCTCCACTCCTAATTACTTACACTGGAATGTAGCTGCACATTTCTCGCCTGACCTTCCGACTTGGACCAGGTGAGAATAGTGCAGTGCAGGGGGTTCCCGAGGCCTTCATTCAAGTGCAGTAGAGTTGAAGGTAAGGAAGTCACACTGTCTTTTTTACAGCACTAGTTGCCATAAAACAGATAAGTTTAAAGGTCCCATCCACTTTGAGAAGCCAGGGAGAAGATAAGCGTGTAAGGTAAGTGGCTAAGACAGGGGGAGACGGTGGTGGGAGGTGGAGGGGGGGTCATGCAGTCGGGAGATACGGGGGGGGTCGTGCAGTCAGTAGGTGGGGGTTTCGGGTGGTTGAGGGGGGTCATGTGGCCAGTGGGCATGGGGTGTTGGATGGTCGAGGGGGTAGGGGGTTTGGGTGGACATTGGTTGGGGGGGGTGGTTGTTGGGTGGTCAGTGGGCTGGAAGAATGGATTGGGGGGGTGTATGGTGGGTTTGGGGTGTTGGCTGGTGATTGGGAGGGTAGGATGTGTCCAGGGAGTCAGGCGGTCAGTGGGGGGGTGGTTGTCTGGTCAGTGGAGGAGGGGTTGTCGGGTGATCGGGTGGTCAGTGGGGTGGTAGGTTGGTTGGGGGAGGTCATGTGGTCAGTGGGGGGGGTAGGTAGGTTAGGGGAGATTGGGTTGGGGGGGGATGTCATTTGGTCAGTCGGGGTGGAAGTGTAGTCAGGATTGGGAGGGTGGGAGTTAGTTGGGGGAGGAGAGGAAGCCTGGGAAATGGGAGTTAGTTGAGGCGGTGGGGAGGGTAGTCAGGGTGGTGGGAAGGTGGGGGAGATGTAGTTGGGGGCGGAGGGAAGGGGTCAGCAGGGAAGCTGGGGAGTGGGAGGTAGTTGGAGGTGGGGGATGCAGTCAGGGGAGTGGAGGGTAGTCAGGGGTGTTAGCAGGGTAGTCGGTGGGTTGGGGAGGGTATTCAAGCAGTTGGGAGGGTAATTGGGTGTTAGTCGGGAGTTCTTGTGGGGGTGGGGTGGGATCAGGACTATAGGACCCAGGAGTTAGAAGTGGTTTTAATTCTTCTAATTAAAATTCTAATTCTTTTCCTGCAATCCTCGCATGGGGCCTGCGAAGGTTGGGGCAGTAGGTCCCCATCACATCTCCTGGCTACCTTTCAGGTACAATCCTCCACAGATCGGATGTTATGGGCCAACATCTCCTTACGTGGTACAGTGTCATAATTTGTTTTATAATGCTCCTGAAATCCTACTGGTTAGCATCAAAGACTTTAAGAAACAGCAATGTTTTGTTCATTCCCCCCGCTGAAACATTTTCATTCTGTGTCTTGATTGTGACATAGACTTCCTAAACGCCTCAGAACTTTGAATCTTTTAAAAACTATTAAAGAGTCAAAAAAGCATAATATCACATCAGAGTCATTCTCCTGTTCACAGTACAGTTGACATTCAAGTCCCAAATGTGGCCAAGGCACACTGCAGAGAGTAAACTCAGCCCTCACTACAGGTTACCCACTTCTAAAGGCAATTGGAGAACAGTCAAATTGCGCAAAGTCTGCTTTGAAAGCACTTTCGATTGGGCTATTAATGTGACAACACACTTTTGAATATTTTGGTGGTCTACTAGCACCCAGTCTCAATCTCTAACATCTCAATTCCTCATCAACTTGTTTTCACAGCAATGAATCACTCCAAATCTGGTTGGGTAATCGTAAGCGATATCAAGGGCCACAAAAACTTCAGTGATTCCAATTTGTATTTGACCATTCAGATAGATTATTTCTCAATGATGACAATTGCTTGACAGCACTTCACACTCAGCCCTATTTACACTTGTCATGGCTGTGAGTACCACAGATTAAAGTCAGAGAAGAATGCAAATAAGTTTACAGATTTCAATTAATGCAGACAAGATGAACTTTTCTGTACATTTTCTGAGACAGTGCTGATTAAATTTTTAATACAATGTAGTGTTTTAATTAATTTGATCTCATCCTCTGTGCTTACGTAAATTATTCTACAATGTTCAATAACATTAGCAGACTGGGCTAAATCAAGGACAGGCCAATGATATCAAGTTATTGACTTAGATGTCTCTGTGAAGATGAATCCAATTGCAGAAGGGCACTAAAATGAACAAATTGTCATTAACACGTAGAAGCATCCAACATTCTTGTAGTATAAAGGGTTAATGTTAAATTTGTAAATTATAATCTACGTCATCAGTGACAAAAGATCACACGATAATAGAGCATGGAGAGAGATAATTCCATGTAGAGAATTGTGCAGATACTACCTTGTAAATAGTTGGCATAGTGTTAAATAAAAGATGGAGTTTGCCAACAGTATCTTCCAGCCTTATCAATAAGTCCAGGACCAAGACTACCAATTACAAGACCAAAAACAACAATAATAAACAATAACAGATAGCGGCAAGGTTAACCACGACATAAGGAGCAACAAATGAAGTGCTCAACAAATGAAGGAGCAGCAAGGGACCCAACTGCAGGGCAAGTGAAAATGTTCAACCGTATTCCAGAAGAAGCAACAGTGAAAATGAAGAGATTGAAAAAGTCCCACCTCTACCGGAGTGCTTTGACAATATGGAAGGCCTGGATCAAGCTGAAAAGTAGTAGAACTGGCATTGCAGGTTTACAGAATAACATCGGGACTAGCAGAAAAGACTAACAAGGAGCAGGTTACCTTACCACACATCATTGGCAGCTATGGTCAGACAGGTCATAAACAAAGACACAGCATCGTATGAAGAAGTCATTAAAGCCTTCCATACTTATTTTAATCTTTGCAAAGTCACCATTACAGAGCAAGCAAAATTTAATAGGTGCACCCAAAGACCAGGAGAGAGGATAGATTCCTTTATTAATGAGCTGTATCGATTAGCAGAAAATTATGAATGCAGAGCACTGAAAGACGAATTAATGAGAAATTGTATTGTCATGGGAGTCTTAGCAGAGACACATTTTGTTGCAGGAAGACTTGACCCTATCAAAAGTGATACAGATAACAAAGCAGGCAGAAGACAAAAAGCAAAACAAAAGTTTGATTCTGGATTAAAAATAAATCCTGTGGAGAAAACAAGCTGATACAGTCCAGTTTATAACACAAAAAATTGCAGCACACCTAACCACAAATAGAGAAAAAGAGAAGGTGGTCGCCATTATTCAGTATTCTCATTGTGGAGGGAAAAGGTTGCATTGGCACAAAGAATACCCTGCCAAAAATGCAGAGTCCCATTCCTGCCATCAGTGTGTCACAGCAAACATTTTTTAACTAAACAGTTAAAGAAGAAACAGCTTAAGATCATGTACTGTCCTGGAAATTGAAAACATACAAGAAACTGAAAAAAAAAGAAGCAAAGTACCATTCTTGGGAGAAGTCAAAGGAGCAAATAGGGATTATTGGAGTGCAGCTATTATGGTTAATGGACATAAAACAAACTTCAAGTTAGACACTGGAGCAGGGGTTTCAATTCTGTCAGATACAGAGAAGTGGTTAAAACCAGAGATACTTCAGCTATCAATCATAAGACTCCATGGTCCAGGAGGCATTCAGCTGAAAGCCAAGGTGCAGTTGACTACAGTACTCCAGCATAAAGACAATGAATCAAAGAAACATTGTATGTTATTCAAAATCAAGAACGCTCACTATTAAGCTAGAAAGCTTACATACAAAACCCAGTGGAAGCCAGACAGAAGATTTCCCTGGGAACAGCAGGTGAAGGAACCAGATGAATACGTCCAAGGCAAGCAGCAAACAACAGCAGATGCTGGGAGGCAAAAAACAGGAAACTATAGACCAGTTAGCTTGACTTCTGTCGTGGGGAAGTTATTAGAATCGATCATTAAGGAGGTTATAGCTGGGCACTTAGGAAAGCTCAAGGCAATCGGGAAGAGTCAGCATAGTTTTGTGAAAGGAAAATCATGTTTAAACAATTTATTGGAGTATTTTTTGAAGGAGTAACATGCGCAGTGGATAAAGAGGAGCCTGTAGACGTACTGTACTTGGATTTCCAGAAGGCATTTGATAAGGTGCCACATCAAAGATTATTATGGAAAATAAAAGCACATGGTATAGGGCATGGATAGAAGATTGGCTGGCTGGTAGAAAGCAGAGAGTATGCATAAATGGATCTTTTTCTGATTGTCAAGATGTGACGAGTGGAGTCCCACAGGGGTTTGTACTGGGGCCTCAACTTTTTACAATTTACATTAATGACTTAGATGAGGGGAGTGAAGACATGGTAGCTAAATTTGCAGATGACACAAAGACAGGTAGGAAAGTATGTTGTGAAAAGGACATGAGGAGGTTGCAGATGGATATAGATAGGTTGAGTGAGTGGGAAAAGATCTGGCAAATGGAGTTTAATGTGGGAAAATGTGAAGTTGTTCACTTTAGCCAGAAGAACAAAAAGAGAAGAGTATTACTTAAATGGAGAACGGCTGCATAATTCTGAAGTGCAGAGGGATCTAGTTGTTCTAGTCGATGAGTCACAAAAAAGTTAGTATGTAGGTACAGCAAGTAATTCAGAAAGCTAACAGAGGAATTGAACATAAAAGTAAGGATGTTATGCTTCAGTTATACAGGGCATTGGTGAGACCGCACCTTGAATACTGTATACAGTTTTAGTTTCCTTATTTAAAGTGTGTAAATGCATTGGAGGCGGTTCAAAGGAGGTTTGCTAGATTGATATCTGGATTGAGCAGGTCGTCTTATGACAAAAGGTTGGACAGACTGGGCTTGTTTCCACTGGAGTTTATAAGAGTGAGGGGTGATTTGATTGAAGTATACACGATCTTGAACGGCCTTGACAAGGTGGACGTCGAAAGGATGTTTCCTCTTGTACAAGTCCAGAACTAGGGGGCACTGTTTTAAAATTAGGGGTCGCCCTTTAAGGACAGAGATGAGGAGAAATCTTTCCTCTCAGAAGGTTGTGCGACTTTGGAACTCTCTGCCTTGTTAGGCAAGGGAATCAAAGCATATCAGTCATGATCTTATTGAATGGCGGAGCAGGCTCTAAGGGCCGAATGGCCTACTTCTGCTCCTATTTCGTATATTCATATGTACGTTTGTATCTCAGCATGCTCATTAAAATTCTAACAGATCGGAATCATTCACCCCTGCCAAATCTTCTTCCCTACCAAAGGGAATTTACGCCGTTCCATTACTCGACTTCACAAACGTGGCAACCTGGTGAGGGAGAATTTTAGAGCACTCACCTCACACCCAACGCTGCCCACACCACTGGAGCTGACCGAAGGTATGGTGCACATGGAAGACATGAAGGGGCAGTGGGGTGGGGCGGGGGAAAGAGAAGAGATTCGGGAGGGGGTTGCGGTCCGCAGGAAGTGAAGTTGGTGGGAGGAAGACACAAATGGGGGATGGGGTGGAGTGAGGGGGGAAAGAAGGCATGAAGGGGAAGTTGGGGAAGTTTGGCCAGTGGGTGGGGCCAGCGTGTTTCAGAGGGAGTGGTTGTTTGAGTCAGTGTTGAAACCCTGGGAGGAAAGCTGAGGGTGCTGATGATAAGATTGGAAGGTGACTGTCAGAGGGGGAAGTGGGATGCAGTAGGGTGGTAGGGTCAATGTTTGGGTATGGTGGGTGTAGTTTTCACCCGGAGGATTATTAAGGGGGACAAGGATGGTGGTACAAATTACGGGAGTGGAGTGGATCAGGATGGACATAGGAACAGTGACTAGTATGGGCTCAGCGAGGAGGGAAGGCATATCCAAGTTGACAGTGATAGGGTCCAGGGTGATGGGGATAAGCTCAAGGGTTACTGAGGGGAGCGTGAAAGTGACATTGGGGGAAGGGATCAATGGTGATGGGGGAAGTTGGTGGGTGATCGGAGGAGGGGAAAAGGTGGTGAGAACAGTCTGATACGTGACAAACACCATCCTGAGACAGAGGCAGCTTAACACCAAGATAACACCCTTGATGTCCAACTGCAAAAAATTGAGGCTGGGGGAGGGTCTTCTCGGGCGGATAGAACTAAAGATCAGCAAAACTGGACAAATAAAGGGAAACTTGAATAATCATGTGGAGGCTATGAGAGCTTTCTCATTTGCAAATCTTCACTGTCTGTGAAGGCCACACGGCAGCATGTCTGGCCCAGAGGGTTCTCATTACAATGAGATCCAGGCAAGGTGCAGAGCTGCTGTTCACTCTGAGTCATTTGTCATCAGCTCCAGTCAGAGTTAGGGAGGGAGGGGGATGCCTACAAAGGGCATGCAGGTGAATGGCAGTCAATTTGCAACTGCAAACTCCTCCTCCCTCGTGTGGTTAGTCTTTCTATTATTCCAAGGTCTCACAATAGAGTCTCGAGGACAGTGGAGGTAAGTAGAATACTGAGTGGGAGGGCTCTCACACATGACAGTCATCGCCCTTGTCAAAGACGCTTGTCTCCATACGCAGCCATGCATTGGTGGGGGGAGGAATGAATCCAGGGCATTTCCAATCAGTGTAAGCTAACATGCATTTACAAATGTCAAAATTATATACAATGCTTGTACACCTGTGCCACCCATGTTAACTCAAAACCTCTTGGCTTTCCTCACTCTACCACTTTGGATGCATACCTGACATGTTCAGCAAAGGTGGAGGCACCTGCTATCATGCCCTCTTGTCTGTGATAACTTCGGTAGATGTCCACTGGAGGTCCGGAGCCTGGGAGAGGCCTGGCCAGCTTTAGGTCTCCTGCTCAGGGGCAGGTCCACCCTCCAAAACCTCAGAAGCTGGAGCTGATGGGGTCACAGTCAGAGGCGATTGGGAATGTATGGACATTCTTGGAGTGTCCTACTGCCATCCTCAACGGCCTGGAGGAGATGCTCCAGGGAGGCATCACTAAACCATGGGGCAGGAGCTTGCTCCTGCTGCTGCTCATCTTTGTTCTAGGCTCCTTGCACCATTAATGATTGGCAGTATGTATCACGTACAAGATGCACTGCAACAAGTTACCAAGGCTCCTTCAACAGCACCTTCCAACCCCCCAGGCTCTACCAGCCAGAAGGACAAGGGCAGCAGATGCATGGGGACAGCACCACCACCTGCAAGTTGCCCTTTTCTTCACCCCATGGCTATGCCATCACTGTGGCTAGGACACAATCCTGCAGTTGTCTTGCTAACAGCACACTACATGGATGGTAGCAGTTCAATAAGGCAGCGGCCTACCAACCTCTCAAGGGCATTTAGGGATGAGCAACAGAAATGCTAGCCTTGGCAGTGATGCACGCATCCCATGACAAACACAAAATGAGTGGTGATGTGAGTTGGAAGAAGAGGGTCCACTTACCCTAGTGGAACTAATGAGATCGTTCATCCATATCCTGCGCTACAGGGCAGTTCACCCCTGGATTCCAATGGTGTTGACCACCCTGGCGACTTCCTCCCAGGCCATCGTGGTCAGTCGGGTGGGCTTCCTGCTGCCATCCTCAATGGCCTGGAGAAGATGCTCCAGGGAGGCATCGCTAAACCCTGGGACAGGAGCTTGCTCCTTCTGCTGCTAGTCTTTGGTTCCAGGGTCCTGGCACCATTAATGATTGGCTGTCCAGATGCCTTTTTAAATGTAGTGCCAAACACACAACAGCGGGACGGGTGCACAGTGTGATTGTAGAGATGGTTCTCAACGAGATTAAGCTAAACAATTGTAGGTTTTTTTATAGCATCTTACATAGTAACAATCACTGCACTTTAAAGGTAATTTGTTGGCTCTGGAGCATTCTGAGATGAACTGAAGACATTATTAGGAACCATATAAATGCAAGGTATGTATTCTTTAATCTTTACAAAAATGTTTTTATTCTTTATGAAAAGACATGAAGGCAAAGCTGAAGACTGCCACCTTAATGGGCATTGGAGTGCTGCAAGGATCAGTTCTGGGGCTTCAGTTATTTACAATCTATACTAATGACTTATATGAAGAGACAGGGAATAATGTATCTAAGTTTGCTGATGATATCAAGCTAAGTGTAAAAGTGAGCTGTGGGGAGGGCACAGGGTGGCTGCAAAGAGATATAGACAGGTTAAATGAGTGGGCAACAAAATGGCCGATGGAATATAATGTAGGGAAGTGTGAAGTTATTCATGTTGGTCATAAGAATAGAAAAGCAGAATTTTTTTAAAAGGAGAGAAACTTGTAAGTGTTGATGTTCAAAGAGATTTGGGTGTGCTTGTACAAGGAATGCAAAAAGTTAGCATGCAAATACAGCAAGCGATCAGTAAGACATATGGCACATTAGCCTTTATTGCAAGGGGATTGGAGTACAGGAATATAGAAGTTTTGCTACAATTCTACAGGTTTTGATGAGACCACTTTTGGAGAATTGTGTGCAGTTTTGGTCTCCACATTTAAGAAGGGGTATACTTGTATTGGAGGTGGTACAGGAAAAGTTCACTAAATTGGTCCCTGGGATGAAGGGGTTGTCCTATGATGAGAAGCAGAGTAAATTGGGCCTATGTTCTCTGGAGTTTAGAAGAATGAAAGGCAATCTTATTGAAACACATAAGATTCTGAAAAGGCTTAATAGGGTGGACGCTGAGAAATGGTTTCAGCTGGTCGGCGAATCTAAAACAAGGGACACAGTCTCAGGATAAGGGGACAATCAGTTAGGGCTGAGATGGATGAGGAGAAATTACTTTACTCCAAGGTTTGTGAACCATTTACTCCAGAGGGTTGTGGATGCTCCATCATTGAATACATTTAAGGCTGGGATAGACAAATTTTTTGGTCTCTCAGGGAATCAAAGGATATGGGGAGTGGGCAGAAAAGTGGAGCTGAAAAACCAAGATCAGCCATGATCATACTGAATGGCAGAGCAGGCTTGACAGGACATGTGGTCTACTGTTTTTTATGTTCTTTCTTGGAAGGCAAAGGAGTGTTTTAAGTCAGAATAAACCTTCATGTAACTTCAAACCCAACTACTTCAGATTTTAATGAAGGCGGGAAGACGAGCTTGGAGATCAGTCCACTCTCAGTCATTGGAACATTTTAAGGAGGCTTTGCGTCTCCATATTAACAAGGTTTTCTATATTTAACTCATGTTGACTATTTTTCCCTGTCCTCAGGTGGATCCATAAGTGTCTTTATAGCATAGCAGTAATCTTTCCTCCAGGCCCAACAAATTAACTTGTAAACTATCCACTTCCATGATCATCCCCACTCAGTTAAAACTGCAGCACAACTGGGATTCCCATGCTTCTAGGTTTCCTATCCATAACTTTTCCATCTTGCTCAGACAACATGAAATACCTTTAATTCTGCTTGCACTATTTTTTCCCATATTCCCATATGTGCCACCCACTTTGTCCAATAGGATGTTATTTATTGGTTACATGGAAACATTCCCCCCATCCCTGTGTATTATATTGGCATAACTAATAGGCCAATTTTTGTCAATCAAAATCGAGGGTTAGAAAACTACTTCATAGATGTGTTTTTATTTCTTAAACCAAGGAAAAATATGTACAATTAGAAGTGGCTATAGACTCTTAGGGCATAAGGATGAGTAAAGTTGTCCTGACTGCTCAAAACATTAAGGATCCACATAACTTTACTGCCATGAATAAAAATATAATCAACACAGCAGTGATCTCACCAAAGATATCAGATGTTAAACTTTAACCACCAGAGTGAAGCCTGATTGGATTAAGATTATTTGATTCCTTTCCAAACTTGGAATCAATTCAGACCAGCAAGTTCATAATAAACATTATGAAGTTTGTAAGATATTTTAATCTATTTGGGAATTTCTATTCATGTTACCACATACTCACTGATGGCACATGTCTCCTTGCTACATGACTAGAAATATCAAACTAATGAGTAAGAACCTGAGCAGGAAGAGGACATACAGGAGGACATACAGGAACCTATATTGATATACTGCCTTTCACAACCACCAGATATCCAAAGGGCTTCACAGTCCATTAAGTATTTTTGAACTGTAGTCAGTGTTTTAATGTAGAAAACACAGCAGCCAATTTGTACACAGCATGCTCCCACAAACAGCAATATGATAATGATCAGTTTATCTGTTGTTGTGCTATTGATTGAGAGATAAATATTGGCCAGGACATTGGGGATAGCTCACCTGCTCTTCAAAATACTGCCATGGGATATTTTACTTTCACCTCACCTGAGCAGTCTGAAAGATGGCACATCCGACATTGCAGCCCTCCTTCAGTATTGCACTGGAGTATCAACCTTGATATTTTGTGCTCAAGTCCTGGAATGGAAAATAAACCCACAACCTTTTGACTCAAGAGGTGAAAGCACTGCTAACCGAGTCATGGCAGACACTCTAACTCAATGGGCTTAATTTTCTGGTCCTATGTGGTGAGCGGGGGACAAAAACATCAGCACCACCCTGCGTTCCCATTTCCCAACATTGTTCCCGGTGTCAGTGAGTTTCACCAGGGTGGAGGGAGGGTGGCCCTGAGATTCCCTAGATCAGGAGGGACAGTAACGCAGTAGTAATGATACTGGACCTGTAAACTAGAGGGCTCCATAAGAGATGATTTCCGAGTTTTGGAACTTGATCAGCAGCTGGTGTCAATGTGGCGCATCCGTGCAGTTAAGAGCTTCGTGGATGGCACATTTAGAGATGTAGATACTCTGTAGCTTGAGAGTACGAAGGGAGAGTGGGAATGGGTGACCACCAGACAGTCAAGGAGAAACAGGCAGGTAGGACAGGAGTCCCCTGAGTGCATCCCACTCTCCCAACCAATAT
Source organism: Cetorhinus maximus (assembly GCF_964194155.1). Lineage (NCBI taxonomy): Eukaryota > Metazoa > Chordata > Chondrichthyes > Lamniformes > Cetorhinidae > Cetorhinus > Cetorhinus maximus. The sequence continues at coordinate 152,616,321 of NC_135880.1, read as the reverse complement.
TCAGTTCTGAATGCAGATGATAGTGCATCTGGGAAGTGCAGCCAGAGCCAAGCCCATAACACCACAGTTGGTTCAGCTGTACAATGGGGTACAAGGAAGACTGAAAGAATATTAGTATATGGGTGGTTTGATAGTTAGGGGAATAGAAAGGTGCTTCTGCAGCTGCAAATGCGAATCAAGGATGACCTGTTGCCTTCCTGGTGCCAGGATCAAGGATGTCACTAAGCCATTCCAGGGCACCCTGAGGGGGAGGGTGAAAAGCCAGCAGTGGTGGCCCACATTGGTATGAATGACATAGGCAGAAAGAGGGATATGGGTCCTGCAGTCAGAACTTAGGGAGTTAGGCAGGAAATTAGCAAGCAGGAACACAAAGGTAGTAATCTCCAGATTACTCCCCATACCACTCGCAAGTCAGTATAGAGATAGGAGGATAAAGTAGATGAATGCATGGCTGGAAAGATGGTGCAAGGGGAAGGGCTTTAGATTCTTGGGACATTGGGACCAGCTCTGGGGGAGATGTGACCTGTACAGGCCGGATGGGTTGCACCTAAATAAAGCTGGGACTGAGTTCCTTGTGGTGGCAATTGCTATTGGGGGCGGTTTAAACAAACTGGGCAGGGATTTGGGAACCAGGAGAAAATATTAGAAAGGAATACCAAGCTGCACAGAATGCTGGGAGTAATAGATACATTAACTTACTATCCTTATTTTAATGCTAAGTTAATGGGTGAGGTTAAGTTAATGGGTGAGGTCAGAGTAAGAGAAAAAGTAATAAAGTCTTTGTCCATATTTGAACCAAGGCTGTAATGAGATCAGGAGCTGAGTGGCCCTGACAGAACCCAAACAGAGCGCCAGCAAGCAGGATATTGCTGAGCAAGTACCACTTGATAGCGCTGTTGATGATCTCTTCCATCACTTTACTGATCGAGAGTTGACAGATGGGGCGATAATTGGCTGAGTTGAACTTGTCAGGCTTTTTGTGTACAGGACATACCTGGGCAATGTTCCACTTTGCCGGGTAGATGCCAGTGTTGTAGCTGCACTGGAACAGCTTGGCTAGTGACATGGCTAATTCTGGAGCACAAGTCTTCAGTACTATTGCTAGAATATTGTCAGGGCCCATAGCCTTTGCAGTATCCAGTGTCTTCAGCCGTTTCTTGATATCATGTGGAGTGAATCAAATTGGTTGAAGGCTGGTATCTGTGATGCTGCAAACCTCCGGAGGAGGCTGAGATGGATCATCCACTCAGCAATTTTGGCTGAAGATTGTTGTAAATGCTTCAGCTTTATCTTTTGCACTGATGTGCTGGGCTCCCCCATCATTGAGGATGGGGATAATTGTGGCGCCTCCTCCTCCAGTGTGTTGTTTAATTGTCCACCACCATTCACAACTGGATGTGGCAGTATTGCAGAGCTTAGATCTAATTTTTTGGTTATGGGATCGCTTAGCTCAGTCTATTGTATGTTGCTGTTTGACATGCAAGTAGTCCTGAGTTGTAGCTTCACCAGGTTGACACCTCATTTTTAGGTATGCCCGATGCTGCTCCTGGCTAGATGGTAATGGTAGAGTGGGGGATATGTCGGGCCATGAGATTACAGGTTGTGGTTGAGCACAATTCTGCTGCTGATGGCCCACAGCACCTCATGGATGCCCAGTCTTGATTTGCTAGATCGATTCAAAATCTTTCCCATTTAGCACAGTAGTAGTGCCACATAACACAATGGAGGGTATCCTGAATGTAAAGTAAGGACTTCATCTCCATAAGGACTGTGCAGTGGTCACTCCTACTGATACTGTCATGGACAGATGCATCTGTGGTGGGTAGATTAGTGAGGGTGAGGTCAAGTATGTTTTACCCTCTTGTTGGTTCCCTCACCACCTGCTGCAGACTCAGACAGACAGCTACGTCGTTTCCGCCAGCTTGGTCAGTAGTTGTACTACTGTCACCCTTGGTTATGGACTTTGAAGTGCCCCACCCAGAGTACCTTCTGTGCCTTTCCACCCTTAGTGCTTCCTCCAAGTGGTGTTTAACATGGAGGAGTACGGATTCATCAGCTGAGGTTGGTGGGGGACAGGGAGGGCATGGTACATGGTAATCAGCAGAAGATTTCCTTGCCCATGTTTGACCTGATGCCATGAGACTTCATGGGATCTGAAGTCAATGTTGAGGACTCCTAGGGCAACTCTCTCCTGACTGTATACCACTGTACCCCCACCTCTCCTGCGTCGCTCCTGCCGGTGGGACAAGACATACCCAGGGATGGTGTTGGTGGTGTGTGGGACATTATCTGTAAGGTATGATTCCGTGAGGATGATTATGGCAGGCTGTTGCTTGACTAGCCTGTGAGACAACTTCTCCCAGATGTTAGTAAGCAGAATCAACAGGGCTGTGTTTGACATGGTCATTTCTGGTACCTAACTCAATGACGGGTGATCCAGCCCGTTCCATTCCTTATGGACTTTCTAGCAGTTTGATACAACTGAATGGCTTACTAGGCCATTTCAGAAGCCACTTAAGAGTCAACCACATTGCTGTGGGCCTGGAGTCTCAAATAGGCCAAACCAGCTAAGGGTGGCTGATTTCCTTCCCTAATGGGCAGTTAGTGGACCAGGTGGGTTTTTTTTTAAATGACAATTGACAATGGTTTCATAGTCATCATTAGACTTTTAATTCCAGGTTTTTATTGATTGAATTCAAGTTCCCCCTTTGCAGTGGTAGGATTCAAACCTGGGGATCCCAGACGATTACCCTTGGTCTCTGGATTACTAGTCCAGTGACAACACCACTATGCCACTGACTCCGCCTTTGATATACTATTTGCACTTTAAGCTGATAAGGCATCAGGTCTGGATGAAATGCATCCAAGGATACTGAGGGAAGTGAGAATGGAAATTGCAGAGGGAATGGCAATAATTTTTCAGTATTCTTTAGCCTCAAGGGTGATGCCAGAGGACTGGTGAATTTCAAATGTTTCACCCTTGTTCAACAAGTGTTGAAAGATAAGCCCAGCAACTACAGGCCAACAGTTTAACTTCAGTGGTAGGGTAACTTCTAGAAACAATAATCTAGGACAAAATTAATAGTCACATGGACAAATTTGGTTTAAGGAAAGCCAGCATGTATTTCTTAAAGGAAAATCGTGTTTAACTAACTTGCTGGAGTTTTCTGAAGAGATAACAGAGAGGGTTCATGAGGGAAATGCTATTGATGGTGTACATAGACTTCCAAAAGGCATCTGTTACAGTGCCACACAACAGACTGGTGAGCAAAGTTATAGCTCATGGACTAAAAGGGACAGTAACAACATGGATATGAAATTGGCAGAATGACAGTGGTTAATGAATGTTTTTTGTGTTGCAGGGAGGTTTGTAGTGGAGTTCCCCACAGGTCAATGTTGAGACCCTTGGTTTTCCTGATATATATTAATGACCCAGACCTTGGTGTTCAAGGCACAATTTCAAAGTTTGCGATTGATATGAAACTTGGAAGCATTGTTAACTATGAACAGGATAGTGTAGAACTTCACTGAGTCTACAAAACGGTGTAGATAGGATAAATGAGTGAGCAAAAAGATGGTGGATGGAGTACAATGTGGGATAATGTGAACTTGTCCACTTTGGCAGGAAAAATATAAAAAGCAGTGTACTATTTAAATGGAGATAGAATGCAGAACTTGATAACACAGAGGGAGCTGGGTGTCCTGATACATGAATCACAAAAAGTTAGCATACAGGCACAGCAAGTGATTAAGGTGGTAAATGGATGTTGGCATTTATTGCAAGGGGACTGGAATATAAAAGTAGGGAGGGTTTATTGTACAGGACCTTGTTGAGACCACATGTGTACAGTTTTGGACTCCTTATTTGAAAAAGGATATAATTACATTGAAAACAGTTCAAAGAAGGTTCACTTGTTTCATTCCTGGGATGAAGGGCTTATCTTATGAAGAAATGAGAGTTGATCTTATTGAAACATGTAAGATCCTGAGGACACCTGAGAGGGTGGATACCGGGCAGATATTTCCTCTTGCGATAGAGACTAGAACTAGAGGTCACAATATAAAAATGTGTCCTCCCTTTTAAGAAGCAGATGAGGATTTTTTTTTTTCCTCTCAAAGGGTCGTTAGTTCTTTAGTTCATTAGTTAGATCCTCAATTCTCTTCCACCGTGGAGGCTGGGTTATGGAATTCATTCAAGGCTGAGTTAGATAGATTTTTGATAGACAAGGGAACCAAGAGTTATGGGGAGCCCAAGGAAGGTGACGTTGAGACCACAATCGGATCAGTCATAATCTTATCAAATGGTGGAGCTGGCTTGAAGGGCCGAATGGCCTACTCCTCCTGTTCCTAAATCCTATGTTCCTATGTTCCCCCTGTTTTGATTGCTATTCGATGGGTTGGTATTGATCCTCTTCCTGCTCCGTTTGTTCTGTGATTGATTGGTATTGATCCTTTTCCTGCTCCAGTTACTATGCAATGAGTTTGGTGCCTCTCCTGCTGCTTGGTTTGTTATTCGATTATTTGACACCAAGTTACAAAAGGAAATATCAGAACAGCTGATCAAAAGCATGGGGAAAGAGGTAGGTTTTAAAAGGGGCTGCACACAGTGCTACAACACTATTCCAGGCATGAATGTAGATGATTAGGTTATTCCTCGTCAGTCATGCCTGGAGACTGCACTGCTGTAAATGACTGGGATTGATTTTATGCACATGATATGTATTATCTAAATTGGACAGAGAAAAAGGAACTCTTTTCTATCCTGGGAATTTTGCTGGGAAAATAATCAATTTATATTATGCAACTATTCTCCACTCATTGCATCATCTTGAAGAAACCATTGCATTTTTATGGGAAGAATTTGTTTAGTTCGGTTTGCTGTAGCTCATAGAGATTCTTTTCAGTAGGCCCTGTAAATATACTTTGTTTGCTTTGCTGTTTGCTGGATAAATTAATTTTGTTTACTTTGTTAATGGACTTTGGGCTAAACATTGGTCTGTGCATTTTTTTTTAAGACTGTGAGTCTTGCCTGCACCGATTGCTGTGGTAGTAGGCAGCAAGCAAACTTGGTACTGCTGCCTCATTTAGCACTGATCAAAGCAGGGTCCATGCTACTAGCCAGCTGAGTACTCAGCAGTGGCTGAACAGTATTCACAAAGAGCACATTTGTTCCTCTAAAAGGTAGTTCCTCAATCTTTTCCTCCTAATAGAAAGTCGCATTGAATCACAGGAAGCTGCTGCTGAGTGTCATTGTTGCAATTCTAAACAAGGAAGCTGGAACACCAGGGCAAAGAGAAGGCTCCCAAGGTCATGGATGTGGCACTGGAGGCCTTAAGTGGTGGAGGTGGTCAGGAGAGATCATGTTTCTGCAGGGGACCAGGAGGCCTTCAAAGACAACGCTCAGGAGGGAATGGGAGAAAGTGGCCAGGGAGGTAAATTCCTGGAGTTTTGGATGGCTGAGGCTAATTATTGCACTATCACATGACATTTTCTACCATTACATCACCAGCTCCTCACTCCATTGCATCACACCCTCACTCATGCATCAACAGCCCCTTGGCACTCATAATTCATGTCTAACATCCATATACCTCACCTCATCCTCACACATATTCCAATGATGGCAGCCTCACACCCAGCTCCCACTGTTCCACGCACCTCGAGCTATTCAGCTGTGACAGGCACATCACAAATGCAGTGCACCACAGTGACATTCTTCCCTCTCTCTTGTAAGACAAGATGGTCCATATAAGAGGGAGCAGTAGAGAACTGGCAGGGGACAAGGGTGCTTGTATCTCCTGAATGCAGTGGCAAAGATAGTTCCCCAGATCATGGGGCATACAATGACAGAGCCCATGGCATCTACTGCCACTGATAGTGTTGAGGATGATGGTATATGACTGCCTTATATCCATTCTCGGCTCTTGCCTCATGCTCACCCTACTATCTGGCATGATAAGGCGACTGCAGGTGGGGTGACCACGGACCTCTTGCTTTTCACCCCTCCAGCCCTAAACTTCCCCTTCTGATTTTCTGCTTTCAGGGATCCAAGACATGCTGACTACCCAGCTATAGTAAACCCAGCACAGGGAGGCAGAGCAGAGGGGGAAAGGGAGAGAAAGAAAGAGAGAAAAAAAACAGTACTGATGAAGATGCCCAGTATCTTGACCTGACACCATCCAGCTCAAGTGTGCCACTATAGCTCAATTCTTTCATTGAGAGAGTGACCAACTTTATGGAGATCCAGATGTGGCAGCACTTGGGAGTGCATGCAGGAGCTGCATACTGATGTTCACAGGATGCATTCCACACGACATAACCTTGACTGGTCACTCTTGTTGATGGCACAAGCATGTCTGGACAATATGCCAGTTGTGCACCAGTTGGTGCTTCTATCTAGTCAAGAGCTGAGAGACTCACTGAGGAGGATGATGGCGTTACTCCTTACCAGGGTCTCATTGGCCTCCTTGACCACGCTGACAGAACGAGCAACAGGGCCCAGTGACAGAGGCAATGATGCAGTTGCAGTAGTTTCTGGAATTACCCCCAGGGTGGCAGAGAACTGAAGTGGGTCAGTGGGTCTTCTACTTGTAACTGTGCATGGTTTTCCTTCAGGAATACCATGCAAATATAGACACATGAAGCCAGACTTGTAAGCCTCTTTTTATTAATGGCCAGGACAAGGGAAGAGGTATGAAATGGTGAAAGAGAGCAAGGATCCATCTACGGTGATGGTGAAACCTCTGGGCAGATGTGCATCCTTTCTTGGTGATAAGAGCTTACACGTTCCGGGCTGTCTTTTTTTTTTATTTGTTCATGGGCTGTGTGTGTGTCACGGGCTACACCAGCATTTGTCCATCCCCAATTGCCCTTTTTCAGAGGGCATTTAAGAGTCAACCAAATTGCTGTGGGTCTGGAGTCATATGTAGGTGAGACCAGGTAAGGACAGCAGATTTCTTTCCCTAAAAAGGACATTAGTGAACCAGATGGGTTTTTACCACAAACGGCAATGGTTTCGTGGTCATCAGACTTTTAATTCCAAATTTTTCATTGAATTCAAATTTCCCTATCTGCCATGGTGAGATTCAAACCCAGGTCCCCAGAGCATTACCCTGAGTTTCTGGAATACTTATCCAGTGATAATACCACTATACCACCACCTCCCTTGCCACTTTAATGGAAGTGTTAGCACAGACACCTCAGAGTGATTTCCATACCATGCCATTTCTTCTGGGTCAGAGGGGCTCAGCTAAACAAGCCAGAATCAGATGATCCCTGATATTGATGACAATCTGATCTGACGATACCCTCAAGACACCATGCCAATCCTGGCCACCTCCCTTTGGAGCTGGGGAACCTCCTTGTTCTGCATCTTCTCTCCTGTCTTCTATTTCTCCTCCACTTCCATGTCCTGCTCCTCCTATGAGCCTTTCCAGGACTTTAGCTTCTTCAAGGTCCACACCCTCTGGAGAGTCATGTTACATAGCAGATCACCCACTGACTAGCCATGCTGACTATCCCTGATCAAACCTTGCCTCTCCAAGTGGAGATAGATTCTCTCCTTCAGAATTTTCTCCAATACTTTCCCTACCACTGATGTGAGGCTCACTGGTCTGTAGTTCCCTGGCTTATCTCTACAACCCTTCTTAAATAGCAGAAACACATTGGCCTTGGGGGAGGTGCCAGAGGACTGGAGAAGAGCTAGAGAGGAATTAAAAATTTGGGTCAGAACCCCTGCGATCTCCTCCCTTGCCTCCCTCAGCAGTCTGGGACACAAATCATCCGGACCTGGAGAATTGTCCAGTTTTAAGCCTGCCAACACCTCCAATACCTTGTCACTACCTATGTCAATTTGCTCAAGAACCTCACAGTCTCTCTCCCAGAGTTCCATACCTTCATCCTCATTCTCTTGGGTGAAGATGGATGTGAAGTATTCGGTCAAAACTCTACCGATGTCCTCTGGCTCCACCCCTTGGTCCCTAATGGGCCCTACTCTTTCCCTGGCAATCCTCCTCCCATTGATATACTTATAGAACATCTTGGGATTTCCCATACTATTACCAGCCAGTGCTTTCTCATATCCCCTCTTTGATTTCCTGATTGCTTTCTTAAGCTCCACCTTGCACTTTCTGTACTCCACTAATGCCTCCGCTGATTTGCTCCCCTTGTACCTGCTAAAAGCCTCTCTTTTCCTTCTCATCATACCCTGAATATCTCAGGTCATCCAGAGTTGGTTCTCTGGGCTTCTTACACCTTCCTATCACCCCAGAGAAAACATGTTGAGCCTGTACCCTCCCCATTTCCTTTTTGAATGCCCCCCACTGCTCTCCTGTAGAATTTCTCACAGGTAGCAGTTCCCAGTATAACTTGGTCAGATCTTATAATACTCCTGGCATTAAAGTAGAGGCCATGCAGCCTTGCCCTACTCCCCTGAAACTTAATGCAGCTATACTCCCTCTGACTTGATTGTTTTACTGTATTACGATGTGTCCCTATTCTGCTAACACTTTATGTCTCCTCCCCCTGCCGAATTAGTTTAAACTCCTCCCAACAGCACTAGCAAACCCACCCGCAAGGATGTTAGTTCCGCTCTGGTTCAGATGTAGGTCGTCCCGCTTGTACAGGTCCCACCTTCCCCAGAAACAGTCCTAGTGATCCAGGAATCTAAAACCCTCCCCCCGCACCAACTCTTAAATCACGTATTCATCTGCACTATTTTCCTATTTCTGAGCTCGCTAGCACGTGGCACCGGGAGTAATCCAACGATTACAACCCAGGAGGTCCTGCTTTTCAGTCTACCACCTAACTCCCTGAATTCTTGATGCAAGACCTCTTCCCTCTTTCTACCTATGGCTTTGGTACCAACATGTACCATGACCTCTGCCTTATCACCCTCCCCCTTCAGGATGCCCTGCAGCCGCTCAGTGACATCCCAGACCCTGGCACCAGGGAGGCAACACACCACCCTGGAGTCATGTTGACGGCCACAGTAGCGCCTATCTGTTCCCCTGACTATAGAATGCCCCATTACTATTGCTCTTCCTCCCCTACTGTACAGACAGGCTGCTTGTGGTGCCAGAAGCTTGGCTCTGTCTGTGCTCCCTGGAGGAACCAGCCTCCAAAATGGAATACCGATTTGCAAATGGAATACCGAGCCCCAGGGGACTCCTTAACTACCTGCCTGTTTCTCTTGGGCTGCCTGGTGGTCACCCATTCCCTTCCTGCCTCAAGTCCCTTCAGCTGCGGTGTGACCACCTCTAAATGTGCTATCCACGATGCTTTCAGACTCGCAGATGCTCCACAGTGTCCCCAGCTGCCGTTCCAGGTCTGAAACCTGAACTTGCAGGAGCTGCAGCTGGACACACTTCCTGCACACATGCTGGTCCAGGGCACTGGAAATGTTCCTGGTATCCCACATGGAGCACACCACGGCTTTGAGCTCTCCTGCCATGACTTATCCCTTTAAATTAAACCTTTTAAATCAATTACTGTAAGGCCCTTCTTTCCTCATCCTTGTTACTACAGAATATACAAACTATAAACCACAAAAGACCTTAAACTATAAGCGATAAAAGTAATAAATACTTACCCGAACTTATCCACCACTGACCAGTCATTTCTTTCCTTGTAGCCTCTACTGCTGCAGCAGGGCAAGACCACTCTCTGAAGATTTAAGAAGTTGGATAGCAAAGAAAAAAGCAAAGAGCATCTCTTCCCCTATGCACCGAATTCCCACTATGCACCAAATTGCCAATACCCATACTCACTCTGGCTGTGTCTCACTCAGGATGAGGTCTCTCCCCTGTTTGTGTGCAAGCTTCAATGATCGTGTGCTTCTAATAGTCCCTTTCTTAAATAGTGCTGAGGTGAGCTGAGATGACTCACACTAGTTAAGCTTCAAATATTCATCAACACCTATTCAGGCCCTAATCAGGCTTCAGTTGATTGACAGTTAGCTGTCACACAGTCAGCTACCTTACCAAGCTTTTAACGAGACTACTAAACTTCCAAAAATTAAAGAGAAATTAAAGAGAAAGACTTACCAGTTCAATTCCCACTATGCACCAAGTTGCCAATACCCACACTCACTCTGGCTGTGTCTCACTCAGGATGAGGTTTCTCCGCTGCTTGTGTGCAATCATTGAGGTATACCACAACCTGTGGCAACCCCTGTAGTAGGCTCTCCATTGTGCATTTAAATATTGTACATGCCGACGAGAAACCAAAAGGCAGGTGCGTGTACTGAAAAGGCCCTTTATGGTGTTTACTGTGACATATCCCCGGGAACCGTCATCCAACTCAAGCTGTTGGTAGGTGTGACTCATGTCCAGCTTGGAGTATAACTGGTTCCTGGCCAGTTTTGCATAAAGATCTTTGATTCGCTGAATAGGTACTTGTCCAGCTTTGCGGCTTGATTGACAGTTTGTAATCACTGAAAATGCAGATAGTCTTGTCGAGCTTCAAGATGGGGATGATGGGTGCAGCCATTCTGAAAAATGAACCGGCTGCATAATACTAGCTCTTCTAATCTCTTTAGTTTAGCATCCACTTTCTTACGCAGAGCATATAGGTACCGGTTTAGCTCTGAAAAATCAGGGAGTGGCTTCCGGATCGATGTAGATTTTGGCTTGTAAGCCCTTAATCTTGCCTAACCCATCCAGGAAGACACTGTCATATTTTCTTAACAATTCTGACAATCCCCCAGTCCTCACCTGGAAACTGTCAGCCCAATTTAGCTTTATTTTCTTGAGCCAGTCAAGGCCCAGAAAGCTTGGTCCTTCACCCATTACTACTACAGTAGGTAGCTGGGCAAACTGCTGTCCATAGCTTAGAGGTACAATGTTGGTACCCCTCACCTTTACTTTTTCTCCGGTGCATGTTTTCAGCATGGCTGAAGTGCTCTCTAAATTTAAAGCCAGGTCACCCCCTCTCAAATATTGGAATGTGTGCTCACCCATCACAGTGACTGATGCAACTGTATCTATTTCCGTAATTAGGGGCTTCCCATTTACACGGAGTATTACCGGGGATTGGGTCTGGCTTAACATTCTTGAGGTTGAAAAGAGTGTAAATATCAAACTTACTGGTACCAAGGTCTTCTACACTGTGTACTTGTAACATCTTGTATGTTTGGCTATTTGGCTGCCTGTACTTAGCCCTGCATTATCTACTCAAGAGTCCTTTCTTTCCACAATAATGGCACTCAGCCTCCTTAAATTGACAAAATTAAGGAGTGTGGTTACTCCCACATCGATAACATTGGACCTTAGGAATCACTGCCTGACTGCCTCTGCTGTATCTTTTAGTCATCAGCTTACTGGAACTGCTTAAAAGCAAAATACTGCAGATGTTGGAAATCTAAAACAAAAACAGAAAATGCTGGAAAAACTCAGCAGGTCTGATGGCATCTGTGGAGAGAGAAACAAAGTTAACATTTCGAGTCTGTATGACCCTTCTTCAGAGCTAAAGAGAAGTGGAAATCTGATGAAATTTATACTGTTTAAGGGCACTGAGGCAGGTGGAGCTGGATAGAAGACCAGTGATAGGTGGGGACAAAGGAGGGGTTGACAAAGGTGTCATGAACTAAAGGACAAAGGTAGTGTTAATGGTAATGGTGAGTGCTTAAAAAAGGTGCTAAGAGTGACATAAAGGTAAGAAAGCAGAATGTGATTATAACAGAACAATGTTAGCATTGTGTGAAAGAACAACATGGAACAAGTGACAGGTGGCCCTGTAGGGGATGGGGTGGGGGGAGGAGGTGGTGGTGGGAGGAAAAGGATAGGATAAAAAAGGGGATAAAACCACAGATAAATTAATAAAAATAATTAAATAAAAAATAAAACCCTCTGACCATCCCCTCTCTGATGCTGGACGTTCTGTACTCAGCAAAGGACTCAGTTTCATGCCCTTACACCCTCATCTCAATGAATTTCTGGCTCAGCATGATTCTGGAACTCTTCTTCCACCAGCTTCATCTCCGTGCTTACTTCTTTGGGCAGGAGTCCTCCCCGGCATTCCACAGATCCTTTCACCCGCCTCAAGTATGCTCCCTGTATTCCAGCATTTTCTGTTTTTGTATTGGAACTGCTTCCCTTTTTCCAGTGGCTTCAGCCGATTTGGTGCCTAAATCGGCTGCTGGTTCCCACCCTAATTGGTGTACGTCACCACTTTACATGCCCTGTAGTTCCAATGCTTTCTGTAGCAAGCACAATCTCCACTACGTGTTTGAAATCAGCATCAACTTCCACTAACAACTGACGACGTATAGCATCGTTACACACACCACAGACTAATCGATCCCACAACATATCATTTCGGGTCATACCAAAATTGCAATGCTTTGATAATTGTTTGAGTTTCGCAATGTACATCGAGATCGATTTTCCCAGGGCTCTCACTCACGAATTAAACTTAAAACGTTGCATTATGACTGAAGGTTTCGGTTGGAAATGACTTAAGTAGATCCACTAACTCACTGGATGATTTGGAGCCACATGTGCTTGGAGCGGTAAGGCTGAGGATCAGACTGTAAGTCTGGCTTTCACAAACGCTCAGAAGGATCACCTTACACTTCCCCCTTGTCCCTTATTTCATTCACCTGAAAGTAGTAACAAAGGCACTCGATGTATTGACCCCATTCCTCTTCTGGCCAAAAAGAGGCATCTCGGCGAGTAATATAATTTCCTATTCACGGTTGTCGATTAAACACGATACACTCAGATGCAGGAGGGAGACAGTGCCAGGATAGTTTTTCCTCATTGCTATGCTCTGGAAGGCTTCTTAGTCAAACAAAACAAACTTTCTTTACACAAGAGCTTCTGTGGCTGCTTGTATCTAGCCAGTCCCTCATACATCCATTTCCTAGGAAACTCCTCCCCTAGAATTTATTCCCCTACGCTAGCTACACATTGGTTGAACAAATCACGTGACCACTACTCAGTTGAACTGACCTTAAAGTGACAGTCATCACAGAGTTGGTGCAGTACATGAGGCATGGCCCTCTTGCCTCAGACATCATGGCCTGGGAAAGATAAATGAGAACAGATAGAGACAATTTGAGATTGTTGCTACCTTGGGCTTCGTGTTACTAACACCTTCTTTCAAAACAACCATGCCACAAGGTGTCCTGGAGACATCCAAAATCAGGGCATTGGCACCAGCTGGATCTGATCATCACCAGATGTGACTCTCTGAACAGCATTCTCAACACATGCAACTACTATGGTGCTGACTGTGATACAAATCAGAGTTAGGATGCAATTTTTGAAGCTTTATCACTCAAAGCATCAAATCAACATCAGCAATAATCCTATCCCGATAAAAGCCAGTATTTCCTTGGCTTGATTGAACAGGTGCTCTTCGGCATTCCCATACTGAGTGCAAAAGCAGAGTGGAACATACTTCGAGATACCACCTACAATATCACACTCCAAAGATATGGGAAGCAAGAGCAGAAAAATGCCGACTAGTTTTAGGCCAACACCACTGTGATAGAACATGTCATTGAAGCCAAGCTATCTGCTCTCATTAATGACAAGAGAAATCTGAGTGAGAAAACTCTGAATGTCCTAAGAACCACTCAAAATAAAGTTGATTAAACAGTTAGGAAAATGACTATTGGTTACAACTCTGTCAGAATATCCAGATGTCCTTGACACAGGGAAAGTCAGGGGAATGTATGAAGGGGTCAAAAAAGTGCAAGGGAACTAAGGCTCCATTTTTATAAAATATATATAGATATCCTCCTAACTTTCTAAATTTTTAAAAACGGGACAAAGGCCTTTTAAAATAGCTGAATCTATGTCTGTCTGTGACCCCCTGAGCAAAAGGAGCTACCTGGCAGTATCAAAGAAAATTCCATCTCATTACCTCTGAAGAGCCAATAATGACACATTGTGGGCTGCACAGACCAAATTCAAGGCAAGCTATATAAAGGCCATCTGCATTTCATAACTCAGGCTGGCCAACCAGAGTCTACTTGTCTGCTAGGGCAAGGGACACCACAACCCTCAGGAGCCATTTTCACAACAACAGAGAGGCTCTCCATTGTTGCAAAAATTCAGACCTACTAGTGAAAAATCAGGATTAAGCTAGCAGTAATCCATAAAATAATAGCGAGGAAATGAAGCAGTGAAATGCATTCAGGTGTTTTAAAAATATTTTTGGGCATCATCTTAGTTTACTAGTTACCTTTTGGGGCAGTCATTAAAATAAGGACCATGAAACTACTGTGCTGAGGAAGGAATTTCAAAGACACAAGTCTGGCAGGGGAATTTGATGTGGGACTTGGTTCAGTCTTGGACTCTGCCATTTTGTGTCTTTTGTAAAAGTAATTTCTTCTGGGAGATGTTCCAATGCTATTCACTGGGCAAGTCATAGGCCAGAATATAACACACGAGCGCATTTGCGAACTTGTGCTCTCACCCTCCTCCCCCCCACACAGGCAGTGCTGAGCACTGAAGCACATTGGCCAGGCCTTAATTGACCCACTAGTGTGAAATCGCAGCCTGGCCTGGATCGCAGGTGGCGGTCAATTTTCCGACCGTTCCCACCCATCCCCACCGAGAGGGGGAAAAATCCTGGCCATAATTTCTCCATGTCCAATGATCTTATTTCTTTAATTTTCTACTTCCCTTTCTACTGTCATTTGCTCCCTAAATCCATGTACTAATTCCTGACTTGGAATGAGACCACAAGAAATGCCAGGGCTATACTTCAGACCTTAAGACTGCTCATGAACAATCCCACAATGAGCTGCATCAGATAAATTATGCATTTTAAAATGCTAGAGATATTGAGACTGATTTTATGTAACAGCATGGGGCTTTGCTGCCAACTGTATATTGGGAAACAAGGTCTCATTGTCCTCTTCCCCCAACATTGCTGCCCTGCACTGAAAGGACTCCAGAGCTACTACGCTGCACATTTCTCACCAGGCCTAAAATGGAAATCGAATGAGAAACATGCATCTCCAGGAGGTAAGTAAAAAGGAGCGGAGTTGGCAATCCTCCATGAAAGTCCTGGCCCAGTATGAAACCAGCTGTATTAGAAAACCCAACAGGAAGATTAGCATGTGAAGCATTGATAAAAATAATTAGCTTTGTATTCTTTGAGTCACCTGAGGAAGGGATCTCAAATGTGCATTTACCCAGATTTATTTTTATTTTAATGTCTGATTTACCCTTAAAACATTCTCTCATTTCAATGTAGTACTTTCATCAAAAAACTCGCATCTGATCTGTTCTGAATGCCCAACCAATTCAACTAACCAAATGAGGCTTTGCAATTGCTTTGTCTCATCTTTCGGTATAACATCACCTTTACATAGTGATCTAATATAATTAATTGGGATGGCAGTAACACTCTCTAAATAAGATTGTTGGTTTAAAGTTATTCCAGACCTACTTTATGCAACATTTAAACCAATATATTTAAAAGAACCACAAGCCCAATTCCTTATTTTAAATTCTACTCTAATCTTATTAGTAACACATTTCTTAAATTCCACAGTACCACCCCATAACAAATCATCAATGTGCGTCATGAAGGTGTCTGAAAGTTTTCCATTATCTTACCATTAAAACATAAGGATTTTCTTTAAGTTGAAAACAACATTTTAGGTAAAACTCATCTCTGATCAAAAAATACCATATCCAGGAAGCATCACTCAGATCATACAACAAATGCTTATATTTATATAGTGTATATTTTAATGTAACGAAACGTCCCAAAGCACTTCACAGGAGCTTTATAAAACACAGCATGACAGTAGGCCACATAAGCAGATATTAGGTCAAAAGACCCAAAGCTTGGTAAGAAGTAGGTTTCAAGAAGTGTTTTAAAGGAGGAAAGTGAATTAGAGGGGCAGAGGGGTGTGGGCAGGGAATTCCAGATCTCGGGACCTCGGCAACTGAAGGCACAGCCTAACAATGATAGAGTAATTAAAATTAGGAATGCACAGGTCAAAATTAGGGGAGCACACATATCTTGGATCGTTGCGCAGTTGACGAAAATAACAGATATTAACAGATATGGAGGGGCAAGGCCATGGAGGGATTTGAAAATTGTTTGATAGGGAATTGTAGGACAGTGAGCACAGGGACTGCAGCGAGTTTAAGGCATGGGCAGCAGAACTTGGGATGACCTCAAGTTTATGTCATTGATGGATTTGTTTAGTTTCCATAGGGCAGCATCTTCTGGTTGGCATGCGGGGGTGGGCCCCTCATGCCATCACGTAAAATGACGCGCGGTGACTTCAGGCATGCGTCGCAACATTCCGATCTTCAGTTCGGCAGGCGCGCACCGGAGTCGGCTGTGCACCCGCTGAACTGTCAAAGGCCTGTTAAGGCCATTAATGAACTAAAGTACTTGTCAGGGCTGCCCGTCCAATGTTAAGGTTGGCAGGCAGGCAAAGAGCCCAAGCGGCTTTTGCATATTTCATGGAACTTCATCCATGGTGGGATGAGGATCCATGAAGGATTTCATTATTAATGAAATAAAAATGATCAAAATTCATAAACATGTCCCAGCTCATGTGACACTGTCACATGAGGGAAAATGTCTGAATAATTTTTATTTCCAATTTTTCGTAATGAAATTAATCTCCGAGGCAGCTCTGTGCCTCGGAGATTTCTGCGTTCTTTTGCGTGCATACGCGAAAGAATGCAGGCCACGACTCTCCCTCCTCCTCCCGCCTGCACAGGTAGCGCTAGTGCTTCCAGGTGCGCATCATGCTGGGCATGCCTTAATTGGCCTGCCCATGTAAAATGGCGGCACGCAACCGATCACGGGTGGCGATCGGCTCTGCGCCCCCCTGCGCCCGCTCCCGACCAGCCTGCCCGACGGGGAGAAAATTCTCCCCATAGTTTTCTTTCTGCATCTGCTCCCTGTTTGGGTAGTTTCAGAAACACTTCTGAAATGTATTGCCGAGTAAAAAATGCAGCTTTTATGTTGAATGACCTACATCCCCATTAATCTACCACCAAAAGAGATAGATATTTTCAAGATTACTTTCCAGTTGTGGGAGAATCCATTCTAACAGCTGTATCACACAGTCACTCTTCAAGACCCTGAGAAACTAACCTCAATTTATTCTTTAAGTCACATCTGCAAGGACTTTTCAGTACAAATCCACCTTTGAGCAAAGCTGGTCATCCCTTATCTGGTACCTCAGAATAAACAAAAAACCCTCTCCAACTATCTAACTCCTTTTGTTTTCCCTGTCTTATCAGTTTAGGCTCAAATTTATTGGCAGCCACCAAAACTTCACTCATAAATCACAGAATCACCCAGTGCAGAAGAGGCTCTTCAGCCCAGCTAGTCTGCACCGACACGTGAGAAACATCTGACCTACCTACCTAATCCCATTTACCAGCACCTGGCCCATAGCCTTGAATGTCATGACATGCCAAATGCTCATCCAGGTACTTTTTAAAAGGATGTGAGGCAACCCGCCTCTACCACCCTCCCAGGCAGCGCATTCCAGACCATCACCACCCTCTGGGTAAAAAAGTTTTTCCTCACATCCCCCCCTAAACCTCCTGTCCCTCACCTTGAACTTATGCCCCCTTGTGACTGACCCTTCAACTAAGGGGAACAGCTGCTCCCTATCCACTCTGTCCATGCCCCTCAATCCTGTACACTTCTGTTTCTAGTTCTGTTCTGAGACCATGCAAGTACCTTTATTTCATTGCCTAATCTATTTAAGCTATGGCATCTACTTCCATTTTTATGGCTGTTGGAACTGTGACTGTGAGATTGCCCTATTTGAATGTCTTAATTTTCCAGTAATTGATTGTTTTCTGAAACAAGACTCACTAATACACTTACTATCAGAACTTGCATTGCACTTCCTTACTTTCACCTCTTTCTTGGCCATCATCCTGAAACTCGCCTGTAGCTTTTCTTATGCTGTTTGGCATGCAAGTAGTCCTGTATTGTCGCTTCTGCAGGTTGACACCTCATTTTTAGATATGCCTGGTGCTGCTCCTGGCATGCCCTCCTGCACTCTTCATTGAACCAGTGTAGATGCCTTGGCTTGGTGGCATCCCACTTCCCAACAAGTGTCTCACCCCCTTCATTCAGTAGATCCCTCTTTTGAATATATATGTCACCCGAATACCCATTCTGGGAAATTGACCTGTGGATATGATAAGCTTTGTCATGTGTCATGATCACTTACATTATAACTATCTAGTCTTTGACTAACAGCGTTCTATTCCTCAGGTGTATCGAGTGTCTTTTTTTTACTTCTATCAGCTGCTAAGGTCCTAGATTTTACAATTATTTCAGGCTAATCATGAGGAATGTATCTTAACTTTTGAGTGCCGTGTTTGACAAGCATCATCGTGTTACCATCATGACCAACCAGGGTCTTTCCATTCCCTATGACCCTCTTTAATACTGCACCAACTCTCCGGATTTAAACTCTCAGGTGGTCTTATACGATTTCTCGGTGCTTTCCGATTTTTTTTTTTTTGAGACCTCAGCCTTGATGAAAGCCTGTCTGTCTAGATGTAAAGCATTCAAGTGTGCAGAAAAAAGTGACCCAATTGTAATACCTTCTACAGCAGGAGGACTATTGGCAAATCTTCCTCCATCATCAGTCAGAAGCTTTGCTGGTTTTCCTAATTTGTTTTCTATCCAATTTGCCATGATTTTTGTCTATAATAACCCTTTTGTTCTTACTAAGTATTTCTGCAGAAAGGCAAAATCTGGTCACCAGGTCTACAAAACGTAGGGTGAGCGTATTTCTGTCTTTGTTCCATACCTTCAGATCCATGGCTATCTCGTTAAAGTCATGTACCTATGGAACACTTACAATAGGATATTACAGAGTCCTGGTGATACTTAATGGATTTCACACTTGTCACTAATCTCTCCTATTAGCCACATATACTCTTCCACAACTACACCTGCATCCTTTACAGGGCTTTTAAATATTGACAAGTAAGATGAGCAATGGTCTACGTAAATTTAAGACAATGTTTTTTTTAAATCTCCGATTCTTAACACCTGATACCATTAATATATCTCACATTGAGGAGAAACACCATGTTTTGATAAGGGGATACAATAATATCCTGATTGGGCTAACTGCAGATCATCAACTGATTTTCCAAAAATAATTGTCTTATTATCCTTCATGTCAAGTTTCACTTATGCCTTTATCATATCAGGTTTATTCAACAGTATAGGTATGTCACTAGAGACCACACCAGTGCTATAAAATGACTTAATCCAGCTTTTACATGGAATTACAACTCGTTAGTGACCTCAGTGTGTTGTCATCCTCAGACCTGAAGCAAGTAGTGCTTTTATATTCCCTAACCTACTGTCAAGCATTGAGAGAAAAGGGGGAAAAGAAAATTACATTTGTGCCTTTGATTGTGCTGCATTGTGTTAATCAAACTACACCACAGAACCCCAAAGATCCTTGCCATAACCCTTTTCTGTCTTTCGTTCCCATGATGACAAGATATTACAGAAAGCAGGGAATGAAGAAATTGGCCAAGCAAGGCTGCTTCTTCTGTAAATCAGGTAGAATTTGTAGTTCGACAGTGCTACTCGAGTCCCAAAGGCAATCAGGCATAATCCATAATATTCATCCATCCTCATATCTTTACTGTTCAATCCTTGCCTGCTGTCCTCTAGACAACATTGCAATAACCTTCTAATTGCTTTTTAGCCCCACTGTGCATTGCAAATATTTGGCTTCATCTGCTTGGTGGCCTACTTTCACACATCGCATTGTACGTAACTGAAATAATGAATAACTGTATTCAGAGGTTACTGGGATTGCAGACAACCATTCCCAGAGGTTAAAGTTGAAATACCTCTCAGAAATAGTGCCATGCAAAATAGCTGAGTTATTTTCTAAATGTGTGGTCACTAGCATTTTATATTCTTAACATTTATATTGAATCTAGGTAACTATTCTACTGAAATAGAATTTGCCCTACAAATTAAAAGCAAAATACTGTGGATACTGAAAATCTGAAAAAGAAACAGAAAATGCTGGAAATGCTCAGTAGGTCTGGTAACATCTGAGGAGAGAGAAACAGAGACCCAGATTTTCACTCATGGGTTGAGACGGGAGGATTCCTGGCTCTGCAAACCCAACCTTTAAAAATAGCAGTTCTAATTTTCATTCTGTGCGGTGAGTGCAGAGGCTACTGGATGCGGGGGTGGTTTGGTGAATTTAATGTAAAAAAAAAAGTAACAAAACAGCCCTCCAGTCGTCACCCCCATTCATCTCCTCCAAACACTCCTTGCCCCATCCATGCCAAACTATGCCACCCATTGCCCCTCATGCCAACATATACCTCTTTACCTAACCTCATGGCCCTTATACACACTAATCCCCCCACATCCCTTTATAACAGTCAAATTATTGCCAACCCATGCCCCCCACCCTCAATCTTTTACCCTTAACTTCTCCATGCCAACTCACCTAGTATCCACCATGGGCAAACTTCAGGAACCATGCTGACAAAACACTAATTAATAAAAACCATTTAATACATAAGAAATTAATTGAAGGAATTTCTATGAAAACAAACATTTCTATAACTACTTGGAGCTGTCAATCAAATTGCTCATGCAAGAGACACCCCACTGTGATAACGTTGCTTTGTAAAATCAGTCACTGTAGCACAAATCCTATAATGAAATATCAAGTGCTGATTTTTTATTGAACTCCAGACTTTAAATTTAAAGCCCAGCAGTACAGGTTGAGAGGGTGGTTAATAAAGCACTTGGTATCCTGCGCTTTATTAAGAGGGGGATAGAGTACAAGAGCAAGGAGTTTATGTTGAATTTGTATAAGTCATGAGCCTCAGCTGGATTATTACATTTAGTTCTGGACGCTGCACTTTTAAAATTAAGGCATTAAAAGGGAGTGCAGAAAAGATTCATGAGAGTGCTTCTAGGGATGAGGAATTCAGTTAGGAAGATAGGACTGTTTTCCTTAGAGAAAAGGAGGCTGAGAGGAGATTTGCTAGAGATATCAAAACCATGTGGTGTCTGGACAGACTAGACAGGGAGAAACTGTTCCCACTTGTGGAAGGACTGAGAATGAGGGTATAGATTTAAATAAAAGCCAAAGTGATATGAGGAAAAGTTTTTTTGCACAGTGGGTGGTTAATGTCTGGAATGCATGGAGTGTGCGCTTCAATTGAAACGGCTTCCATCATTCAAAAGTGAATTAGACTATTATCTGAAAAGGAAGAATGTGCAGGATTATGGGGAGGTGGAGGACAAATGGAGCTAGGTGAGTTGCTCAGTTGGAGAGCCGATGCAGGCACAATGGGCAAAATAGCCTCCTTTTGCATCATAACAGTTCTGAGATTCTGTAAAGTCCCACTCAAGGGCTTGATAGCCAAGGAAGGTGCATTCATAATGTGGCCAAATAGGTTGAATATCCACTTGTAAATCCTTCCAACATTTGCCAATGGCAGGCACTAGGATCAGGAGAGTTTCCTGGTCAGCCATATAATAGAAAGAAAGTTGGAGTCTCCACCACCACGATTCATAGATCTGTACTATGACATGCATGTAAAAGTGCATGTTGCCACAGCAACTCGGACTCCTTGATGGGGGCTGGGGGGTGGGGGTGGTGCAGGCGCAGTTGGCTGTTGTGGATCAGATTGCCACGAGTAGCACTTATGTTTATGGATCTCATCCTTCTTCTAGCCCATGCAAAATGAGACGAGCCCCCGCTTCATACTTTTGCGAGGTCAATGGCAATCTGGCCAGAGGATTTCATTGAGATGACACTACCAGATAATCTTGCAGACCTCACGATATTTGCAGTTGAACCGTCATCTCTTCCTTCTGGATCAAAGTGTACCCATACATTTGGACTAGTGTTGCTGACAAAATTTGCATTGCGAACCTCTCCCTTGAACGGCAAGTCCTGTCACAATGAACATTTTGCCCAGATATGACTGGCCTTCACCCCCAGCAACCAAGATTTTCAACCTTCTCAGGACAACATGACACAGCCACTTACCAAGCAAAGCAAAAATAAGCATCATTGGCTGTTTTCAGAGTCTGTACCTGTGGATCAAGATCATACCCTGCCTCAGCATGTGTTCTCAGTTCCACACACTCCTTCAGGAGTAAGATGTCTTCAATTCAGAATTCCCAGGTTACAATGGCAAAGTTGGACCCTTTAAAGACTAATGCCAACATGGGACCCATACAAGTTCCATAGTGGAAGTGTCACCTCCCCTAGTATGCCAGAGAAAAACTTTGAAGACCTTGAAGCCTTTGATGCACCTAAAGATGTGGGGACCAGTGGAGTACCTGAAACAATCATTTCTTGTGAAGACGACAAATGGGGGTTTTTGACTTTTTACAGCATTCTCCAATGTTGAGCACTACAGTAAACCATAACCTTCACTCATGCCAGATGTTGACTCAACCTGATCCAAGATTGCAACATTCTGACCAGATTACATTAGCACAATCTTCCATATCATACTGTGGATAAAGATATTTGTGTATACACTCGATCTGCCGTAGGCATGCCTCGCTTTGAAACTGCCTCTCTGAGGAATTGACATGCCGTATCCTAGGTGATCTTCTAGAGGGGGGAAATAGCTGTCAAACTTGCAGACATTTACTGTGCTGGTAACAGTCCTGAAGAACATCACAGCTGGCACTGTATCACAAGCTCGGTCACAATGTGATCTTCGCCTGTCTGCCCTAGGAATACTCAGATGGATTTGGTCCCAGGGCACCTTGCAGACTAGCCCACACCAGATGGTAGATCAGCCCACACCGGATGGCTACCTGCTCTCTACCGAAGGAGGTTTCTGGTATGAGAACTTTCAATGGCGCCTCCAAGATGCTTTTGAGTCCTTCCTCAGTGTGCCTGCTAACAATGCCCTTCGATGCAGTTACTGCTGGACATTAGTCCAATGAAAGAGCAGATGATCATCATACATACTTCCAAATGGCACAATCTATTCTTTCATCCACTGAAAGCGTTACTGTTCCCCATCCAGATGATCAACTCTGGGTTGTTACAGCTGTTGAGGATGACACTGCATCCACTCTATGTGAACCATGGCAAGACTCAAACTTGCTGTTTTTTTTAATATCAGTGCTAAACTGCATGATTGTCAAATCACTTGGTTGCCTTGTGAAATCTGCCCATCGCAGCTTCTATCAAGCACCTCAGCCCATACGTTGTGTAGTCCAAACATTGCCCTCATGTCCTCAGACAGAAAACTTTGCAGGCCTTTGCAAAACTGCAGGGGAGAAATTTTCTACCAGTCCCCATGCCTTTCTTTCCAAAGTTGTTACCACATCTGACATCTAGCTGGACCTGTGAATATCCCATTGGATAGTCCAGGGTTATGAGGGCAGACAGGAAAGTGGAGTTGAAGCCAGAGTCAGATCAGCCATGATCTTATTGAATGGCAAAGCAGACTTGAGTGACCTACTCCTGTTCCTAACTGTGTTCATATGTTCTTTTGCAAGCTGTAATGCACCTGAATGTGAGGGCCCTACTTGCCAAGTCTGCTCCTTCATATACCAGACCTCACATTCCACTGTTTAGCAGGTATCCATTGATGACATTGTGCTATGCTCAACAAACTCCCTTTCACCAGTAGGTCAGCATGGCACTCTATCCTGTCTGAATGTCTCTTACCTGTTGCAAGACACCTGCCTCTTGCCCCCACCAGAGATTACACAATCATTGTGTAATTATTTGGAAGGGCTTATTCCCACTCTCCACCTCCATCATGTCATCAACTCAAAAGGTCACCCACCAATGCTTCTATGCACTTGACATAAATGCTTCCATTGAATGAGTCACAGCTAGCTGCCATAATTCACTGCTCTCCAGATCATCCTGCACAATGTCATCCTCCTGTCTTTGGAGTGACTCTCCAGAGGTGGTTGGCATCTCATTTGCTGCTGATATCAAGAGTGAGCGACAAAGAACAAAGAAAAGTACAGCACAGGAACAGGACCCTCGGCCCTCCAAGCCTGCGCTGATCATATTGCCTGTCAAACTAATCGATAACTCATGTTAGTTTACAAGAGTGCATCACTTTTTACACAGCTGCTTGCATCATTGCCAACAAACATCATGACACCTTAAGGGATGCTCTCCTCCAGTTGTGCACTGGGTTTTGTCCACTAAATGTTACCCAAGCTGGCACACAGGCTGATCCTGCCCTGTTAGGTTACAAGCTGCTTCAGAAGCACCACATTGCTATTGAACTTGGAAATCGAAGAACCCCAACAAGAACATGGTAGCCGAGAAGGCAGTAGGCCGGATGAGCCATGCGGAGGCCCTATCATACCTTTGGCCCTGTCTATCACCACTGCACAACTTAACTCATACCTTCATTCCCAAGGCATTTCTGCAAAAGAATAATGGGCACAGAGAGACCAGTTCACCAATGTGCAGATTCCCTGTTTGATGGCAATGTTATTGAGTCTCAATAATCAGCTCTGCAAGGGCAATCAACATATGGATGCAACCAACATTCACCTCAGTTGATATTGTTGCTTTTGTTTACCTTAATGCCAATCACAAGTCACAGGCCTGCCAAGGCCATTTGGTTACCTCTGACAATGATGGCTGGATATTC
The DNA here is from genome assembly GCF_964194155.1 of Cetorhinus maximus. Classification (NCBI taxonomy): domain Eukaryota; kingdom Metazoa; phylum Chordata; class Chondrichthyes; order Lamniformes; family Cetorhinidae; genus Cetorhinus; species Cetorhinus maximus. The sequence continues at coordinate 152,591,707 of NC_135880.1, read as the reverse complement.
GCAAATTCATTGGTTCCCAGCTACGTAGCATAACTTATCAAGTCAAGAGATCAGAATGCTACAAGGTCCATTCTTTCTGCATTGGTTCTGTGATTTGCTGCACTTCTGGCTATGTTTTTACCAGCCACGGTGAATGCAACAACGCAGCCCATTCCTGTGGACACGAACATACTGGTTATGCTGTCTACGCCTTCCACAGCTCCAGTGCTGTTAGTTATGGGGTCAGCCGCACAAACTCCACAGCCTACAATGTGTCCCCTGGCCCTGTCCCAATTACTGACTTTAGGCAAGATCCCTGAAGTGCCCCCCACCAATGCAGAGAGACATACCTAATTTGAGCCATGGTCTTTATCGCCCAGTCCAGTCTTGTGGTCCCCAGCGCAGGCCCCTGTTCTGGTGCAGCCATCTGATCCGGTCTTGCCCTGATCCTATAGCATCAGCTCTTAGCACACCTAGCTAGTTGTGTACATGTACCACTAAGCCTGTTCCATTTGGACCTGCTTTGAGATGCTTAACTCAGACACCTCCCAAAACATCTAGCTGATTTTAATCTTAATGCTAATATTTGGGGCGGGGTGGGGGGGTGGGGAAGAATAAACCCCAGTAGCTGAAGCGCAATCCACCCCTGTTAAATGTGTTTGTTTGCCCAGTGTGTGTTTGGATTGCTTTTCACAAAAGACATTTTTTTGTTTCTTACCTTTATGTTGCATTCTTTGGGCACATATATATTTGCCTGAGATCATTTTGATGCAAAGATGCTGTTGTTTGCATCTTGGGTTTTTTTGGCAGAGTTAATAAAAGTGAATTTGATGTACATAAGAGAAAAAGAGGCTTTGTCCTTTTGTCTGTGACATCTTTTGGTTATCTCCACCTATCACTGGCCCTCTATCCAGCTCCCTTGTCCCAACCCCCGCCCCCCCTTAAACCAGCTTATATTTCACCCCTTTTCTATTTTTCCTTAGTTCTGTTGAAGAGTCATACGGACTCGAAAGGTTAACTGTGCTCCCTTCCACAGATGCTGCCAGACCTGCTGAGTTTTTCCAGGTGTTTTTGTTTTCGATTTCCAGCATCCGCAGTTTTTTGCTTTTATCTTAGAGGTTATGCCATTATATGTTATCAACTCTAGAGGCTGGGAACCTATTTCCCAAGTGGGAGACATTTTGTATTGCTTATTGTACAGCTTGATTTCGTGGTCGCATTAAAGCTCGACATTTTCCCCTGAACACGGATATAGTGATCCAGTTTATGTGCCAGTCTAAAAAGGTACTTAAAAAGCCTACTAGCGCTCAGTATCTCCATGGCTGAAATCCTTGTACATTCTTTTGTCACTTCTAAACTCAAAAGCTCCAATGCTCTCTCTGCTGGTCTCCCACGTCCACTCTCTAAAAATTCCAAGGTGCTATAAATATTTTATCCTGCAGTAAGTCCTATTGCCAATCATCCCTGTCCTCATTGACCTACACGGGTTTTCTATGCATAGTGCTCCATCTTTAAATTCCTCACTTCAGTCTATTTCTGAAAACCAATCCAGGGCTATGTACCTCCCTGTTGACCACCTCTGATACCAGGCTCTTGTGCATTCCTCCCGCTTACTGCTCCACTATTGGTAGCAGACCCTCAACATTTGCGTCATAATCTTTGGAATTCCCCATTTCTGTCACATTCTCAAAATTCACCTTTTTTAATGCCACCTCTTAATCTTCCTATCTCAGGATTTGTTTGCCACACATTTATGCTGTGAAGTGCTCTGGGATGATTTTTAGCTTAAAAGTTCTTGTAAGACTGCTACTAATTACTGCAACCATTGAGAATTCAAGCACCTGGATCAATGGTAATAAGCTACAAGAAAGCGGTGATCAGCTGTGAAATGAGCAGAATTAGGGCACTTCAGGTCTATTTAAAGAATTCCTAAAATAAACAAATCTGGACCACAGGCTTTCACAGGAAACAACATAAAGGCACAAAAATTAAAGGAGGCAATTTTAGCCCCCCACATGATAAGAGGTGGGGGTTAAATTGGTAAAAATGTGTAACTTGAACTCAACATTCTACGAATGTGCCTACTTTTGGTTTAACCACAGAGGGTTTGGTGTCAACAGAGCAACCTGCTTTGGAGAAGTCGGTCAGTTATATTTTTTTAAATGAAGCTGTCCTATCTAGCAGATGAGCTTATTTCCAGCATGCCTTCTGGGCTGGGAGGAGCAGGAGTGCTTTTGCCAGCCCCTCAAGCAAATGTGCCATGGTGTCTCCAGCCTCACGATTGGTCAAATCATTCCCCCCATCCCACCAAGATTTTCAGACACTCTCACATGGTCTCTCCCTAGGATCTTCAGATACTCCAAAGCAATTTCTCCCACATGATCACTCCCTCTATGATCTGTAGACGCTATCCACATCAACTATCTATCCTCCCTCCCATCATTGTGCTCCAAGCACTGCCCTAACCTGCACCAAACCCCAATCTCTCATTTATAGATACTGGCTTACTGCCTTCAATTCCCCTCACATAACAAGATTCGTGGTTGCATAGGATCACGTGGTCTTCAATGTCACAAGTCGCTTCATTATCACTATTGGGTATATTATCCCAGGGTAGATTCACTATGGAGCATCCACGATGCCAAGATTATCATGGACATCATGTTCAGTGAGATAGTCACACTGCAGGTAAAGACTGAACAGGCAGAAAGGGGGATAGGTGACCATCAGGCAGAGTACAGAAGTCCCCTGTGGCTGTCCCCCTCTAACAGATATACCATTTTGGATATTGTTGGGGGAAAGACGATTTCTCAAGGGAAAGCAGCAGGAGCCAAGTCTGTGGCACCACGAGTGTGTCTGCTGCACAAGAGGGGAGGAAGAAGAGTGGCAGGGCTATAGTGATAGGGGATTCAATAGTAAGGGGAATAGATAGGCGTTTCTGTGGCCGCAAAAGAGACTCCGGGATGGTATGGTTACCTCCCTGGTGCCAGAGTCAAGGATGTCTCGGAGAGGCTGTAGGGCATTCTGAAGGGGGATGGGTGAACAGCCAGTGGTCATGGCACATATTGGTACCAAAGACATAGGTTTATAAAAAAGGGATGAGGTCCTACAAGCTGAATATAGGGAGTTAGGATGTAAATTAAAAAGCAGGACCTCAAAAAAGGTAGTAATCTCAGGATTACTATCAGTGCCACGTGCTAACGAGAGTAGAAACAACAGGATTTTCAGGTGAGTGTGTGCTGAAGAAATGGTGTAGAGGGAAGGGATTCAGATTCCTGGAACATTGGGATCAGTTCTGGAGAAGGCGGAACACAAACAGGACGTAATACATCTGGGCAGGACTGGGGCCAATGTCCTCAGGTCAGGGAGGGTTTAAAACTAGAATGGCAGGGGGATGGGAACCAAGGATAGAAACAAAAGACAGAAAGTAAGAAGCAGAAGCGGAAGGCAGAAAAACCAAGGGCAAATGACAAAATGGACTCAGTGTAAAATAAAGTTAAGATGACTAACAAGGTTAAAAAAGCCTAAAGGCTTGTATCTTAATGCACAGAGCATTCGCAATAAAAACAGGTAGATGAATTAACAGCACAAATAGATATAAACGGTTATGATATAATTGCAATTACGGAGACATAGCTGCAGGGTGACCAAGGATGGGAGCTGAATATCCAGGGGTATTCAATATTTAGGAAGGACAGACAAATAGGGAAAAAGGTGGAGTAGCATTGTTAGCAAAAGGAGGAAATCAATGCAATAGTGGAGGAAGTATATTGACTTGGAAAATCATAATGTGGAATCTGTTTGGGTGAATGAGGAACACTAAGGGGCAGAAAGCATTGGTGGAGGTTGTCTATAGGCCCCCAAACAGTAACAGGAAGGCATTAAGCAGGAAATTAGAGACACATGCAATAAGGGTACAACTGTAATCATGGGTGACTTTACGTATATAGATTGGACAAACCAAACTAGCAATAATACTGTGGAGGAGGATTTCCTGGAGTGTGTACATGGTTTTTTCTTTTAGACTAATACATTGAGGAGTCAACTAGAGAGCAGGCTATCCTAGGATTGGTTATTGTGCAATGAGAAAAGATTAATTAACAATCTTGTTATGTGGGGGTCCCTTGGGGAAGAGTGACCATAAAACTGTTCATTAGGATAGAGTGAAGTTGAATCCAAAACTAGGGACTTGAATCTAAAGGGAATTATGAGGGTATGGAGGTGCAAGTTGGCAATCATGGATTGGGGAACCGTAACAAAAAAAGGGTCGACCTTGGGTAGGTAATAGTTAATATTTAAGGAACATATGCATGAATTATAGCAATTCCTGTATGGCACAAAAGTAAAATTGGAAAAAGGTGGCTCAACCATGGCTTACAAAAGAAAGTAGGGATAGTATTAGATCCCAAGAGGAGACATATAAAATTGCTAGAAAAAGCAGCAAGCCTGAGGATTGGGAACAGTTTAGAATTCAGCAAAAAAGTGGACAAAAATATTGATCAAGGAAGTGGAAAATGGAGTAAGAGTGTAAACTTGCAAGAAACAAAAAAAAAAAAACTGTAAATATATGAAGAGAAAAAGATTAGCAAAGACAAACATAAGTCCCTCAAAGTCAGAAACAGGGGAAATTATAAATGGGGGACAAAGAAATGGCAGAAAAATTTAACACATTATATTCTTGTGTCTTCACAAAAGGAGGACACAATAATTTCCCAGAAATGTTAGGGAGCCAAGGGGTGCAGAGAGAGGGGGGAAAATTGAAGAAAATCAGTATTAGTAAAAAAAAGCTGGAGAAATTAATGGGGTTAAAAGCTGAAAAATCCCCAGTGCCTGATAGTACTCTGGGATGTAGACTAAAGGAAGTGGCTCTGGAAATATTGGATGCATTGGTCATCATCTTCCAAAAATTCTATAGACCCTGGAGCATTTCCTACGGTTTGAAGGGTGGCAAATGTAACCCCACTATTAAGGAAGGGAGAGAAAAAAAAAAAGAGAATTACAGACCATTTAGGCCAACATCAATAGTTGGGAAAATGCTAGAGTCTATTCTAAAATAGATGGTAACAGAACTCTTGGAAAGCATTACAAAAACAAAAATACCTGGAAAAACACAGCAGGTCTGGCAGCATCTGTGGAGAGGAGCACAGTTAACGTTTCAAGTCCGAATGACCCTTCAACAGAACTAAGTAAAAATAGAAACGAGGTGAAATAAGCATTAATGGGATTAGACAAAGTCAGCATGGGTTTATGAAGGGGAAAATCATGCTCAACTAACTCCTGGACTTTTTAAAAAATGTAAAAGGAGGGGTACAATGCTGCTCATTCTGCAATACGCTCCTTAATTCAGTAGGCCATTGGCATCTTGAAGATGTGTTTTTGATGTCTGGAGAGGCCAGGTGGTGCTCTCCACTACTCCCCAGATGGTCTCCTGCATCATCGTAGCTTGCTGCGCTCTACACAACTTGGCGCTCCAAAGGTGTTTACTTGGCAGAACAAGAGAAGAGCTGCATGGCTTCCTGCAATGATGAGAACGTTGACAGGGCTGAGCATGGACGGCGAGGAAGCTGAGGTTCCAGAGGAAGAGGCCATAGCATTGGCCAGACAAGCCTGTCACATACACACCTACCTTACAGCCTCTAGATTCCAGGATGATGAGGGCGAATAGCTCATGTGAGCCTCTTTCACTGTTGCCCTCCATGCTGGGTCCCTACTTAAGTGTTGTGATCCTCATCATCTCAAAGAAGCACATCAATTTCTGAATGAATAGTAACGTTCTTGCATCACAATGCCCTCATCCTTGAAAAGGATGCCTCTGGAGCATGTAGTCTGTTATGGGATGATTACTGCAACAGCAAGTTTTGTGAGCAGAGTTGAGATGGTGCAGCCTTTTTAAGCAAACTCACCAACATCCCATTGACTATGGGAGCCTTTGAGATGCAGGAAAAGCACTATAATCCTCAGTACACTTGTGGCAGTATGTCTACAGCATAGCAAGATGCCTCAAGGATGGCAATCCTCACTCAGTGGTTCTTGGCTTGATGCCAGAGATCTAATCTGAATCCACACTGTGGTATATCTGCACAGGCAATTGTTCATGCAACATAAGTCTTCAGGCCTCATCATCATACTGAGTCCCCAGCATGAGATCTCTCTTTAGGGCACAGTCATCTGCAACTCAGTAATGAATGCAAGCCTGCATTTCAGCTCACCTTTGTGGACCATGAAAACTTCAACTGCAGAAGCATGGTCTCCTCTGTCAAGCACTCATGACCATGGCTTCATTTGGAGTCTCCCAAGTTACTGTACAGCCTAGACTGGGCATTTCTCGTCCCTAAAATGCTGACTCCACCTAGGCATTAAACACTAAATCAAATAATAAAGAGCACAGATTTCAGAAATTCACTCAATCCATTTTTTCATTTCCACCAATTTGATATGTCTACAAGGAAACCAGTCACACTGATGCCATCGTAACATCGCCATGTTGAATGATCATCTGAGATCTGGCACAGGGTTAATGTAATGAGATGCTAGCCAGACCTTCTGGCCCAGTGCTGCATCCTCCCCTGTCAAAGTCCAGCATCTGGGCCCTTTAAAACACACCTATCTGGCATAGTTCTAACCATCTAGCATGATTGGCAAGGCTCAACATGCTTCAGCAAGGTCCATAGCTTGACAACGTGGAGGTGGGAAGGTACAGACTAACATTGGGGTGACCTTCAGATGTGAAGGTGGGCATGAGATAATGCTGTACACTGCCAGGAGTGCATTAGAGCCCTGACTTTTGGTTCATAAGTAAAGCACACTCAAGGCTGACAGGATTTACATGGGGCCCAAATGAAAGATACTCCAACTGAGATTGACTACAGTGCGTGTTGACATTCAATCCTTAAAGATCCACATTGAGCAATCTTCAATGCAGAAGCCTCCAGCTTCTAAACCCATGGAGCAAAATTATATCTGGAAGCAGGTTTGAGAGATGGCTTGCTCAACCACCAAGTCCTTGGAGCCAGAGGCTTCACTCATGTCAATACTGCACAGAGAACAGTCAGGGACTGTAATAAGATGGTGCAAGACACCATAGACCTGAGGCAGACAATGGGACATCTGGGGGGCAGGGAGGCATCTATTAGGTGAGAAATGGACTGAAACAAATTGTATTGACACTTGTGCCATTTACATACAGATTGTGAATACCCCCACTACTTTTATGCTCTTAGTATTTAATTTTTCTTACCCTACTGCCAAGTCTTGGTGCATCCCCAGCATAGGGAGGCAGCCTGCTGACTATTACATCCTGTTATCTGCGATGGCCTTGGTGGATGTCCTTTGGAGGGCTGAAGCCTAGAAGGCCCTGACCTGCTTTGGGTCTCCTCCTGTGGGACAGATCCATCCTCCTTGGCATGTGGAGCTGGAGCTGATGGGGTCACAGGCAGAGGGGATTGGGAGCGGCTGGACACAATGAGTCACCTGGGTGGATGGCCCCAGGGTGTACAGCTGATGTTCCTCCTCCCTCTGGGTGCCAGAGGGCCCCTGCCTGACTCCTTGAGAAGGGACACCTGCAGTGAGGTAGAGGTGCCCCTTCCCCCTCTTGCTCAGCCACTGATGGATCCCACCTATTGATAGAGTGATGAAGTGCAGATCAGGTGCAAATTCCTGGACCAAGGTCTCCATGGTGGTCAGCATCCAATCAGTGTTGACCTCAGTGTGCTGGCATGTCAGTGCAATGACATAAGATTGAACCTGGACAGACTCAACATCCATTGCAATCTGATGACGGCATCTGACAACCCTGCCTGATGTTCCAGTGTCTGTTTTGCAGCTTCAACATCTGTATTAGGACTGAGTCCAGAGGCTCATCATCAGAATTGGATTCAGGAGTCTGGCCTGCAGTAGTTCTCAGTGCTGGTGACCTAGAATGTCCCTGCCTCGGTCTGCTGTGGACCCAAATCTGTGTAGTGCTCACTGGATTATGATCCCGAGCCTACTCTAGAACTAGGTCCCACCCAAGTATGTGTATCTGCGCTGGAGGGGGTGGGTGAACGCCATGATGTCTCTACCTCTAGTGGGTCCTCAGGATCTGCAAAAATGCTGTGGATTCTGGGGCTGATGGGTTGGCTGCTGGTGCACCTCTTCCTTTTCCTGCTGGTGCCTGTCAAAGAGATAATGAGTAATTGGCTGCATCGTCAAAAACATAAAGCACTCAGGTTTTGGTTGGTGTCCAAAGAGCTGGTAATGGGTCCTCACTGGCTTGGCTGACACCAATCTCACCCTCAGCACTGGCTTGGTCCTCACAGGCCAGCTCTGCTGCCCGCTCTTCATATTGAGGGGCCTGAGCTCAGGCATTCCCCTCCGGTCCAGGATCTTCCCACCGTTATTGTGGGTGACCTTGTCCTTCATAAGAGACAAATGGACAGACCGTCAGCAGGATGGATGGCAAAGCTGATAGAGAGTGTCCATCTTCTGTGTGCGCACTCAGTGGATGTAAGAGTCGATGACGCAGCTTGTATGGGATGTGAGAAGAGATGATGTTGTCAAAGTATTTGTGAGGAATCACTAGTGATGGTAGGTGAGATCCCTGTGGAGTGTAAGTCTGCGAATGGCTGATGGGCTTGTGCGAGTATGAGAAGGTGGACTTACCCTGGTGGAGCGGATGAGATCATTCATCTTCTTCCTGCACTGGATGGGGGTCCTCTGAGGCACCTTCGTGCTGTCTGCCCTGGTGACCTGCTCCTATGCTGCCATCATGACGTTGGTGGACCTCCAGCTCCCATCATGAGGGTAAAGTATCTCCCACTGGTCCTCCAGTGTGTCAAGGTGTACCGCCAGTGCAGTGTTGCTAAACATCAGAGCAGTGTGCTGGGTTCTCCGAGGGACCATTCTGATGTCTTCAGTAAGTGCTGGGCTGCAGCGAGTTGTGCATGTCGGTGCAGTGCAGAAGGATGATCCGATGAGGTAATGGTAGGGCAAACAAATCAGAGGCTGTCCCACCATGAAATATGGTGAGATTTTCCCCCCATTGCACCAAGCGCAGGAGTGGGTGTGAAAAATGTCATTGTACCCACTGGCTGCAATGGCAGGCTTTCACGCCATATCGTCCACTCCCCTCCTCATTAATTATGCATGCACACACATGAAACACCGGGTCACTGACAGGTGGCCTCTGATTCGCCAGCCCTTGCCATCGGATCACTGCTTCGTCACTCCGGGTGCCATATTTGAAGTGCAGCTGCAAACAGCCTTCTCAATGTCAACAGCCTAGGACTGCTCCACTGAAGAAATGGCCCTGAAACCCAAGAACACAGCGAGTCCCCAAATTCAGTGATGTCCCACTGGAGCGCCTGCAGGACTCAGTCGAGGCATGCCACCATGTCCCCCATCTCTGCTCTGGCCGCAGGAGGTCCAGCAAGGTGACCAATCCAGCTTGGGAGGCAGTGGCAGTTATGGTCAGTGCCAACGTGGTGCAGAAGAGGTCCTAGTGCAGGAAGAGAATGAATGATCTCATCTGTTCTGCCAGGGTGAGTCAATGATCTCACTCAACTTATGCACTCCGTTGTCCGTCAAATTCACTGGCATCTCATGCACTGCCATCTCAAAGGGCATCACCACTCTCTACACATCCTCATCTCCATTTGGGCTCATCTACTCTGAAGATTGCATCCTTATTCTGTCCATGGCTCCCCTCACCACCCACACACACCAGGCCTGACATGTGTGTCTTGTTCACACTCTTTCCACCTGTCTTTTTCAAGGAAGTGACAAAGATGATCGACGATGGAAGGGTAGTGGATGTTATATACATGGATTTCAGTAAGACCTTTGACAAGGTCCCTCATGGCAGACTGGTAAAGAAGGTAAAGTCGCACGGGATCAGAGGTGAGCTGGCAGGATGGATACAGAATTGGCTTAGTCATAGAAGACAGAGGGTAGCAGTGGAAGGGTGCTTTTCTGAATGGAGAGCTGTGACTAGTGGAGTTCCGTAGGGATCAATGCTGGGACCTTTGCTGTTTGTAGTATACGTAAATAATTTGGAGGAAAATGTAACTGGGCTAATTAGTAAGTTTTCAGACGACACTAAGGTTGGAGGAGTTGCAGATAGTGAAAAGGATACAACAGGATATAGATCGGTTAGAGACTTGGGCAGAGAAATGGCAGATGGAGTTTAATTTGGACAAATGCGAGGTAATGCATTATGGAAGGTCTAATACAGGCAGGAATTATACAGTAAATGGCAGAACCCTTAAGTGCATCGATGGCAGAGGGATCTGGGTGTACAGGTCCACAGGTCACTAAAAGTGGCAACGCTGGTGGATAAGGTAGTCAGGAAGGAATATGGCATGCTGACTTTCATTGGCAGGGGTATTGAGTATAAAAGCTGGGAAGTCATGCTGCAGCTGTATAGAACCTTGGTTAGGCCACACTTGGAATATTGCGTGCAATTCTGGTCGCCACAAAACAGAAGGATATGGAGGCATTGGAGAGGCTGCAGAGGAAGTCTACCAGGATGCTGCCTGGTCTGGAGGTTATTAGCTATGAGGAGAGGTTGGAGAAATTTGGATTGTTCTCACTAGAGTGACGGAGATTGAGGGGCGACTTGATAGAAGTTTACAAAATTATGAGTGGCATGGACAGGAGTAGATAGTCAGAAGCTTTTTCCCAGGGTGGAAGAGTCAATTACTAGGGGACATAGATTTAAGGTGAGAGGAGGAGAAAACGAGAGGAGATGTGCGGGGCAAGTTTTTTTATGCAGAAGGTAGTGAGTGTCTGGAATTCGCTGCCAGAGGTGGTGGTGGAAGCAGGTACGATAGTGGTGTTTAAGATGCAGCTTGACAAATACATGAATAGGATGGGAATAGAGGGATACGGACCCCGGAAGTGCAAAATGTTTTAGTTGATGGGCAATGTGATCGGGCTTGGAGGGCGAAGGGCCTGTTCCTGTGCTGTACTTTTCTTTGTTCTTAGTCTTATGCGGGACAAGCTCATGCACAATAAAAGGGAGAGGTCCCAGAGCAGTGGTGGAGTGCCCAAAATCAAGGTACTCAAGAGTTCGAGAATCAAGCCATCAAGCTGGCTGGGGAGGATACAGATCGTAGCTGAACCGACAGCGAGATTGGTGGCGCACGCAAGTGAGGATCCTGCACCAGCTCATCCTGCCGATGACCGTGCTAAGAGTGCTTCATCCTGTTTTAGTCACCTGCTATGCACTAATTTTGTCTTCTCTCATAGGCGCCTCAAAAGCACGTGGCAGTATCTGTAAGCCGCATCTCCAGCCCCACAGACACCTTGGGTGAGGAACTAGGAGAGTGCCTTGGAAGACCCATCACAGCGCTCAACCACACTCTCCACCAACACAAGACACCTCGGTAGAATCTAGTTCCAGAGCAGGCTTTGGGGTGACAATCTGGTGAGGACAGCACACACACTAGACCGATTCCTAGGATGGCAGGATTGTCGTAAGAGGAGAGAGATTGGGCTGACTCTGCCTGTATTCACTGGAGTCTGAGGAGAGATCTCATTGAAACAAAATTGACAGGGAAGAACAGACTGGGTGCAGGGATGATATTTCCTCTGGCTGGGGAGTCTAGAACAAGGGGGTCAGTCTCAGGATATGGGGTAGACCATTTAGAACTGAAAGGAGGAGAAATTTCTTCACTCAGAGGGTGGTGAACCTATGAATTCTCTACCTCAAGACTGTGGGGCCTTCACTGAATATATTTTAAAAAAGGACAATATAGCTAGATTTCTAGATTCTAAAAAAAGGTGTCAAGGGGTTTTGGGGAGAATGCAAGAGTACAGCGTTGAGATAGAGGATCAGCTATGATCATGATGAATGGCAGAGCAGGCGTGAAGGGCCAAATGACCTACTCCTGCTCCTATTTTCTATGTTTCTATCTGGTCCACAACAGGCAGAGGAAGGGATAGCTGAAATCACCGACACTCAGGACTGCTGGAGTCCAAGTCAGACGACAAACCCAATACAATCAGTCACCGAAGTTGCAGCGATAATCAAGGGAATATTAGGAAGGGATTGCAGCTGCATTTCACAGATGCAGAAGTCCATCCATCTTCAGTCTGAGGTGATTGTGTTAGTATGCCAATGCAGAGGTCAACACTGGCAGGTTGGCAGCCACTATGGAGACCTTGGCCCAGGACATTGGTTCTGCAGGAACAGCATTCCATTGATGCAGCCCTTGGTGACATCCAGTGGTTAGGTGGGAGGAGGAAAATGGGGCACCTAGGTCTCACTCCAGCTGCCCTTTCTCCTCAAGGTGCCATCAGGCAAGGACCACCACCACCACCACCCCCCTCTCAGGCACCAATAGGGAGGGGGGCCTGCAGCTGGACACACCAGGGCCATCCAGCCAGTTGACTCTGGGACTCTCCTGCCGATCCAAGTCCCCTCTTCCTATGACCCCATCACTTCCAGCACTTGCCCCACAGCAGGACACCCAAAGTAGGCTTGTGCCCTCCAGGTATCGGCCCAAGGACGCCCACCAAGGTCACAGATATTAGGGCACAGCAGTCAGGCTGCCTCTATCTCTGTGGATGGCGCGGAAGCACCAAAACAGAGGAAGGTTTAGGAAACTTCAAGAGAGCACAGCAGTGACATGGGTGTTCACAACATGCATGTAAAGTACACAAATGTAGAAAGAATTGCATATCTCCTTATGTATACCTCCTTTTTATATATGAGTGCTGTTGCAGTCAATCGAGATATACTGTGGTGATGGTCCTGCACCCCCCCACCACATGTTGCTATCATGGGCCTCTATGCATGTGCTTCCATATCACCAGTGTGCCCCTTTTGCACATCATTCTTGACAGATGTCTCAACCTTAATGTTGTGCGCTTGTGGAGCGAATGTCATTCACATGCTTTGCAGGGTCATACCTTTATCCTTGGCTGCGCAAGATTGAGGCAACGGCATTCTCCTAACTCATCTGCATTCTTCAAAAAGACAAAGGTGCACTGTGCAAGGAGAGATGTGTTAATGCATGAAGGGTCATATATCATGCTGTGTTAGCTCATGTGCTGCTGTCAATCAACCATGTTTGACTTTGTGTACTTCTGCTAAGTTCACCAATAACTGGTGGCACCTTGCCACCTCAGGTGAAGAAGCTCAGCCCCATTATGGTCCTAGTGCTCGAGCTTCCAACTTTGAGCGTCTCGCCGTATAGTTGAGTCTTGCAGGGCCATGGCTCCCATCACAAAATAGGAATGCAGAGCTGTGTCCCCTCACTTGAACACTTGCCGAGGTCACTGATGCCAATTGCAAATAACGTTTTCTGGTGGGCAATAAAGGCTTGGAGCAGGCTCTGGAAGCACACATGCTTACCTTAGACAATGTGGAGGGGAGCAATGGGAACAAGGATATGCTGGAGCTGAAATGCGCTCTTTATTAGCAATGACATGTGCCCTTTAGGGTGGCTTGGTGTGTGCCCATTGTGGACTTTGCATGGGCCAGGGCTGGCCAGGAGGGCACAATGTAAGCATCCTTCAATGGACCAGGACAATGTGAGCCTGAAATGTAACTATCTGGTCTTATTGAAATGCATAGGCACCCAGAGAGAAATTGCAACATTGGCACTAATGCTGGTCCATGATGGAGGGTTCATGTCCCAAGAGGGTACTGACTACAATTGGTCTTCCTCCTGGTGACTATCAGGGCCTCATGTGCACATTTGGCCTGTGCAATAGCGTCTTCCCCTGCAGCTTTGACTTCCTTGAACTCATCACCCTCATGCCTTCATGGTCCTCAGACGACGTGCAGCTCCTCCATCTCATCTGGCAAGTCCTCCCCCAATCCTTTGCCGCACCAGGTTGTGCAACACAGACAAGCCATGGTAATCCTCTGGGGACTAATGGAGTGCTTTTCCAGATCTGTCCAGGCATCAGAATCACACCTTTAGGATCCCTATGGTGTGCTCCACCAATGCTTGGCTAGTGGCATGAGCTTCGTTGAACCTTCGATTCTGGAGGCTGCCACATGGGCATCATCAGGCATGTACTTTGTGGGTACCCTTTGTCACTGAGGAGCCAGCCCTGAATCCTGTGTGGTCCTGCAAGGATATCTGGGGTCTGTGATCTGCTCAAGATCTAGGAGTTATGAACACTGCCTGGGTATCTAGCGCAAACATGCATGATCAGTCTTGTGGTTGCAGGCCAGCCGCACATTAGCCTTTCCAGTTTATGTATTGCAGTTCCTGTTTCTAGGGAGCTTTTATAGCTACATGTGTGCAGCTGACAGCAGCCTGTACTTGTAGGAATCCTGCAATCTCAGCAAAGCCCAGTGCTTGGGTGTCCCGACTTTCTTTGGTCTCTGTCAAAGTTGATGTAATTGTGGTATTATTATTCCCAGCTGGTGTTACTACTGGACAAGACTGATCCCAGATTTGAACACAGCTTGATCGATCATATCTAATCAAACAAGTTAAAAGTTATGTGGAGCGTGGTTACTGAACAGAGTCAGCTAATGAATTTTCAGCAAAAGAATAAAACAGTAACAGATGAACTATATGACAATACTCCTTCACTCAGCTATACCGTTTACAGGTATATAGAGATTTGCAAGGATGACACAAGTTACAAAAGCTCTTATACATTGATGGCCACAGTAAGTACACAGTCCATGTAAGCCAATAGGTGACATGTGGTCAGACACACCACTCTGAAACCAAGTGACAGATGCCACCTCAATAAGATGCTATTGATCTCTCAAACTCCCCCCAGACGCTGTCACACCATGAGTCAACCAGTCTCACTGTCTTTCACATGAGCGTTTCCAATCTCCACTCTCCAAGATCTCACCTTGGAATCTTCTCCCAAACTGACACACTCACTCAGACACCTTCCACAAGGGTTCACCTCCAGGGTTTTGAACTCTCCTTCTGATTTTCCTCTCCCCTGGGTCACCACATGCATTCAAGTTTTCCTCCATACACTCACTGACTCAGCTGTCAATAGTACATCACTTGTTCACATGTCCATAGCAAAGAGTTATAGACCTTCAATTGTCCATTTGGATCTTCTGAATTTTCCCCCCAAGCTTAGAGCCTCTGCTCCTCATGCTCAACTTCACAGGACTTTTTCCAGGTTCCTGTCCTTCCTTTGACTAGGTCTTCTTGGGACTCTGCTGTTCCACTCGCCTGCATTTCAGTTTTAGCTTGGGACTAGCTGAGCTGCAGTATCAATGAGAAAGAAACGAGTGTCAGCATTAGTCTCCAAAGGTCCTTTTTCTGTCAATGACTTGTCCAGTGAATGTGGGTGAAGGGCTTTATTCCTGCATTGGAGAACTCACCCCCGAAACGATGGCCAGTGAGGGGTGTGTATCAAGTTGCCCCCAGCAAACACTCATGTTATGACATTGCTTTGGCCAGTTGTGATGCTGGGAAGTGCTGCTTTCAGCCCAGGCGCTGAGAGCCTCATTCACTGCACTCCACTACTCTAGGGAAGAGGATAAATATTCAATTCTGGAAATGAGATTGGAGGTTGTCATTTTCCACCCCACACCCCACCCCCCCTTCAGGACTAATCTCATGAATGGGCACTATTACTTCACTTTCCTGATTCCCGATACCATCATTGAAAGGCTCCTAACATGCCTTGGCTGTGCAGCTCTCCTCATTTTTGGGAATGCATAGTTCATTTGTGTGCCAATGTAATCAGCATCCCGCTCCACTCCACCCCCACCCCCCAGTGCATGCAGCTGCCCCTGCAGAGCTTCTCATTTTAATTTTGCACTGCCCCATTGCTGCAGGGTGGAAGATGGTGCAGAACTTACTTCTCCCACCATCCCAGTGGAGCTTCCTGTTCAGGTTTCCTTCCCTCAGACCTCTCCATCCATCCCCTGTATTCCTTGATCCTGCTGTGTGCCTGGTGCGAATCCATTTGTTAGCCCCTGAACATTTTGAAATGGATGTGCCTGTAGCTTGTGTGGACCTCGTCCATCCCATCTTGAGGCTGCTTACATTGTTCAACGTTCCCACCCAATCATCTGTCCAAGTGCAAACTTCCCCATTCGTAGCCCCCAGTGCAACCCTAGCCCTGCCTTACCGCTGGTCTGGTAGTTAGAGACTTGCCTGAGACAGTCCCCTGAAAGCAAAGTGGTGCTGCTTGCAAAGTTTGGTGCTGATTCCCACAAGCATTACACAATGAAAAGTAGGCAAACTAACCTTGGAAGTGAGGAATGAAGTGCAGGTTGCCAGGTGCATGTCACTCATATCCCATTGTGAAACACATCATTCTAATTGCATGCCAATGGGCCCAGATGATCCAGCACGGGGGTGGGGGGGGGATAATTCTGGTGAGACCACCTTATAATGCAAAAACATTGAAGTGACATCTCCTGACATTCTACATGGGAATCACAGCCCACCAATGGTGGCTGTTGGAGTGCACAAACGCCACCTGGTTTTACGACACCATAAAAAGACTTTTTGGCCTTGATATTTTCCACTCCTGCCCACCATAATGCTCACTATGGGAGTAGAATATCTTGGCTGGTGTGTTTCCCGTTCATGCATATTTAATTAGCTTAAAAGTGGATGATCTGATGCTGAAAGCTGCCAGCAAGAAACACACCACTTTGAGAAGTATTTTGCCCCAAGTTGGGCTTGGCAGGGGTGAGGAGTGGGAAGCCAACTGCGATCAGGGTCCTACTGTGATTTTATGCTGGCAGGCCAATTAAAGCCCACCCAGTGCAAACGCCAGTTGCAGAAGGTTGAAGAAGGGGCAGGCTGGCTGCCAGGTCCAATGGCGACCCGTTCAAAAATAGTGCAGTGCAGCGTGGTCTGAGTGCCAACTGTCAATCACATGAGCTGGCCAAGGGGCTGCTTTGACTGACTGCCTTGCGGCTCGAGGGGCACAACTCTGATCTGCCCTGCAAGGAATTCTTCAGGTAGGGCTGGCCAGGCTGTAATAGTACTGCAAGTAGAGAGTGGACTAATCAATGCTATCCTTTCATGAGAAAGCATCCCATAACAATATTGGGAGGTCACCAACTGGCAGAGGACACCCACACCTTATCCTCTCCAGGTATGAGCAGGAGGCCTTGGAGCTTGAGGCACCACACATCCTGATCAACTGGCCACGGTGAGGCTGGGGTGTCAGACCAAGGTAAGAGTGCAGTGCACTGAATTTCAGATACTGCAAACAATCTTGTGCAGTCTCATTATTGATGGTAGCCTCCAGACTGGATTCATCATTGAAAGATGATGGCACCATGATGCAGGTCTCCACCAGGGTGCCTGGTGTTACTCACAATAAGGTTGTAGTAGAAGAATTAGGCCAGGCTGGTTTATTTTCAAGACAACTCCTCAATGCTACTGACTTCCAAGTAACTTGCCCACAAAATTTTCCAGCTGTATCTTCTTATTCTGTTTAGATGGGATAATCAATGCCCATCACCTGTTTAACAAGCAATTGTCTTTAACAAGGTGATTGCCATGCAGTGTGATTATTTATACATTAGAAAAGAGGTGAATGCCAAATGAAAGCTTTCAAAAAGTAGAAGGAAATAATATCATGTATTTCCTCATCTGTAGTTCCTGTATTTCCTTTACCAAATATATATTATAAAAACAAAAAATAGTTTTTTCGTATCACAAGACATCCCTCTTCCAATACTGTCATGAAGCTATTAATGTATATAATATTTTGGAAAATATTTCTTTTAAAATAGAGGTTTACTCTGCAGCCGTGTCTTAATTGGATTAAAGCCAGCTAGTCTGGGTGCTTTGATATATGCTAGTTTTGATAATTGAGAGAAAACATGCATGTGCATTTTTTGAATAGAGCATTGAAGTGGGGTGAAAGCTTGACACCTTTCTAAAAGATACCAAGCCATATGTTTATATTACTAATAAAATTGGTACTATGAAAAGTTTCTTTCTGGCCTTCCCTTTTATAGTATACCATGTCTCCTTGTCTAGACTGTATTCCTGATGGGCTTGTGGTGCTGTAGGTTTTGCCAAGTTTAACGTAGCCTCAGCTTAAATGTAAGCTTTTCTGCCCTCATGCAAAGCGTTCAGATGAGCAGAAAAGGTGGAGCTAATGTTAGTCCCTTCTCGAGCAGGGGGAGCATCCAACAACACCAAAGACAACTTTGGATTTCTGCTGTACACCGACTGGTACAGACTGTACTCCCCAACCATTTGCAGAGAGTGCTTTGTGTGCACCGCCCATGCTAGTGCCGATTGTGGTTGATCAGCCAATATTTTATGTGACATGTTGTCTATTACCACATGGTTTCTTTTGCAAAGACCATTACTAAATGGGCTCTCAGCTGCAGAGTGCATAACTATGATGTTTAAATTTTCACACATCTCTTGAAATTCTTCATTGGAGAATTCCCCGCCATTATCTGTGAGGAACTTCGTTGGTGTTCCTACCCATTTCTCTATGACCTTATTGACAATTGTCCTTTTGTCTTTACTATGCATTTCTGGATAGGCTAAATCTGGTTATCAGAACTATGAAGTGTAGTAAAATACCCCTATCCTTGTCCCAAACTTTCAAGTCCATTGCAACAGCATCATTAAACTCCCTGACTAGTGGCAAGCTCACAAATAGCTGTGGCTCAGTTCATAGCACCCTCGCCTTTGAATCAGAGGGTTGTGGGTTCATGTCCCACTCCTGGAAACCAAGAACTGTGAATGTACTCGAAAAGAGTTACATGTGATCTGTTGATAACTTGAAAGCTCACAACAGGACCTGGTGGTGCCTTGCGATATTTAAAACAAATTTCACACCGAGCAGTGATTTGTTCAAGAAGGTCATCATATCCTTCATTGACCACTCCTGAATCTCAGAGTGGAGTCTTTAGTTTCTGTGGCGCCGGGTGTGCAAACTGTCTAATTTCCAAATGATCTTTTTCTCCACCAAATTCTTATTCTCAGCAGTTCACAAAACTTCAAGTTTTTGATGAGAAATCTCTGGCTTCCTTAGTGGCAACCCTCCCCCCACTGCTCCCCGGCACCCCCACCCCCCCGGCGCCCCCCCAAACACAGCTGCTCTATTGTTCCTCATATCTAGCATCATCTGATCCTTCAATACAGATCAACTTAACAATAGTGGTATCTCGCTAGAAACCACATCAGTACTGAAACAGACTGGAGGATGTATTGTATTGTCATCTCCGATCCTGAAACAGATAGAGCTTTCATACTCCTTGACTTTCTGCCAGTCTGCCTCAAGAGGCTCCAGAGAGCAGTCAAGCCAGTCCAAGCCACACACCATAGAAGTGCAACCACTGTCCAGAACTGCACAGTTGAAGGAATCTACCATCAAGATACTCATCATCAGATTCAAATTCAAGGTCAATATAATTGGTATTGAGGAGAGTGCAAGAGGACAACCCCAGGACAGGCAGTCAGCAGCACCCAGTGGAGAGTGCAAAAGGAGGACCTAAAGAGCAGGAGTTTACCTGTGAGAAAGCTGGTTCTCACCCAGACACTCAGCAGTGCTGAAATTTGAAAGAAGTGATGTCAGGACAAGAGAGGGAGCTGATTGGCAGGTAGTGGATAAGTGGGTTTCCCACCCCCCCCAACCCAACTTTAAAGCAACATTACAGAAGGTAAGAGTCTCAGCATTGGCTTTTTGTAAAAAAAAAAGTGTTCTACTTGCCTTAAATTTAAAGGAAATAGTATCTTAATTAAAAGAAAGTAGTATGGCAAGGGAGCTCAGTCCTGTGTGTTGTACAGTCTGCAGCATGTGGGAATTCTTAGACACTCCTTGCAGTATGGATGACCACATGTGCAGAAGTGCCACTGGCTTGACCAACAGGTTTGGGCATCAGCTGGAGACACAGCAGTGAATCCGCAAGGCTGAGGCTTACCTGGATAGCACATTTTTGGATGTAGTTACTCGTCAGAGTGATTGGGTGACCACTAGTCAGAAGGGAGGCAGGTAGCCAGAAAGCCGCAGAGTGCATCTCACTCAAGAACCGATTTTCTGTGTTGGAAAACAGTGAGGGTGAAGGTTCCTCTGGAGAGTGCAGCCAGAGCCAAGTTTGCAGCACTGTGGGTGGCTCAGCTGCACAAGTGGGTAGGAGTAAGAGTGCAAGAACAATAGTGGTAGGAGTCTGAGGGGTGCAGACAGGTGCTTCTGCAGCCATTGGTGTGACTCCAGCATGGTGTTGCCTCCCTGGTGCCAGGGTCAAGGGTGTCACAGAATGGCTGCAGGGCATTCTGAAAGGGGAGGGTGAACAGTGGCTAAAGGAGTGGTGCGGGAAAGAGGGGTTCCATTTCGTGGGGCGCTGGCATCAGTATTGGAACAGGAGGGATCTGTACCGTTGGGACGGTCTCCACCTGAACCGATCTGGGACCAATGTTCTAGCGAAAAGAGTAAATAGGGTGGTCAACAGGACTTTAAACTAGAAAGTGGTGGTGGGGGGGTGGGGGGAAACTCCAAGAAATATGACTAATGGGGGGTGGATTCAACTTCATGGAAAATTATGAAAAAATTGAAAAGAAAAG
Source organism: Cetorhinus maximus (assembly GCF_964194155.1). NCBI lineage: Eukaryota > Metazoa > Chordata > Chondrichthyes > Lamniformes > Cetorhinidae > Cetorhinus > Cetorhinus maximus. Next base: position 152,571,254 of record NC_135880.1, on the reverse strand, counting down.
GAGAGCCCAGGAGAGGCTATTAAAGTCCCTAGAACACAAAATAGGACAGAGTGTTTGGAAAGGGCTAGGAATCTAACTTCAAGCACATCAGATAAAGGGACGACAATAAGAAAGGGGATGAGAAATACAGGACTGAAGGTGTTGTATACTGCGTGCATTCAGATACGAAATAAGGTAAATGAGCTTGTGGCGCAGATTGAAATTGGCAGGTATGATGTGGTGGGCATCACGGACACATGGCTGCAAGGGGATCAGGACTGGGAGCTAAATATCCAAGGACATACATCCTATCATAAAGATAGGCAGGTTGGCAGAGGGGGTGGGGTTGCTTTGTTAGTAAGAAATGAAATCGATAGCAAGAAATGACGTAGGATCAGATGATGTAGAATCTGTGTGGGTACAGTTGAGGAACCGCAAAGGTGAAAAACCATAATGGGAGTTATGTACAGGCCTCTGAACAGTAGTCAGGATGTGGGGCACAAGATACACCAAGTGCCGCACAGGAGGCTGCTCAGGTACTAGCATGGATAGAAGATTGGCTGTCTGGCAGGAGGCAGAGAGTGGGGATAAGGGGGTCCTTCTCAGGATGGCAGCCGGTGACTAGTGGAGTTCCGCAGGGGTCAGTGTTGGGACCACAACTTTTCACTTTATACATTAATGATCTAGATGAAGGAACTGAGGGCATCCTGGCTAAGTTTGCAGATGATTCAAAGATAGGTGGAGGGACAGGAGGCAGGGAGGCTGCAGAAGGATTTGGACAGGTTAGGAGAATGTATTCCATCTGCCACTTCTTTGCCCAATGTGGGGAAGTGTGAGGTCATGCACTTCATAGGAAGAATAGAGGCATAGACTATTTTCTAAATGGGGAGAGAATTCAGAAATCTGGAGTGCAAAGGGACTTGGGAGTCCTAGTCCAGGATTCTCTTAAGGTTAACTTGCAGGTTGAGTCAGTAGTTAGGAAGGCAACTGCAATGTTGGCATTTATTTCGGGAGGACTAGAATATAAAAGCAGGGATGTGCTGCTGAGGCTTTATAAGGCTCTGGTCAGACCACATTTAGAATGTTGAGAGCAATTTTGGGCCCCGTATCTCAGGAAGGATGTTCTGGCCCTGGAGAGGGTCCAGAGGAGGTTCACGAGAACAATCCCAGGAATGAAAGGCTCAACATATGAGGAACGTTTGAGGACTCTGGGTCTATACTCGATGGAGTTTAGAAGGATGAGGGGGGATCTGATTGAGACTTACAGAATACTGAAAGGCCTGGATAGAGTGGACGTGGGGAAGATGTTTCCATTAGTAGGAGAGACTAGGACCCGAGGGCACAGCCTCAGAGTAAAGGGAAGACCTTTTAGAACAGAGATGAGGAGAAACTTCTTTAGCCAGAGAGTGGTGAATCTATGGAATTCATTAGAAGGCTGTGGAGGCCAGATCATTGAGTGTATTTAAGACCAAGATAGATAGGTTCTTGATTGGTAAGGGGATCAAAGGTTACAGGGAGAAGGCAGAAGAGTGGGGTTGAGAAACTTATCAGCCATGATTGAATGGCAGAGCAGACTCAATGGGCCGAATGGCCTAATTTCTGCTGCTATGTCTTATGGGTCATGGTTCACATTTGTACCAACGACCTAGGTAGAAAAAGAGGGACGAGGCCCCTGTAATAAGAATTTGGGGAGCTAGGTAGCAGATTAAAAAGCAGGACGTCAAAAGGTTGGAATCTCTGGATTATTCCCTGTGCTGGTGAGTATAGGAAGAGGAGGATAAAAAAGGATGAATACATGGCTGAAGAGACGGTGCAGGAGGGAGGGCTTTAGTTCCTGGATCACTGAGTCTGTTTTTGGCAAAGGTGTGACCTGTACAAGTCAGACAGGTTGCACCTGACTGGAACAGGACCAACATCCTTACGGGAAAATTTGCTAGTGCTGCTGGGGGATTTAAATTAATTTGGCAGGGGGATGGGATACAGATTGGAGGTATAATAGGGGGTGATGCACAGCCAAATATATGGAAGAGAAACCTGGAAGGCAGAGCAAATAGACTTTTTAAGGCACAAGGGAATAATGTAAGACTGGATTGCATCCACTTTAACGCAGGGAGTCTTACAAGTAAGGCAGGTGAATTGGGGGTGTTAATTAGCACATGGGAATATGATATTGTTGCTGTCACAGACATGGTTGAGGGAAGGGCAGGACGGGCAGCTCAATATTGCAAGGTACAGAATCTTCAGGCGTGACAGCTGAGGAGGGTGGTGGGGTGTTAAAGAGATGGCATTGCACTATTGGTCAAGGAATAAATTACTGCAATAAGGAGGGATGGTATCTAAGAAGGTTCCTCAAATGAGGTCATATAGGTAGAACTTAAACAAAAAAAAAGGGGCAAAATCACTTTGCTGGGAATGTAGTGTAGGCTTCTAAACAGTCAGGGGGAAATAGAGGAGCAGATATGTAGGAAGATCTCAGGAGTGTAAAAATAATAGGGTAATAATAGTAGGGGATTTTAAACTTCCAATATTAACTGGGATAGTCTTAGCATGAATGGCTTAGAGGGGCCAGAATTTGTAAAGTGCATCCAGGAGAGCTTCTTAAGCCAGCATGTAGAAGGTCCGATAAGAGAAGGAGCAGTACTAGACCTAATCTTAGGGAATGAAGTCAAGCAAGTGGTAGAAGTGTCAGTGGGGGAGCATTTTGGGGATAGTGACCATAACTCAGTAAAATTTAAAGGTAGTTTTGGAAAAGGACCAAGATGGGCCAAAAATAAAGGTCCTGAATTGGGGGGAAGTGGATTGTAATATGATAAAACAGAATCTGGCCAGAGTGGACTGGGAGCAGCTACTTGTAGGAAAGTCTGCAACAGACCAGTGGGAGTCAAAGAGGGAATAGTGTGTGTTCAGGGCCAACATGTTCTCAAAGGTGAAGGGTAGGACCAACAAGTCCAGGGAACCCTGGATGTCGATAGAGGTCTGGATATGGAAAAAAGGAGCCTTATGGCAGATTCAGAGGGCTGAAAACAGCAGAAGCCCTAGAGGAGTATAGAAAGTGTGGTGGGGGGCGGGGGGGCAGGGGGGTACTTGGTAATTAGGAGAGTGAAGGGAGGGCATAAAAAATACTAGCAGGCAAGATAAATGAAAATCCAAAAGCATTTTATAAATATATTAAGGGCAAGAGGATAACCAGGGAAAGAGTAGGGCCAATTAGGGACCAAAGTGGTCATGTGTGTGTGGAGCCAGAGGACGAGGTGAGGTTTTGAATGATTATTTTTCACCTGCATTCACTATGGAGAAGGACAATGTAGGTGTAAAAATTAGGGCGGGATTGTCATATACTTGAACAAATTAGCATTGAAATGGGAAGTATTAGTGGTTTCAGTGGACAAACGCCCAGGCCCAGATGAGATGTATCCCAGGCTGCTATGTGAGGCAAGGGAGGAGATTGCAATGGATCTGACCCCAATTTTCAAATCCTCTCTGGCCACAGGAGATATGCCTGAGGACTGGAGGACAGCGAATGTGCTACCATTATTCAAAGAGGGTAGGAGGGATAAACCAGGTAATTACAGGCCAGCGAGCCTAACATCAGTGGTAGGAAAAGTTGGAAAGAATTCTGAGGGACAGGATTAATCTCCACTTGGAGAGGCAGGGATTAATCAGGAATAGTCAGCATGGCTTTGTCAGGGGTGACCACGTCTAACAAATTTGATTGAATTTTTCAAAGAGGTGTCTAGGTGTGTAGATGAAGGTAGTGCAGTTCATGTAGTCTACATGGACTTTAGTAAGGCTTTGACAAGGTCCCACATGGGAGAATGGTCAAGGTGGTAAGAGCCCATGGGATCCAGGGCAATTTGGCAAATTGGATCCAAAATTGGCTTAGTGGCAGGAGGCAGGGGGTGATGGTTGAAGGTTGTTTTTTCAATTGGAAGCCTCTTGAGTGGTGTACCACAGTATTGGTGCAGGGACCTGCTGTTTGTAGTGTACATTAATGATTTAGACATGAATGTAGGAGGTATGATCAGCAAGTTCACAGATGACATGAAAATTGGTGGTGTTGTAAATATTGAAGAGGAAAGCCTTAGATTACAGGATGATATAGATGGGCAGAGCAGTGGCAAATGGAATTTAATCCTGAGAAGTGTGAGGTGATGCATTTTTGGAAGACTAATACAGCAAGGGAATACACAATGAATGGTAGCACCCTAGAGGATCAGCAGGACTTTGGTTACACATCCATAGATCCCTGAAGGCAGCAGCACAGGTAGGTAAGGTGGTTAAGACCTTGGCCTTTATTAGCCAAGGCATAGAATATAAGAGCATGAAGGTTACATTGGAGCTGTATAAAATGCTAGTTAGGCTACAGCTGGAATAGTGTGCGCAGTTCTGGTCACCACACTTTAAGAAGGATATGACTGCACTGGACAAGGTGCAGAGGAGATTCACCTGGGCTGGGGCTATAAAGAGACTGGATAGGCTAGGGTTGTTTTCCTTGGAGATGAGTGGAGACCTGATAGAGGTATGGAAAATTATGAGGGGCTTAGGTAGGAAGAAACTTTTCCCCTTAGCAGATGTGTCAATAACCAGGGGGCATAGATTTAAGGTAAGGGGCAAGAGATTTAGAGGGGATTTGAGGAAAAAAAAAATCACCGAGAGTTGTTGGAATCTGGTACTCTGCCTGAGGGGGTGGTTTGGGCAGGAACTCTCAACATTTAAGTAGTTTTTAAGATGAGCACTTGAAACACCATAGCATACAGGACTATGGGCCAAGTGCTGGAAAATGGGATTAGAATAGATAGGCACTTGATGGCCAGCATGGACATGGGCCAAATGGCCTGTTTCTGTGCTGTATAACTCTACAACAGACAATTCCATCATGGCAGTCACCATCATTTTCAGATGAAACCATTGCATGGGTCACTTCAAAAACACAATTCCTTCACTGTGGGCAATTCATCACAATGATACTATGAATCACACCAAAAAAATATTCCCAGTGCTTTTTTGGGTTTAAGTGCCTAGTCACCATCCTGGACTCTCAAATTAGCTAGGGTTACAACCATTTTCAGACCTCCTGTCATTAACCCCATTTTTATATTGGAATCCTCAACCCCATTTTTGTATTGGGATCTTCATCTAATATTTGGTCAACCTCAAAATTCAGCCACCATTGAATCCTCAATCCTTTGCTTCACATTTGCTAAGTGGCAGGGAACAACTGTTTCCCCAGAAATATTTTGGACAGCAGCCATTTGATCTAGGAGAGATCTTTCCCCCAGAATTAAAGGCTATCAATATGGGAAATGCAAGCGTAGTCCAGTAATTTAAATGCCAATACCAATTCCAGAATTAAGTTCAAATCTCTGTAGTCTCCTGGAACATTTATCAAAATCCAGAGTGTATTCCTCCATCTGATTCCCTAAGCCTGTCAAAGATCATTTGATTCCTTAAGCCTGACAAAGATCATCCAAGCTTCATACACTTTCAATAACTCATCCTTTTTGTAAAAATTTATCCAAAAACTTTAGCAGAAGGTTCAATCCCTCTTCATGATCCAAATCATCCACTTTCCACTCTGAAAATACCTTACTCCTTACCAGCCAAAAGTAAGATAATGATAACACCGAAGCCATACCTTGCTTCTTCCAAAGTATGAAAGTAACCCAGCTCCACATTTCAATTTCAGCCTTCCATTGCTAAGATTCAGCATCAGAAAAAATTTGGTGGTTAGTCAAAGCTTGCAATTTTGCACCTTGCTTCCACCATTCCATAACTTAAAATTGTCAGCAACTTCTTTTCCCAGAGGATCAAAACAAAAAAACCCATCATATACAGCAATCAATCAGCAAAGCTTAAAGTTCATCCTCTGCTACCATGTTACTCACAGTAAGAGGTTGTAATAGAAGAATTAATCCAGGCTGATCTTTTGATTCAAGCTAGTTTATTTTCAAAACAACTCCACAATGCTATTAACTTGTCCACAAAGCATTCCAGCTGTATCTTTTTATTCTGTTCAGATGGGATAATCAATGCCCATCATCTGTTTAACTAGCAATTGTCTTTAACAAGGTGTTTGCCTTGCAGTGTGATTATTTTTACATTGACACCTGGCATGCACAGTGACAGTGTCATGATTTAAACTAATGATCTGTCCTCCTTCTCCCTTAGATCTTCCACCAAGCAGCCAAGCGCAGGACCTCCAGGAGCTACTCCTGACACCGGAGGACCACTATGCATCGCACCCACACTCTGAACCAGGCACCAGCGCAGATACCAGCACCTTGGTGAGCATTAGTTTGGCGGCTACTATCTTGGTGCACATTGGTCAGGGCACTTCACACTAATTTGAGGTGCAGGTGGAAGCAGGGAGTGCCCACGGCATCAACAATCAGAGGACTGCTAGAGGCCAAGGACGATGCTCAGTCGAAGGCTGATGATGAGTCTTTGGAGTCGTCCACAAGGCAGCAGGTGCTGGATGTCCAGCGGGGCATGTGGGAGGATCTGGCAGAGATCAAAAAGGATGTGTATGTCATGGTCTCCATTGTGGAGGAGCCCCTGCAGAGCGTGAGCACTGCGTTGACCCTCATGGAGAGAGTGGCAACTCATGGAGAGGCTGCTCCAGGAACTGAATGAGGGGTCCCTGGGGTCTCGTTCGGACCTGCAAGCCCTCACACAGGCACTGACCTCAGGTGGTCAGTGTCCGTGTGTGAGATGGATGAAGCACCCAGATTTCCAGCTAGGCGCCCAACCATCAATGGTGAGCAGGGAGGTCTACAGCGACCTCATACAAGCTGCTGGTCATCTTTGTGAGCTCCTATCAGGCCGCTCTGGATGACGGCAGCAGCTCCTCTGCCTCTCTGCCAGTGACCGTGCCATGTGATGAGGCTGCGGTGATGGGGGAGATGCCAGCCGTGGCACTGGCTGCTCCCTCCCATGGGGGGGCCAGCACAGACTCCACGGGCCAGAGGGCGACCGCCAAGGCCAACAAGACAGCAGGGTCAGCAGGCTGTGTCCAATGCTGGTGACAGTAAAGGGGGAGCACCTAGACGTAGCACCCACAAACATAAGCTTAAAGCGCCTTAAGCACAAGAGGGACTTGTCATGAGTGATCTTTTGTCCCTCCATTTTGTTTTACTTTTTTTTAATTGTGTGACCAAGAACACCGGATATTGTTCTGTCCATTAATCTGAGAGTTCCAACATTAAATTACATTTGCTTTTGTGTTATTGGCCTGATTTGCTCTCTAGGTACAGGGCACACCAGTATGTAATGCTGGATGTGAGTGGCTCAAAACTTTATTGTACAGGCACTGAGCGTGTCTTGGGGGCAAAGGAAAGTGTTATTTTTGCAATCCAGGGTGGTGGCAGCAGCTCTGGCATAAGTTGGTAGCTCTTATTTGACAGCCTAGCTGAAGGAGTGTTTGGATCAAGGTGCCCCTGGTGTCCCTGCCTCCCAGGAGGTTACTGAGGTCTGACTCCATGCCCTCAGTGTTCTCACCGTGCTCCTCTTCTGACTCACTACTGGACTCACCATCTGTGGCCTGTGCAGCTATGTCAACATCCTCTTCCTCCAATGGGTCCCCCTTGCCAGTGCCAGATTGTGGAGAGCACAGCATGCAACCACTATCAGTGACACCCGCTCTGCGGGTATTGTCCAGGCAACAGAAGCGCATCTTGAGAAGACCTATGATTCTCTCTACCACTGCCCTTGTAGAGGCATGGCTCCTGATGTACCGCTGCTCTGCCTCTGTTCTTGGGTGGTGGAGAGGTGTCATGAGCCACCTTTTCAAGGAATAGCCCTCGTCACTCAGGAGCCATCCATCCAGTTGGGCCGGAGCACTGAAGAGCCTCGGCACCTGGGGGTGTCTGAGGATGTAGGAGTCATGGGGGCTGCCAGGTTACCTTGCACAGACTTGCAGAATTTGCATCCTGAGGTCACACACTATCTGCATGTTCATGGAGTGGAATCCCTTCCTGTTAACGAAGGCACCGGGCTGACCCGCTGGCATCTTGATGACCAAATGTGTACAGTCGATGGCACCCTGGATGGTTTGGATACCCAGCAATCGCTGCAAAACCTCTGGCTCACTCAGTCTGGCTGGCCTCATCCATACGGAAATGAATGAAAGTCAGTACCCACCTGAACAGAGCGTCTGTCACCTGCTTGACGCAACTGTGGGCAGCTGATTGGGAGACTCCACAAAGATCCCCCGCTGACCCCTGGAACGAGCCGGAGGCAAAGAGGTTGAGGGCCACTGTGACCTTCTGGCATGGGGTGTCCACACACACAGTCGGAGCTGATCTCAGGCTCAATCCTCTGCCAAATGGATGTCACTGTCTCCCTTGAGAGCTGGAGCCTCCTTCAGCATTGCACCGCGGACATATTGAGGTAGCTGCGTTGCCACCTGTAAAACCTGGCAGTGGGATAGTGCCATCTTCTGCGCCACCTTCTGCCTTGGACTTCTTGCTAGCCCTGCACCCCCTGTGCCTGCACCTCTCCTCCCACAGGTCCCTCCCCTGAAAGCTGCATTGGGACATGTGGCCTCCTCTCCCTTCTGCCCCTCTCTTCCTCCTCAGAGGAGGTATCTCCAGCAGAGACCACAATCCCCATTACCAGGGTAAAATGGAAGGCTGTCTGATACCTGGAAGGGTTCTACATGGTACAAATCCTCAGGGGGCCTTAAAGACACCAATGAGTCCTGAAATGACGCTTGGAAATGCTAAGAATGAAGCCCCGATCAGAGATTAAGCTGACAAGTACTAAGAAGCAACCAGCAGTAAACTATCTCCAAAACTCCTCACTACTCACACTGGCAATGCTGCTGACCCTTTTTATCCCACCCGTGGATGAGGTTTTGCAAATTGTAGGCTGCCCACCTGCCCGTTTTGTCCATGCGATGAGCGAAAAATCACACCAGCAACATTAAATCACCGTCAATTGGGCTGCCAAGGGCCTTAACTGGCCTCTTAATTAATGGCGGGTGCAGTTCTGATTCCTGCTCGCGTCCACCGACCGTAATATCACGCAAGTGTGTGATGACATCGGAGCGCTCATCCGATGTCATTGCGCGTCATTTTACGTTCGTTTGGGTCGGGCGTATGCCCGCCTGATGAGCAAAAAATTCTGCCCTTAGTCTCCGGAGCAGAAAATTCCACCCCATATCGCATGGTTTTTATGTTTTTGTTGTCTTATTTTCTTCACTTTGCTCTGAATCAAGTCAGTGAAGAGCTCATTTAGTCTGAATCAATGTCATGATATTAAGATTTTGTAAGATTTAATTTTCTATATATTGATGCCCAATTCCTACACTTACAAAAATTTGTCTTATCTGAGGTGCTAATTGTGACAGTACTGTGTGAAGATTTATCTTAGATGTATTCTGTTAAGTTATTGAGGTGAGGTCAATTGAAAATTTCAAAATTGAGATTGATAGATTTTTATTAAGCCAGGATATTGAAGGTTACTAAATGAGCTGAGCAAATGGAGTTCAGATACCGATCAACTATCATCTAACTGAATGGCAAAACAGGTCCAAAGGGCTCAATATCCTTCTCCTATTCCTATGTTCCAATGTTAAATAAATGAGTACTCCTTCAGCATTGATAAATAACGATGTTAAATCTTAACTTCTACTGATGAAATTCGCAGGTGGATAAAAGTAAACATTCACAAACCAAACAATTTCTAGCAGAGACAAATAATGGCAATTTTATGATATTTAATAATTGTATACGTATTCAGGCTTTACAGACGAGCAAAGCAGAGTTCAGTGTGACATTTTCTCCCCATCAGTTACTACAATTGCAAACCTTGTTAACCATCTTTGTTAAAAGCTGCTCTGTTCTGCATAAATGTGCACAGGAAAACATGGTCACCAAAAAGGTTATGCCTAAACATGTGATGAAAATGTAAATGTGGCAATGGAAGTCATGAATTTTAATGGAAAACTTTAAAGAAGAAGCTAAATAAAGATGAAAAAAACTGTAAAAGGGTTGCAGGCTCTCCTTGGTGAATCACTGACACCTGTGGCATGAGGTGGAGGTAAGTGAAATGCTCCCTGAAGACCCTTAGTGTGTAGGGCCTTCCTCCTTCTCCCTTTGTGCACAGCTTCTATTCCCCACAGCCTCAGCCCTATCTTCCTATCGTGTTGCAGACTAAGAAGGACTTTAGCTACAGCCCTCATAACTGGAGAAGCCTTTCTGTGAACGCACAAAACTCCTCTGCCCTCCCTGTCAAGATGCAGCAACATTCTCTTCCAAAACCAGCAAGTCACCAAAACTCCTCCAAGAGCATATGCTTTGCAAGAACAAAAGTACCCCATATGCAAGTTGGTTTGATTGCTATTTATAACACTAGTGGGGGTTGGTAGGGTCCTCATGCATTAATAGAGAGTGATTAGATGAAGGCATTAACGGGACCTGGTGGTCCAGTTTATGGAACGTGCATCATAGAAGCCTGAGAGGCTGTTTGACATTATGATTGTCCAATCTGCATGCTTCCAACGCATGCATGGCATGTCTGTGCTAACGCTCTCCCAACCATGGGTGACCATGGGAAAAGCATATGAAGATCCTCGAAGCCAGAAGTGCTGTGTCCATTTTGAGAGTATTCAGTTTCCAGAATGGGGGACCTAGTGTTGCTATGGAGTCAGATTTTGCAGCAAGAATGTTCATTTTCTGGTCAATAATTCTGGACATTGTGTGCAATTTCCACAGAATATATATATATACACACACATATATATATGAAAAAAACAGGCACATCGTGGGATGGAGGGAGTGGGGTGTAGGGTGTGAGGTAACATCGATGTTTCACTTGTTTGAATTCCTTACCTTCATGACATAAAGGGATGGAATTGGCAAAGCAGATGGACAGTTCCTCAGCTATTCTTGCCCTCTCTTTACAGTCAACTGGGAGCACTGGGAGGTAACCAGAAATCCCCAGTGTATGGCCTGAGGGAAACTGCAGAGGAAATGGAGCAAACAGATGTTTTTTAAAAAGAGAAAGGCTGATTTTTAACACATATTTCAATGCAGAAAAGCTATTACATTGCTTGTAATTAATACTAAAATAGTTTGTTTTTATTTGTATTTGAGTGAAGTTATTGAAATAAGTATAAAAGCAAGAACATGACATGCACTATAATGACATTCCACCACCCTCAATAAATTTTGGTTTACCCATGAAGTTTTTCAAAGAAAAGTACAGCACAGGAACAGGCCCTTCGGCCCTCCAAGCCTGCACCGATCATATTGCCTGTCAAACTAAAACATTTTTGGGAGGCTTGAGACAGCAAGACAAATAGAAATCTATCAACTGAGTGTCACACTTGTACAATGACAACTTCTGAAACATATCTCGGTGCACATTCCAAACAAGAAAGACCTTTCAAGACATTTCCATCAGGAGCAGCTGCCTTACTGTTAAATCAGGTCTCTTGTCATAATGATGATGATATCTGTCAGCAAGCACAGAAGGATGTTTTTCACCAAAATGCTGCTTTTTTTTTTAGCTCTTACTCTTTATCTGTGTAATTCTAGAAGACAGTCTGGATTTTTGCTCGTTTTATTTCCTTTTATTTTTCACTCCTTGTTTTATTCAAGGAATAACGGCACAGAATTTCTTCAGAGGACCTGAGGATATTTGATAACAGTTCATTGTGCATGATTTTATCCTTGTTTTCAAATCATCTCCCTATCCCACCGATCTCCTGCCTTATGTCCCTGCACAGACCCTCCACCTCTCGAACTCCAAACCTCAGCCTCTTCCTCAATTCCTCTGCTCCACCAGCTAATATGCGCTGGAATGCTCTTCCAATTTCCTCTACCTTGTATGTTCCGTCCTTAGTTTGCAAAATTCTCCTAAAACCTTGCCTCTTGATTATGCCTTCAGTTCCTTGTTTAACCTCTCTCCTTTCCCCCTCCGCTTTCCCCATGTTTGCCTTCTCTTTCTTCTTTATTGTAAAATGCTCTGGGACACTTTCCTGCATTTTTAAATAGGTTGTTGCTGGAAGGAGTTGATACCTTTTCCCATTTAACAACTTTTTAAAAATTAAAATTAACAACAATAAACAAAAGTCCAGCTGATATTGAAATAAAATAGAAAACGTGCCTATATTCTATGCATTCAGAACTGTATTCTGCAGCAATAATTTTCTTACTTCCCCTTTCAACCTTTCAGATATAATTTCACATGAGAACCCCACTTTTAAAAGTGTCTATGAGTCCAACTTCTTAGATTAGAATAACTGACCTGCTCAGCATTACATTCACCTCCAACTCTATAAGAGGACAAACTCTGAAACTGATTCCACAAGAATATTTCAGTAAAAACTCCTATCAGCTACAAAATGGAAAGGGCAAATACCATTATGAGTATAATATATAAACAGTTCAAATGAATTTAACTCTTTCCCTTTTCACATTATAGAACCAAAGGCTATGATTACTAGAGTCTGACTTACATAGGTCACAAGACAGATTCAACAGCATGAGAATAACAAAGTGCACACTGGCAATTCTCCACCTTGTGGTATTTGCATCACCAGTTGGAACCAGGTAAGTGGAGAATGAGAATGCTGTAAAAGAGGTTTGGTTTATCTGTAGAATCATAGAATGATACCACACAGTTAAAAACTATTTGATCCATCATGCCTGTGCTGGCTCTTTGAAAGAATTATCCAAATAGTCTCATACAATCTGTTCTTTCCCCATAGCCCTGCACATCTTTCCATTTCAAACATTTATACAATGCCAAGATAAAAGCAAAAAACTGTGGATGCTCGAAATCCGAAATAAAAACATAAAATGCTGGTTAAATTCAGCAGGTCTGACAGCATCTGTGGGGAGAGAAACAGAGTTAACATTTCAAGTCTGTATGACCTGACTTCAGAGCACTAGAGAAGGGTCATACAGACTCGAAACATTACCTCGGGGCAGACTTTTTCTTTTGGCGTGCAGGATTAGCGGAGGTGGTCGGGACGCCGACCGTTACCTGCGATAGGCAGCGCTCCGCGATTTTATGTGGGCAGGCCAATTAAGGCCCGCCCAGCATGATACGTGAGCGGCAGTGCTGAATGCTGTCTGTACGGGTGGTGGGGGGTGGGAAGGGCGAGCAGGCCTAATGCAAACCTCACGCATGTGTGTGGAAGAGCGCTGAATAATCTCCCTGAGTCTTGGAGCTGCCTCATGGAGATGAAGAGAGATTTTAAAAAATAAAGAGCAGAAAAATGTAATGAAACATGTCCCCTTATGTGATTCTGTCATCCGCTCACCCATTCACTAACATTCCTGAGCACCCCTCAGAGAGCTCCATCGCAGCACTGAAGCATCGGGGGAAGACAGGACAGCACTAGCTTCTGTAAAATAAGTTTAAATGTCCAATGTGAATGTTAGTGAATGGAGGAATGTTAGTGAATGGGCTAGCAGAGACATTTTTTTAGTTAAAAAATAGAACTTTTATTTTAGTTGTATTTGATTTTGGAAACCTCACCCTGCCTGTGGATGAGGTTTCCAAAAAAATGCAAAGGCTTCTTGGCCTTTTTGCCTGCCCGCCAACAGTTAGATTGAATGGGCAGTGAAAAATGAAAGTCAATTGTTAACTTAATTACCTTAATAGGCCTTTTAATTGTCGGCGGGCACGCTGCTGGCTCTGGCGCGCCCCCGCCGACCGAACTATCGCATGGTTGGGTGATGATGTCGGCATGCTTGGCCAACATCATTGTGTGTCATTTCACGCTCAGTCGGGTCGGGTGCGTGCCCACCTGCCGAGCTAAAAATCCTGCCCTCTGTTTCTCTCTCCACAGATGCTGTCAGACCTGCTGAGTTTTTCCAGCATTTCCTGTTTTCATTATTTATACACTGCCCTTTTGAAAGTTATTATTGTTTGCTTCCACCACCCTTTTAATCTGTCCAACTCTTGCATGATTTTGAACAATTCTATCAAATCTTCCTTTAACTCCAGCTTAATCACTTTAATGTTTTGAAATAATCTCAATCACAGTGTTTTAAGCAGCATTAGATGAAAAACAGCATGGGACAAAGATGAGCAGACACCAGAGCTAGTTTGGCTACACCCACCATGATGCCATCAACTGTGTTTAATACACTGATATATCAAGAACACAGGTGGCATGCATGGTGTGTTATAGAAGATGTGAAACGTTTGCCTTCTAGGCTCAGATTCTTTATCTGCAACAAATGCAGATTGATTGATGCACTCAAGGCTGCAGTGGTCATTGGAATGTTAGGGAGCAAAAAGGTTTTCTAGAATAAATTTTAGAGAGGACCACACTAGGTTAGAGTAAGGAAGGAATCCTCAATACCTCTAATTTGAAAATGGTTTCTGTTAGAAAGGGATCCAGAAGTTATGGCCAGGTACATGGACAGAAACTGTTACCCTGATAATCTCCACCATGTTCTCTTGTCTGGAGAGAGACAATTTGGAGACTCAGGAGATGGTTTCAACAGGCCATGCACTCAGGCAATTCAGTGAATTGGGGAGTGTTGGGGAGGGATGTAGCAGTAGAATGGCTGCTATAGGCGTGAGAGAATGTGCATATTGATTGGGGTAAAACTTAAATTGTACCAGGAAACACTAGTTAATCAAAGTTTGATAAATCTAATTCTCATGGTGGGAGGAAAGAAAAGTAAAAACGTTAATACAGTAAATGAGAAAGGAATTGGCCAGGATCTTCCGCACAGCGGCAATCATTGTCAGATTGCCAATTCATTTGAACTTTTCCATGCCTTGATGCACCTCCACATTTCTTGCTGGGTCTTCTGAGCCCAGATTCTCTAGGAATGCGGTAGCATCGGGGGAAGACAGGACAGCATTAGCTTCTGTAAAATAAGTTTAAATGTCCAATGTGAATGTTAGTGAATGGAGGAATGTTAGTGAGTGAGTGAGCGGATGAATGGTAGTGGATGAATGCTAGTGAATGGGTAGGATGAGTAGATGCGTAAGGTAAATGGGTAACTTGGTAGGATGGTTGAAATAAGTGGGTAGGGTGGCAGGTGGGTGCATGACAGGTGGGTGAGGTGGTAGATAGGTGAAGTGGTAGGTGGTAGGGTGGCAAGTGGGTAGAGTGGCATGTAGGTGAGGTGGCAGGTGGGTTGGGATAGGTTGTGTCAGGGGGTATTCGGGCGGTGAGTAGCAGTTTTTTTATTCATTCATGGGATGTGGGCTTTGCTGGCTGGGCCATCATTTATTGCCCATCCCTAGTTGCCCTTGAGAAGGTGGTGGTGAGCTGCCTTCTTGATCTGCTGCAATCCATGTGGTGTAGGTAAGTAATTAGGCCTGGTTGTTGGGGGGTAGCTGAATCAGGTCAGGGAGAGTAGTCGGGGGTAGTCTCCAAATTATCTCTTTCCAGAGAAGAGAACATGTAAGGGATTATCAGGGAAACAGTTTCTGTTCCAATATACCTTCCGTTGGTTGGCATGGAGGGTGGTGGTGGGGGTAGTTGGCGAGTCAGTGTGATTGATTGGTGGTGGGGTGGGGGTGGGGAGGGGGGGGTGTGGATGGGCGGGATCAGTCCTGTAGTTACCCAAAAGTTAGAATTTAGGATTTTTATGTCTAACTTTTCCTGGGTAACTATCCAGGTAAATACCATGGAACTATCCAAAGCCTCAGCATTCATGAAGGTTGAGGTGAAGCAGGGGTATTTCCTATCGCAAGTTCAAACTTCACAGGCAATGCCCACAGAGGTCAACGCATTCTTCTGCGGGGTCCTGACGGGTACCTTGGGTAGCATGTCCGGTCTCCAAAGACCCAGAGACCTGAAGGTCTGGGGTGTGTTTGCAACAAGTCTGAGAAATAAGACGTATGACTTGGAAGGTTTTTTCAGGGAAAAATTGTATTACCTTAGTATCAAAGAGACATGGTGGAATGCTTCCAATCAATGCAATGCCCTGTACATATCTGAAAAGTTATCAAATGTTTAGGAGAGACCATATCAGCAGAGGAGGAGGTGGTGTGGCAGAATTGAGGCACAAGTGAGAGAGGATATAAAAAAATGATCTCTTCCCCCCACCCTCCCTCAACCAGCGACCCCTTCCTGTGACCCCTATCCCACCCTCACACTCCTGCAGCCTGGGTCCATCATTGATCTTGGGCCTCTGGTGCTGATGGGCAATGGAGAGCTACCAGCCACTTATTGGCTGACAGCTACTGGGGGGAGGGATTTTTGCCCCGGTGGTCATAAATCCCAGGGAAGGCCCGATGCTAGCCAGTTATTCTGGCGGGCCTTCTCCATGTAGAGTTCCCACTGGTTCTCCAGCCAGGGGGCGAGACCCCCCTTCACCAACGTTAAATTTCGCCCAATGTTTCCCAAAGTATAGAGTGGCCAGCAATAATGGTGGAACAGGTTGTCCAGTAACATTTTTTGCCATGCACCCGGTAATTGACGCCCTTGAATAGCTTTGCATTGATAGTGGCCAATGTATTATACATCCGTCCCCAGGTCTGATCACTTCCTCTTACCAGCCATACTGAAATAGTTCTCCCCTTGGGAGAGTGTCTCAGGGCATCAAACAGACCACTACTCCTTACATAAAACCCATGGGGCTGTACCTCATTTCACCAGTCATCAAATCCCATTCCTTAGCTACAGATCCTACAGATTTATGCAGTAAACAATTTTCACGCATTGACTTCCACTCTGTTGAGCTCCTGGCACCCAACTCTCATGCAGAATTTCAAACAAGAGAAACCCTGTGAGATCTGAAATGTAGAAGAGCTTGAAGTAACAGATTCAGATATTTATTTGTTGTATAACTTGAGGGTTGGGAAAAATGGGTGCTGGAAAATGGGATTAAAATAGTTAGGTACTTGTTTAACCAGCACAGACTCAATGGGCCGAAGGCCCTTTTTCTGTGCTGTAGACCTCTATGACTCTATGGCTAAAACAGAACCAATATATGTAGCAGTGAAGGTAAATGACAGACCTTTTAGAATGGAAGTGAACACTGGAGCTTCCACTACAGTGATTGGTGAACACACCTTCAAATACCTGAATTATGGTGGACATAATTTGGCATCTGTTCCTTCCAAATTTAATTTAAAAACTTACACGGGACAAGACATCCAATTCAAAGGCATAAGCAGAGTTACTCTTCATTACGGAAGCCAATAGGTAAAACAACCCTTGATGGTGGTAGCAGGCAAGGGGCCAAGCCTCCTTGGATGAAACAGGCTAAAGGAGATTAAGTTAGAATGGGCTGAAATTTTCCTGCTGAGAGCAAGTGTGTTACCAATGCTGCCACAAAAATATGCCTCAGTCTTCAAGGACGAACTTGAGGAGATCCAGGTGCTGCAAGCAAAAATTCAAGTGGACCCAGAGGTGACTCCTTGATTCATGAAGTCAAGACTAATACCTTATGCATTGTGGGAAAAGGTCGATACCAAACTGGACAGATTAGAGAAACTGAGAGTTATACAATCTGTGCATTTCTCAGAATGAGCAGCACCAATAGTCCCCGTTCTTAAACCCAGCCAAAGCGTTCGAATTTGTGGAGATTACAAATTGTCAGTTAATAAAGTGGCTAAGCTGGACAAACACCCCATAACAAAAATTGAAGACCTTTATGCTAAACTGGCAGGTGGAACTGCCTACATGAAGCTTGATATGGGTCATGCTTATCAACAATTAGAGTTAGAGAAGGCCTCCCGGGAATTTGTCACAATTAATACGCACAAAGGGTTTGTACCAATATACCCATTTGCCTTTCGGCGTCTCCTTGTCTTGCACCATATTCAAGAGAACAATGGAAAGCTTACTGCAGAGACTGCCCCATGTTGTAGTTTATTTAGATGATGTTCTAGTGACAGGACTCACTGAAAAGGAACATTTGGAAAACTTAGAAGAAGTCTTAAAACATTTCTTGTAGGTTGCAGTGTGCTTAAAAAAAGAGAAGTGCATGTTCCAAGCGAAGGAGGTAATCTATTTGGGTCACAGGGACTCCACCCAGTTGAGGAAAAAGTGAGAGCCATAAGAGAGGCACCTGCGCCAAAGAACACCCCCGAGATCAAATCATTCTTAGGGATGATCAAACACTATCGGCGTTACTTACCTAATTTGTCTACAGAACTGACACCTCTATATTACCTACTCAAGAAAAAACAACATTGGTCTTGGCAAACACCACAGAAATAGGCTTTCATAAAGACAAAACAAATGTTGCACTCGCCTAATCTATTAGTACATTACGACCAGAGGAAAGAATTGGTGTTGACATGTGACACATCTGCCTATGGAGTGGCAGCAGTGCTCTCCCATCGAATGGATGATGGAACCGAAAGGCCTATAGGATATGTATAAAGAATGTTCACCACAGCGGAAAAGGGATACTCAGATAGAAAAAGGTCTGTCAATCATCTTTGTTGTCAAGAAATTTCACCAGTTTGTACACAGTCATCATTTTACTATCGTTTCCGACCACAACCCATTGCTAGGATTTTTCAGCAAGGACAAGGCTACACCACCCATAGCCTCAGCAAGAATACAAAGATGGGCATTGATCCTGGCAGCGTATGAGTATACCTTCATCCACAGGCCTGGAAGTCAAATTGCAATCACTGATATACTTAGTCAATTGCCCTTACAAGAAAAAGATGAGGTTGTCCCAGTCCCTCAAGAACTCATTTTATTGTTGAACTTCTTAGATTCATCACCGGTATGTGCTAGACAGATCAGAGAATGGACAAGTCGAGACCCAGTCTTATCCAAAGTATGAGAACAAGTTCTTCGTGGCTGGTCTCAAGAGCAGGTATCTGATGAAATGAAACTGTATTTTAACAGAAGGCATGAAATAACCAGCCAGGGTGGTGTCTTATTGTGGACAGGAGGAGTGATTATTCCTCCAAAACGAAGAAAGCCATTGTTAATTGAGCTGCATAGTGCACCTCCAGGAATTTCCCGAATGAAAACCATAGCACGCAGCTATCTGTGGTGGCCTGGGATGGATGGAGAAGTAGAGAGCTTAGTGAAGAAATGTATGCAGTGTCAGCAAGTGCAAAAGTTACCTTCAACAGCTCCGTTACACCCTTGGGAGTGGCCAGGAAGGGCATAGGTACGATTATACACTGACTATGTGCGACCTTTCATGGGAACAATGTTTCTGCTCATTGTTGATGCCCACTCAAAATGGATAGACATATATGAGCTGAAGGCACCAACGTCTTCTGCTACAATTGAGAAGCTATGTCAAAGTTTTGCCATTCTTGGGCTACCAGGAATTTGATAATAGCACGGCATTTATGAGTGCTGAGTTTCAACGGTTTAGCAGCCTCAACAGTATCACTCCTGTATAAAATTCACTGTACCACCCTTCCTCAAATGGACTGGCCGAAAGGGCGATTCAAACATTCAAGTCTGGCATGAAGAAATTAACTGGAGATTCGTAAGCAACCAAGCTGGCACGCTTTCTTTTCCATTATAGGGACACAACAGGTGTCACACCTACGGAATTAGTGATGAAACGCCATCTCAGGACGAGATTGAGCTTAATAATGCCAAATTTAGGGAGGAAGGTGGAAAGGGGTCAGTGAAGTCAGAAAACTAGACATTACGGGCATAGTCATGACAGGAAGTTTACCATAGGAGAGACGGTATATGTGAAGAATTTTGGAGAAGGAGCAACGTGGTTATCGGGTGAAATAAGTGCAGTGACTGCACTTGAAGGTGGAAGACCGAGTCATGTGGAGACATGTGGATCATATGAGGAGGAGAGAAACCATTCACCAAGAAATGATTCCACCAGTGTTCATGACTGAATCAACATTTTTTGTTAAGAGAACTCACCTGAATACAGATGTGTCTGAAGGGCCGGCTGTACCTGCAAGAGTTGAGGAAACAGATTTGCAGGTGCCCGCCAAAGAACCTGATGTTCAGAAGACTCCAGAAAGGGAGGTTCCTGACAAAGCATCTGAACCTGTAGAGTTAAGATGTTCTACACGCATATGGAAAACCCCAGAAAGACTGAATTTGTAAATTACTTAGCTGTGTAAATAAGTTGATATTTTGAGAAAATTGTAAAATGTATTTGAGTAAAGGGGGAGAGATGTGGCAATCTAATGTGTAATATGCTTTTAAGAAGAATGTTATAATGGAAGAACACATGATCTTAGTATCCAATAGAGGAGTCGCACGGGCTACATTAGTAGTCAGTAGTCTATAGTCAGCCTGTAGTGTGGAGCCAGGGTTTGAGTTGAAAGCACAGAAGTGTAGTTGCTGAATACTTTTGTAAGTAAACAGAATGTGTTCCACCTAAGAAGCGACTGCTGACCTACTCTGCCTATTGTACCAACTCGGCCATCCCAAAACAAGCGTGCAACTCGGATCCATAAGTCCCAACAAACTGGTGACCAGGGTCCAACAATAATGGAGTTACACTTGTAATTTCCAGTCTAATGGGACTTTTCCCAAATCTAGGGAGTTTTGGAAAATTAAAACCAACGTATCAACTCTCTCACTAGAGGCTTCTTTTAATGACCTTAGAATGAAGTCCATCAGGACCCGAGCTCTTGTCAGCCTGCAGCTCCAACAATTTACTCAGTACCACTTCTCTGTTGATTATAATTTTCCTCACTTCCTTCCTCACTTCCATTTCCTGATTTATAGCTAGTGAAGGAGTTATTGACAGTCCCTTAAGCAGGGTGACAAGGCTGGTGTGGCTTGTCATAGTACACTGGTGAAGTGCTGCTTGATGGAGTTCCAGAGTTCCCAAGGGTGTAAGGCCTAGAGCTGTTGCCTTCTCAAAGACATCAGGTCAACTGGAACATGTTGAGAATGAGGGACTCACAGGCCTCCCTCACACATTTCTCCATCGCCCTCGGATCTGCTGGAACCCCAACTTCCAGGCCTCCCAACTCTGATCCATCCTCCCCATTCCCCTCATTGTATGAGAAGTGTGGCTCCTCTATACCTGTCGTCAACAAGGCCTTCCCCCTCTGCTCTCCACACGGCACATAACTATAATTCTCAAGACCCTTTGAGGAGCATATTGGAGAACTTCACCAGAGCAGTCCAGCAGGAGGACCTAATTTCCAATAATCCAATGCTCTGCTCTACAGTTACCCTTGTGGAAGCATGGGATTCTTTGTAACCCTCCTCGTCTGGAATTCCAGGGATCCTGACTAGTGTCATCAGCCAGGTGTTGAGTGGATAACCCCTGTCACCCAGAACCCATCCCTGCAGGCGTGCGGGGGCCTCAAAGAACTGTGGCACCTTGGAGTAGTGAAGCATGAATGCACCATAAGAGAATGCATGCATTCCTGGGAACCGAGAACAGATCTGGAGAATACATCTCCTGTGGCCACAGACACATTAATGGAGTGGATAAAGATTGCAGACTGGTTCTTAAGAGGCTCTGATCCCCACATGCATGTTGTCAATAACCCCCTGCACTTGTGGGAAATCTGTGATGGTCCCAAAGTTCACAGATCTATCAACCTGGCTCTTTGGAATTGTCCCGAACCATGCAAACTCTCTGTCTTTCATAAAGAGGGTGCTCATCACCTCTCTGATGCAGTGAAGTGCAGCTGCCTGTGAGATGCCACCCATGTCACCCATAGAACCCTGAAATGAGCTACTGATGTAGAAGCTTAATGGTGCAGTGAATTTTATAACCGCTGGCATTGAGTTTCCTCCCAGCCTAAAGGGTTTCAGATCACCCTGAAGGAGAGCACACAGGTCAGTGACTTCGTCCCTAGACATCCTCAACCTTTGTTGGCATTGCCTCTCCGATATCTGCAGAGAGTTTGGTGGAAGAGGTAGACCCTAGGACCTGCCATTGCTCTAAATTAAATTGGGCCCTGGTGGTCTCCTTCCTGACTTCCCTCAGCACCTGGTCTTGCTGCAGGTGGTATCTCTTGTGGCCCTTCTGGCTGACATCGAATACACCCAGTTCCATCCTTCCTCTGCGCTGTTCCACCTCCACCTGATACTCCTGGAACATTGGGTGGGCCCTGCAATAGAATGTTGTCGTTAACCCCCTGCACTTGTGGGAAATCTGTGATGTGGAGGTGTTGCCTGTGGAGGTTCAACAGAGGGTAGAACCTTGTCAAGGGTGGGCCCTGCAATGGAATCCTTGCCTTCACCAATGTACCGATGGCTGAATTGCACTCACCCTGGTCTTGGCAGAGCTCACCCTGGTCTTCGTGGATCTTGGCCAGGATTTCCCGGCCCTGTTGCGGGTGGAACCCGCTGTGGGCGAGGCGACGCCCCAGCCAGAAGTCCATTGACTTGCGGCGGGACTGGAAGATCGCGGCAGCAGGTGGGTGCGGAAAATCCTGCCGCTTACCCTGCTCTTTCTCTCACGAGCTTCCCTGTGTGGCCACTGACTCCTCTCAGTTGCCCTCGACCTTCCCTCTGTGTTATATGGTTATATAATTTGAAAAGAGTTGGGAACTGTGTTATGCACATGTATACTGTTATGAGGATGTGCTTTTTGAAGATACAATTTCTATTTTTTTCTTTTTATGGCTGGACATTTTCTACTGACAATGAAATACTGCCCTGACTGCAGCAATACATGCAATTTGGCATTCCACCAAGTGGGATGAAAACAGACACTCAACCCCCTAGGGAGTGTGAAAGACCACAAACCCTGTAGATTCACACCATCCTGAGACTTTTCAAATGTTTCTTAGATGAGACATCAAAAAGCAATTACCTCCTCTGAAACAGTTACTGCAGCAGACATAAACTAATAGAATTTCTCTGGAATATACAGCCACAATGTACTTTAAGGAATCCTGTGTGGGAAGACTGTCCTCTGCAGTCAACTGTGTTGTAGCTGCATGATGTGGGAGCTGGTGGACCCCATTGTGGTTCCTAGTGACCACATCTGTAGCAAATGTTGGTTGCTCGAGGAACTCCGGCTCAGAGTTGATGAGCTGGAGTCTGAGCTTTGGACACTGTGACATATCAGGGAGGGGGAGAGTTACCTGAACACTGTGTTTCAGGAGACAGTCACACTCCTTAGATTAACTACCTTAAATTCGGCCAGTGGTCAGGGGCAGGAGGGTATGACTATGAGTGAGGCAGGTAGAGGGATTCAGGAAGTAGCACTGCAGGAGCCTCAGCCCTTGCCCTTATCCAACAGGTTTGAGATTCTTGCTCCCTGTGTGGACAAGAGCAGGGACTGTAGGGAGGATAAGCAAACTCACCATAGCCCCGTGGTACAGGGAGCCATTCAAGTGGGGGGAGAAAAGAGAAATGTAATTGTAATCGGGGATAGTATAGTTAGGGGAATAGATACTGTTCTCTGTAGCCAGGATCGAGAGTCCTGAAGGCTGTGTTGCCTACCTGGTGCCAGGGTTAGGATATCTCATCTGGGCTGCAGAGGAACTTGGAGTGGGAGGGGAAAGATCCAATTGTCGTGGTGCACGTAGGTACCAATGATATAGGTAGAACAAGGAAAGAGGTTCTGTTGAGGGAATATGAGTAGCTAGGGGCTAAATTAAAAAGCAGAACCAAAAAGGTAATAATCTCCGGATTACTACCTGAGCCATGAATGAAGTGCACAGGGTCAATAAGATTAAAGAGGTAAATGCGTGGCTCAAAGATTGGTGTGGGAGAAATGGGTTTGAATTCATGGGACATTGGCACCAGTACTGGGGAAAGAGGGAGCTATTCCGTTCGGACAGGCTCCACTTGAATCATGCTGGGACTAGTGTCCTGGCGAATCGCATAACTAGGGTTGTAGATAGGGCTTTAAACTAAATAGTGGGGGGGAGGGTTCAGTTGCTTGGAAATATAAAAAATCAAAGTTTGAGAGGGTAAGAGTGCAAGTTAGTGACGAGGCTGATTGTTGCCAAAAAGTGAAAGTAAGGGACAGGGTGTATGAACGCCATATTGCACCAAAGAATCATATAAGAGTAGGAAAAATTGACAATAGGGCAAACTTAAAGGCTTTGTATCTGAATGCGCGTAGCATTCAGAATAAAACTAATGAGTTAACAGCGCAAATAGAGATAAATAGGTATGATTTGGTGGCGATTACTGAGACAGGGAGAACAGGTTTGGGAGTTGAATATCCAAGGGTACTCAGTGTTTTAGAAGGATAGGCAGGAAGGAAAAGGAGGTGGTGTAGCTTTGTTAGTAAAGGAAGAGATCAGTGCTATAGTGAGGAATGATATAAGCACTGGAGAGCAAGAAGTAGAAATAAGAAATAGCAAGAGAAAGAAGTCCTTGGTGGGAGTAATCTATAGGTCCCCAAACAGTAGTTCAGCAGTAGGGCACAGTATAAATCAGGAAATACTGGGAGCATGTAAGAAAGGCACAGCAATAATCAAGGGTGATTTTAATATGCATATAGACTGGACTAATCAAATTGGCAAGGGTAGCCTCGAGGGAAAGTTCGTAGAGTGTATTAGAGATCGTTTCTTGGAGCAAAGTGTTGTGGAACCAACCAGGGAGCAGGCTATTCTGGATTTAGTTTTGTGTAATGAGATGGGATTAATTAATGATCTCATAGTAAAGGGTCCTCTAGGGAAGAGTGACCATGGCACGCTAGATTTTCAAGTTCAGTTTGAGAGCGAGAAACTTGAGTCCCACACTAGTGTTCTGGAGTTAAACAAAGGTAACTACATAGGCATGAGGGCAGATTTGGCCCTAGTGGACTGGGCAGGAAGACTACAAGGTAGGACAGTTGATGAACAGTGGCAGATATTTAAGGAGATATTCAATTCCTCCCAAGTAAAATATATTCCAAAGAGGAAGAAAGATGGTTAGAGGGGGCAAAAACAGCCATGGTTAAGCAAGGAAGTTAAAGATAACATAAAGGCAAAAACTAAGGCATAACAAATTGCAAAGGTCAGTGGCAGGCTGGAAGATTGGGAAACTTTTAAAGATCAACAAAGAGTTACTAAAAAAATAATAAAAAGAGCAAAGATAAATTATGAAAGAAAACTAGGGCAAAATGTAAAAACTGATAGCAAAGGCTTCTATAAGCATATAAAAGGAAAGAGAGTAGCTAAAGTGAATGTTGGTCTCTTGGAGGATGAGTTTGGGGAGCTAATAGTGGGGAATGTAGAAATGGCAGAGACATTTAATCAATATTTTGCCTCAGTTTTCACAATGGAGGACACTAGAACTAATAGTAACAGGTAATGCAGAGAGAATGGAGAAGGAGGAACTTAGAACAATCACCATCACTAGAGAAAAAGCACTGAGCAAACTATTGGGATTAAAAGGTGACAATCTCCAGGACCTGATGGCCTACATCCCAGGGTCTTAAAGGAAGTGACAGTGGAGATAGTGGATGCATTGGCTATAATATTCCAAAATTCCCTGGATTCTGGAAAGGTTCCAGTGGATTGGAAAAATGCTAATATTCATTAATGCCCTTATTCAAAAAGGCGGGGAGACAGAAAATAGGAAATTATAGACCAGTTAGTTTAACGTCTGTCATTGGGAAATTGTTGGAATCTATTATTAAAGAAGTAGTAATGGGGCATTTGGAAAGTCAAAATGTAATCCACCAGAGTCAGCATGGTTTTATGAAGAGGAAATCATGTTTGATTAGTTTGCTAGAGTTCTTTGAAGATGTGACAAGCAAAGTGGATAATTGGGATCCTGTAGATTTAGTATATCTGGACTTCCAGAAAGTCTTTGATAAGGTGTCGCACAAAAGGTTAATACATGAGATAAGATCACACGGAGTTAGGGGTAAAATATTATCTTGGATAGAGGATTGGCTAACCAACAGAAAGCAGAGAGTCTGGATAAATGGGTCTTTTTCTGGATGGCAAACTTTAACTAGTGGGTTCGGTCCTTGGGCCCCAACTATTTACAATCTATATTAATGACTTGAATTCAGGGATAGAAGGTACTATAGCTAGATTTGCAGATGACACCAAAATAGGTGGGAAAGTAAGTTGCAATGAAGAAATAAGAAATTTTCAAATGCATATGGACAGGTTAGGTGAATGGGCCAAAACTTGGCAGATGGAGTTTAATGTGGATAAGTGTGAGGTTATCCATTTTGGTCAGAAGAATAAAAAGGCGACTTATTATTTAAATGGAGAGAAACTTCAGAATGCTTCAGTGCAGAG
The DNA here is from genome assembly GCF_964194155.1 of Cetorhinus maximus. Lineage (NCBI taxonomy): Eukaryota > Metazoa > Chordata > Chondrichthyes > Lamniformes > Cetorhinidae > Cetorhinus > Cetorhinus maximus. The sequence goes on along the minus strand of NC_135880.1, from coordinate 152,545,220 downwards.
GGATCTGGGTGTCCTCGTGCATGAATTGCTGAAAGCTAGTATGCAGGTACACCGGGTAATAAGGAAGGCAAATGCAATTTTGGCATTTATTGATAAAGGAATAGAGTACAAAAATAGGGAAGTGTTGTTGCAACTGTACAAGGCATTGGTGAGACCGCACCTGGAGTACTGTGCAGAATTTTGGTCCCCTTACTTGAGGAAGGATGAAGTTGCATTGGAAGCGGTTCAGAGGAGGTTCGCTAGATTGATTCCAGAGATCTTGAGAGGAGATATTGAGCAGTTTAGGCCTATACTTGCTAGAGTTTAGAAGGATGACAGGAGATCTAGTTGAGGTATATAAGATGCTAAAGGGGATAGACAAAGTAGATGTGGAGCAGATGTTTCCCTTGTGGGCATTCTAGAATGAGAGGCCATAGTTTTAGGCTAAGGGGTGATAAATTTAAATCAGAGATGAGGAGGAATTACTTTTCTCAGAGGGTCGTGAATCTGTGGAATTCACTACCTCAGAGTGCAGTGGATGCTGGGATGCTGAATAAATTTAAGGAGGAGATAGACAGATTTTTAATTAGCAATGGGTTGAAAGGTTATGGGGAGAGGACGGGAAATTGGAGTTGAGGCTGAAATGAGATCAGCCATGATCGTATTGAATGGCGGGGCAGGCTCGAGAGGCTGAATTGCCTACTCCTGCTCCTAGTTCTTATGTTGTTATGCTATGTTCTTACCAAGCAGGAAAGAGAGAAAATACAAGACTGTGCCCTCTCTGCCTTTGTCTTTCAGAAGCGTTGTGCCCGGTTTTGCAAATGAACCAACCTGAGAAGAGAATTCGACTACAAACCAAGATCCTTTCAAAAAAAATGTAGACATTTGCTCCATACAACTACACTGAGGAAGGCAGGCCAACAAAATGGCCGAAAAGTGGAACCGCCACATCAAGACTAGCCAAGGAACAGCCAAACATATATTCTCCTTTAACTTTCATGAACTATAAGGGCAAAAACCAGCAGTGGGGGTTGCATATAGACCCCCAAGCTGTAGTGGTGATGTTGGGAATGGCCTTAAACAGGAAATTAGAGACGCATATAATAAAGGAACATTTGTAATTATGGGTGACTTTAATATGCATTTTGATTGGGCAAATCAAATTAGTAACAATACCTTAGAGGAGGAATTCCTGGAGTGTATGCGGGATGTTTTTCTGGACCAATACATTGAGGAACCAACGAGAGAACAGGCCATCCTCAACTGGGTATTGTGTAATGAGAAAGGAATAATTGGCAATCTAGTTGTGCGAGGCCCCTTGGGGATGAGCGACCATAATATGATAGAATTCTTCATCAAGATGGAGAGTAACGTAGTTGATTCTGAGACTTGGGTCCTTAATCCTAATAAAGGAAACTACGATGGTATGAGGCGCGAGTTGGCTATGATGGATTGGGAAACATTACTTAAAGGGATGACGGTGGATAGGCAATGGCAAACATTCAAAGAGTGCATGGGTGAACTGCAGTAATTGTTTGTTCCTGTCTGATACAAAATTAAAACAGGAAAGGTGGTCAAACCATGGCTTACAAGGGAAATTAGAGATAGTATTAGATGCAAGGCAGAGGCATACAAATTGGCCAGAAAAAACAACAGACCTGAGGATTGGGAGCAGTTTAGAATTCAGCAAAGGAGGACCAAGGGATTGATTAAAAAGGGGAAATTCGAGTACGGGAGTAAGCTTGCAGGGAATATAAAAACTGACTGTAAAAGTTTCTATAGGTATGTGAAGAAAAAAAGATTGGTGAAGACAAATGTAGGTCCCTTACATTCAGAAACAGGGGAATCTATAATGGGGAACAAAGAAATGGCTGACCAACTAAATACATACTTTGGTTCTGTCTTCATGAAGGAGGACACTAATAACATAGCAGAAATGTTGGGGAACACCGGGTTTAGTGAGAGGGAGGAACTGAAAGAAATCAATATTAGTAGGGAAATGGTATTGGGGAAATTGGTGCGATTAAAGGCCGATAAGTCCCTGGGGCCTGATATTCTACATCCCAGAGTACTTAAGGAAGTGGTCCGAGAAATAGTGGATGTATTGGTGGTCATATTCTGAGATTTTATGGACTCTGGAACAGTTCCTACAGATTGGAGGGTAGCTAATGTAGCCCCACTATTTAAAAATGGAGGCAGAGAAAACAGGGAATTATAGACCAGTCAGCCCGATGTCGGTAGTGGGGAAAATTCTAGAGTCCATTATAAAAGGTTTAATAGCTGAGCACGTGGAAAACAGTGGCAGAATTGGACAGAGTCAGCATGGATTTATGAAAGGGAAATCATGCTTGACAAATCTATTGGAATTTTTCGAGAATGTAACTAGCAGAGTTGACGAGGGGGAGCCAGTGGATGTGGTTTATTTGGACTTTCAGAGGGCTTTCGACAAAGTCCCACATAAGAGACTGGTGTGTAAAATTAAAGCGCATGGGATTGCGGGTAGTGTATTGAGATGGATAGAAAACTGGTTGGCAGGAAACAAAGAGTAGGAATAAATGGGTTTTTTTCCAAATGGCAGGCAGTGACTAGTGGGGTACCGCAGGGATCGGTGCTGGGACCCCAGTTATTCACAATATATATTAATGATTTAGCTAAGGGAACTAAATGTAATATCTTCAAATTTGCAGATGACACAAAGCTGGGTGTGAGGGTGAGCTGTGAGGAGGATGCAGAGATGCTTCAGTGTGATTTGCACAAGCTGAGTGAGTGGGCAAATGCATGGCAGATGCAGTATAATGTGGATAAATGTGAGGTTCTCCACTTTGGTAGCAAAAACAGGAAGGCAGATTATTATCTGAATGGCTATAAATTGAGAGAAGGGAATGTGCAACGAGAGCTGGGTGTCCTCATATACCAGTCGCTGAAGGTAAGCATGCAGGTGCAGCAGGCGGTAAAGAAGGCAAATGGTATGTTGGCCTTCATAGCCAGAGGTTTTGAGTACAGGAACAAGGATGTCTTGCTGCAATTGTACAGGGCCTTGGTGAGACCACACCTGGAATATTGTGTGCAGTTTTGGTCTCCTTATCTGAGGAAGGATGTTCTTGCTATAGAGGGAGTGCAGCGAAGGTTTACCTGACTGATTCCTGGAATGGCAGGACTGACATATGAGGAGAGTTTGAGTTGGTTAGGGTTATATTCGCTGGAGTTCAGAAGAATGAGGGGGGGGATCTCATAGAAACCTATAAAATTCTAACAGGACTAGACAGGGTAGATGCAGGAAGGATGTTCCCGATGGTGGGGGAGTCCAGAACCAGGGGTCACAGTCTGAGGATAAGGGGTAGACCATTTAGGACTGAGATGAAGAGAAATTTCTTCACCCAGAGAGTGGTGAGCCTGTGGAATTCATTACCACAGAAAGTAGTTGAAGCCAAAACATTGTATCTTTTAAAGAAGGAGTTAGATATAGCTCTTGGGGCAAAAGGGATCAAAGGATATGGGGAGAAAGCAGGAGCAGGCTATTGAGTTGGATGATCAGCCATGATCATACTGAATGGTGCAGCAGGCTCGAAGGGCCGAATGGCCTACTCCTGCACCTATATTCTATGTTTCCATGAGCTGGTGGATCATTGTCCAATCCTCATCTGTGAGGAGGTCTCCACTTCCTCATCAATACCTCATATTTAAAATAATAGTACCCTGCGACTCCCTCCTTTTCAGCTTTGGTTTGGGCTGTCTGTGCTAAACCGGGTTGACTTGATGAGCCAAGGAAGATCTACTCATTACATCCTTAGGGTCTTCTAGACTCCCAAAAAAGACTTCATATCACCAGACGGCAGGGTCATCCATCTCTAGTACCAGTGTAGTCTCCTCTGATGGGTCTTGTTTGGCCATTACACAAGAAAAGTGCCAGGGATTTTGTCTTATAGCTGCTCTGCCTCCCTGACCTCATTCGGCTCCTCCAAAGCCACTGGAGCGCTACCACCTTTGATGTCACCGGGTCATTGCAAAGGAACAGGGCAAACTCATCCACAGGTAAACTGGGGATGGCTTCCATGGTCACCAGGCCTGAAATAAGGTGACACCACAGGTGCACCCTTATGGCTTAAAGACATAGGCATGTCCCTTAAAGAGTATCCCTTGATACTCTTTACTAGTACTTTGACCTGTACTGCACTCTCTGGGGGAAAAGGCCACGTCTCTTTTCAGCAGTGGACATTGGCTGGCCCTAATGTCCCTCAGTAGGGCTATGGGCTTACTTGCCTCACTCTGGGGAAATGGGGGCACCTTCTGACACAAAATCTTTGTAACTCTCAGGGATTTTACTAAACTCATCTACACTCACAAAGACACTTTTACAGGGACTTGCTGCTGCAGTCAGAGCCATAGCCTGGTCTGCTATGCTCTCTGCATCACTTCTTTTCTCTGCACAGGATTTATGTGCCCCAATAAATCCTATGGGCTTCTCCCACAACCTCCAGCAGTCAGCAGAAAGATGTCAATAGAAACACACAGGCTTCTAAGCCTCACTCCTCTTCTCAGCACCATCCTTTATGGCCTGAAGAGAGGTCCCTGTGTTTCCAGCCATCCCTTCTTTTCTATGGATGCTTGGTTTCCTATCATTCTCCCGCCTCCTATCCTTTTCAGGTTGGTGGGGGTGATTAGGGAAGGGTTTCCTTTGGACTGAGGGCTTCTGGACAAGCTCATAATCATCAGCCAGGATTGCTGCTTGTCTCAGGTCTTATACTTCTACTGTCCAGGCTTTGGCCTTTTTAAATTCAAATGGCTTTTCCTTAGCCACTTCAATCCTCAGGGGTTCTATCAACCCCTGTCGGGCCTCCAAACCTCTCTCAGTTCCCTGCCCCTCTACAGATCCCTGGTGGCTTTCTCCAGCCTTTACAGCCTCTCTGGACTGTCCTTGACTTTTCAGGGGTATTATCCTCCAGCTGTCTTGCTGCCTCTACCTCCCTATGCGGTGCACATATTCTTATCTTCCTTTCTTGCTGTTCTCTTTGGAAAGCTCATTCTCTCTCCCTTTCCTCTCTCTCCCTACCTGTTTCTTGGAATTCTAGCTCCAGTCATTCCTGTTCCAGCTGTAATTTCACTCTTTCAGGGCTCAAAAGCTATTTTTTTTTTCTATTTCAATCTCCTCAGGTTCACAATCTAATTCTACAGCCATCAGTTTTGAAATCTCAGTTTTCCTGGCTTTTGGGTGAAACTCTAGCTCCAACGCCTTAGCTACACTTTCTAACTCCTCGAGGGACAGAACCTTTAAACTATCAAAACTAATCTCAATCTGATCTAGGAAGGTACTGACTTCAAATGTGGACATTGTAGCAATTTAGTATTGTAAATGTAGCCAGCAAATGTAAATTTGAAGAAACAATGAAAATTTGGTAGATCAGCTCATCTGGGGCTCTGGACATCCTGAAGTACAAAAATACTTTATTGGACAGGGCAAGCTAACAATATCACAGGCTACCAAAGCACACAAAGCCATGAGCAGACATGTGAAGATGCTCACTACACAAACAACTGGCCTTCAGTTAAATGAAGAGAAAGACAGCAGGGTTGATGCAGTAAAACAGCAACAAAAGAATGCATACCAGGCAGAGAGAAAAATGTGCAAGAGCAGAGGATGACCACACTAGTTCACAGACAGAAGGAAATTCCCTGCATACAGAAAAAAAAACTGTTGAGCTTAAGCCCAATCACTGAGAAAAAATGTGTAGAACAAAGAAAGCATATGGTAAACGAGTTACCAGAGACAGAGCAACAGAGGAAATGAGAAGGAAAAGAAACGAAAACAGCCACACTCTGGAAGATTATAATGAGTTTGCGAACACAATAGGCATAAGAACCATACAACTACATGAAATGTCTGGATGTGACAGTTCCCAGAGATAAGAAATTCACACAACCATTCAGGCCAGGAAGAAGGTGAGAAATAAGCGCACGACCATAAATCTGAAACTGTGGCTTGATACAGGAGCAAAGAGTAATATCATCCTAATCAGACTATACCAGAAGATGCTTTTGAAAATTTGAAAGAAATTGGTTATCCAAAGAAAGTTACTCTGAAACTGAGCAATGTCAACCTCTTGAGATGCGTGGAAACTGAAATTTGACAGCTAGGAACGACCCAAATCAGAGGGATACAAAAAGGAAAAGATGCTAACTACAGGTTCTCCATCACTGAAACAGATGGTCCTGCTATCCTAGGGTTGAGCAGTTGTGAAGTGTTGCAGCTGATCTCAGTAAACCATGAGATGAAGGAAGTGTCACTGAGGGCTGAAAGTAGTACACCCATTGGAAAGTGCCCTCCGATCAGAAGCAAGAAAGATGTGGTCCAAATGTATCCAGAGTATTTTGTTGAAATGGTTGGATGCTTTGAGGATTTTGAGTATCACATCACTATTAATCTAGCGATGAAACCAATGATTCATCCCCTATGTAAAGAATCAATAGAACTTAAAGTAAAGCTTGAAAGGGAGCTCCAAGAGATGGAAGAAAATAAAATGATCACCAGTGTCACAGGGCCTACAGATTGGGTAAATTCCATCATAGTTTGAGAAAAACCAAATGGATGGGTACAAATTTGCCTCAATTCCAAAGATCTTAATCTAGAAATAAAGAGGATTCACTACCCTATTCCAACACTGGAAGAGATCACACCAGCACTGGTAGGGACAAAAGTTTTCAGCAAACTTGATGCCAGAGTTGGCTACTGGAAAGTGAAACTTCATGGGGAATCTTCAATGTTGACAACATTCAACATACTCTTTGGTACAAAGTCCTGTATCTACCTTTTGGCTTTGAAATGAGACAGGATGAGTTCCAACAGAAAGTAAACAAGACATATGAGGGATGAAAGGGAGCAGCTGGTATAGCTTATGATATCCAAATCTATGCTGTACATGAAAAAGATCATGACCACCACCTACATGAAGCCATGGAGAAAATCAGGAAATCTTGGATCAAGCTAAACGCATGTTTAGAGAAATGCATTGTGAAAGTAAAACAATGCCAGTTCTTTGGAATGGTGTACACACCTGACAGAGTCAAGCCGAGTCCTGAAAATATCACAACTTTCTCTGAGTTGAAAGCTCTAAGAGTCAAAAAAGAGCTGAGAGAATTCCTTGGCTTGATCCAGTACATCAGCTCTTTCATACCTCACATCTCAGAACACACAGCAAACCTACAAGAGCTGATGAGAGACAATGTCGAGTGCCAGTGGTCAGAGTCATATGAGAGGAGTTTCAACAAACTCAAAGAAGTAGTATGTAGGGAGACAAGTCTGTCATATGACAACAAAGAGAACCCTGTCATTCTGCAAGTGGATGTTTCTACAAAAGGTCTGCAAGCAGCCCTGGTACAAGATGGAAAGCAGATAGCATTCATTTGGCAGCTCTAAAATCAGCTGAGACTAGATATGCCGACATTGAAGGAGAGGTTTTGGAGGTGGTTCATGGATGTGAGAAATCCCATACATATCTGTATGGGAGAAAGTTCATAGTGGAAAGTGATCATTTTCCACTGGAGCAGATCTACAAGAAAAATCTGTGTAAAGCACCTGCAAGGTGCCAAAGTTATGATTTTACTCTGAAATACTAGCCAGGGAGAGAAATGGTACTAGCAGATGCCTTGTCTCATTTGCCCCCACATGAAATACACAAAATAAAAGATCTAGGTATAAAATTCCATCACCTAATGAATGTAACACCACTGAAACTCAGTCAAATTAGAGGTGAAACCAGCAAAGATGAAGAGCTACAGATGCTCTCTCCGCATGTAATTCAGTGATATGTGGCTTGATAAGCTACAGCAAGTGCAGCCAGCAACATGGCAGTATTGGTCTATCAGGGATGATGGGTGGTATCATCCCAGATTTGCAATAGGTGCGGTAGAGGGTGGGAAGAAGGATGATTTACCCATTGGCCACAATGGTGGATTTTCACACAGTATCATCCCAATCCTACCCTCATTAATTATGCATTCCCAGGAAACATGCCGTTTCAATGGCAGGTGGGTTCTCGTTCATCCACCTCGCTGCTTCATCACACCAGGCGCCATAATGGAGGCACAGCATCCTAGCTATCCTAAGTGATGCCCTGAATATTTTTTTGAGCAAAGAAAACAAGCTACACAAGGCTCTTAAAGTGCTCAGTTTAATTTTAAAAGTCGACTGTTAACCTTCCTTAGCTTAGGCGTAATTAAAAAATGTTATTGATTGGAAGGTACATTGATATTTAGAAGCATTACATTCTTTTAAAGGAAGAGGCGTGTTAGATTGTTATATTATTCAAAAAGAGTTAGGAAGTATTGTTATGCACAAGTCATGTGTGTGTGTATATATAATATATATATATATATAGAGAGAGAATGCCACATCACTCACTTCTGCACTACAGTCAGGGTACTGAGCAAGAATGTATCAGTCCAACAGCCACATGCAGGTTGCAAGATGAAGCTGCAGCATTTGTGTCTAAAAGTGTGATTATTTCGTTCTACAGGGAACCAAAAGACATAACAGTGGTTCTTGATCTCCCCTCAGTCAACATTGACCTTCCCACCATTACTTCTCAGCCTCCTCTCCTCTCTCCCAAAAATATCTGAATGACAACAAGCAGTTCCAACTATCTCACCTTCCACCTCGAGAACTAACCCACCTGGTTTAACTGATGGTGAAAGTGAAGGCCTGTAAATCCCTTGCACTGACAACTTAATTGCTGAGGTAGCATTTAATCACTAAAAAATTGTGGTTTAATGAGTATTCATTGCACATAAAACCATTCCAATTAGCTTCCTACCGCATGCTGTCAGCTTTGCCGTCCTGCTTCCTCCCCGCCACCAGAATAATTCAGTGCTTCCATCCTGACTCCAGGGAAATGAAACTGCACTTCCCACGCTATTCAATGCCCCCAGAACGGTGGGAGAAAACAGGAATACAGTGGTAGTAGGGGGCAGTATAGCGAGGGGGATTGACACTGTTCTCTGCAGCAAATAGGGGGAGTCCAGAAAGTGCCAGAGTTCGGGATATCTGCTCAGGGCTGGGAACTGGAGTGGGAGGAGGAGGATCCAGTTGTTGTGGTCCATGTAGATACCAATGGCATAGGCAGGACAAGGAAGGAGGTTCTGCATTGTCAGTATGAGGAGCTAGGTACCAAATTAAGAAACAGAACATCAAAGAAAATAATCTCTGGATTATTACCTGAGCCACATGCAAATTGGCATAGGGAAAATGAGATTAGGGAAATGAATACTTTGGTCAAACACTGGTCTGGGAGAAGTGGGTTCCGGTTCATGGGGCACTGGCATCAGTACTGGGGAAATTACAGGCTGTACCATTGGGACTGTCAACACCTGAACCATGCTGCGGCCAGTGTCCTAGCAAGCTGCATAACCAGGCAAGTACAGAGGGCTTTGAACTAAACAAGGGGGGCAGTGAGGGATCAGGCTTGGGCAGATGTAGCAAAGCAGTAAAGGCAGGAGAGCAACATAATAATATGGGAAATGAGAGTCAGAGAATGGCAGGAAGGGACAAAGAGAAAAAAACCTAAGGATATACAGTGAAGACTAGATGTTACAAAGATAACAAAAAGACAAAACTGAAGGCTCTGTGTCTAAATTCATATCAAAATAAATTAATTGATAGCATACATTGAAGTAAATCAATATGATCAGATAGCCATTACGGAGATGTCACTACAGGATGACAAGGATTGGGTCCTGGATATTGAGGGGTATATGACTTTTAAGAAGAATAGGAAGCTAGGTAAAGGTGGAGGGGTAGCACTGTTAATCAAGGATGGCATTGTTGTAATAATTAGATATGACCTTGGTTCAGGAGATTGGGATGTAGAATCGGTTTGGGTGGAGATGAGGAATAGTAAAGGAAAGAAGTCACTAGTGAAAGTGATCTACACACCCCTTAACAGCAACCACAATTTAGGATAAAGTATACAGGAAGAAACATTGTGTGCTTGTGATAAAGGGACGACAATAATCATCAGTGATTTTAACCTACACATAAACTGGAAAAATCAGATTGGTAGTAGTAGCCTGGATGAAGAGTTCACAGGATGCTTCCAAGGCGCTTTCTTAGAGCAGCACATTCTGGAACCAACCAGAGAGCAGGTTATATTAGACTTGGTACTGTTTATTGTGACAGGATTAATTAATGAGCTCAGAGTAAAGGCACCCCTAGGTAGCAGTGACCACAAAATGATTGAATTTTACATCCAGTTTGAAAGGGAGAAGAGTAGGTCTAAGCTGAGTATTTTAAACTTAAATAAGGACAACTATGTGGGCATGAAAACTGAGCTAGCCGAAGTGAACTGGAATAATAGGCTAGAGGATAGAGATAGGATAGGATAGAGAAGCAGTGGCAGACATTTAAGGGGATATTTCAAAATACTCAGAATAAGTATATTCCTACTATAAAGACAAATTCTAAGGGGAGGACCCACATCCATGGTTAACTAAAGAAGTTAAGGAAAGCATCAAACTTAAGGAAAAAGCATATAACTGCGCAAAGATCAGTGGCAGGTCAGATGCAGGTCAGAATATAAAGAACAGCAGAAAATGACTAAAAGATTAATCAGGAGAAAGAAATTAGAGTATGAGAAGAAGCCAGCTAGAAATGTTAGAATGGATAGCAAGAGTTTCTGCAGGTATTTAAAAAGGAAAAGAGTAAGTAAATTGAATGTCAGTCCTGTAGAGAGTGAGAATGGGGTGATAGTGAGGATGATAGTAGATGAAAAGGAAATGGTGGATGAAATGAGCAAATATTTTGATTTTGTCATCACTATAGAAGATACAAAGAACATTCTAGCAATAGCTTTAAATCAGGTGCTGGAAGGGAGAGAGGAACTTGGTGAAATTACAATCACTAGGGAAGTGGTACTGAGCAAACTGATGGAGCTGTGGGCTGACAGGTCTCCAGGTCCTGATGGACTTCATGCTAGGATCTTAAAAGAGGTGGAAAATGAGGTAGTAGATGTGTTGGTGTTAGCTTTCCAAAATTCGCTAGATTCTGGGAAGGTTCCATCAGACTGGAAAGTGGCAAATATAACCCCTCTATTCAAGAAGGGACAGAGGCAGAAAACAGGAAACTATAGGCTAGTTAGCTTGTCATGGGGAAGGTGTTAGAATCGAACATTAAGGAGGTTATAGCTGGGCACTCACAAAATCTCAACGTAATCATGAAGAGCCAACAGTGCCCCCTAGTACTGGACTCACCCACAACCTTTTCTACATCCACCTTGTGAAAGGGAAATCATGTTTCACCAATGAATATTTTGCGTCAGTCTTCACAATGGAAAAGGACGAAGCAAGCATAGACATCAGGGCGGAGGACTGTGAAATATTAGAGAAAATTAACATAGAGAGAAAGAGGATGTACTAGCGAGTTTAGCAACCTTAAAAGTGGATAAATCCGCAGGCCTGGATGAGATGTATCCCAGGTTGTTGAAGGAGGCAAGGGAAGAGATATAAGGGGCCCTGGCAGTATTTTCAAATCCTCTCTGGCCACAGGTGAGGTGCCAAAGGACTGGAGGACTGCTAATGTTGTCCCATTATTAAAAAGGAAGGAAAGGATAGACCAGGAAATTAAGGCCAGTAAGTCTAACCTCAGTGTAGGGAAGTTATTGGAAAGAATTCTGAGGGACAGAATATCTGCACTTGGAGAGACACAGATTAATTAGGGATAGTCAGCATGAATTTGTTAAAGGAAGGTCGTGTTTTACAAATTTGATCAAATCTTTTGAGGAGGTAACCAGGAGTTTGATGAAGGTAGTGCATTTGATGTGGTCTACATGGACTTTAGCAAGGCTTTTGATAAGGTCCCTCATGGCAGACTGGTCAAGAAAGTAAGAGCCCATGGGATCCAAGGCAAAGTGGCACTTTGGATCCAAAATTGGCTGAGAGGCAGGAAGTAGAGGGTGATGGTAGAGGGATGTTTCTGTGACTGGAAGTCTGTTTCCAATGGGGTTCCACAGGGCTCGGTGCTGGGGCTCTTGCTGTTTGTGGTTTGGACCATAAATGATTTGGACTTAAATGTAGAGGTTTCTAGACGTTTGCGGATGACACGAAAATTGGTAGGGTGGTGAATAGTGAGGAGGATAGCCATAAACTGCAGGAGGATATCTATGGACTGTTCTGGTGGGCAGAGCAGTGGTAAATGGAATTTAACCCAGATAAGTGTGAGGTAATGCACTTGGGGAGGGCTGACAAGGTAAGGGATTACGCTATGAAGGGTAGGACCCTGGAAAGTACTGAAGATCAGAGGGACCTGGATGTCTGATATGCCTGAAGGTAGTAGGGCAGGTAGATAAGGTGGTTAAGAAGGCATAAGGGACACTTGCCTTTATTAGCCAAGGCATAGAAAACAAGAGCAAGAAGGTTATGCTGGAACTGTATAAAATGCTGGTTAGGCCACAGGTTGAGTACTGTATGCAGCTCTGGTCACCACATTATAGGAAGGATGTGATTGCACTGGACAGGGTGCAAAGGAGAATTACCAGGATGCTGCCTGGGCTGGAGGGTCTGAGCTATGAGGAAAGATTGGATAGGCTGGGGTTGTTTTCCTTGCAGCAGCGAAGGTTGAGAGGGGACCTAATAGAGGTGTATAAGATTATGAGGGGCATAGATAGGGTGGATAGGAAGGCACTTTTTCCAATAGTAGAGGTGTCAATAACCAGGGGGCATTGATCTAAGAGGCAGAAGGCTAAGAGGGGAGTTGAGAAGAATTTTTTTCACCCAGAGGGTGGTGGGAGTCTGGAACTCACTGCCTGAAAGGGTGGTTGAATCAGAAACTCTCGTAACATTTAAGAAGTATTTAGATATTCACTTGCGTTGCCACAGCCTCCAGGGCTTTGGACCAAGCACTGGAAAATGGGATTAGCGTTGTCAGATCTTTGTTGACCAGCACAGACACAATTGGCCAAATGGCCTCCTTCTCTGATGTAAATGTCTATGAGTCTAATTTATTGGAGTTCTTTGAATAAGTCACATTCACTGTGGATAAAAGGGAGCCTGTAGATGTGCTGTACTTGGATTTCCAGAAGGCATTTGATAAGGTGCCACATCAAAGGTTATTGCAGAAACTAGAAGCTCTTGGTGTAAGTGGTAACATATTAGTGTTGCCAGAAGATTGGCTGGTTGGCAGGAAACAGAGAGTATACATAAACTGCTCTTTTTCTGATTGGCAGGATGTGACGAGTGATGTCCTACAGGGGTTTGTACTGGGGCCTCAACTTCTTACAATGACTTAGATGAGGGGAGTGAAGGCATGGTAGCTAAATTTGTAGGTGACACAAAGATAGATAGGAAAATATGTTGTGAAGAGGAAATAAGGAGGTTGCAGACGGATATAGATAAGTTGAGTGAGCGGGCAAAAATCTGGCTGACTGAGTATAGTGTGGGAAAATCTAAAGTTATTCACTCTGGCAGGAAGAATAAAAAAAGTGTACTACTTAAATGGAGAACAACTGCAGAATTCCAAGGGGCAGAGGGATCTAGATGTTCTAGTGCATGTAGTGCATGACTCACAAAAAAATTACTATGCAGGTACAGCAAGTAATTAAGAAGGCTAATGGAATGCTATCTTTCACTACAATAGGAATTGAACATAAAAGTGAGGATGTTATGCTTCAGGAAGGTATACAGGACATTGGTGAGGCTACATCTCAAATACTGTGTGCAGTTTTGGTGTCATTTAAGGAAGGATGTAAATGTGTTGGAGGCGTTCAGAAGAGGTTTACTGGATTGATACCTGGAATGAGTGGGTTGTCTTATGAGGAAAGGTTGGACAAACTGGGCTTGTTTCCACTGGAGTTTAGAAGAATGAAGAGTGACTTGATTGAAGTATACAAGATCCTGAACGGTTTGACAAGATGGACGTGGAAAGGATGTTTCCTCTTGTGGGTGAGTCCAGAGCTAGGGGGCTTTGTTTTAAAATTAGGGGTCGCCCTTTTAGGGCAGAGATGAGAAGATTTTTTTTCTCTCTCAGAAGACTGTGCGACTTTGGAATTCTCTTCCTCAGAAGGCGGTGGATGCAGAGTCATTGGATATTTTTAAGGTGGTGGTAGATATATTCTTGTTGGAAAAGGGAACCAAAGGTTATCGGGGGTAGATGCGTTTGTGGAATTTGGAACACAGACAGATCAGCCACGATCTTATTGAATGGCAGAGCAGACTCAAGAGGCCATATGGCCTACTTCGGCTCCTATTTCATATGTTCGTATTTTTATATGAGGGTCTTCTTTGATGTGAGGATGCCCTTGAAGAAGCACGATGTGGAAGACTTGACTGTGACATGCTGATAGCCACATGATTCTAGGATGATTAAGGTACAGGCAACAGGACACATCCACATTCCTTCCTTCCCTTACTGCAATGCCTGTGGACTGAAAGGCCTTTACAACCTGTGACATGGAGAGCAATATCAGCATTTGGCCTTGCACCTTCAAACATCATGATTCAATAGGCCCTGTTCACTGGAAAGGTCAGTGGCGAACCCTCCATCGGTGCACTCTGGGAAGCTGTAGTTGCCACAACAGTGCAGAAGGCGACAGTTAAAAGACTTGGTGCAGTGGTCGCTATTTTTATGAGAAGCTTTTTACAGACACTAGGATGCATGCATGGCTGGAGGGAGCATCATGGCTGCAGGTACTACCAACTTTGACACTACCAACGAAGGCAGCCTTCTCATTTGGAGAGGCAATTACATCTACCCCTCTGAGGTTAGTGAGAATGCACCTGACACATCTCCCTAACATGACACAAGGGCAGAATTAGTCTCATGAGTTAGCTACACTTCAGATGAATGAAAGGCTCACAAAGGGAGGCAAACACTGAGTGGCAGCATGGCTCACCCTCACAATAAGAGGACACATAGATGCATATGCACAGTGCTTTCAAATGACATCACTATTCTCATGAACAGCAAATGTATTTACAAAAGGGCATGATATTTACTATGATTGAACACCCGTGACCCAGAAGTGAATTCAAAACTTCTTAATTTTTCTAATCCTATCACGATGTCATGCAGCAGAGGTGGAGGCATCCTGCTGACTGGTACTTCCTGTTGTTTTTAATGACTTTGGCGGCCAAACTATAGAGGATCGGGAGACTGCTTTGGGTGCCCTGCTGTGGGGCAGGTGCACCCTCCTCAGCTTGTATAGCTGGAGGTCATGTAGTCACAACAGAGGGGATTGTGAAAGGCTAGACATTCTCGGAGTCACCTGGGTGGATGATCCCGGGGTCTCCAGCTGATGGTCCTCCTCCCTATGAGTGCCCGACAACCCCTGCATGAGTGAGCTGTTCCTCAGCCCTTAAGGGAGCCCCTTTCTCCTATTTCCCTGAGGAGAAAGAGCACCTGGAGGGAGGTTCAGGTGCCCTGGCCCCTTTTCACCTAGCCACTGATGGAGTGTAGGTCTGAGCTCAAATCTGGCAGGATCTGCTCTACCAATGTCTCCAAGGTAGTCACCACTATTCCCATGGGGGCCTGGAGGCACTCGCATATCAGAGCCATGACATCAAAAGGAACGTGGATGGACTCCTCCATCCTTCTCTTTGTCTGTTGACTGCCTCTCGCAACGCTAGCTGATTTTTTGCCGCTAGTTGACATTCCATCTCCAGCATGTTTGACATGGTTATTTCCAGAGTCTCATCGTCAGACTCGGGCTCAGCGAGTGCCTGTTCTCCAGCAGTCTTCCAAATGCCAGGGACCTGGACTGTCACTGCCTCCAACTGCTGTGGATCCGTGTCAGTGAGGTGTTCCCCAGGATGTGAGCCCAAGCCGACTCTGTAACTAGGATCCTCCTAGGTGTGTGCCTCTGAGCTGGTGGAGGGTGCAGGTGAATGATGGGTCTTCTTTGAGTGGATCACAGCTTCCTCATCTGAGGTGGCCTGGGGCTGAGGCTTATGCTGGGCCTCAACGTGTGTCTGGACCTGCTGGAGCCTGTAAGAGAGAGCAGGTAGATTTAGTTCAGGAACAAATGGAATACAATATTCCAGGTTACTCACTGAGAATGTCAGGATGTGATCAACTCACGGACAGCTCATCGGTACTGGCTTGCTGGAAGAGGCCGATCTCGCCTTCCCCACAGGAGCAGTTCCCTACCAAATCGGCAGTATCCTCCTCAAATTTTGTGAGCTCCACTATATCTGCCCTACCGCCTCCATTCGGGATCTCTCCCTCTTGTTGTGTGCAAGCTTGCCTGGATGAAGACAAGAGATGAGAATGTGATGAGAAGAGATAGAGGAGAGGTTGGGAAGCATGCATTCCTACTGTGTGTGTTCTGAACCCTCTCCAGCAAGTGCTGAGAATGGAGTTTGTGCAGCATGATGTTTAAGTATCTGTTAGGCAATCAGTGTTGATGTGTCCCCAGCTAATATCGTGTGAGACAATGAGCAGTGTAACCCTTTGAGTGCATGATGCATTATGACAGTATGAGATTGGAGTAGACTTAACCTGGAGGAGCGGATGAGATCATTCATCCTCTTCCTACACTGGATTGCGCATAGTGGTTGCTTGTTGCAGTGGCGTCCCAAGCCATCAAGGTGAGGTTTCTGGGCTTCCTAGATAGAGGGCATCCCTTTGTTGCCACACACCATTCATGAGCGCCTCCAGGGAGTCATTGTTGAAATTTGGAGCAGCTCTCTTCTTTGCCGAAGACATTTCCAGATGTGTTCTTCACAAAGCTAGGCTGGAGAGAGTGAGGGTAGCGTTTAAATATGGTGCCCGGACCTTCAATCCCATTAAGGGACGGCGGGGTGGGTGAATCAGTTCGCAACTTGCCATGTGGTTTGCAGAGAAACTCATCTCTGTATTATTAACAAGCAAACGAGGGCAAAATTGGGCGCGAATTCCCGCCACGAATCCGACTGGAAAGCATGGCACAAAACTCAACCACCACTGCACTTAGAGTGGAAGTTTCCATGCATGCTGGCATCAGGTGTGTTTGGCAGCATGAGCAGACAATATGGTGAGAAGGCCAAAAATCGGTTTCACAATGTTAATGAAACCAGTTTGTAATCATCCACTCTGCCCGTCAATGGTGGGCCGCATTTCTTGCCATCAGACATCGGGAATGTCTTTGTAATACATCTGCATATCATTATAAGCCCAGCCCTCCAGAATCATCCCCCGACACTGGATCACCTGAGTGTTTCACAACAGCATATGTAAGGTGTGCACTTGGCAGGCTGCACTTTGAGGGGAACTCTGAGGTGAGTGCAGAGTAACTTTGCGCAGTGCTCATGAGGGTCGCCTGTCGGACTTCAAGGTTGAGGTGCCACACATTCAGGCAAGGGCTCAGGCAAGTTGCTTTTTCCTGACTGGCTGACAGTGCAGAGCTGGGGCAAGGGCTGCCCTGCAGTTGAGGTGACTCCGGGGTGGGGGGTGGTGGTGTGGGGGTGGGGGTAAGGGCTGCCCTGCAGTTGATGGTAGTGCACAAGCACATGCGGGGTGTGGGGGGGAGGGAATGGGCCACGCATTAGGGAAACCTTGTATAAAGTGACCATTCCTCTGCAGCTGAGGCAGATCAGGCGCAGCCACATTGACATGCTTAGAGTTGGACCTCGAACTTATCTGCCCACTCAAGCAATGCAGAGGCATGAAATTGCCACCAAGTGCTCCAAATCTTTTCACACCTCGAGCACAGACTGTGAACTAATGGGTGTTTTAGTGGATTGCAGAACAATTGGACCACTGGGCAAGTTGTAGAATCCCTTTGCTAAAGCTGGCTGTGAAGCAGTCACTGGTGGAGACCTTCACAGCCCCTTGCAATTTCACCATTCCGGTTTGGACCAGTCTCCCCCATGGTTCAAGCTAACAGTGCAGCCTTGCAGTGTGGGTTAGGAGAATGCCTGCACCTGAGCTGAGAGCAAAGCATGCAGTCCAGTGGTCAAAGCTGCTGCCAATCGGTCAGGTGGAGTGGGGTGGAAGTGGGTGGGGTCTTGGGCAGCCATGCAGCACGCTAAACTCTGACCATCCAAGTGGTGGCCAGCACTCTCTGAGATGTGTTAAGGGGCCTTCAGACTCACCCAAGCTAACCCACACATCTCTCTTTCATCCTGCAGGAGCAGTATATCAGGAGCATGGACCTAAATATATGCCCCAGAGAGTGGAGATGAAGAAGAAAAGAGCGACGGAAGCGCCTGGCTGGGCAGGGGGAGGAGCAGCACCTTGAGGAAGAAGGGACGGCTGGGGCTCCCATACACATTGCTGAAGAGCCACAAAGAGCCATCGCTTTTTGGCGCCTAGTTAGACCCAAGGTCTATAGATGCTGCCTTTCATTCCTGCAGATGACCGAGAACCAGTGTTGCTGAAGACTGCGCATGTCTAAGGTCACATCTGTCACCTGCTACAGAATTTGGTGCTATGTGGGCATGGAGTCCGTGGCAGTGAAAGTGACCACAGCGCACAATTTTTAAGTGTAAGGAACATATCTTTTTATTTCTGTTGAATTGTGGATTAGAATTACAATGGCTGCAGGTTGAAAGATGTATCCACTGGAACAGGATGAGATACAATGTTGCAATCCTGGAACAGAGTGTGCCATGAAAGACAGGATGTTGCCAGAAAGGAGTCCTGGCCAAAGGGAGCTGCCTGACAACAGCATTTTAATTGGCTCCTGACCAGGTGACCAAGGTTTTATGTGACAAGCAGAGCAGCAGAATAGCTCCTAGCTTGAAAGGAACAAGGCCTAAAACCTCTTTCTCCTTTGTGTGAAAGATTCCAGTAATTACACAATAATAGCGAGCTGGTTTTTCTTTTCATATCTCTATAATCTGCTCTCTCTCTGAAAACTCCTGTCAAGAGGCAAAGGGGGAAAAAAAATCACCATCAGAGACATTGAAAGGCAAGTGCTCAACCAATGAGCTAAATATTGAAAGTGCTGGAAGACCACTGTGTGTCATCAACAAGAACTGAAAGGAATTGGGAAGACGTCGATCAAAATCAACCCATCAAATCCTGTGCTCCAGATTGGTGCTGTTGAACTGTTTTATCCCACCCTAAAAATCCATATTTTTGTGTGTCTTGTATGTGTGTGTGTATAGGGATTTAAGCAGGGGGTAGAGTTTAAGTTATAGTGTTAGAAATTCACAGTTCATACTTCTTTCTTTTGCCAATGGTTAACGACAATTTGTTCAATAAACAGTTATTTACTTATTAAGTTTACAAACCTGGAGCTCATATTCTGTTAACCTAAATTAAACAGTTAGGTAGAATTGGGGCAATCTGGTGATTTGATCAAACCTTTTTCACAGCTTGGGGAACAGTGGGGCTTGATTACAGCACACTATCCCCAGTGAGTCATGACAAAGTTTGGGGGCTCAATTGAGACCTTTTGGAACAAAAGACAATGATGATTTGGGTGTAGATTTACTAAGTAATGAAAGCTAAAAGGAAAAAACCGGTTTGTAATGTCAAAAATAAGATGACACTGGAAACTGCTAAAGCTTTCCTGCAAATGGAAGGGATGCCCCTGATGATTTAACAAGCAATCCCAAGAGCCAGGTTAATCAAATTGGCAATTAAGTTAATAGTAGGATTGCCTGCCAAAGCAAGCAAGGCAGAGATAATTGAAGAGATGGCACAGCATTTGAAATTGGAAGGAATACCCGAGAGACCGAGTTCTCCAAGGGGTGGTTCATTGGAATGTGCTCAAATTCAGTTGTAAATAAAAAAAGTTGGAACTAGAGGCAGCAGAAAAATAAAGGACATTCCAAAGGGCACAGGCAGAAAGGGCAGAGAAAGAAAAAGGAAAGGAAAGAGAGAGCGTTTCAAAGGGAGTTAGAAATGGTGAGGTTAGAAGTGGAGAAACATAAACTTAAACAGGAAAGAACAGAAAAAGAAAAAGAGAAAGACAGAGAACTCCAGCTTAAAATGCTGGCAGTTAAATAAGAGATACTCATAGGTGAGGCAGGACTTACTTCCAGATCAGAACTCAGTGGGGAGATGTTTAAATTTGTACAAGCTCTTCAAAAATTTGAGGAAAGGAATGTTGAAGCATTCTTTGTTTTATTTGGGAAGGTAGCTAA
Source organism: Cetorhinus maximus (assembly GCF_964194155.1). Lineage (NCBI taxonomy): Eukaryota > Metazoa > Chordata > Chondrichthyes > Lamniformes > Cetorhinidae > Cetorhinus > Cetorhinus maximus. Next base: position 152,525,189 of record NC_135880.1, on the reverse strand, counting down.
ACAGAAGAACTGGCCATAGGAAAACTGGACATTGCCCATGCAGAGCAAGTGGACAGGTAGAGCATAGGAAATTCATGCTTCACTGTCAGAGGAGGTTTCTAGGGATTATGATGTGGTGAAAAAGGCCATTTGAGTGCATATGAGTTGGCCCCTGAAGCATACAGACAAAAGTTTCAAAAATTAAGGAAACAGCCTGGGCAAAGTTACATTGAATTTGAAAGGATTAAGCAAAATAGTTTTGACAGGCGGATGCGAGCATTAGGAATTGAAACTACCTATGAAGTTCTCAGAGAGACCATTCTCTTGGAAGAATTTAAAAACGCTACCTTCTGTAATACAAACGCATGTTGAAGACCAAAGGATTGCAACTGCTAGACAGGCAGCAGGAATGGCTGACGATTATGAGCTGATCCATAAAACTAAACCTTTTTTTCCATCACTCCTATAAATTTGAAAAGGATAGAAAGTGAGAGAGTGAAAGGAAGGCAAGTAGCCAGGGTAAAGAATGGATAGTTAGGAATACCTTGAGATCTCCTCCCCAAATTAGGAAGGAAGGTACTGAGGTTGGAGGTGAAACTCGAAAGCCTAAGTGTTTCCATTGTAATAAAGTGGGGCACACTTGTTCAGAATGCTGGAACTTGCGAGAGAAGCCCATGGGACTTATTGGAGTTTGTTAGAGTGAGTCCGAAAAGGTAGCTCAAAAAGAAAATGCCACGGATTGAATTGTAGCTTTAACTACAAATAAGGGTCTGGAGTTAAACATTGCTGTGAATGCAGGTGAAGTGAATAAGGTAGGTGAGAAATATAAAGGATTTTTGCCTAAAGGAAAGATAATCCCTTTTTCATCAAATGATGCAGCTAAACCCATAACTATATTAAGGGACGCAGGAGCTACTCAAACTCTTTTTGCTGGAGAAGGACCTAGTTTTCCCTCCAGAGCAATCAATGAAAGCTAAAGTATTGGTATACGGGATAAATGGAGAGTATATCCCGGTTCCATTGTACAAAGTGCAATGGAATGTGATTTGTTGTCTGGATCGGTGGCTCTTTACAACCTGGCGCTGCAACGGGGAGAGGAGCTGGCTGAGGAGAAGATGGATGAGCTGCATCCATCCTCTGATGTGGAGGATGTTGATGGGGCTGAGGGTGAGGAGATTCGTGAAGGCGATGATACCGGTGATGAGGTCATCGCACTGACCAGACGAGGTAGGCATGCTTGAAAGGCCCACATGGCCACTAGATTTGTGGAGGTTGATGACGACATGCAGTGAGGAAACACAATAGATCTTCACATTTCATCTATGAACATTTGACTGCAGTCTGGCTGATGGCAGCCCACATAGCCTCTGTGATAAGGCTCCTATCACGGAGAAGCAGTGGAGGCCCTATTAGTGCACAGAACTCGTTCCATTCTTTGCTCGGACGGGGTCCGCGTACTGGCACTTTAACAATCTACTGCTGGAGGATGAGTGGTTCCTGGACTCGTTTCGTTGTTTCTGGGCCGGCTGGAGAAGGAAGCGGGGAGGCTTCCCCTCCTTGAGGCTATGGTGGGATGTGGGCAAGACCCATGTACGCGTCTTCTGTCAGGAGTATGTGAGGGGGTCTGTAAAGAGGCAGAAATCCAGGGTCAAGGAGTTGGAGAAGGAGTTGCTCGACCTGGAGGCACGTCTCCGTCAGCCCGACGCGGACCCGGCCCTGCGGCTAGTGTACGAAGAGAAGAAGGGCGCGCTGCAGGACATGTAACTCGTTGGGTTTTGAGGTCCGTACGGACCAAGGCTCCCCCTCTACTCACTGGAGAAAGGCACTGGGTCTGTCAGCAGCTCGTTACGCTACTGGCCAATGACAGATCCCTTGTCTCGGAAATAGGGAGCATTGGGCCATTGCCAAAACCTACTACGCTGCCCTGTTCTCTCCAGATCTGTCCAGCGAGGATGCTCGCGGAGTTTTGTGGCAGAACCTGCCGCAAGTCAGCCTGGAGGGCGCCGGAAAGCTTGACTCCCTTATAAGTCTGGAGGAGCTGACCGGCGCCCTTGACAGCCTCTCCAGGGGCAAATCCCCGGGACTGGACGGGCTGACCATGGAGTTCATCAGGACATTCTGGGAGGTCCTGAGGAACAACTACCCGGGGGTCCTGGGAGAGAGCGTCGCGACCAGGGAGATGCCCCTTCATTGCCCTGCTGCCTAAGAAGGGGGATCACCGTCATCTTAAGAACTGGCGCCCAGTCTCCCTCCTCAGCACGGATTACAAGATCTTTGCCAGGGCCCTGTCTTCTCGCCTTGGCACTGTGCTGGACCACATGATCCATCCTGACCAGCCGTACGTGGTCCCGGGCCGCACCATCTTTGATAACATCCATCTGGTCAGGGACATTGTCCACTTTTCCCAGAAGACTGGTCTGTGGAGCACCTTCCTATCTCTTAACCAGGAGAAGACATTCGACAGGTTGGATCATGAATACTTATTCAGAACTCTGCGAGTATTCAGGTTTGGGATGCGTTTCGTCGCCTGAATCCGACTTCTGTATGCTGCCAGAGAGTGAATAGTTAAGGTTAATGGGTCCCTGACGGCGCTCCTTCACTTTGGGAGAGGGGTATGTCAGGGCTGCCCCCTGTCTGGCCAATTGAATTCCACCTGCGTGGAGCCTTTCCTGCGCCTCTTGCGGAGGAGGTTGTCGGGATTGGTTCTGCGTGGGCCGGGCATCGGGGTGGTCCTTTCGGCTAACGCCGATGATGTGCTCCTCGTGTTCATTGATCCGGCCAACCTGCGGAGGATGCGCAAGTGTCAGGAGGTCTACTCTGCCAGGGTCAACTAGGGCAAGTGTTCTGGACTCCTGGTCAGTTAGTGGCGGATGGATGCCCTGCCCGAGGAGTTCAGGCCTTTCACCTGATGCAGGACCAGCCTCCTCTACCTGGGGGTCCATCTCTGCCCTGCTGAGGAATCCTGGCCGGCGAATTGGCAGGAGCTGGAGGCCAAAGTCACGACTCACCTGCAGCACTGGACAGGACTGCTCCGAGTGCTGTCTTACCAGCTGATTGCCGCCATGTTGTGGTACCGGCTGGATTTTGTCACAAAAATACAGAGAACGCTCATCAATTTCTTCCGAGACAAAAGGCTGCACTGGGTCACTGCTGAGGTTCTGAGCCTCCCGCTTAGGGAGGGCGGTCAGGCGCTAGTGCGCCTCTGCACCCAGGTGGCGACTTTCCGCCTTGAGGCCCTACAGCGATGCCTTTACGTTGAGCCCTCTTTGAGATGTTTTGTCCTGACAATGTATTTCTTCCACAAGGTTCACGGCCTGAGGTACGAGGTGCAGCTCCTGTTTGTAGACCTGAGGGGCCTTCGTGGCTCCTTGCAGGCATTGCCCGTCTTTTACCAAGACCTTATCAAAGTCTGGAACATGGTCGCCTCATGACGCAGCTCTCCCCCATCAGGAGTAGCGGCTCTCGTCAGAGAGCCGCTGCTCAGGAATCCGCACCTCCACCACTTTCGCTGATGGACAGGAGGAGTGTGGCTGCCAGAGTGACCAAGATCGGGGACGTGCTGGGTGGCAGAGGAGTGGGCTGGATGCTTCCACTGGAGTTGGTGCATCATGTGTCAGTGGACATCTGGCTCGCGGCCAAAGCCATTCAAGACATTAGGACCGTCGTGCTCGACCCCGACATCATACTGGGACTTGAGGTGGTGCAGGTGCGCAGTGGTCTTCCATCTGAGGGTACCCATGTTCGTTTGGAATTCCATAACGGCCCCAAGCCTAGAACCCCACCTCGGGAGCTGGAGCCCTGCAACCTGAGTCCCCTCGCGGAAATGCCCTCTGTGCCCTTTAGCTCCTGTATGGGCTGCTACTGCACACCCTTCACTTTCTTGCCCTCACCTGCTGCCCAGACGCGCCCTGGTGTGTCTTGTCCGATGGTGGAGGCCCTCTACACTGGAGTCCTCCCCCTTTCCATCGGGGACCTGGGGTGGAGGGTGTTGCATGCAGCAGCCCCATACTATCGTAGGATGTGTCGGTTCATGGGCTCCCAAGGTGCCTGCGTCTTTTGAGGCCTTGTGGAACCCGTGTTAATTGTTGTAGGCTGCACCCACTTTTTAATTATTTGAAGAACCTTTTATTGTTATTTTGTTTGCACTTCAGTCCCATGCTTCTGATCTACAGGCACCCGTTGTGGAGGGGGGCAGGTAGGAAGGAGGGCCTCCTCGTATAAGGTCCTTTTTCACACCCATTACTGCACTTAGTGCAAATCTGGGACGATTCTGCCCTTAGTCTCCGGAAGGAAAAATTCCGCCCATTAACTCCGTTTCTTTCTCCATAGATGCTGCCAGACCTGCTGAGTATTTCCAGCATTTTCAGTTTTTATTTGGTTTTCTAACATTCTTCTCGGTTCTTTGCCCAAAGGCAGGTCCTTCAATTATTTCCTGAACCACAGCAAAGTGCTGTGATTTTTACTATAGTAAAGTGAGGAGGTAGACCTTGAATCAACCTCAGCTGGAACAGGGATCAAACCCTGTACTGTTAGATACATAGGAACTTAGGAGCATCAGTACGTCATTCAGCCCCTTGAGCCTGCTCTGCTATTCAATTACATCATGGCTGATCATCTACTTCAATGCCCCTTTCCTGCACTATCTCCATATCCCTTGATGCCATTGGTCTCCAGGAGTCGATTGATTTCTGTTTTAAACATGCTGAATGATTGAGCTTCCACAGCCCTCTGGAGTAGAGAATCCCAAAGATTCACTGTCCTCTGAGTGAAGAAATTCCTCCTCATCTCAGTCTGAAATGGCATGCCCCTTATTCTGAGACTATGTCCCCTGGTTCTAGACTCGCCAGCCAGGGGAAACATCCTGTCCACATTTGCCTTGTTACGCCCTGTAAGAATTTTGCAAGTTTCAATGAGATCACCTTTCATTCTTCGAAACTCTAGAGAATACAGACCCAGTTTCCTCAATATCTCCTCATAAGACAATCTGGCCAACCCAGGGATTAGTCAAGGTAAACATCTGTTGCACTCCCTCTCTGGCAAGTATATCTTTCCTTAGATAAGGAGATTAAGACTCTGCACCATATTCCAGGTGCAGTCTCACCAAAGCGTTACACAATTACAACATCTTTACTCTTGTACTCAAATCCCTTGCGATAAAGACCAACATTTAATGCCTTCCCAATTGCTTGCTGTACTTGCATGCCAGCTTTCAGTGACTCATGAACAAGGACAGCCAGGTTCCTTTGGACATCAACACTTCCCAACCTCTCACCATGCTGACACTAATTAATCCACATGCTAGCTGTCCAACCAACTGAGCTAACCAGCAACACCTACCCCACCCCCCACCCCCCACCTCACCCCCAGTTGTTTCACTCTATGATTTGCTAAATTGTTTGTCCCTGCTGGTTTGCCTCTTGGCCACTCTCAAAAGAGAGCCTACCATCATTCACATTGAACCAGATCAAAGTTAATGCCATGAACTGCCAGTGCAGGAATCACCTTGACCCAAATGTCAGCTTTGCTCAGTTGTTAGCGCTCTCACCACTGTGGTTCAAACCCCGCATTGAATCCAAGCACTTTGAGATATAATATGAGAGTTTTGTATTTCTGAGGTGCCCTCTTCAACTAATCTGGTAGTTCAGGTGGATTTTGAAGATCCGGGGGCTCAACCTAAAGAAAGCAGTGGGTTCTTCTGACACTTTGAGTTTCCCTTAACCAACGCAACCGAAAACAGATTAAAATGAATCTGCTGGACCTTGCTATGTTCAAAATAATTGTTACATTTGAGCCCAGACAATTGTCACTGCATTTTAAATCCATTGTGTGTGAAGCACTTTGAGACATTTCCAAGAAAATGAAGATCTCTTAGAATGTTTGGAATTCTTTTACCCCCAAACAACCATGAATGCTCCACTACTGAGTATATTCAAGATATCAGTTGATAAATGTTTGGAAACTGTGGGAATTAAGAGATATGGGGATAGTGCAGGAAGGTGGAGTTGAGATTGAAGATCAGCCATGATTTTGCTGAATGGCGAAGCAGGCTTGAATGGCCAAATGGCTTTCTCCAGCTCCGAATTTCTTATGTTCTTATATTCTTATAAGTACAAGTCTGGTTTCTTGCCTGCCATTTTTGGGCATAAGTCTAAAATACTCCTCCCTGGGTCAACTTGATGCAGAAATAGGCCACAGGCAATGGCTCCTTTGAAAACCAGAGTTTCACTCTAGATCATCTGTTTCTAAAAGTGGTCTGTCTGCATCTCATCTACAATACAGCTAAAACAATTATCCATGTTGTTGTTAGCTCAGGCTTAATTTCTCACAATGGTCCCACTGCCACGCTCCTGAGTTCTACCCTGCGCAAACTCAAACCTGTCCAGAACTATGCAGATTTTATCCTATCTTGTAACAAGGCACCCTAAATTCTTGCCATGGTTCTCATCTACCTCCAATGGCTTCCCATTCTTCAATGTAATATTTTCAAAATTGTCATCCTTATCACTAATTCCCTCCATAGCCTCACTCCATATGAACATATGAATTAGAAGCAGCAGCAGGCCAATCAACCCCTCATGCCTGCTCTGCCATTCAATAAGTTCATGGCTGATCTGATTGTAACCTCAATCCCACATTCCTGCCTACCCCCGATAACCATTTGTCTCCTTATTAATCAAGAATCTATCTAGCTCTGCCTTAAAAATATTCAAAGACTCTGCTTCCACCATCTTTTCAGGAAGAGTTCCAAATACTCACTACCCTCTGAGAGAAACAATGTCTCTGCATCTCTGTCTTAAATGGGCAACCCCTTATTTTTAAACAGTGACCCCTAGTTCTAGATTCTCCCACAAGAGGAAACATCCTCTCCACATCCACCCTGTCAAGACCCCTCAGGATCCTCAAGGTTTCAATCAAGTCACCTCTTACTCTTCTAAATTCCAGTGGATACAAGCCTAACCTGTCCAACCTTTCCTCATAAGACAACCCGCCCATTCCTGGCATTAGTCTAGTAAACCTTCTCTGAACTGCTTCTAACACATTTACATCTTTCCTTAAATAAGGAGACGAGTGCTGTACACAATACTCCAGATGAGGTCTCACCAGTGCCCTGTTTAACTGAAGCATAACCTCCCTATTTTTGTAATCAATTCCTCTTATAATAAATGATAACACTCTATTAGCTTTCCTAATTACTTGCTGTTCCTGCATACTAGCCTTTTGTGATTTATGCACTAGGATACCCAGATCCCTCTGAATCTCAAAGCTCTGCAATCTCTCACCATGAGGTCATCCTGTAGCCATGTTTCTGCAATGGCTGTTGCAGTCTGTTTATCATTTCCCATATTAATACCTTTCTCTCATGCCTGACTGTACTCTTTGGTTTACCACATCTTCCCAGATTTGATTCCTTGCCCCCACTATTCAGTTTAAAACCCGCTCTACTTCCCTACTTATATGGCTCATGAGGACACCAGCCCCAGCATGTTTCAGGTGTGGACCATCCCAATGGTACAGATACCACTTTCCCCAATACTGTTGCCAGTGCCCCACAAACAGGAACCTATTTCTCCCAAACCAGTCTTTGAGCCATGCATTCATTTCTCTAATCTTATTCGTCCTATGCCAATTTGCACGTGGCTCAGGTAATAATCCAGAAATTATTACCTTTGAGGTTCTGCTTCTTAATTTGGTGCCTAACTCCTCATACTGACTATGCAGAGCCACCTACCTCATCCTGCCTAAGTCGCTTGTATCTACGTAGACCACGACCACTGGATTCTCTCCATCCCACTGCAAGTTCCCTTCCAGCCCGGAACAGATGTCCCAAACCCTGGCACCAGGTAGGCAACATAGCTGTCTGGACTTTCGCTGCTTGCTACAGAGAACAGTGTCAATCCCCCTCACTATACTGTTCCCTACTACCGCTATGCTCCTTTTTGCTCTCTCCACTTTAATGGCTTCCTGTACTGCTCTTCCACTCTGCAGCCCATGCTCTCATCCAAACAAGCTGAGAGAACCTCAAACCTATTGGACAATTGCACAGGCTCACATTCCTGCACTCCTGCCTCTGGACCCCATTACCTGCCTCACTCGCAGTCACACCTTCCTGTCCCTGACTACTGACCAAATCAGAAGATGCTATCCAAAGTGTTGTGACTGGCTCCTGGTGTAAAGCATCCAGGTAACCTTCCCCCTCCCTGATGTGTAGCAGAGTACAGCTCAGCCTCTAACCCAATGACTCTGAGCTGAAGTTCCTCAAGCACTTACCGTAGAAGTGTTTGCCCTGGGTCACAGTGCTATCCAGGAGCCCCACATGCTGTAGACTTGACACATCACCTGTCCTGCCATCCTTAATGTGTTTTAAATAATTACTTAATTATATTAATCACTTATTTATGTTGCTTTCTTATATACTTTATTAACTTTACCACCAATTTGTGTACTATTTTAAACCTTAGGGATAGAATAGAGCTTGCCCACTCACCAGATACTCACCACATAGGTATTTTCTTTCCCTGTAGTAGAGCAAGAACCAATTCCTATGGGTTGATATAGATAGGAAAAGAAAACAAACACCTCCTTCCCTGAACTCCCTCCTCACCAAACTCCAATTCTTCGCTCAGTTAATTCAGCTGCACTCCACTCCACTTCTGTAACTTTATCCAGGAGTATTTTTCTCAGTTTCAACTGCCACCTATTCCATTCCCACATTCAGCTCCATCATTTACTGCTTAACCTTTAGCCATCACATCCTTCCTGTCTGGAACTGTCTTCCAAAATCCCTTGGTCTTGCTTTAGCTCTCCCCTCTTTCAAGAATTTCAATCATAAGCTACCTCTTGAACCTGACATACAGTATATAATAAAAATAGAAAATGCTGGAAATACTCAGGAAGTTTGGCAGCATCTGTGAAGAGAAAAACAGAGTTAATGATTCAGGTTTGTGACTTCTTATAGTTTGCATTTGGCTATCTGGCTTCCAAGTCTTGGAGAGGTTCTGAATGTTTCACTTCTATGCGATGTGTCTTGGGAAGTACCACCATGAAGACCCTGTATAAGTGTAGAAAAACAAAATGCTGTGGATGCTGGAAATCTGAAATAAAAATAGAAAATGCTAGAAACACTCAGTAGGTCTGGCACTACCTGTAGAGAGAAGAATAAAGTTAATGTTTCAGGTTGTTTACCTTTCATCAGAACTAGGAAAAGTTAGAAATGTAATAGTTTTTAAGCAGGTGAAATAGGAGAGGGTGAGAAAAGAACAAAAGGGAATCTCTGTGAAAGGGCAGAAGACGGAAGACATTAAATGACAAAGGAGCTGGCTGTGCAGAGCCTAAGGGAGCGTAATGGGACAAGTAACTAAATAAAAGATGGGTCTAGAGGAGGGGAGATTGGCAGAATAATGAACTTATCTCCACTTTATTTCCTTTCTTTGTGCGTGTTGGTTTTACCCTTTTATCTCCTCCCATTTTGCTTTCAGATGATAGCTGTTCAGTATTCAGCCATTCAGACCTCCTCTGGACCCGTCTTTTGTCTCTTTACTTGTCCTATTACTCTCTCCTCCCTCCGCTTCCTCCCCTTTCACCTGCTCGAAATTTCTATTAAATTTCTAACTAAGATCATCAACTTGAAACGTTAACTCTGTTTCTCTCTCCACAGATGCTGTGATACCTGAAGAATCTTTCCAGCATTTTGTATATAAGTGTAGGTTGTTGTTGCCACTAGCTTCAAAGAAAGGTGGAGCAGGTGTCTAAGAAACATGAGCGTTCAAGTGTTTAATGCACTCACTGAGTGCCAGGACTGTCAGACCTAGAATACTGCCTTCTGATCATTATATCCTATGTTTTGCTGAGATACAAAGTTTAGGCCACACAGAACATACCGTAAATGAAAACATGTTTTTCAGCTTGATACTTTTATAATAACAGAACTGTTAATTGGTTAACTTGAGGTCCTCTGGCTTGTTTGAAATAATTGTAGCTTGTTTCTGTGTCTAATGATAACATAAACAAAATGCTGTTCATTTTCACACACCTGCAATGTTTCTCAACTTGCATTAGTTTTTCCTTAGAAAATTTCAATCACAATACAGGGTAATGTTAGACCTTGGCAGTTGTGTGCTAATCTGGATCAAAACTGCACAGAAACTCTTGCTTACAGGCTATATTTAATACAAAATGTGCAGGGCTCCAACAGGATTTTTTTTAACATGGTTTAATTTTCCTGTCATTTAAGCACTCATTGAATACAGTGGGACTGACATCAGGTGATTGCACAACCCAACTGCAACCCATCATTTTCATTAATTAAAATTAATTAGTGGAAATGTCACAGATTTGTTGTGTTCTGTACATGTTCCCAACATGCACTGGCCGCGATAAAGAGAAGATCTTCCCTGATGTTGTTGTTGTAATAGTGTTTATTTTGGACTTAAATTCATACATAAGAAGCTCACAAGTGCACTGGGCTCTCTCTAATGCGATCTGTGGGAGGGAATGAAAAAGCAGGCTAAAAGGAAGGCCTTATTGAAACAATGGGAGAGTAAGGCGCTTGCTGTGTTATTTTCTACTTCAAAATCATGTTTAGAGTGACTGACTGGAAATCAAGGATGCTGGTCTGCATATTCTGACAGAGGTTATCCCAAGAGGCAGTCATACACCTTAGGCAAGGGAGAAAATTAGAGTTGGTCAATGATCCAGAACAGGAGGGTGTGACCAGGGGGACATTTTATGGAGGCAATGGAAGTCTCAGCTGCCAGCTGGAGAGCCGGCAAGAGACCCACATTGCCTCCTTTGGGAAAAGACCATCAAATAATGAGAAAATGAGGCATTTAACAAGCCATCATTGGGCCTTTCATGGGATCAGAACCTCGGGAGCAGGAAGTCCCGCCCACCAAGAGCTGCTGGTTAATCAGAGGCCAACAGCTCTTTTGTTCAGCAGGGAGGCAGTATCTGCTGCAGGAAATACACTTCCCAGAGTCCCAGAATCATGGAGTGACCCAGGCCAGAGGGAAGTGATGGTGGGAGAGGTGTCGTGGGGTGGGGGAGGGAGGTGTAGAGGGTCATCAGCAAGGGCAGGGGGTTGGCTCTCAGCAGATCCCACATTCCCAATGCCAGGATGCCAGGCCCCTCAATCAGGCACTACGAGTTCCTTTGAATGAGGGGGGCACCCCTCACCCCCCAGGGAGAACACAAATAACCTGTCGCAGGTTTAATGGGCTTAATACCAGTAACAGCAGGATGAGGCTCTTTAGACGGCAGACTTTCCACCACCCCACTCAATTAAGTGCACTCTCTGCTTCCAAACTCACCAGGGGGGAGAGCATAAAATGCCACCCTGGGAGTCTGGCAGAAACAGGGATCCAGGTTGTGGTATGGAGGAGCCTCAACCTTTGGCAAACAGGTATGAAGTAGTTTCTACCTGTGTGGATGAGAACAAGGGCTGCAGTGTGGATGGGAAAATTGACCATAGCACTATGGTACAGGAAATTATTCAAGTAGGTGAAGTGGAAAGAAATATGGAAGTGATAGGGGACAGTATAGTCAGGGGGATACATACGGTTCTTCGCAACTGAAACGGGGAGTTTGGATAGTTGTGTTGCCTGCCTGGTATCAGGGTTAAGGACATCTCCTCACTGCTGGAAAAGAACTTGGAATGGTAGGGGAATGACCCTGTTTTGGTGGACCATGTAGGAACCAACATAGGAGGAATGCTGTTCTCCTGAAAGAGTTTGAGCCCACATGAAAAGGCAGAACCTCTGGATTGTTACCTGAGCCACATGCCAATTGGCATAGAGATAAACAGATTAGAAAGTTAAATGTGTAGCTGAAGAAAGGGTGTGGGATGCAGGCATTTTGCTTCATGTGCTACTGGCACAAATACTGGGGAAGTTTCCGGGAAGGTATGCTAAAGTGGAGTGCTATGTACCTTTAAGAGAATGTAGCTATTGACCATGTGACTGTATTGACCAATTGCTAAACAGCGCAGGCTTCTTGCGTAACTAGAGGTCTAGAGCTGGGGGTGATTGAAAAAGCACACATGGTGTGTTAGTGCTCTGTTCTTAGTTCCAATAAATCACCAGTGTTTGTTCAGTTAATCGGTCTCTCTACCTATATTGTTTCAAGCACCAACTAATGTGTTAATGTCAAGGGCACCGCTAGCATTTGCCGGACAAAGCGAACCTGATAACCAAAAACATAAAGCTGGTGACAAGGATAAACCGGATCAACTGACGGCAATCAAGAAAGCTGCGGTAAGCCAGCTACATTACTTCGCTACCACCTTGAAGTTATTTGAAAGCACAGTCTCCTTAGTTATCGAGTATGCCGCGGTTTGGACATCTTGAACCATTCGACCCCATTTCCGATAACTGGTCTCATTACATCGAATGCCAAGCATTCTTCTTTACCGCTAACGGCGTCATGGGGGAGGACAAGAAGAGGGCAATACTTTTGTCCACATGCGGAAGCAAAACGTATGGGCTGATCCGCAGCCTCACGTCACCTGACACCCCCAAAACGAAGACTTTCAACAAGCATTTCTGAGCATCAAGCAATTGTTGAGATCATCGACCCTACTGGTCCACTTTGACCCAAAGAAAGAATTGGTTTTAATTTGCGACGCATCCCCTTATGGAATAGGGGCTGTACCTTCACATTGGATGGCAAATGGCTCCGAACGACCCATTGGCTATACACCTCACACGCTCAGTGCTGCAGAGCAACGATATTCTCAATAGTTATTCAAGTAAATAATTGGGATGTTGTGATGTTTGTCAATTGTACTTTCAAGTAAAGGAGGAGGGAAGTGGTAAGTGGTAAGGGAAGACGGAAGTGTACCTTTAAGAGAATGTAATTAGTTAATCATGTGACTGTATTAAACAATCGCTGAACAGTGCAGGCTTCTTGGGTAACTGTAAGTCTAGAGCTGGAGGTGATTGAAGAAGTGCACATGGTGTCAGTGCTCTGTTCTGAGTTCCAATAAACCACCAGTGTTTGTTCAGTTAATCAGTCAGCAAGCTTTCATGAATTTTAAAAATAAAAGAGGTTATTTATTGTCACACACTTGCTCTGGAATTTTTAACACAATGGGCCTGGATTTCCATGGATTGGCAATTGGAGTCAAATTGTCACTCCATTCCTAATTTCTACCTGGAAATCCAGCCTTCCAACTGAGGCTGAGTGAGAAATTCTAGTGCAGCACACACCTGAGGCCTTGTTTTGAGGGCTGGAGAGTTGAAGGTAAGGAAACCATGTCCTCTTTTTTTCAGCATTAGCTGCCATAAAACAGGTACATTTAAAGGTCCAGCCACTTTCAGAAGCCCGGGAGAAGTTTGTGAGGCAAGTGGGTACAATTGGAGGGTGGGGGAATGGTCGGTCAGTTGGGGTGGTGATAGTTGGGGGATTGGTTGGTCAGAGGAGGATTGGGACTCAGGTGGACAGTGGGGGGTGGGGGGTCAGTTGGAGGGTTTGTTGGTTGGGGGGGTGGGGTTCAGGTGGTCAGTGGAAGGTGGGGCTTGGGTGGTCAGTAGGGGTGTTGTCAGTGGGCTGGTGTGGTCAATGGGGTGTGGTCCATGGGGGTCAGAATAGGGTGGTCAGTGGGAGAAGGTTGGTCAGGTGGGGTCGGTTGGTAAGGGGTGTTGGGTGTTTGAGGAGGACTGGGTGGTCAGTGGAGGTATGGGGTCAGGTGGTCATTGGGGGGTGTTGTCAGTGGTGGACTGGGGGTTGGGTAGTCAATGGGGTGTGGTTTGTCAGGGGTCAGTTAGTTGGGGGATCAGTTGGTTAGGGTGTTGGTTGGTGGGTCTATGGGGTGGGGGTTTGGCGGTCAGTGGGATGGTGGTTAGTGTGGAGTGGTCAGTGGGGGGTGGGGGCCAGGTGGTCAGGGTGTCAGTCGGAAGGTGGTCAGTTATTTTGTGGGATCAGCTTGTTGCGGGAGGTCAGTCATGGGAATCTGTTGTGGGGATGAGTCGGGTGGTCAGTGGAATGGGGGCTCAGTTGGCTGGGAGATCTGTTTGTTGGGGGGGACAGTTGGGGGGTCCATTGTAGGGATGGGGGTCGGGTGGTCAGTGGAAGGGGGTCAGTTGGCTGGGGGTTCTGTTGATAGGGGGGATCAGTTGGGGGGTCTGTTGGGGGGTCGGGTTGGGTGGTCAGTGAGGGGGTTGGGCAGAGGGTCAGGTGTTCAAGGGATCAGGTGGTCAGTGGGCGGGGTCGGGAGGTCTGGAGGGTTGGGTGTTCAGTTGGCTGGTCAGGGGCGTGTGGGTTGTTTGGTCAGTGAAGGGGTGGGATCATGGGGTCAGTGGGGGAATTGGTCAGGGGGTTCGGGGGTTGGGTGGTCAGTGGGTGAGTGACTGGTGTGAGGTTCTGTTTGTTGGGTCGGTCGGTTGGTCGGGGCATGGAGGTTGGATGGTCAGCGGAGTGGTGAGAGTTGAGGGGTCTGTTGGGGATGGTCAGTGGGGGTAGGGTGATCAGTAGGGGTGGCCGGATGTGGTCAGGTGGTCTTTGTGGGATGGGGGGGTTTTGGGTGGTTAGTGGGGATGGTCGGGTGGTCAGTGGGGTCGGGTGCCCAGTGGGGTGTGGTCATTGGGGTGGTGGTCAGGTGTGGGGCCAGGTAGTCAGGGGGTGACAGTGGGGTATGGTCATTGAGGGTGGTAGTCAGTAGTGGGGCCAGATAGTCAGGGGATTCCCCTGGCGGGGGTAGTTGGTGGGGGGGTTGGCAGTTGTTCCTTAGGGGTTAAGGCCAGCAGTACTATAGTTACCCAGGAGTTAGAAGTGGTGTTAATACTTCTAACTTTTCCTGGGTAACTATTCTGGTAAGACATCTGAAGTTTGCGATCTATATTGTATTTTTGGATAATTCCGATTGCAGGGCAATTGCCCAATGGAAGTTTGAACTTCCTGGGAAATTGCCATGCAATCCTTTGAGTGAGGGTTCCCCAGGGCATCTTTGGGGTACCTCCTGTTATGATGCCCGGAGCTCGGACATTACAGAACAACCTCTCATACACCCTACCACACACACACACAGATGAGACACAAATGAAAAAGAAAACAATACAATTACAAGTTGTAAAGATTTCAATCTCTTTCGTAGCAGGCCTGTAGTTTCTCAATTGAATTGATACTTTAGTTGGAGTCGGGGTCTTGAAAAGCAAAGAAGTTTCAGTAAGCTGTGATGCTTCTCATAGTTGAATTTCCAGGAAGCTGATTCTCAGGTGATCTTGAAGTTGTAATGGGTTGGGGGGAGATTCCTTCTCCCTCTTTAAGGTAAACTGTTTTACCTTGGCTGCATTGTCTCGCAACTGGTTCGATGGCTTTTCAGATAATGGGCAGAATATTGCCCTTGGCATGCGGGCTCGGCGGGCGCAGGCAGTCAGGAAGCCGACTGCTGCCCGCGATCGGCACCAGACATGGTTTCATGCTAGTGGGTCAATTAAGGCCCGCCCAGCGTGAAACGCGAGCAGCCTGTGCGGGCAGGGGGAGGAGTGCAAGCAGGCCAAGCTCATGCGCCCAGGTGAGCGCTTCATAATCTCCCTGAGGCACAGGGCTGCCTCAGGGAGATGAAGCGCTGTTAAAAAAAAAAGAAAATAAAAATGTAATAAAACATGCCCCCTCACATGACTCTGTCACATGAGCAGGGACATGTTATTAATTCAATTGTAAAACTTATATTTTTATTTGCTTTTGGAAATCTGCCCATGCATGAGGTTTCCAAAAAAATGTAAAGGCCACTTGGCCTTTTTGCCTGCCCGCTGACCATTAGGTTGGGCAGGCAGTGAAAAATTTAGGTTAATTGAAAATTAACTTTAGGCTAATTGATTATTTAATAGCCTTAACAGGTCTTTTAATTGTTGGTGGGCGCACTGCCGACTCTGGCGTGGGTCCGCCAACTGAACTATCGAGCGACTACATGTTGACGTTGGCACACTTGGCTGACGTCAATGCGCATCATTTCACGCTCAAGCCGGTCGGGCGTGCACCTGCCCGCCGAGTGAAAATTTCTGCCCGATATTTCTGATGTTAACAGCTTCTGCAGTTATTTTTAAAGAGAACAGGTAACAAATATGGCTGCCTTAAATCATGTGACCAATTACAAGTCCAAAGTCCTCCTTCCAAAATATTGTTATTTTGTTTTGCTTCCCCTTCTGTGTTTCACATGTTCAAAGCTTTTCAGACAGCCAAAGTGACCCATTCAATTCAAACTGCTCCTTGAATGTATTTCATGAATAGGACAATGAGTTTTGAAGGCTTTATGGCCTAGGGCAACAAGTTGGCTGATATGTGCTAGTCTTGTTCTGTTTGCAGTTCACCACAAGTGGCTATGATTGTTCATATTTTAAGGAGGTATTTGTATGAGTTTCAGTTCTGTCTGGAGTTGCGAATGCCAAATTCATTTGATATGTTGTCAGCCACCTTAAAAACTGCTGTGTGCATTTTTAAAAAATCGTTTTAAAATTTGTAGTATCTTCATGCGTGTACTGGGCATGACAACACCCTTATTTAAGAAAGGATCTAAGGACTATCCTCGTAACAACAGACTGGTCAGTTTAACATCAGTGGCGGGTAAGGTTTTAGAAACAATAATCAAGGGGAAAAAATCAATAGGCCTTGTAGAGGTTTGAGTTAATGAAGGAGAGGCAGCTTGTAAAAGGCAGATGTAATTGAATGCTTTGATAAAGTGACAGACAATTCATGAAGGGAATGTTGTTTGTATGGGCTTTTTGGAAGGAGAACTTTGAACTTGTAATTGGTCATGTAGGTTGTTGTTTGTATGAATTTTAACGAAGCGTTTGATGAAGTATGATGCAAAAGGCTGTCTAACAAATTTGAGGTTCATGGAATAGGAGGGGTCAACGTCAACTTGGATAAAAATTGGGTTAAGAAGTGAAAACAGTGAGTTGTGGTAAATGATTGTTTTTCAGAGGAGAGGATGATAGACAATGGTGCTCCTCAAGGGTCAATGCTAGAGCCATTGTTTTTTTTTGAAATGCTACTCTGCAAAATTTCAAAATATGTTAATTATACCAATTTGGAGGTGTGGCACAGAGTGAGGATGATACCAAACAACTGCAACAGGGTATGGTTAGGCTGGCAGAATAGGCAGACAAGCGGCAGATGGAGTTTAATACAGAGAATTGTAAGGTGATACATTTTGGCATAACAATAGGAAGGGACAATACAGAATTAATGTTCTTACAGGAACACAGGAACCAGGAGATTCAAGTGCATAGATCTTTGACAGAGTAGTTAGCAAAGCAAATGGGATTTTGGGCTTTATAGAATGAATAGAAAAGCAGGAAAATAAAAACAAAATACTGTGGATGCTGGAAATCTGAAAGAAAAACAGAAAATACTGGAAATACTCAGCATCTGTGGAGAAAGAAACAAAATTAATGTTTCGAGTTAGATATGACTCCAAAGAAGGGTCATATTCAACTCAAAGTTTAACTCAACTTCAAAAGTCAAAATTAATTGGTACCATTGAGTTGAGATTGCAGTTTCTGACCCACTCGGGTAATTTCCATGGCTCCCTCCATGCAATTTCACCCCGATCCCTGCTCCTCCTTTAGATTAATATCAGAACCATTAACTGAATATCTCAGTCGTCACAAACTTGGTGTCAGCAAATAGTAAATATGTCTTTTGAATATTTTTGAAGTAATTAATAGTTCTATTTGTACCTATTGGTGGCTGCACATAAACATTTTACTGTTTTTCTCATATTAGTGGAAAGTTTGAACAAGAATCAATTCATATCTACCAAGTGCTAGTAAAATTCAGTTAATACCCTTAAAAGTATGATTCTGCACATGCTTTTATGCCACTCCTGAATCCTCCAGATTTGAATATTCCAAAACTCTTGTAACTGCCCTCCCATAAATGGCAGCACATATAAATTTCTGCTACCTGTATCCTATTCCACAGCAAGCCCTGATCAGCTTTTATCACTGTGCTTACTGACCTGTATTAGCTGCTGGTCACAGAATGTTGTTGTAGTTCTGTGTGATCAACTTGATGAGGCAAGCATGACCCAGATCTCCCTGTCGCTTGCCATTTCAACACACCACCCTGCTCTCATGCCCACATGTCTGTCCTTGGCCTACTGCAATGTTACAGGGAAGCTCAACGCAAACTGGAGGAACAGCACCTCATCTTCCGATTAGGCACTGAATATTGAGTTCAACAACTTCAAACCATGAACTCTCTCCTCCATCCCCACCCCTTTCCAATCTCCCTTCTAATAATTTATATATTTTTTAAATATATTTTTCTTTTCCCACCTATTTCTACTATTATTTTAAATGTATTCCCATCCATTGTTTTATCTCCACCTTTTAGCCTATTTCAATCCCTTCCCCCAGCCTACCCCTACTAGGGCTATCTGTCACTTGCTTGTCCTGCTTTCCACCCTTAATGCCACCATTAGCACATTCCTTAGCTAATATCACCACCGTCAACACCCCCTTGTCCTTTTGTCTATGACATCTTTGGCAATCTCTTCTTTGCCTCCACCTATTACTGGCCCTCTATACAGCTCCACCTGTCCCAGCCCCCTTAAACAGCTTGTATTTCACCTCATTTCTATTTTTCTTTCGTTCTGATGAAGAGTCATACGGACTCGAAACATTGACTCTGTCTGCCTCTCCACAGATGCTGTCAGACCTGCTGAGTTTTTCCAGCTATTTTTGTTTTTTGTTTCAAGATTTCCAGCATCCACAGTATTTTGCTTTTATCTTGATGAGGCAGATGATCACTCACAGGAAAATGAAATGTCTCCTCGTAATCACTGTCCTCAGAATGTCTTGGTGTGCTCACTATCAAGCATCTCATGTTGTACTTGTGTTGTCATCCAACAGATATCCATTGGTATCAAGCAACCACCTAATCTGCTTTGTTCCTAATAGAGATGAAGCAAGCTTGTGGTCGCAATTTGGCCATTTGTTTGAACCCATTCTCCAATCTTAAATCATGGTTCCCTCGTGCCTGTACGGTTGTCAAAGTATGCTTTTGCTTTATCTTGTCGCTTTGCGATTTCATCTGCTTTCGCTCTGAAATTCTCATTAACTGGTGTTTATGGCTTAAGAATGGCCAGTGGCATGCAAACATTATGATTAACATAAGTTTGGCTGGTGTCTTCATATGTTCATCTAGGCCCCTCTTCTGACTGAAGCCTTGTTACCTCCTGAACACTGTTAAGGTTTTCCCATATGTATGTCCAAATATGAATTTTTAATCAATCACTCTTGCTGAAAGCTTTGTCGCAATGAGGCATTCACCAAAGGTGCACATGTAATGTTTCATTGCTGGCAAATTTCTGGCCACAAAATGGACAAATCTTCTCCTTGCCTGTATGTGTCTTGCTATGACTGTAAATCTGTTCACCGTTGTGTATCAGCAGATGTCTCTACAGAGAGAAGGGAATCTGAAACAAAGCCTTCACACCTCACACTGGAATAGTCTCTACATATGAACATACAAATTAGGAGCAGGAGTAGGCCACTTGGCCCCTCGGGCCTGCTCCACTATTCAATAAGATCATGCCTGATCTGATTGTAGCCTCAACTCCACATTCCCACCTACCTCCGATAACCCATCACTCCCTTGCTTATCTATCTACCTCTGCCTTGAAAATATTCAAAGACTCTGCTTCTTTTCCGAGTGTGTCTTTATCTTGTTCTTGTACATATTTCAGTGGGAAAATTCATTTCCGCAAACATTACACTCCTTAAAACGACCTAGTGTGATGTCTGTTATGATGGTATATAATGCTGTACCTCACTCTCAGGAAAAGACCCTTCCATATGTCAAACTGATGAGGTCTTCTTCTTCAACGACTTTCACACTTCTGCTAAATGATTCCACCTTAAGCATGAATTACACTTTTTCCTTCGAGCCGGACATGGCGTTGTTACTCGATAAGCATTCCCACAGCTTGGACACTGTTTTGACGGTTTTTGACCATGATAGGTCATGTGTTGATGAGATTGCTGAGATCTCCTTGTCCATAATCCTTGCACTTGAGCTGGTTGGACAAGCTGTGTCTGCGATCTTGAGTGTAAGGGTGTATTCTGTGTAACCCCTGAACCTAACAGGGCAGATTTAATTTTGACTGCCAAGGTCATGGCTTTTACCAAGTTTAAATCATTATCCTCCATGAGATGTTCCCTAACTCATTGAATTGAAGTCTTTTCAATTAATTGGTCATGGATTAGTTCAGTGGTTAATGTACCAAATTTATATGTAGAAGCTGATTGTTGCAACGCTGCCAAGTATTGTTTGGTGGATTTACCATTTCCCTGGAATCTCATTCGATCATCACACTTTTCTTCGGCCCAAAGAAGTATTTTCTGAGGGCACTTGTATATCAAATGTAGACGTATCTCCTGTGAGCTGCTTGGATATTCAATGGCCTTCTGCTCTAAGACAATGTGCAAGTATTGCTTTCTTACAGATTACTGCTATGTTCAGACTGTCCAACTCTGTAGAGAGCAGGTAGATTTTGAACCCTGAAAACCCTTGCTCCCACGACATGGGAGGGTCGCCTGGTGGTGAAAGAAATGGTTCTGGAGCTGGTGAAGTTAAACTTTTCTCAGCTAATACATACACTCATCTCCCTGAGTCCATAAACTCAAGCTATCCAAAGCTCCGCTGCCCATATCCTTACTTGTACCAGGTTCTATTTATCCATCACGTTGATCTACACTGTCTCCTGGTCTGACAATGGCTTCATTTTTAAAATTGGCACCCTTAATTTTAGATCCCTCCTGAACCTCGCCCCTCCTTACCTCTGTTAGTTTCTCCAGCCCTACAATCCTTTGTGATTTCAGTGTCCTCTAATTGTGGCCTTTTGCACAACTCCGATTTCCCCCATTCGATCATTGGCATCCATGCCTTTTGTTGGCTAGGCCCCAAGCTCTGGAATTACTGCCATGAAACTTCCACATCTCTTCTTCTCTCTCCTCTGTTAGTGGTGCTATGGAGGTCTACCACAGGTTTCTTTGCACCCAATACACCCCTGGTCACTTCCTGTGTAAGGTTACTGAATTAGAATGGAGGAAGCGGGTGTTTGCTTATGATATGTTAGTCATCTGAATGGACTGGTGCAACACTTTGTTACAAAATTTGCTCAACACATGTAGGCAGTGTTTTTGTTTATCACTCAATCAACAGACATTCCGAAACAAGATGGACTCTGTTCTGGGGCTATTTAAAGGGTCACTCAACAATTTGCCAGTGAGGTGTTTTTCACTTGATTTGTGAAGGAAGCAATGCTTTGAGTTGCTGGAGCAATTTAGGGATATTTGCTGCACACAGTAAGTGCCTTAGATAGGTATGGAGCAGTTTTAAATTCAATGATTCATAGAATAATTATGGCACAGAAGGAGACCATTCAGTCTGCGAGTCAATGTAAGCTCTGTAGAGCAGTCCAAAAAGCTTCATTGGTCCCAGAGATGATGGCGTTGACATCAAGGCCGCATTTGACTGAGCGTGGCATCAAGGAGCTCTAGCAAAAGCGATGTCAATGGGAATCAAGGGAAAAACTCTCCACTGATTGGAGACACAAAGGAAGATGGTTGTGATTGTTAGAGGTCAATCATCTCAGCCCAATCATTTCAATAATTGTTACAGGAGTTCTTCAGGGTAATGTCCTAGATGTGCTGCAATAGTCCACCAAGGCTCCTTCGATAGCATCTTTCAAACACTGACCTCTACCACCTAGAAGGACAAGGGCAGCAGGTGCATGGGAACACCACCACCTGAAAGTTTCTTTCTAAGGAACATATCATCCTGACTTGGAACTATATCACCGTTCCTTCACTGTCACTGTGTTGCAAATCTCAAACTCCCTTCCTAAAAGCATTGGGGTGGGGGGGGTTCCTACATCACCTGGAGGGGTTCAAGAAGGTAGCTGATCATCACTTTCTCAAGGATAATTA
The DNA here is from genome assembly GCF_964194155.1 of Cetorhinus maximus. Lineage (NCBI taxonomy): Eukaryota > Metazoa > Chordata > Chondrichthyes > Lamniformes > Cetorhinidae > Cetorhinus > Cetorhinus maximus. Next base: position 152,503,281 of record NC_135880.1, on the reverse strand, counting down.
GGGAAGGGCAACATATGCTGACAGAGCCAATGATGTTCACATCACACAAACAAAAAAAAATAGATTGTTGGACTGCTGTGATAGCCTGCATGTTTATTGAGCACTTTGATCTGCACCCACAATGGTATCAGTCTGAGCCTGCATGCCAAAAGCCGAAGATTTCATGTTCTCTATCTGAGCTTCCACTGCAGCAGTGAGACATTGGGAAGATTCCCCCTGTGCTGAAATGAAAGCTGAGAGAATGTGCAACAGGCAGTATACCATAGGTCAATTAAGCAGTGCTGCCATGGATTTGCCCATCACTTCCACAGCGGAAAGGATGGAGACCAAGCTCTACACGATGCCCACTACCACATTATACCAGATTTTTCTAAGCTTCTAGCCAGTGACTGGAGGCTGTTTGACAAGGTCTGATAATGCACCAAGCATCTTGATGTGCATCGTCATCAGTGTTTCCTCATCTGAGACCCCCTGCAGCAGAACATGTCTCCAACCTCACCCTCTGCTGTCCTTGCCCAACCTGGCTGCAGCCCACTTATGCCTGGTCTCAGCACTAGTCACTAAAGATCACACAGCGCCAGTATCTGAGCAGTGGCTGCAAGTATAATGTTAAGTGGTATTGTCTCTTCACTCTCATGGGGTTGCTCTTCCTCTTATCTCTTTGGAGGCTGAGTAGGTATCAACTCTGCTGGAAGCACGTATCATAAGGGTTAAGGGGAGTAAAGCGTGGGGAGAAAAGCAGGATTCCCAGGGTCACACCATCTCCAGCATCCAATTCAGAGCACCTTGCAGTATGAGGGTAAGGAATGATTGGAGAAGGTGCATAAGGCAACAATTTACCATCAGCTGGGATAGCCTCTGGAGTGCCAGGTGCTAATAGCTCTGTGACATTGGTCCCAACGATTCATTGGGCAATCTCCTCAAGGGCACTGAGGGGATGCAAGCATCCTGGTCTTCCCTGGGTCCTTTGGCTTTCCCACATGCTCTGGGTCACCTTCATCTGTAAAAGAAAGGGCAGAACGTCACTGATTGTGTGTCATTGTGTTTGGGTGCCATAGGGTATAGTATATTACAGTAATTGTAGCTTTAAGAAACGTAATGACTGTAGCTTTAAGGGCAGGATTTTTACCTCGTTGGGTGGGTGCGGCAGGCGGGCTGGGGAGCAGCTATGAAACTGACCACCGCCCGCGATTGGGCCCTGACCGCAATTAATGGCCAGCCAGCATGAAAGACGCACTCAGAGCCTCAGCGCTGCCGCAGTGGGCATGGGAGGAGTGCAAGCACTGAAGTGTGCGCATGCGGGGAGGTGCACTCAGTATAAGTTCCCTGAAGGCACAAAGCTGCCTCAGAGAGTAAAAGATTTCTAACATTAAAAATAAAGAATTCAAAAATAAGGAAATCATGTCCCCTCATGTGACTCTGTCACATGAGCAGAGACTTGTTAGAAATGAGTTTTAAAAGTTTTTATTGTTTTTTTAATCATTGATTGAAACCTCATCCCACACGTGGATGAAGTTTTGTAAAAAATGCAAAGGCTGCTTGGCCTATTCGCCCGCCCGCTAACCAAACAGTTGTGCGGGCAGCAAAAAATTCAATTTAATTAATTGATTAATGGCCTTAATAGACCTCTTAATTGTCAGTGGGCGCACTGCCGCCTCTCGCATGCACCCGCCAAGCAAAATATCGCGAGTGTGTGATGACATCGGGATGCTCGCACGACATCATCGTGCACTATTTTACTCCCGTTCGGGTTGGGCGCGCGCCTGCCCGACAGGGGAAATATTCTGCCCTGAGACTTATTGTGTTGTATAATATCATGTGACAATGTGAACGAATCAGCTCTTAAGTGTGGGAATCTTAGAGTGAGAGTTCTTCTTCTACTTGTGGAGTTTGATGGAAGCACGGAAGCTGCTGCAGCCTGTAAATAAAGCTCAATGTTTCTAACGAGAAGCCTGTCTGGAAAATCAAATCCATCACATGTATGTTTGTGGAGGCATGCATACGTGTGGCTGGCATGACTGGAAGGTGCTTGGGGTCAGGTGTAGTTAGATGTTAGGGGTGAGTCCTGAGTGCCAGAATGTACCATTGGGTGAACAATGGGGATGTGATGCATTGAACAGTGTGAGAGGCAGGTGTGGTGGATTTGAGATGTTATGTGCAGATACATTCGCTCACGTTGACCACCTGAGTGAAGTCATTACATTTTTTTCTGTACTGTTGCCATGTCCTTGAAATGATACTCTGGGCATTAATCACCCTTTCACCTGCTCCCATTCCCTTCTGAAAGTGTGCCTCAAACATTCCCTGTCTCTCTGTTGGAAACTTGGGATTTTTTCCGGCACCAGGGTGATGGATGGACCTGTAAAATGCCCGGGGCATGTGGAGGGCTCCCTGATGTAGTCCAGCCACTGGGATCATTTTGCCAGGGGCAGGAAAGCCAGTGGCTCGATGACCTGTTGAGTGAAGGCTGGTGGCCAATTTGAATAATTAAAGGCCCGTTTACCCGGGCCATCAAAGCAGCTCTCCCTCCACATGAGGATGCCACCAGCTAAATGGAGGCAGCTTTTTTGGTTGTGGGGCATCATGTCTGGAGGTTTCATATCCAAAGGAAGGGGTCCCAGCAGCAATGGTTAGCCCTCTCCCTCGCACTGCTGGTGGAAGGATTACCCTTCCAGTTGCTGGGGTCTGCCTGCCTTGCCTCAGTAGAAAAGTCATTTGTCTTACTCCCATGAGATGGACCCCCATTCTCCTTGCAGCCTCAGCAGCGACCACCTTAATTGGTGGTGCTGTGAGGCCTGCAGAGTTGCTGGCCCTCAGATTGGGCTGAAAGTGTGGAGAGCCAGCCCTATGCCCTTAATTAGACAGCAAGCCTGGTGGTGGTTTATTAAGAGGCTGCCATCAGGAAGATAAGTTGCTGTGGACCGACTAGCCGCCTATGACTCTCCATTAATAAGGCCATCCTAGACAAAAACGTAAGCAGCTAAAGGTGTATCACTCTCATCATCCATAATCCTCCTCCTCCCCATCTTCTTCCTCCTCACCCTCCAAATTATCTGCGCTTTCTGCAGGCCCAAACCTCGCTGTTGTGCAATGTTGCAAAGAGCACATCAACCCACTACCATTCTGGATAATATGTCTGTTGCATAGTCAGGGGCGTCTCTAGATCTGTCCAGGCCCTTCAGTGCCAATTGCTTGCTCGATCACCCATCTGCGTTCATTGCAACATTGTTGGGCTTCATTGTTTGAATTTCTGATGAGTGTCATTGGGCAAGTTTGAAGTGGGTAACCTCTGTTTCCTTGCAACCACCGCTTAAGTGTGCTTCCAGGTCCAAAGACAACAGGGATCATGGACTGCTGCAGTACAAAATCATCGTGGCAACTCCACAAGAATCTTGCACACACCTGCAGAAATATATATTTCTGGCTGCACATCAGCATCACATTAATGGAGTAAAAGATCTTGCAGTTCACAAATGCTTCTGGGAGTGAATGGATTGACAAATAGGTACAGATGGTGACACTGCACCTGTGGGAAGTGAGCCAAAGGTGAGCAGACCTGAGTGTCTGCTCGTTTTGATTGGTTTGAGGCAAATTTCATGTAGTTTGTTTGCATTGTTTGGCAATTATCAGCCACTAGCTGATATATTCCTTTGCAATTGACTTGGAGAACTTGGACATGTCTCCAGCAAATCTCTGCAGGGTTCAGAGGCAGAGAAGAACAGTGGTAACTGTGGCAGCCACAGGTTACGTGTGGCCACACACAGCAGCACATCTTCTACTGGGCGGCAGTCTAATTGTCACAGAACCAACACATTTCAGATGTTAATTAGCAAATAATAGAAACATAGAAACTAGGAGCATGAGTAGGCCATTCAGCCCTTCAAGCCTGCTCCGCCATTCATTATGATCATGGCTGATCATCCAACTCAATAGCCTGCTTCCACTTTCTCACCATATCCTTTGATCCCTTTCGCCCCAAGAGCTATATCTAACTCCTTCTTGAAAACATACAATATTTTGGTCTCAGCTACTTTTTGTGGTAACGAATTCCACATGCTCACCACTCTCTGGGTGAAGAAATTTCTCCTCATCTCAGTCCTAAATGGTCTACCCCATATCTTCAGACTGTGACACCTGGTTCTGGACACCCCCACCATCGGGAACATCCTTCCTGCATCTACTCTGCCTAGTCCTGTTAGAATTCTATAGGTTTCTATGAGATTCCCCCCCTCATTCTTCTGAACTCCAGCGAATATAACCCTAACTGACTCAATCTCTCCTCATATGTCAGTGCTGCCATCCCTGGAATCAGTTGGGCAAACATTCGCTGCACTCCGTCTATAGCAAATACATCCTCCCTCAGATAAGGAGAGCAAAACTGCACACAATATTCCAGGTGTGGTCTCACCAAGGCCCTGTACAATTGCAGCAAGACATCCCTGCTCCTGTACTTAAATCCTCTGGCTATGAAGGCCAACATACTATTTGCCTTCTTTACCGCCTGCTGCACCTGCATGCTTACCTTCAATGACTGGTATACGAGGTCTCGTTGCACATTCCCCTCTCTCAATTTATAATCATTCAGATAATAATCTACCTTCCTGTTTTTGCTACCAAAATGGTAACCTCACATTTAGCCACATTATACTGCATCTGCCATGCATTTGCCCACTCACTCAGCTTGTCCAAATCACACTGAAGCATCTCTGCATCCTCCTCACAGCTCACCCTCCCACCCAGCTTTGTGTCATCTGCAAATGTGAAGATATTACGTTTAATTCCCTCATCTAAATCATTAATATATATTGTGAATAACTGGGGTCCCAGCACCGATCCCTGCGGTACCCCACTAGTCACTGCCTGCCATTCGGAAAAAGACCCGTTTATTCCTACTCTTTGTTTCCTGTCTGTTTTCTATCCATCTCAATACACTACCCCCAATGCCATGCACTTTAATTTTACACGCCAATCTCTTATGTAGGACTTTGCTGAAAGCCTTCTGAAAGTCCAAATATACCACATCCACTGGCTCCCACTCATCAACTCTACTAGTTACATCCTCGAAAAATTCCAGTAGATTTGTCAAGCATGATTTCCCTTTCATAAATCCATGCTGACTCTGTCCGATTCTGCCACTGTTTTCCACGTGCTCAGCTATTAAATCTTTTATAACGGACTCTAGAATTTTCCCCACTACCAACGTCAGGCTGACTGGTCTATAATTCCCTGTTTTCTCTCTGCCTCCCTTTTTAAATAGTGGGTTTACATTAGCTACCCTCCAAACTGTAGGAGCTGTTTCCACTATTTCTAGGGCCGCTTCCTTAAGTACTCTGGGATGTAGATTACCAGGCCCCAGGGATTTATCGGCCTTCAATCCCATCAATTTCCCCAACACCATTTCCCTACCAATATTCAGTTCCTCCTTCTCACTAAACCCTGTGTTCCCCAACATTTCTGGTATGTTATTAGTGTCCTCCTTTGTGAAGACAGAACCAAAGTATGTATTTAGTTGGTCAGCCATTTCTTTGTTCCCCATTTTTATAAATTCCCCTGTTTCTGACTGTAAAGGACCTACATTTGTCTTCGCCAATCTTTTTCTCTTCACATACCTGTAGAAACTTTTACAGTCCTCGGTTTTTATGTTCCCTGCAAGCTTACTCTCGTACTCTATTTTCCCCTTCTTAATCAATCCCTTGGTTCTCCTTTGCTGAATTCTAAACTGCTCCCAATCCTCAGGTCTGTTGTTTTTTCTGGCCAATTTGTATGCCTCTTTCTTGCATCTAATACTATCTCTAATTTCCCTTGTAAGCCATGGTTTGGCCACCTTTCCTGTTTTACTTTTGCGCCAGACAGGAATAAAACAATTGTTGCAGTTCACCCATGCACTCTTTGAATGTTTGCCATTGCCTATCCACCATCACTCCTTTAAGTAACGTTTCCCAATCCATCGTAGCCAACTCGTGCCTCATACCGTAGTTTCCTTTATTAAGATTCAGAACCCAAGTCTCAGAATCAACTACATCACTCTCCATTCTGATGAAGAATTCTATCATATTATGGTCGCTCATCCCCAAGAGGCCTCACACAACTATTATTCCTTTCTCATTACACAATACCCAGTCAAGGATGGACTGTTCTCTCGTTGTTTCCTCAATGTATTGATCCAGAAGAATATCCTGTATACACTCCAGGAATTCCTCCTCTACGGTATTGTTACCAATTTGATTTGCCCAATCTTTGTGCATATTAACGTCACCCATAATTACAGATGTTCCTTTATTGCATGTGTCTCTAATTTTCTGTTTAATGCCATTCCCAACATCACCACTACAGTTTGGGGGTCTATATACAACCCCCACTAACGTAATTAAGAATGCTGCTCAGTATAAGCAAAACACTGGACCACGCGCACATAGGTTGTTGTAGGCTGCAGTCCCTTTTTAGTTATCTTAAAAATTTGTTTCTTAATCTTTGTTTAGACTTCAGCCCCACACTCCTAATCCTTGGGTACCTGATGCAGAGAGGGACGTAGAGGGAGGAGGTTCTCCTCGTGAACCTGCTCTTGGGCCTACCAAGTTGGCCATCAACAGGTCCAGGCAGCTGGCAATGGACGGGGTCATCTGGCCGGACTGTCTGCCCCTCTTCTGCAGCTACGTTCACAGCCAGGTGACCATGGAGAGGGAGCACGCGACGTCCACCGGTACATTAGCGTCCTTCCATGACCAGTGGGCACCGCGGGCACTGGGGTGCATCATTGACTCCCCACTCCACAAACACGTTTTGATTTGACTTTTGTAGGTTTCCTTTGTGGTTTTGTCTTGTGTTGCAGTTTCCCTTTAAGGGGCTGCCCCTTAAATTTGTTCATTTAACCTTTTGCTAATTTGTTAATTTGTTATACATATATAACTATATACTATATATACATATATAGTTATACATATAGTATAGTATATAGTTATACCTATATAACTATATACTATATATACATAGTATAAGCAAAACACTGCCATAGTATTTGCCATAGTATTTGGATCATAGCCAGAAAGCCAGCTACAATGGAAGTCCTTGAGGTACCTTGCTGTTGGAGGCATGCTATCCAGCTGGTGTTTTTCTAGACGCCTAAATATTCCACAAGGTCCTTAACTTTGATAAAAAATTGTTTTTCAAGCTTGTTTTTCTGACAGACAAAGAACAATGGAAGTCTTTTTTGGTCTCTGCTAAAATTTCTATTAAAACAGACACATGACTGGGGGCACTTTAGTCAGCCATTTTTGCAGACCTAGATTGAGTCCTGGGCTTTTCCAGGATTCCCTGAGATAAAGACATTGCAAAACCTTAAGAAATTATACTTGATTGTAAGTATAATTATCTTTAATCAATATTTATTTATTTGTCCAAACTGTTTATTGCAGTGATTCAAATTTTGTATGTTACCTTAAACATTCTGAAACATCTTAAGTGTGTTATGAATAGTTTTTGTTGCAATCTATGCTATCCTCATTTATAAACTGTAATTTATAATTGGTTTTAATAATAAACATTTATTAAATATGTATAAAAGAGATGTGGTCTCATGTTTATATCCTCATGAGCCCACATATATAATAACAATATCCCATAATTCCAAAGTAGAATTCTAAGAGCTGATATTGGGAAACTTGACAATAGTTCATTCTGCTACAAAATACCTCTATGCATGTTCTATCCTAAGATAATTTTGCTAGAGTAGAAACTCCTGGGGTCAAGGACTTTTTATTTCAGTACCCTGTCTACAGCTGATCTAGCAGACTATGCTCCTTTAATGATCTGAAATTTTTTTCGATTGAGTTTCTAAGCTAACAATAAGTTCAAGGAACTAAGTTTACCTTGCTGGGGGGTTAAAGATAGCAGAACCACTAACCTGCCAGCAACTGACACCACAACCTGAGCTCCCTAAAGCACTGTATTCTGACTTGTCAAGGAAACTCTGCCTCTGTTGCAGGTAGTGTCTCCTGTGAGCTGCACCCCTCTCTGCTGTTTCCCTTTCTGTGTAGCAGCTGCAGGCCTCTATTCAGCAGGTTGCTGGTGCTGGTGCTGGTTATACTGCTTTTCACTTGAGATCCAATCTAAGACATGCAATGCACCACAAACCCTGCTGAAATTCAGAAATCTTCCAAACTGTAGAAAGTAAATACTCTGCAAAAGTACTAATTTCTAAGAGTTTGATTTAACCCGCTCAACTACATTGGCCAGAATTTTCTGGCCCCATTGGCATCGAGCGACATGGCGGGCATGAGCGGACAATGTACCGAGAAGGCTAAAAATCAGTTTCACGTCATCGTGAAACCAGTAACCAACGATTGTCCGCTCATCAATGGCAGGGCCACCTTTCTCACTGCTGGACGTCGGGAATGTAATTTCAATGCAATTATATCTCACCATCTTGCCTGCCTGCCAGAATCACCCCCCACCCTGGATCATCCGGGCACGTCGACATGTTTCATAATTGAACATAAGCTACATGCATCTGGTGAGAGCTACACTTCACTCAAGACTTAAGGTTTGTTTGCCTACCTTGCTTCGGGCAGCACTCGCAGTCATCAGCGCCAGGCTTCGCAAGCAACACCTCATCACTTTTAGGGGGGCTCAAGGGCAGGTGTCTACTTACCAGACCAGGCGTAGGGTAGAGGTGGCTTTTCAATGGCTGCAGGGCTAGGGTTTGCTTGGGGAAGGTAGGTATCCCAGGGTGTGCGCAGGGACACATGTTGATCTGTGCAAGTGGCCTTAAGATGGTGAGGGCTGAGGAAGTAGTCTCCAGAGGAGATGAGGCCATATGGAGGTGTGAGGGTGTATGTGAGAGAGTGAGTGGTGATGTCCCTTGAGCTGGCAGTGAATGAGATGCCAGTGAAGGTGTGATGGGCTTGAGTGTGTGAGTTTAGAGTGATGAGGTGGTTGCCTTACCCTGGTGGCATTCATCAGCTTTCTGCACTGGACGGCCAACCTTTTCTGTGTAGTGTTGGCAGTTACCATCGTTGCCACCGCCTCCCAAGTGGTAACACTGATGGGCCTCCTGTGGCCAGACTGTGGGTAGAGAATATCGCTGTGGACCTCCACGCCATCCAAAAGGCATTCCTGGGTGCATCAGAAAAATGGCGGGCTGCAGTCTTCTTGCCTTTCGGGCCTATGTCTTCTGTGCAGCAGTCCTGGATTGCAAGCATTGAGAACTGTATATGCGGCTGCAATTCAAATACAGCGCCCGTCATGAGCAAGCAGTGAGGTGACGGCATGGCGGATGAATTGGAGGAAGCCCATCAGCGAAATGGCGTGTTCCCGTGGCTACATAAATAATGAGGTGGGAAGGAGACAATACGGTACGGAAATCCGTCATTGCGGCTAGCGGGTAAAACGTTTCACATGCCCACTACTGCACTTAGTGCAATTCTGGGATGCCCATTATTTCTCACATTTCCTTTACTAGCCAGTTTCAGTAAGCCCAGGAAACCTGTGGACATGACATTAAGTTTAAAATTGAAATATCGCCCCAATTGAGTGATCAGCATATGTTAACAGGAAACCCATCTCTCCGGAGGAGATTGTGAGCAACCAGCCTAATACACTCAAGTTAAACACAGAAGTCAACAGGTTGGGGACGTCTTTCCACTTTTAAACATTTTCACCTGGACCCAACATCTTGGCCAGAATTTTTCCCGCGCCAGGCGGGCTAGGCAGGAGCAGGCGAGGGCGGTCGGGGATACGACTGCCGCCTGTGATCGGGTACGCACCGCCATTTTACATGGGCAGGCCAATAAAGGCCCGCCCAGTGTAATGCGCGTCTCCACGATCAGCGGGAAGGGGCGGGCGGGGGCGGGAGCTCAATGTCTGCCGGGTCCAATGGCGACCCCCTGGCCTATTCAAAAATGGCGCAGGCAGCCGTACTAAGACTGCCCTTTGACTTTGCAGGGCAGTACGGGTGCAGAACATTGTTGGGGAACAGGGCAGGCGAGAGGGCAGGTCGGCCGGACAGTATGCCAGGATGCCAAGGGACGGGAGGTGGAGGCCCACCCACCTCACCAAACATGCCTGGGAGGGGGTGGCATTACGGGTCAGCTCCCATGATGTGGTGAGGTGCATATGGGTGCAGTGCCGCAAGCAGCTTAATGACCACCTGCGATCGAGAAGGGTGAATACCGTGTTGGATTGGGTCACTTAGTACAGCAGTTCAGTGCCCACCACCCCCCTGCCCCCCAGACGTCAGAGTTCTTAGAGTGTGAGCGGCAAATGTCAATGAGGCAGCATCTGGGCAAGGGGGTGAGCCCTGGCTGTTTGAAGTGAGTGTCTCGTAGCTCCAGGGTTACCAATTGGCTGAGTCCTGTGAAGTGTTCCTCAGGTTGGGTTGGCCAGGCTGCAATGGCAATGCAGGTACAGGGTGGACTAATCAATGCTCCTCTCTCCTTTCAGGAGAAGACAGCCCACAATAACGCCTGTGGACTGGTGGAGGACTGGCCCACCTTCTAATCTTGACGAGATACGAGCAGGAGGCACTGGAGCTGGAGAGGTGCCATGTGCCTAAATCAACCGGCCACGGTGCGGTCGGGGTGCCAGAGGGAGGTAAGAGTACAGTGCACTGAGGTCCACTGTTGTCTGTATATTGATTTGAGCCTCCAACATGGAATCCCCATTGATAATGGAAAGATGAGGGCACCCTGACCCAGGGTGCCAGGCTTGCACAGTAACAAAATTACTACTTCAACTAATCACATGTCCTTGTTCTTCCATTCAGGCTCACCAGAACACCATCGGTCTCAGGAGCCTGAAGGACCATGGCTCAGCCCTGAGGACACGGATGATCTGAGCGCATCAGCGTCACACCCTCTCAGCCAGACAGGCATCAGCGCACATACCAGCACCTCAGTGGGAATAAGAGCACCGGCTAGTATCTCGGTGTACAGCGGTGAGGCCACTTCACACTCGCTTGAGATGCAGGCGGAGGCAGAGATTGCCCAGAGCGCCGGCAGTCGGAGGACTGCTCAGTCAGTGGCTGATGATGGGCCTGTGGAGTCGTCCCTGAGGCAGCAGATGCTGGATGTCCAGCAGGGTGTGCGGGAAGATCTGACGGAGATACATGAGGGAATGCGTGCCATGATCTCCGTGATGGAGGAGCCCATGTGGAGCATGAGCAATGCAATGACCACATGGCCGAGCGCACTACCTCCTCCATGGAGTGAGTGGCGACTCTCATGGAGCGGCTCCTCCAGGGACTCAGTCAGGGGTTCCTGGGGTTGCACTCGGACCTGCAAGCCCCCACACCGGCAATGACCTCAGGTGGTCACTGTCGGTGTGGGAGATGGATTGGGCACCCAGTATCCCAGCTAGGTGCCCATCCAACAGTGGTGAGCAGGGAGGGCCAAAGCAACCTGACGTTGGCGCTCAAGCTGCCTGTTGTCTCTGTGGGCTCCTCTCAGGGTGCTCCGGATGAGGGAAGCAGCTCCTCCGCCCCTCTGCCAGTGACCGTGGCATCCAATGAGGCTGCAGTGACTGGGGAGATGCCAGTCATGGCACTGGCCACTTCCTCCCAGGCAGGGCCAGCACAGGCTCCATGGGCCAGAGGACACCCGCAAAGGTCATCAAGGCCAACAGGACAGCAGAGTCAGCAGGCTGTCTCCAATGCCGGTGCCTGCGAGGAGGAAGCACCTAGACGTAAAACCCACAAATTCAAATGTAAATCACCTTAGGCACAACATGGGCTTATAACTGGTGTTTTTTTTTGCCCCACGTTTAAGTTCTTTTTAAGTTGGTGTGATGTTGAACACCTTGATATTTAATTTTATTTATCTATGCTAGGCTCCACACCATAGAAACATAGAAACTAGGAGCAGGAGTAGGCCATTCGGCCCTTCGAGCCTGCTCCGCCATTCATTATGATCATGGCCGATCATCCAACTCAATAGCCTGCTCCCGCTTTCTCCCCATATCCTTTGATCCCTTTCGCCCCAAGAGCTATGTCTAACTCCTTCTTGAAAACATACAATGTTTTGGCCTCAACAACTTTCTGTGGTAATGAATTTCACAGGCTCACCACTCTCTGGGTGAAGAAATTTCTCCTCATCTGAGTCCGAAATGGTCTACCCCGTATCCACAGACTGTGACCCCTGGTTCTGGACTGCCCCACCATCAGGAACATCCTTCCTACATCTACCCTGTCTAGTCCAGTTAGAATTTTATAGGTTTCTATGAGATCCCCCCCTCATTCTACTGAACTCCAGCGAATATAATCCTAATCGACTCAATCTCTCCTCATATGTCGGTCCTGCCATCCCAGGAATCGGTCGGGTAAACCTTCGCTGCACTTCCGCTATAGCAAGGACATCCTTCCTCAGATAAGGAGACCAAAACTGCACGCAATATTCCAGGTGTGGGCTCACAAAGACCCTGTACAATTGCAGCAAGACATCCCTGTTCCTATACTCGAATCCTCTGGCTATGAAGGCCAACATACCACTTGCCTTCTTTACCGCCTGCTGCACCTGTATGCTTACCTTCAGCGACTGGTATACAAGGACACCCAGGTCTCGTTGCGCATTCCCCTCTTTCAATTCATAGCCATTCAGATAATAATCTGCCTTCCTGTTTTTGCTACCAAAATGGATAACCTCACATTTATCCACATTAAACTGCATCTGCCATGCATTTGCCCACTCACTCTGCTTGTCCAAATCATACTGAAGCATCTCTGCATCCTCCTCACAGCTCACTCTCCCACCCAGCTTTGTGTCATCTGTAAATGTGGAGACATTACATTTAATTCCCTCATCTAAATCATTAATATATATTGTGAATAGCTGGAGTCCCAGCACTGATCCCTGCGGTACCCCACTAGTCACTGCCTGCCATTCGGAAAAAGACCCGTTTATTCCTACTCTTTGTTTCCTGCCTGCCAACCAGTTTTCTATCCATTTCAATACACTACCCCCAATCCCATGTGCTTTAATTTTACACGCCAGTCTCTTATGTGGGACTTTGTCGAAAGCCTTCTGAAAGTCCAAATAAACCACATTCACTGGCTCCCCTCATCAACTTTACTAGTTACATCCCCGAAAAATTCCAGTATATTTGTCAAGCATGATTTTCCTTTTGTAATTCCATGCTGACTCTGTCCGATTCTGCCACTGTTTTCCATGGGCTCAGCTATTAAATCTTTTGTCATGGACTCTAGAATTTTCCCCACTACCGACGTCAGGCTGACTGGTCTATAATTCCCCGTTTTCTCTCTGCCTCCCTTTTTAAATAGTGGGGTTACATTAGCTACCCTCCAATCTGTAGGAACTGGTCGAGAGTCTATAGAATCTCAGAAGATGACCACCAATGCATCCACTATTTCTAGGGACACTTTCTTAAATACTCTGGGATGTAGATTATCAGGCCCCGGGGATTTATCGGCCTTTAATCCCATCAATTTCCCCAACACGATTTCCCTACTAATACTCATTTCTTTCAGTTACTCCCTCTCACTAAACCCTGTGTTCCCCAACATCTCTGGAATGTTATTAGTGTCCTCCTTTGTGAAGACAGAACCAAAGCATGTATTTAGTTGGTCAGCCATTTCTTTGTTCCCCACTATAAATTCCCTTGTTTCTGACTGTACAGGACCTACATTTGTCTTCGCCAATCTTTTTCTCTTCACATACCTGTAGAAACTTTTACAGTCAGTTTTTATGTTCCCTGCAAGCTTACTCTCGTACTCTATTTTCCCCTTCTTAATCAATCCCTTGGTCCTCCTTTGCTGAATTCTAAACTGCTCCCAATCCTCAGGTCTGTTGTTTTTTTCTGACCAATTTTTATGCCTCTTCCTTGCATCTAATACTATCTCTAATTCCCCTTATAAGCCATGGTTTGGCCACCTTTCCTGTTTTACTTTTGTGCCAGACAGGAATAAACAATTGTTGCAGTTCACCCATGCACTCTTCGAATGTTTGCCATTGCCTGTCCACCGTCATCCCTTTAAGTAACGTTTCCCAATCCATCATAGCCAACTCGCGCCTCATACCATCGTAGTTTCCTTTATTAAGTTATTAACACTCTAGCAAATGTTCCCCCAAGGACATCAGTCCCAGTCCTGCCTAGGTGTAACCCATCCAGTTTGTACTGGTCCCACCTCCCCCAGAACCAGTCCCAATGCCTCAGGAATCTGAAACCCTCCCCTTCACACCATCTCTTCAGCCACGTACTCATCCGATATATCCTGCTATTTCTACTCTGTCTAGCATGTGGCATTGGGAACAATCCTGAGATCACTACCTTTGAAGTCCTACTTTTCAACTTACTTCCTAATTACCTATATTCTGCTTTTGGGACCTCATCCCTTTTTTTACCTATGTCGTTTGTACCAACGTGTACCATGACCATTGGCTGTTCACCCTCCCCCTTCAGAATGTCCTCTAGCCGCTCTGAGACATCCTTGATCCTAGCACCAGGGAGGCAACATACCATCCTGGAGTCTCGTTTGCGGCCACAGAAATGCCTATCTATTCCCCTTACAATTGAATCCCCTATAACTATTGCATTCCCACACTTTTTACTCCTCCCCTGTGCAGCAGAGTCAACTGAGGTGTAACGAATTTGGCTGTTGCTGCTTTCTCCTGAGAGGCCATTCCCCCCAACAGTATCCAAAGCGGTATATCTGCTTTGCAGGGGAATAGCCACAGGAGATTCCTGCACTGCCTGTCTAGTCCTCTTGCTTTGCCTGGTAGTCATCCATTCCCTTCCTGCCTGTAGACTCTTAGCCTGCAGTGTGACCACCTCTCTATGCGTGTTATCCACGATACTCTCCGCCTCGTGGATGCTCCACAGTGTCCCCAGCCGCCACTACAGCTCCAAAACCCGGGCTTCCAGGAGCTGCAGCTGGAGACACTTCTCACACACATGCTGGCCCTGTGCACTGGAAATGTGCCCGACTTCCCACATAGAGCAGGAGGAACACACCACGGCTTTGAGCTATCCTGCCATGGCTTACCCCTTTAAATTAAATTAAACCTTTTGGAAGATACTTAATATCAATTACTCTCAGGTCCTTCGAGGTGTCAGCTGTGGTTCAGTTCATAGCACCCTTGCCTTTGAATCAGAGGGTTGTGGGTTCATGTCCCACTCCCGGAAACCAAGAACTGTGATTGTACTTGAAAGCATTGCAATCTGTGACTGTTGAGAACTCGAAAGAATTTTTTTTCCCTGGTCCTCGTTGTTACAGAATATAGCCCCTACAAACGTTGAACCACAAAATAAGACCTTAAAAACTATAAGCAATAAAAGTAGTAAATGCTTACCCGGTCGTACTCACAGTACTCAAACAGTACTCAAAGGATCACCTCGTTCCCTCCTCACCAAACTCCCTCAGTCACTCCTGCTCTCCCAGTTTCTCTCTTCAACTCCCGACTCCTCTCGCACCCCTCTTCAACTCCTAACTCATCTTGCGCTTCTCTTCAACTCTCGGCTCCTCTTGTACTCTTTTTCAATTCCCGACTCCTCTCGCGCTCCTCTTCAACTCCTGACTCCTCTCACACTCCTTTTCAACTCTCGGCTCCTCTCACGCTCCTTTTCAACTCCAGACTCCTCTAGGTGCTGCTAACTGCCTGTCCCAGAGGTCCTCCTCTCACACTCTCCTCTCCACATACTATATACACCAGTAAATGTGTTTGTTTTCAACAAGCCACTGGGTGCTTCATTAGTTCTGCAGGTGAAGGGGAACCCATGATGTTATGAGTAACTTGTTCATCATTAAGCATTATTGAAATGGCATATAGTGCATGTTGATCACCAAGCAAATGTTCCTGTCAGGTATTGAGTATGGAGCCTTCCCAGGTAGTGGTTCGTCTTTGGTAGGCTAGTTGAAGGAGCGTTGGATCAAAGCCTCCCGGGTGTCCCTGCCTCCTTGGAGGTTGCCCAGGTCAACGTCTATCCCCTCAGCGATCCCCTGTACATGCTGATCCTCGGACTCACTACTGGACTCATCGTCTGATGCCAGGGCAGCTTTGTCAACATTTTCTTCTTCCAATGTGTCCCCCATTTCCAGCGCCAGATTGTGGAGGGCGCAGCATGCAACCACTATCGTTGCCATATGATCTTGGAGGTATTGCAATGCAATGAATGGTCCAGGCATCGGAAGCGCATCTTGAGAAGACCTATGGTTCTCTCTACCACTGCCCTTGTGGAGGCATGGCTACTATTGTACCGCTGCTTGGCCCCTGTTCTTGGATGGTGGAGAGGCATCAAGAGCCACCTTTTGAGGGGATAGCCCTTGTCGCCCAGCAGCCAGCTATCCAGCTGGGCTGGAGCACTGAAGAGCCTCGGCACCTGGGAGTGTCCCAGGATGGAAGCATCATGGGAGCTGCCTGGGTACCTTGCACAGACTTGTAGAATCTGCATCCTATGGTCACATACTATCTGCACGTTAATGGAGTGGAAGCCCTTCCTGTTGACAAAGGCTCCCGGCTCACCCATTGGCACCTTGATGGCCACATGTGTGCAGTCAATTGCACCATGGATGCGGGGGACCCAGCAATCGCTGCAAAGCCTCTGGCTCGCTCTGCCTGGCTGGCCTCATCGGTAGTGAATGAAAGTCAATGCATGCCTGAACAGAGTGTCTGTCACCAGCTTGACACAACTGTGGACAGCTGATTGGGAGACTCCACAAGGATCACCCACCGACTCCTGGTAAGATCCGGAGGCATAGAAGTTGAGGGCCGCTGTGACTTTCAGCGCCACTGGCAGGGGGTGTCCACCCACACAGTTGGAGCTGATCTCAGGACCAATTGTCTGACAGATGGAGGTCTGTGTTTCCCTTGAGAGGCGGAGCCTCCTTTGGCATTGCACCTTAGACATATTGAGGTAGCTGCATCACCGCCTGTAAACCCTGGTAGCAGGATAGTGGCGACTTCTGCGGCCTCTTCCTCCATGCACTTCCTGTTGGCCCTGAGCCCCTTGTGCCTGTGCCTCTCCTCCCACAAGTGGCTCCCCTGGAGGCTGAATAGGGACACCTGGCCTCCTCCCCCTTCTGGCCCTCTCTTCCTCCTCAAAGGAGCTGCCTCCAGCGGAGAGCACAATCCCCATTCCCAGGGTGAGGGAAATCTGTCTGATACCTGGAAGGCCCCAAGTGTTATGACACCTCTGGAGTCCTGAACTGAAGCCTGTTATTTCTGTTAAAGCAGCTGTGAAGCGAAATGAAATTGTCCTGTTCACACAAGCAAGCAGCAGTAAGTAATAATCTAAAGTTCTAACAACTCATATTAGCGAGCCCAGATCAAACATGGGCCTGCTGATTAACTTCCTACCACACCCCCTCAGCTGATGAATCAGTGCTCCTCCATGTTGAATGTCACTGAGGGTGGTAAGGGCACAGAGTGTACTCTGGATGCGGGATATGAAAGTCTATCATCAAGAGTGGCTTGGTAAGCACCATCGCTGACCAAGCTGGCCAAGTCCTAAAGGACATAACTGCTAGATTGGGTCTGCGGCAGATGGTGAGGGAACCA
Organism: Cetorhinus maximus; assembly: GCF_964194155.1. Lineage (NCBI taxonomy): Eukaryota > Metazoa > Chordata > Chondrichthyes > Lamniformes > Cetorhinidae > Cetorhinus > Cetorhinus maximus. The sequence goes on along the minus strand of NC_135880.1, from coordinate 152,485,780 downwards.
ACAAGAGGGAAAGAACCTACTTGACATTGTCCATGACAGTATCGGTTGGAGTAATCACCACACAGTCCTTGTGGAGACGAAGTCCTGTCTTCACATTGTGGATACCATTCTGTTGTGTGGCATACGCTAGATGGGTCAGATTTCAAATAGATCTAGCAACTCAAAACTGGGTATCCATGAGGTACTGTGAGTCATCAGCAGCAGCACAATTGTACTCAACTAGAATCTGTAACCTCATGGCCCAGTATATCCCCCAATCTACCATTACCATCAAGCTGAGGGATTGACCCTGGTTCAATGAAGAGCGCAGAAAGGCATGCCAGGACCAGCACCAGGCATACCTAAAAATGCGGTGTCAACCTGATGAAGCTACAACACAGAACTAATTGTGTGCCAAACAGCGGAAGCATCATGCGATAGATGGAGCTAAGCGATCCCACAACCAAAGGATGAGATCAAAGCTCTGCAGTCCTGCCACATCCAGTCGTGAATTAAACAATTAACTGGAGGAGGAGGCTCCACAAATATCCCCATCCTTAATGAAGAGGGAGCACAGCACATCACTGTCAAAGACACCCTCAGCCAGAAGTGCCAAGTGGAGGATCCATTTTGGCCTCCTCCTGAGGTCCCCAACATCACAGATGCCAGTCTTCAGCCAATTCAATTTACTCCATGTGATAGCCAGAAAGGGCTGAAGGCACAGGATACTGCAAAGGCTATGAGCCATGACAACATTCTGGCAATAGTACTGAAGACTTGTTCCTCAGAACTAGCCACATGCCTGTTCTAGTTTAGCTACAACACTGGTATCTGCCTGGCAATGTGGAAAATTGCCCAGGTATGTCCTGCCCACAAAAGGCAGGACAAATCCAACCTGGCCAATTACTGTCCCATCAGTCTACTCTTGATCATCAGATGGAACTGATGGAAGTGGTCATTGACAGTGCTATAAAGCGACAATTAGTCAGCAATACTCTGCTCACTGATTTTCAGTTTGGATTCTGTCAGGGCCTCTCAGCTCCTGACCTCTTTACAACCTTGGTCCAAACATAGACAAAAGAGCTGAACTCAACAGGTGAGGTGAGAGTGACTTCCCTTGATATCAAGGCAGCATTTGACTGAGTGTGGCATCAAGGATCCTTAGAAAAATTAACGTCAATGAGAATCAGGGGAAAACTCCCCACTAGTTGGAGTTATACCTAGCACAAAGGAAGATGGTTGTGGATGTCATCTCAGCCCTGGGAAATCACTGCACAAGTTCCTCAGGGTAGTGTCCCAGACCAAACCATCTTCAGTGTTTCATCAATGACCTTCCCCCCATCATAAGGTCAGGAGTGGCAATGTTCACTGATGATTATGCAGTGTTTAGCACCATTCACAACTTCTTAGATACTGAAACAGCCCGTGTCCATACGCAGCAAGATCTGGACTACATTCAGGCTTGGGCTGATAAGTTGCAAACTACATTTGTGCCACTTAAGTGCCAGGCAATGATCATTTCCAACAAGAGAGAATCTAACCATTGCTGCTTGACATTCAATGGCACTACCATCGCTGAATCTCCCTCTATCAAAATCCTCAGGGTTACCATTGATGAAAAACTGAACTGGACTAGCCATATAAATACTGTGGCTACAAGACCCGGTGAGAGACTGGGAATTCTGTAATGACTAACTCAGTTCCTGACTCCCCAAAGCCTATCCTCCATATGGGATGCCTGGATGAGTGCAGCTCCAAACAATACACAAGCAGCCTGACACAATCCAGGACAACACAGCCCACTTGAGGGATTGTGAACACACATTGAGGGTTCATTATTTAAACGAGGCACATAAGGACAGATATACATGGATAGAAAGCTTGAAGACATCAGCAACAGAGCTGCGTTCTGCTCAAAAGGAAACGTGAAACTAAGACTGATCACATGACACACTTCCCTTCTAGTGATGTTGTGCTGCTATCCCTAATGGCATATTACACCAGCCCCATTCTGTTTATAGACTTAACATTACACGAATGTATCGAACTGATGAATTTATGAGACTCTAAAGCATAAAGGTAATCTGCTGGCACGCCTAGATGTTGTAATGGTAATCATGCCTAGAGGTGTCTTTAATTGCTCACAGTGAAATTGTGGGGTGGTCATTCTTGGATGTTGTTCCTGGTTGCATGTGGGATCTAGCCCTCAATGCAATAGGTGGTTGAGGAGCTGGAATGGATCTGATTTATCCATGATTACACCTCACCATTGCACCTTTGTGTGTAATGACTTCATGGCCAGGATTTTACGGCCCCTCCCACCCAACGGGATATTATGATCCAACCAAACTGAATGGAGATTTAAATGGCTTGCCACATCCACCGGATGAGGGGGGAGACAAGCAGCGGCAAGGCCATAAAACCCTGGCCCATAGGAATTTAGTTTTGAATAAATCCTTGTTGCCTTGACTGATTGCCGCATGCCTTATTTGGGATCCTGGATGCAAACTTCTTGTCCCAACTGTACACTTGGAAATTCTGTATCCACAATTTTATTGTGCGTGTTGGGCATCTTTTCTTGCAGTTTTCAAAGTTGCTCTCTAGTTTTTGAGAGAGTAGAATGAGTAAGATTATGTAAATTGGTACACACTGCTCAGCCAACTATGAGCTCTGCCAGTTATAGAATATTTGCACTTAAAGGCATTGCTCTCATGTGTAACATTGCAATGCATAGTTCTTGCTTGGTCTTTCTACATTTGAGAATTAGGGATTTCACCGTGAGAATCATTCGTTCAGCTAGGCAGTCAGGTCTAGAGTAATAAGGAGAAGTATTGTGATCGATATTCCACTTCTCACATATATACTGAAATGGCTTACCAATAAATTGTGGACTGCTATCTGTAATGATCTCTCTAGGCACACCAGATAAACTGAAAATATCACTTGGAGTGTGCATGATAGTTGTACTCGAGGTATTCTGCAATTGTCGAATAATGGGGTACTTGGTAAAGTCATCGACGATGATGAACAAGTTAGCACCATGGACATGAAAGAGGTCAGATGCGACTTTCGACCATGGGGTTCCTACCAACCTCATGTGAAATTAATGGTGTTTTGTGCTGACTTGGCATACGTTCTTGACATGCCTCGCGCTTCTTGATAATGACTTCAATGTTCATGCCTGGCAAATAGACTGTCTCTCTTCTCGTCCAATCCATGCCTATGCATGAGTGATGAATGAAGAATCCTGATTTGGCCACCATGAAGTAGGTTTTGTGGTCTTGAGTTTATTAACAGAAAGTCTTTATTGACTACTCATAACTATATACAGGGTACAGGTATGGAGCTGACACCACCCTAGGTCTTTATACACCTTTGTCCATCTCTAGACTGTCCCCAGAGGCAATGGTGTAGTGGTATTGTTGCTGGACTAGTAATCCAGGGACCTAGGTTAATGCTCTGCGGACCCGGGTTTGAATCAAGCCATGTCAGATGAGGGAATTTGAATCCAATAAAAATCTGGAATTAAAAGTCTAATGATGACCATTGCTGTAATCCCATCTGGTTCACTAATGTCCTTTAGGGAAGAAAATCTTTCATTCTTAGCAGGTCTGGTCTAACCAGACCCACAGCAATGTGGTTGACTCTTAAATGCCCTCTGAAATGGCCTAGTAAGCCATTCAGTTGTATCAAATGTCTGACAAAACCATGCTGACTATCCCTGATCAAAACTTGCCTCTCCAGGTGGAGATAGATTTTCTCCTTCAGAATTTTCTCCAAAAGTTTCCCTACCACTGACGTGAGACTCAATGGTCTCTAGTTCCCTGGCTTATCTCTACAACCCTTCTTAAATAGCGGAACCACATTAGCTGTTCTCCAGTCCTCTGGCACCTCCCCCGTGGCCAGAGAGGAATTAAAAATTTGGGTCAGAGCCCCTGTGACCTCCTCCCTTGCCTCCCTTAGCAGCCTGGGACACAAATCATCTGGACCTGGAGAATTGTCCACTTTTAAGCCTGTTAACACCTCCAATACCATTTATCATTCCCTATATCAATTTGCTCAAGAACCTCACAGTCCCTCTCCCTGAGTTCCATACCTTCATCCTCATTCTCTTGGGTGAAGACAGATATGGAGCATTCGTTCAACACTCTACCAATGTCCTCTGGGTCCACCCATAGATTGCCCCCTTTGTCCCTAATGGGCCTTACTCTTTCCCTGGTTATCCTCTTCCCATTGATACACTTATAGAATATCTTGGGATTTTCCCTACTTTTACCAGCAAGAGCTTTCTCATATCCCCTCTTTGCTCTCCAAATTGCTTCCTTAAGCTCCACCCTGCACTTTCTGTACTCCACTAATGCTTCCTCTGCTTTGCTCCCCTTGTGCCTGCTAAAAGCCTCTCTTTTCCTTCTCATCATATCCTGAAATCCCTGGTTGGAGCTTGTTACTCCTTCCTATCACCCAAGAGGGAACACGTTGAGCCTGTACCCTCCCCATTTCCTTTTTGAACGCCCCCCACCACCCCCCCCCCTCCCCCCCGCCACTGCTCTTCTGTAGATTTCCCCACAAGTAGCTGTTCCCAGTCTACCTCGGCCAGATCCTGCCTTATTTTACTAAAATCCGCTCTCCCCCAATCCAAAACATTTTTTTGCAACTTGTCTATTTCTTTGTCCATAACAAACTTAAACTGTACCATGTTGTGGTTGCTATCACTAAAATGCTCCCCCACCACCACCTCAGCCACCTGTCCGGCTTCATTCCCCAGAATTAGATCCAGCACTCTACATATTGACCGGAAAGGTTCTCCTGTACACATTTCAAGAAATCCACTCCATCCAAGCCCTTAACGCTATGTCTATCCCAATTAATGTTGGGAAAGTTGAAATCATCTAATATAATTACCCTATTGTTATTGCTTTTACACACCTCTGCAAATTGTGCACATATTTGCTCCTCAATTTCCCGCTGACTATCTGGGGGCCTAAAATAAACACCTAACAATGTGGCTGCCCCTTTTATTATTCATAAGCTCTACCCACAAAGCTTCATTCAATGCCCCCTCCAAGATATCATCTTTCCTTACTGCTGTAACTGACTCCTTAACTAATAATGCAATGCCACCTCCTCTTTTACCCCTCCCCTGTCTCGCCTGAAGAATCTATGTCCCGGAATGTTGAGCTGCCAATCCTGCCCGTCTCTCAACTATGTCTCAGTGATGGCTACTATATCACAATTCCACGTGTCAATCCTCATGCTTAACTCATCTGTTTCACCTGTAATACTCCTGGCATTAAAGTAGAGGTCATCCAGCCTTGCCTTGCCCCCATGAAACTTAATGCAGCTGCACTCCCTCTGACTTGATAGTTTTATGATGTGTCCCTATTCTGCTAACATTTTGTGTCCCCTCCCTCTGCCAAATTAGTTAAAACTCCTCCCAACAGCACCAGAAAACCCGCCTGCAAGGATGTTAGTCCCGCTCTGGTTCAGATGTAGATCGTTCCACTTGTACAGGTCCCATCTTCCCCAGAAATGGTCCTAGTGATCCAGGAAACTAAAACCCTCCCTCCTGCACCAAATCTTAAGCCATATATTCATCTGTGCTATTCTCCTATTTCTGTGCTCGCTAGCACGTGGCACTGGGAGTAATCCAGAGATTACAACCTGAGAGGTCAGGGATAGTCAGCATGGCTTTGTCAGAGGGAAGTCATGCCTAACAAATTTGATTGAAATTTTTGAGGAGGTGACCAGGTGTGTAGATCAGGGTAGTGCAGTTTATATGGATTTCAGCAAAGCCTTTGACAAGGTCCCACACGGGAGATTTATAAAGAAAGCAAAGGCACATGGGATACAGGGTAAGTTGATAAGGTGGATTCAAAATTGGCTAAGTTGCAGGAGACAGAGGGCGATGACAGAAGGCTGCTTTAGTGATTGGAAGCCAGCGTCCAATGGCGTACCAAAGGGATCTGTGCTGGATCCCCTATTATTCGTCATTTATATAAACGACATAGATGACTATGTGGGCGGTAGGATTAGTAAGTTTGCAGATGACACAAAGATTGGCCAGATGGTTAATAGTGAGGGTTAGTGTCTTGGGCTACAGGAAGATATAGACGGGATGGTCAAATGGGCAGATAAGTGGCAGATGGAATTTAACCCTGAAAAGTGTGAGCTGATACACTTTGGAAGGAGTGATTTGACAAGGAAGTATTCAATGAATGGCATGACTCTAGGAAGTTACCATTGACCAGAAACTGGACTAACCATATAAATACTGTGGCTACAAGAGCTGGTCAGAGGCTAGGAATCTTGCGACGAGTAACTCGCCTCCTGACTCCTCAAAGCCTGTCCATCATCTACAAGAAACAAGTCAGTAGTGTGATTGAATACTCCCCACTTGCCTGGATGAGTGCAGTTCCCACGACACTCAAGAAGATTGACACCGTCCAGGACAAAGCAGCCCGCTTGATTGGCACCACATCCAAAAGATTCACTCCCTCCACCACTGACGCACAGTAGCAGCAGTGTGTACCATCTACAAGATGTACTGCAGGCTCGTTAGACAGCACCTTTCAAACCCATGACCACTACCATCTCGAAGGACAAGGGCAGCAGGTAGATGGGAACACCACCATCTGGAAGTTCCCCTCCAAGTCACTCACTATCCTGACTGGGAAATATATCGCCGTTCCTTCACTGTCAATGGATTAAAATCCTGAAACTCCCTTCCTAACAGCACTGCAGAGGTTCAAGAAGGCAGCTCACCACCACCTTCTCAAGGGCAACTAGGGATGGGCAATAAATGCAGGCCCAGCCAGCGACAAACACATCCAGTAATTGAATTTTTTAAAAAAACTACCAGCCACTGGTTCAGTTCTGGAAAAGAGTCTATAGGTGGAATTTTCTGTACCAGCTGGCGTCGAGTGCTATGGCGGGTGTGAGTGGACTTTTTGACAGGAAGGCCAAAGATCGGTTTCACACCATCGTGAAACACATTTGCAACTGCTCCGCCTGTCAATGGCGGGCCACATTTACAGCTGACAGACATTGGGAGCTTAATTGTAATGCATCTGCATATCGCTATAAGCCCACCTCGCCAGAATCATCCCCTTATGCTGGATCATCCGTCTTTTGCCTTTCCGGCATTTGGCCTGGAGGTTTCCTATGCCTTTTTTAAGCTCTGAACCCTCCTCAGCTGGTAGATTAAAATATTCATGAAAGGTTGTTAGCAGTCCCCAAGGTTGGTTTTGGATTCATCAATGCCTTGCATCAGGATAACGTGATTCACAAGATCACCAAACTGGTAAAAAAAAAAGCATTAATCTGGTGTTCCTCTGATTTTTTAATGAAGTTCTGAAGTAGTCAAGTAATGTGAAAAATCGCTTCTCAAGGATGCCAGATGTCCTGTCCAATTTGGCCCTTCGGCGATATAGTTCCAAATCAGGATGGTGAGTGATTTGGAGGGGAACTTCCAGGTGGTGGTGTTTTCATGTGTCTGCTTCCCTTGTCCTTCTAGATGGTTGCAGTCATGAGTTTGGAAGGTGTTGCCTAAGGAACCTTGGTGAGTTCCTGCAATGCATCTTATAAATGCAACACACTGCTGCTACTGTGCATCAGTGGTGGAGGGAGTGAATGTTTGTGGATACGGTGCCAATCAAGTGGGCTGCTTTGTCCTGGATGGTCTCAAGCTTCTTGAGTGTTGTTGAAGCTGCACTCATCCAGGCAAGTGGAGAATATTCCATCACACTCCTGACATGTGCCTTGTAGATGGTGGACAGACTTTGGGGAGTTAGGAGGTGAGTTATTTGCCGCAGGATCCCAAGCCTCTGACCTTTTCTTGTAGCCACAGTATTTATATGGTTAGCCCACTTCAGTTTCTGGTCAATGGTAACCCCAAGGATATTGATAGTGGGGGGATTCAGCGATGAATGTCGAGGGGCAATGGTTAGATTCTCTCTTGTTCGAGATGGTACTTGTGTGGTGCAAATGTTACTTGCCACTTGTCAACCCATGAATGAATGGCTGACCTGGAATTTAAAAAAAACTCACAAAAATCTCACTCTTGTACCTGTGAGCTCTGCTTGCTGAAGCTGGACTTCCAAGGGAGATTCAATAGCATCTGATGCTGGAGTAAAACTTCTACATTTTCACTTCACACAGTCTCTTCTCTTTTGAGCTTTATCTTTCTGGTGAATTTTCTCCGCATCTGTAGCTTCAGTTAGGAATTTGTTTCAGTTCAGAATCTGTTGAAGTTGTCCTTTTTCTCAGTTTTCCTGCATTCTTCTGAGGTTAAGGGTTTTTGATCCAGTCGCTGCCATCATGAAGAATCCTGCTTCGGACTCCATGAAGTATGCTTCATAGCCTTGAGTACATCAACAGCAAGTGTTTTTTTAACAACTCATAACTATATACATGTATATAGAGGGTACAGGTATAGAGCTGACTCCATCCTAGTTCTTTACACATCTCTGTCATCTCTATATTGCCCCTAGCTCTGGGTCATGTGCCTACATACATCACTGTGTGGGGGGCACTGTACTCGGTCCCACATTACCCCTCTGTGTACCAGGCCCTACTATTACAATGAAGTTGTTGAAGAATATCAGGTCGCAAAGATTCCAATCTGATCACCTGCCTGCCTTTAAAAATGACTCCTTGTGAGGTGCCTGGCTCGCCCTGGTAAGGCCAAACTGTTGTCATGTGTTTGTGGTCATGCTGAATCAAATCTGGCCATCCTTCAGTGATGGTTTTCCACAGTTTCTGTAGTGCAGAATCTTTCACTGTTTCTTCATGTAGCTGCTGGCATTTGCGTTGTGCAAAATGTACCAGATCAATTTAGAGAACATCTTCAAGTTTGATGTCAATGAAGTCAGCTTGTAGATCCAAGGATATATTTTCTGTTTTCGATGAGTTATGCAATCTACTAAGTGTAGAAACGTTGCAATCTTGGCGGTGCACTGGTCAATGATTTTCAGCAAATCATCTTCAGTGGCCTGTGGTCAGTCTCTACCACAAATCTTTTGCCAAATAGATAGGTATGAAAATGCATGATTCCAAAAACTAAAGTTAATATTTCCCACTCGATGTTGGAGCAGTTGGATTGTGTTACAGACAGAGATCTTGAAGGAAATGCAATTAAGTTGCCTTTTTTGCCTATGGAAAACCATCACTGCCAGACCTTTATGTGAGGCATCTATCTCCAGGCTAGTTATGCCCCTAGGATCATAAAATTGCAATGTTGATGCTTCTGTTAATGACTCTTTCGGCGTTTTGGAGAATTATTGGTGGTCTTTGTGCCACAGGAAAGGCAGATCCTTTCTCGACAATCCCCTTAGTGATGAAGATTTTTGAGGAAAATTGAGAACGTATAGAGACAAGAAATTAAAGAGACCTGGGCATCTTTGAAGATGGTCCTTATCCTGAAGAGTTGGCATGGTTTTAATATCCTCTAGTTTACTTGGATCAGGACATATGCCAACACTGGAATAAAAAGAACTGAAGAAATTGATTTGCTGCACATAGATGGTATATTTCAGACTGTTGAACACTAATGTTTCATTACATGCAGCTTGCATCAATAAGTCCAGATTATGGTCATGTTCTTGCTTTGTTCTTTCCACGACAACATCATTGACAATACAGATGCATCCTGGCACAGTGCTTGTAATGCAATCCATGCGAGCTTGAAAGAGATGATGGACAGAAAGGAAATAATTGAAAACAGTATCATATAAATGGGGTGCAAATTGTGGTAAGCTCTTGGGACTTCTCTGCGAGATGTACTGACCAGTAACCATGCTTGGCATCAAGCTTCAAGAACAATTTTGTACTTGCAAATGTTGGATTTGACTCTACTAATGTGGGCATTTTGTAAGCACAACTTTTCAAAGCTGCATTTAAATGTCATTGATCGAGGCATACTCTCAGTGATCTCTCCTACTTTATGACACGTAATTGAGCTGTACCAGTCGGTGTTATCTTGTACTCTGATAATGATTCCATCTTTCTCCATTTTGTCTGGATCAACATTCAATTTATCTTGTAAGTGGATGCTGCACTTACATGGTGGACCAATTGATGGACTTGCATTCTCTTGCAAGTGTAATGTTGCAGCTCCCTTGAAACCGCCGATTTTGTCAAGATGTTCTGGATATTTTGATGTTAGGTTGCGAACCAAGGCGATAGGAGTATTTCCTGAGGTTGATCTGCCGTGTAATATTTGGCTGATTCCATGGATTGGTTGATCTGCTATTCCTCAACTCTAAGACCATAAGACATAGGAGCAGAAATTAGGCCATTCGGCCCATCGAGTCTGCTCCGCCATTCAATCATGGCTGATAAGTTTCTCAACCCCATTCTCCCGCCTTCTCCCCGTAACCTTTGATCCCCTTACCAATCAAGAAACTATCTATCTCGGTCTTAAACTCTACTTTCCTACCTTTTCCCCATAACCCTTGATTAAAAATTGCCTATCTCTGCCTTGAATATACTTAACAACCCAGCCTCTACATCCCTATGTGGTAAAGAATTCCACAGATTTACTACCCTCTGAGAGAATAAATTCCTCCGCACCTCTGTCTTAAATTGGCGACCCCTTACTCTGAGATTATGCCCTCTGGATCTAGACTCTCCCACAAGGGGAAACAACCTCTCAGCATCTACCTTGTCAAGCCCCCTAAGAATCTTATATGTTTCAATAAGGTCGCCTCTCATTCTTCTAAACTCCAATGAGTACAGGCCCAACCCACTCAACCTCTCCTGATAAGAAAATCCCTCCATACCAGGGATCAACCTAACGAACCTTCTCTGGACTGCCTCCAATGCCAGTATATCTTCCTGTATACTGCTCACAGTATTCTAGGTGTGGCCTAACTAGTGCCTTGTGTAGGTTTAGCAAGGCTTCCCTATTTTTATACGCCACTCCCTGTGAAATAAAGGCCAATCCTCCATTTGCCTTCCCTATTACCTGCTGAACTTGTATGCTAGCTTTTTAGGGTTCATGCATGAAGACCCCCAAATCTCTCCCTGCTGCAGCTTTCTGCAGTCTTTCTCCATTTGAGTAATATTCAGCCCCTCTATTCTTCCTGCCAAAGTGCATAGCCTCACATTTTCCCACATTATATTCCATCTACCAAGTTTTTGCCCACTCATTTAACCTATCTATATCCCTCTGTAAACTCCTTGTGCCATCCTCACCACTTGCCTTCCCACCTATTTTTGTGTCATCCGCAAACTTGGTGATAGTACATTCATTTCCCTCAACTAAGACATTAACATGATTTGTAGATAATTGTGGACCCAGCATGGATCCCTGTGGCATTCCAATAGTTACAGCTTGCCATCCTCAAAATGCCCCCCTTATCCCAACCCTCTATCTTTTAATAGTTAGCCAATCCTCCATCCATGTTAATGTACTACCCTCAACACCATGGGCTCTTATCTTATTAAGTAGCCTTATGTGTGGTGCCTTATCGAACACCTTTTGGAAATCCAAATATATTACATCTACTAGTTCCCCTTTATCAATCCTGCTTGTTACCTCCTCAAAGAATTCCAATAAATTTGCCAGGCATAATTTCCCCTTCATGAAGCCATGCTGACTCTGCTTGATTATATTATGCATTTCTAAATGCTCCGCTATTACATCCTTCATAATAGACTCTAACATTTTCCCAACGATAGATGTTAAGCTAACTGACCTATAGTTACCTGTTTTTTGTCTCCCTATCTTTTTGAATAAGGGTGTTACAGTGGCAGTATTCCAATCCTCTGGGAATTTTCCAGAATCTAAGGTTTCTTGGAAGATTACATTTTGGTGTTACATTTTGGAAGGTCAAACCAAGGTATAACATACATAGTAATTGGTAGGGCACTGAGGAGTGTGGAGGAACAAAGGGATCTGGGAGTTCAGATACATAATTCCCTGAAAGTGGCGTCACAGGTAGACAAGGTTGTAAAGAAAGCTTTTGGCATACTGGTCTTCATAAATCAAAGTTTTGAGTATAGGAGTTGGGATGTTATGGTGAGGTTGTATAAGACATTGGTGAGGCCAACTTTGGAGTATTGTGTGCAGTTCTGGTCGCCTAACTACAGGAAGGATATCAGTAAGATTGAGAGAGTGCAGAGAAGATTTACTAGGATGTTGCCGGGTCTTAAGGAGTTGAGTTACAGGGAAAGATTAAACAGGTTAGGACTTTATTCCTTGGAGCGTAGAAGAATGAGGGGAGATATGATAGAAGTTTACAAAATTCTGAGGGGTATAGACAGAGTAAATGCGAGTAGGCTCTTTCCACTTAGATTAGGAGAAATAAACACGAGAGGACATGGCTTTAGGGTGAAAGGGGAAAGGTTTAGGGGGAACATTAGGGGGAACTTCTTCACTCAGAGAGTGGTGAGAGTGTGGAACGAGCTACCATCTGACATGGTAAATGCGGGCTCACTCTTAAGTTTTAAGAATAAATTAAATAGATACAGGGATGGGAGAGGTCTGGAGGGTTATGGACTAGGTGCAGGTCAATGGGACTAGCGGAATAATATTTCGGCACAGACTAGAAGGGCCGAATGGCCTGTTTTCTGTGCTGTAGTGTTCTATGGTTCTATGGTTCTATTACTACCAGTGCATCCACTATCTCTGCAGCTACTTCCTTTAATATCTTAGGATGCAACCCATCAGGTCCAGGGGACTTATCAGCCTTTAGCCCCATTAGTTTCCCTAGCATTTTTTCTCTGGTGATAGTTATTGTATTTATTTCCTCCCCCTCACCCCTCGATTATTTAGTATTTTTGGAATGCTTTTAGTGTCTTCTATCATGAAGACTGGTGCAAAGTATTTATCCAACACCTCCACCATTTCCTGGTTCCCTGTTATTATCTTCCCAGCCTCATTCTCTAAGAGGCCTATATGGACTTTGGCCCATCTCTTCCTTTTTATATATTTAAGGAAGCTCTTACTGTCCATTTTTATATTACTTGCTAGTGTACCCTCAACGTTTATTTTCTCCCTCTTTATATTTTTGGTCATCTTTTGTTGGGTTTTAAAACTTTCCCAAGCTTCTGGCTTACCAATAATCTTTGCCACATTGGATGTTTTTCTTTCCAGCTTGATACTATCCTTAACTTCTTTAGTTAACTACGGTTGGTTTATCCCCTCCCTAGAATCCTTCTTCCTTACTGGGATATATCTTTGTTGTGAGTTATGAACTATTTTCTTAAGCATCTTCCATTGTTTATCAAACCTCTTTCCTGCTAAACTCTTTTCCCAGTCCACTCCAGCTAACTCTGCCCTCATTCCTTTATAATTACCCTTCTTTAAGTTTAGCACAGTTGTTTCCGAGCCAAGTTTCTCACTCTCAAACTGAATGCTAAATTCTACCATGTTGTGGTTACTCTTTCCTCAGGGATCTTTTACTCTGAGATAATTTATTAAACCTGCCTCATTACACATTACCAGATCCAAAATAGCCTGATCCCTGGTGGGACCCACAACATATTGGAAACTGTCCCAAATACATTCTTTGAATTCTTGCTTTGATTCTGCCAATTTGATTTTCCCAATCTACATGAAGATTTAAGTCACCCATGATTAAAATACTGCCTTTTTTACATGCCCTCATTATCTCCTGATTTATTCTCTGTCCTACAGCATAGCTACTGTTAGGGGGCCTATAGACTACTCCCACCAAACTCTTCTTCCCCTTGTTATTTCTTGCCTCCACCCACATGGATTCTGCATCTTCCGCTCCTAAATGGGAGCTTAAGAAAAGACGAGGAGAGTGGGAGAGACTTCAGTTTGAAAAGGACGCGAAGAGTGCAGGGACTTCAGTTTAACTTTGGGACAGAGAGGTTAAAACAGTGAGACTTTGGGACAGGGAGATTAAAACAGTGAGATTTTGGGAGGGAGGTTAAAACAGTGAGACTTCAGGAGAGAGAGGCTAAAACTGCGAGATTTCAGGACAGAGAGCTTAAAGCAGTGAGACTTCGGGACAGAGAGGTTAAAACAGCAAGACTTCAGGACAGGGAGCTTAAAACAGTGAGAATTCGGGACAGAGAGGTCAAAATGGAGAGACTTTGGGAGAGAAAGGTTAAAACAGTGAGACTTCAGGACAGAGAGCTTTAAGCAGTGAGACTTCGGGAGAGAGAGGTTAAAATAAAGACATCAGGAGAGAGAGGTTAAAACAGCGAGACTCAAGTAGGAGTAAGGGTAAAATAAAAGCAAGGGTCCATATTATACTTAGTTAAGATATGTCTGGGGAGCTCAGTCCAGTGGTTTGCTCATCATGCGCTATGTGGGAAATCCTAGACACTCCTGGCAGTCTGGATGATTATGGGTGCAGGAGGTGCCTTCAACTGGAGCAACTCGAACTCCAGGTTTTGGAGCTTGAGCAGCAGCTGGTGGCTCTACGGTACATTCACAAGGCTGAAAGGTTCATGGATAGCATGTTTCAGGATGTGGTCACCCCGCAGCTTAAGAAGTGCAAGCAGAGAGGGAATGGGTGACCGCCAGACAGAAGGGGACCAGGCAAGTAGTGAGGGAATCCCCCAAGTGCATCTTGCTTGCAAACCGTTTTTCGGCCTTGGAAAACAGTGAGAGTGGCTGTTCCTCTGTGGAGGCCAACCAGAGCCAAGGCCATCACGCCGTGGGTGGTCCAGCTGCTCAGGGGGAGAGGAAGAAGTGTAGAAGGGCAATAGTAGTAGGGAATTCGTCAGTGAGGGGTGTAGACAGGCACTTCTGCAACCGTAGACATGACTCCAGGTATGTTGCCTCCCGGATGCGAGGGTCAAGGATCTCACAGAACGACTGCAGGGCATTCTGAAGGGGGAGGGGGAGCAGCCACAGGTCATGGTCCATGTTGGGACCAATGACATAGGAAGAAAGAAAAATTAGATTCTGCAAGCAGCCTTTAGGGAGTTAGGTAGGAAATTGAAATGCAGGATTTCAAAGGTAGTAATCTCTGGATTACCCCCAGTGCCATACAGTAGTGAGTATAAGAACAGAAGGATGGAGCAGATGAATGCGTGGCTGGGGAGATGGTGCAGGAGGGAGGGCTTTAGATTCCTGGGGCATTGGGACCGTTTCTAGGGGAGGTGGAACCTGTACAAGTTGGATGGGTTACATCTGAACAGGGACGGGACCAACATCCTCGCGGGGAGGTTTGCTAATGCACTTGTGGTGGATTTAAACTAAATTGGCTGGGGGATGGAATCCTGAAAAATAGTTCAGAGGGAAGAGAAGCTAAGATGGAATTAGAAGTTAAAACGCTAGTAAGTGAGTCTGGAAGGCAGAGGAAACATAGGCTAGAGAAGAAAGAAGTGAGTTTTGCAAGGCTAAATGGAATATATTTTAATTCAAGGAGCCTGAGGAATAAGACAGACGAGCTGAGGGCACAGATAGGCATGTGGGAGTATAATATCATAGCTATGACCGAGACTTGGCTAAAAGAAGGGCAGGATTGGCAGCTCAACATTCCTGGTTATAGGGTATTCAGATGACATAGAGAGGGGGAAAGAAGAGGAGTGGGAGGGGTCACAATATTGATCAAGGAATCAATTATAGCAGTGAGGACAGGTGATATCTTGGAAGGATCATTAAGTGAGGCCATATGGGTAGAAGTAAAAAACCTAGAAGGGGCAAACAAGCTGTTGGGTGTTTACTCTAGGCTCCCAAACAGTCAGGGAGAGATAGAGGATCAAATATGTAATCACATTTCAGAGAAGTGTAAGAATAATAAGGCAGTGATAGTAAGGGATTTTAACTACCCAACTATTAACTGGGATAGCTTTAGTGTGCTAGGCAGGGAGGGAGCAAAATTCTTAAGTTGCATCCAGGAGAACTTTTTTATCCAGTAAGTAGAAAGCCCAACAAGGGAGGCAGTTCTGGACCTGATATTCGGAAATGAACCCGGACAGGTGGAAGGTGTATCGGTAGGGGAGCATTTTGGAGAAAGTGACCATAACCCAGTTAGATTTAGGATAGTTATGGAAGAGGATAATGTTGGGCCAGGAATAAAAGTTCTAAACTGGGGAAAGGCTAATTTGACTAAGATGAGGTACGATTTGGCTCAAGTGGACTGGGAGCAACTACTTGCAGATAAAACTGTGCCAGAGCAGTGGGAGGCATTCAAGGAGGAAATAGCGAGAGTACAGGGTAAATATGTACCCATAAAGACAAAGGTGGAGGCCAAGTCCAGAAAACGCTGGATGCCAAGGGACATAAACGTTAGGATTAAGAAGAAAAGAGAAGTTTATGGCAGATAGCGAGGGCTCAATACGGCAGAGTCCCTGAAGGAGTATAAAAAGTGCAGGGAGGTACTTAAAAGGAAATTAGGAAAGCTAAGAGAGTGCATGAGAAATCATTGGTGAGTAGAATAAAGGAAAACCCAAAGAGTTTTTTGAAATATATAAAGAGCAAGAGAATAACTAGGGAAAGAGTAGGGCCAATTAGGGAACATAATGTCATGCAGATTATAGACCTGGAAGACGTGGGTACAGTCCTCAATGAATACTTTGCATCAGTCTTCACAATGGAAAAGGACAACGCAGGTAAAGACATCAGGGTGGAGGACTGTGAAATATTAGAGGAAATTAACATAGAGAGACAGGAGTTTAGTGGCCTTAAATGTGGATAAATCCGCAGGCCCAGGCTGTTGAGAGAGGCAAGGGAAGAGATATTAGTGGCCCTGGCCTAAATTTTCAAATCCTCTCTGGCCACAGGTGAGCTGCCAGAGGACTGGAGGACTGCTAACATTATCCCATCATTAAAAAAAGGAGGAAGGAATAGACCAGGAAATTACAGGCCAGTCAGTCTAACCTCGGTGTTGGGGAACTTACTAGAAAGAATTCTTAGGGGCAGAATATATTTGCACTTGGAGAGACATGGATTAATCAGGGATAGTCAGCATGGATTTGTTAAGGGAAGGTTGTCTTTGACAAATTTGATCAAATTTTTTAAGGAGGTAACCAGGAGTGCTGATGAGGGTAATGCATTTGATGTGGTCTACATGGACTTTAACAAGCTTTTGATAAGGTCCTTCATGGCAGACTGGTCAAGAAAGTAAGAGCCCACGGGATCCAAGGCAAAGTGGCACGTTGGATCCAAAATTGGCTGAGAGGCAGAAAGCAGAGGGTGATGGTAGAGGGATGTTCCTGTAGCTGGAAGTTTGTTTCCAGTGGAGTTCTGCAGGTCTTGGTGCTGGGGCCTTGCTGTTTGTGGTGTACATAAATGATTTGGACTTAAATGTAGAGGTATAATCAAGAAGTTTGCAGATGACATGGAAATTGGTAGGGTGATAAATAGTGAGGAGGATAGCCGTAAACTGCAGGAGAATAACAATGGACTAGTCAGGTGGGCAGAGCAATGGCAAATGGAATTCAATCCGGACAAGTGTGAGGTATTGCACTTGGGGAGGGCTAACAAGGCAAAAGAAAACACTGTGAAGGGTAGGACCCTGGTAAGTACTTAAGATCAGAGAGTCCTTGGTGTGCATATCCACAGATCCCTAAGGGTAGCAGGACAGGTGGTTAAGAAGGCATATGGAATACTTGCCTTTATTAGCCGAGGCATAGAATACAAGAGCAGGGAGGTTATGCTGGAACTGTATAAAACGCTGGTTAGGCCACAACTGGAGTACTGCGTGCAGTTCTGGTCACTCCATTATAGGAAGAATGTATTTGCAGGTTTAGTTTCTCTGTGTGGATGTGTGTGTGTAATTGAATTTGAGACAGCTAGTCTGAAGTTTTTGAGTCATCAAAAGGGAAGTTAGGTTTGAAATACTAAATACATAAACATGACTGAAGTTTTAGAATGTGAGGAGAATTTGCATTTTTAGATAAATTAGCGTAGTTTGAATTTCAAAGAGATGGTAGGATGTAACACCTAGTCATAAGAAGCTAAGACAAAGTGTGTTTATTTTTCCCAAAGATTACTGATAATATGAGTACTATGAAAGATTTATACAATGAGAAAAGTAAAGTTGCAAAGACATATTGGAACAATGAAATTTACATTAAAAAGGGAGAAACATGTATAAAGGAGATGAGGTTATGTGCAAGGGGGAAGGCATTCTAAGGGTGAAAAGCCTCCAGCCTCTATGCATCAAGTTGCTGTATATAGGAGCTGCAACTAAGAAAACTCACTTTGAATATCACTATCCAGTGTATTTTGTGCTTTGCCTGGGTCTGTTAAACTTACATTTTGTTTTACTGCTGCCTTAATGGAGGTGTAACTGGGAGCCAGATTAATTAGTGGATTTAAGAGTTATTATAGTAGTAATTTGTAGACCTATGTATGTGCTTAAAATCTTTTCTTTTATTAATAAATGTTTAATTTAGTTATGTATAAAACCTCGAAGTCTCAGTGGACTGATTACTACTGAATTCAATGCACCTCGAAATAAAATATAATTTGCAAAGCAGTTGTGGCAGCTGTTTCAAGTTTCCCGCTGGGATTTGAGCAGCCTGGCATTTACCATCTGCTGTGCAATAACACAGCTCCATACACGCACATGTGTGCACCACTTCATCAGAGAGCAGGTGTTCGCACTCCTCCACTTGCATGCCATTCTGTTGAGGGTTTCCAACAGCTCCCCCGCCTTCGGCTGACACTCCAGGATGAGTTACAAGGCCAAATCCAGAGGCTCATCATCTGACTCAGACCTCACAGGATGCCTCTTCCCCAGCGGTCCTGAGCTCAGCCGAACCTGCCTCCTCTTGCTGCAGGCAAGTGTACATGCAGTGACCACCAGATTGTGAACCTAAGCCTGCTCTAGATCTAGGTCCCACCATGATGTGTGTCTCTGTGCTGCTGGAGGGTGTGGATAAGCACTGTGACGGATCTTCCAGGCTGCTTATTCCTAGCTCTTCAATGGAGGAGGAGTCCTCTTGGCTGGAGGTGAGGAGCTGGATGCGGGTGTGAGGCACTGGTTGGCTAAGGGTGTTGGCAGAGCTCCCTGTGAACCGAAGTAGAAATAATTAGTGCATGGCAGCACAGTCAAAACAGGAGAGAGAGCAGTCACATTTGCATTGAGAGAGAGATCATGTGGTGCAGGATCCTCATGAAGATGTTCACCGCTGACCTCACCGTCGCCGCAGTCATGGTCCACATCCTCACCAGTCAGCATGATGGCATGCACCTCAAAGTGTGTGAGAGGTCAAATGTGGGCTACTCCACCCCTGGTCTGGGACTTTTCCCTGCTGTTGTGAGCCAGCTTCTCCTGCATGAAAACAGGTGGAGAGAATGTGAGCAGGACACATGACACTGCGTGGAGTGTTTATGTGGTGAGCAGAGCCATGGACGGGATGAGGACACGAGGTCCAGTGGATATGAGCCAGATGGAGGTGTGAGGGTGTGTGTGAGAGTTAGTGGTGTTGTCCCTTGAGGTGTGAGATCCCTGTGGATGTATGCTGGATTTATGAGTGTGTGAGTTGAAAGTGATGAGAAGAATGACTTTCCCTGGCAGAATGGATGAGACCATTCAGCCTGTTGCGGCACTGGATGGCTGTCCTCTTTTGCAGGGCATTGGCACTGACCACCGCTGCCATCGCCTCCCATGCTAGATTAGTGATGTTGCTGTCCTTCCTGCGGCCAGAGCGGGGACAGAAGACCTCATGGTGGGTCTCCACAGCATCCAAAAGGTGCTTGAGGGACGCATCATTAAACTGGGGTGGGGGGTGCTGAATTCTCCTTGCCTTTCAGGACCATGGGCAGGATCTTCCAGACGGGTTCCCGATTGGTGCCCCCGATTGGGGCGCACCGTCATTTTACGTGGGTAGGCCAATTAAGGCCCGCCCAGCATGATGTCCGCCAGGAAGTGCTATGTGCTCCCTGTGCGGGCAGGGAGGGGATTCTCTGAGCCGGGAGTGCTCTTTCACGTGAAAGAGCACACTGATCTCCCTGGGGCAAAGTGCTGCCTCAGGGAGAACGGCTCAGTTTGAAAGGTTCAATAAAGAAGGGGAAAAAAATTACTGACATGATTACTCGTGCCACTGTCACATGAGCTGGGATATGTCAATTTTTTTTATTTAAACATTTTATAAAAATTTTAATACCCTCATGAAACCTCATCCCGCCCGTGGATGAGGTTTCATGTTTTTTCTGAAGGCCGCCTGGCTCTTCGCCTGCCCACCAACCTTAAGATTGGACAGGCAGGTCCATTAATCATGTTAATTACTTTTTTAATGGCTTTAATAGGCCTTTGACAGTTCGGCAGATGCGCAGCCGCATCAGCTGTGCGCCCGCTGAACTGAAAATCTAAATGACGGGGGTGATGTCAGGACACACGCCTGACATCACCCCACGTCATCGTATGTGTCGGCAAGCAGGCCCCGCCCCCGCTCGCCGAACAGAAGATTCTGCCCCATGTCTTCTCTGCAGCAGTCCTGCCTGGAAGCACTGAGAGCACTGTACCCGCATGACTGCACTTTAAATATGGTGCCCGCCGTGAGGATGCAGCAAGGTGATGGTGTGGTGGGCGAATGAGAGCCTGCCCACCATCAAAAAGCCGTGTTTCCTGGGAATACATGATGAATGAGGTGGGATTGTGACGATACGGTGCAAAAACCTGCCATTGCAGCCGGCAGGAAAAACGTTCTTTTTCCTGCCCACTACCACACTTATTACAAATATGGGATGATTCCGCCCCATGATTTGCCTGACTCATGTTAAAATAATAGTTACAAAAAGTGAAATCTTGTTCAGTAATTTCTTCACTGGGGGTCATTCTGGAAATTTGATTATTTTGTTTCTGGATCCCCACAGGGATTATGATTCTGCATCCTCTCCCTGATGTCCTTTACCGGGAAGGCAATGCACCATTTGGGATTCATGATGATGGTTACAGAAAAGCCTTTCTGCCATTGCCCCCACTCCCTACCGAACTATTGAATCTGCTGAATGTTCTTTTCACAACATGTTCTCAGGTAGCTGTGACATTCCTTTTCACTATCATTGCAGATCATCAGCTGCATTAATATATTTTTTAATGATATTGCTGTTTGTTGTGCTACACTGAAAATTGCACACACTTGCACATACATGTCCAAGTGTACACAAACACTTGTGCACATAGATGGACCGTGTTTTCAGTTGACTGGCTCACCTGGCCTTTTATCTCCAAGGTATTTGTTTTATTCAAGTTTGTTCTCCTGTGTGGTGCCGAATTTCTCTTTAAATGTGATATCATCAGAACAACCTAATTATTAATGCAATTCACACTTTTAAACAAATATATCATGTAATGTTTCAAAATATTTATTTTTCCTAAATAAAACCTAGCTCAGTAAAATTAAAATGCATCAGATATTTCATAGGAACAAATTTCAATGAGGCTTCTTAGTTGTTCAATGAATTGCAAATTAATATTAATGAAAAAGCATGTTTTAAGCATAAGCGTTAAACAACAGGCATTTCAAATTGTTTTCAGTTTGATTCAACATTAATTTTTTTTAAAAAGAAACAATACTAATCTGGTTTATTCAAATGAAACAATTGGGCCATAACTTCCAGGCTCCAGGGAAGTATAACTGGGGAGTACCCCAAAGATGCGCAGGAAGTTCCCAGGTAAGATTTGCACGGAAATTGCCAGGGAAGTGCAAACTTCCGATGGGCAAATGCCCTGCACTAAGAACCATCCAAAAATGCAATTTAAATCGCAAGCTTTGAATGGTTCCACATGTATACATTTATAATTAAAACAACTTCTAACTTCTGAGTAACTACTGTACAGACCCTCACTGACCCTCCATGGGTCTTGCTCAACACCCCCAAGGAACTCCCCCCCAACCCCTGAGTTCAGCCCCATGGGACTCCCCAATACCACAGGATTCCGCCCACGGAAGTGCCTCCTCACCCTGATTACCCCCACGGGATTCTTTCTCCCCCCATGGGGACACCCCTCCCATGGGGACTCTCCCCGCCATAAGGCCCAACTCTCTCTCCAAGGCCCCCCACCAGACCGGACTCTCGACTCCCAGATTTGCACTAAGTGCGGAAGCAGGTGGGTGAAACGACATTTTACCTGCTGGCCGCAATGACTGCTTTTCATGCCGTGCCATCCCAAACCTGCCGCATTAATTATGCATTCCCAGGAAACATTTCATTTCCACGGTGAGCAGGCTCCAATTCACCTGCCATCCCATCACCTCATCACTTCATTTCAACGGACACCACACTTAAAGTACAGCCACAGGCACACCTCTCGGTGCTTCCAGCCCAGGGCTGCTGCAAATAAGACATGCCCCAAAAGGCAAGAGGACTGCAGTCCCCAGGTTTAGTGACGTATCCCTCAAGCGCCTTTTGGACGCTTTGGAGGCCCACCATGATGTTCTCTATCCCCCCTTTAGCCGCAGGATGGGCAGCAATATTACCACTCCAGCTTGGGAGGCGATGGCAGTGGTGATCAGTGCCAATGCTGCACAGAAGATGTTGGCCATTCAATGAAGAGGATGAATGATCTCATCCAAGGCACCAGGGTAAGGCAACCATCTCATCGCTCAAAACTCACACACTCACAAGCCCATCACACATTCACTGGCATCTCACTTACTGCCAGCTCAAGGGACATCGCCACTCATTCTCTCACAACACACCCTTACAACTCCATCTGGTCTCATCTGCTCTGGAGACTGCCTCCTCAGTCCTCACCATCTGGAGGCATCTTGCAAGCTCAACTTATGCCCCCACACAAACACTTCCTCAGTAGATCCCTTACCCTACAGCCTCTTCCCTTGCCTGAGGCCACTTCTCCCCATTCCCCAATCAAGTCCTAGCCCTGTAGTCATCCAAAGCCACCCCTGCCTTATGGTTGATCTGGTAGGTAGAGACCTATGAGTCCCCCATAAAAGTGCTATGGTGCTGTCTGCGAAGCCTGGCGCTGATGACTGCAAATGCTGCCCAAAGCAAGATAGGCAAACAAACCTCGAAGGCCCAAGCGAAGTTCAGCTCGCCAGGTGCACTACATTTATGTGCAGTTGTGAAACGCGTCGGTGTGGGGCAGACTATCCAGTGCAGGGGGATGAGTCCAGTGGGCTAGCCTTGTAATCATATGCTGACGTATTACAATGAGGTTCACGATGTCCGATGGCGGGAAATGCAGCCCGCCATCGATGGGCTGGGCAAACGATTGCAACCTGGTTTCAAGACATTGCAAAACCGATTTTTGTCCTTCTCGCCATATTGTCTGCTCACGCTGCCAAGTACACCGGTGGCCAGCGGGCACAGACAATTCCACCCATTATCTTTATTTTTATTCATTCATGGGATGTGGGCGTCAATGGCTAGGCCAGCATTTATTGCCCATTTCTAATTGCCCTTGAAAAGGTGTTGGTGAGCTGCCTCCTTGAACCGCTGCAGTCCATATGGTGTAGGTACACCCACAGTGCTGTTAGGGATTTTGTTCCAGGATTTTGATCCAGCCATAGTGAAGGAACGGCGATATGTTTCCAAGTCAGGATGGTGAGTGGTTGGAGGGCAACTTTCAGGTGGTGTAGTTCTCATGTGTCTGCTGCCCCTGTCCTTCTAGATGGTAGCTGTTGTGAGTTTGGGTGTTGCTGGATAAGAATTCTTGGTTAGTTGCTGCAGTGCATCATTTAGATATTACACATTGCTGCCACTGTGAGTCGGTGGTGGAGGGAGTGAATGTTTGTGGATAGGGTGCCAATAAAGTGGGCTGCTTTATCCTGGATGGTGTCAAGCTTCTTGAGTGTTGCTGGAGCTGCACTCATCTAGGCAAGTGGAGAGTGTTCCATCAAACTCCTGAGCTGTGCCTTGTGGACAGGCTTTAGGGAGTCAGGAGGTGAATTACTCGCCACATGATTACTAGACTCTAATCTGCTCTTGTAGCATCAGTATTTATATGGCTAGCCCAGTTCAGTTTCTGGTCAATGGTAACCCCAAGGCTGTTGATAGTGGGAGATTCAGCGATGTTAATGCCATTGAATGTCAAGGGGCAATGGTTAGATGGTTAGATTCTCTCTTGTCAGAGATGGTCATTGCCTGAAACTTGTGTGGTATGAATGTTACTTGCCACTTGCAGCCCAAGCCTGAATATTGTCCAGGTCATGCTGCATTTGGACATGGACTGCTTCAGTATCTGAAGAGCTGCGAATGGTGCTGAACATCGTGCAATCATAAGCGAACATCCCCACTTCTGGCCTTATGATGGGAGGAACATCATTAGGGTTAGCAGCTGAAGATGGTTGAGCTGAGGACACTACCCTGAGGAACTCCTGGAGTGATGTCCTGGAGATGAGCTGTTTGACGTCCAACAACCAAAACCATCTTCCTTTGTTTTAGGTATGACTCCAACCAGCGAGAGTTTTCCCTCTGATTCCCATTGGCTCCAATTTTGGTAGGGCTCCCTGATGCCAAATTTGGTCAAATGTTGCCTTGATATCAAGGCCAGTCACTTTCATCTCACCTCAGGAGTTCAGCTCTTTTGTCCATGTTTGAACCAAGGCTGTGATGAGGTCAGGAGCTGAGTGATGCCGGAACCTAAACTGAGCATCAGTGAGCAGGTTATTGTTAAACAGGTGCCGCTTGATAGCACTGTTGATGACCCCTTCCATCACTTCACTGATGATCAGGAGTAGACTGATGGGGTGGTAATTGGCCGGGTTGGATTTTTCCTGCTGTTTTTGTGTACAGGACATACTTGGGCAATTTTCCACGTTACTGGGTAAGTGCCAGTGTTGTAGCTGTACTGAAACAGTTTGGCTAGGGGTGTGGTAAGTTCTGGAGCATAGGTCTTCAGTATTATTGTTGGAATATTGTCAGGGCCCATAGCCATTTAATATCCAGTGCCTTCAGCCTTTTCTTGATATCACGTGGAGTGATCTAATTGGCTGAAGACTGGCATCTATGATGCTGGGGACTTCCAGAAGAGGCCGAGATGGATCATCCACTCAGCGCCTCTGGCTGAAGATTGTTGCAAATGCTCCAGCCTTGTCTTTTGCACTGATGTGCTGGGCTTTCTCCTCATTGAGGATGGGGATATTTGTGGAGCCTCCTCCTCCAATGAGTTGTTTAATTGTCCACCATCATTCACAAGTGGATGTGGCAGGACTGCAGAGCTTAGATCTGATCCGTTGGTTGTCTATCGTTTGCTGCTTATGCTGTTTGGCATGCAAATAGTCCTGAGCTGTAGCTTCACCAGGTTCATACCTCATTCTCTTCATTGAACCAGGGTTGATCCCCTGGCTTGGTGGTAATGGTCAAGAGGGGGATATGCCAGGCCATGAGGTTACAGATTGTGGTCGAGTATGTTCTGCTGATGCTGATGGCCACAGCGTCTCATGGCTGCCCAGTCTTGAGTTGCTAGATCTGTTTGAAATTTATCCTATTTAGCATGGTGGTAGTGTCATACAACACGATGAAGGGTATCCTCAATATGAAGTCGGGACTTTGTCTCCACAATGACCGTGCAGTGGTCACTCCTACCAATACTGTCATGGATAGAAGCGTTTGCGGTCAGCAGGTTGGAGAGGATGAAGGCAAGTGTGCTTTTCCCTCTTGTTGGTTCGCTCACCACCTGCTGCAGGCCCAGTCTAGCAGATATGTCCTTTAGGGCTCGGCCAGCTTGATTTGTAGTGGCGCTACCGAGCCACTCTTGGTGATGGACATTGAAGTCCCCCACCCGGAGTACATTCTGCGCTCTTGCCACCCACAGTGCTTCCTCCAAGTGGTGTTCAACATGGAGGAGCACTGATTCATCAGCTGAGGTGGAACGGTACATGGTAATCAGCAGGAGGTTTCCTTGCCCATGTTTGACCTGATGCCATGAGCTTCATGGGGTCCGAAGTGGATGCTGGGGACTCCCAGGGCAACTCCCTCCCGACTATATACCACTATGAGGCCACCTCTGCTGGGTCTGTCCTGCCGGTAGACTGGACATACCCAAAGATGGTGATGATGGTGTCTGGAGCATTATCTGTAGGCATGATTCCGTGAGTAATACTATGTCGGGCTGTTGCTTGACTAGTCTGTGAGATAGCTCTCATAATTTTGGCACAAGCCCCCAGATGTTAATAAGGAGGACTTTGCGGGGTCAACAGGGCTGAGTTTGCCATTGCCGTTTCTGGTGCTAGGTCAATGCCAGTTGGTCCGTCCAGTTTTATTCCTTATTGACCTGTTTTTAGTGGTTTGAACAATTGAGCAGCTTGCTAGGCTATTTCAGAGGGTATTTTAAGAGTCAACCACACTACTGTGGTCTGGAGTCAAATGTGGAACAGACCAGGTAAGGATGGCAGATTTCCTTTCCTAAAAGGTAGTTAGTGAACCAGGTGCGTTTTTATGGCAATTGACATGGTTTCATGGTCATCATGAGACTCTTAATTCCAGATATTTATTGAATTCAAAT
Organism: Cetorhinus maximus; assembly: GCF_964194155.1. Lineage (NCBI taxonomy): Eukaryota > Metazoa > Chordata > Chondrichthyes > Lamniformes > Cetorhinidae > Cetorhinus > Cetorhinus maximus. The sequence continues at coordinate 152,459,456 of NC_135880.1, read as the reverse complement.
TGCAACTTCAGCCATTGTGGAATTTGGACGCAGGTCCCCAGAGCATTACCCTGAATCTCGGGACTACTAGTCCACTGACCATACCACTACACCATCACCTCTTCTGATGGCCTGGATTTTCCTGCAATGGGAATATTGGCACTGAATACCATAAGTGTTACACCATTGTGTGCCTCCATGCTTCAGTGACAAATTGATGCTAAATTTTGTTTAATAAATAACTAGAATACGCACAGTGAGCATTATGGCAAATCAGAAGCAGTGATGAGAATGGCCTATCCTCTTTGAAGAAAAGAACAATACTGAAAGAAATGCAGATGACATTTGTTCTCGAGATTTCTTTTTCCTTAGAAGTTCTGACTTTGATTTAAAATTGTGTATTAAAATTCATGATCCATGCAATAGGTGCAATAAGGCTGCATTCCTGATCATTGAGTACCTACTCACAATGTGTCTAACTTCAATTTTCTGTGTTCTGTCCCCAGCTCAATGCACCTATCTGTTACCTGACAATCATGCCTCTGATCTTTAATCTGGGATGTAATTTAAGTGGGCACCCTGTGGGAACTGTGGATTGCTCATCTCTCTGTTGAATTTAGGATTTTACCTCTTGTGGTCCCACAGTAATAAATATCTCAGCATTGACTCTGCTAAAATGTTCTGCTCATTTGGGAGGACATTAGGTTCACACAGTAATCCAGCAAGAAGCAATTAGGTTAGCAATATTTTCAAACTCATCCTGATGCTACTGTCATGCATATGTAATTGTGGCTGTGAATTTATAGAAAAGATGGACAATTTACTTTTAGAAAACAGAATGAAAATGGACAATTTACCTTGATGTAAGATGAACTTGAGGGTTAGGTGACTTTCCCCCTCCTTGCTTGCAAAATTACATGAAACTGCCCAAGGCTGGAAGTAGTCTGTTTTTTGTGATTAGGACATTCAAATGTAAATGTGCTTTCGTCAAGTCATTAAAGTTCTTTCTGCATATTTAACAGATACTATTGTCTAAATGCTTACAGAAACTGATATACAATGGCTGCCTAGGCTTAATGGCCACAGACTGAAATTCGTAAAGTGGATATGAGAAAAGAACCATTTTTGTCACAAGGAGGTGCAAATGGCCGAGATTCAAAACCGCACTGTTTGTCCATGTTAACATCATCAAGGACCATTAATCTGGACAATAAAAACATCAATGCCATGGTCACATGACAGAAGCCTGCTTATTGTAAGAAACACTAAGATAAAAGCAAAACATTGTGGATGCTGGAAATCCAAAACAAAACAAAACAAAATCAATAATAAAAATACCTGGAAAAACTCAGCAGGTCTGACAGCAGTTAATGTTTCGAGTCCGTATGACTCTTCAACAGAACTAAGGAAAAATAGAAAAGAGGTGAAATATAAACTGGATTAAGGGGGGGTGGGACAGGTAGAGCTGGATAGAGGGTTCTGATGATGCCACTTTCAAAAACAGTTCCTCTGACATGTCTTCTATCTTCCTTAACTGAGGTTTTCCACCCACGGTGGTTGACAGGGCCCTCAACCGTGTCCGGCCCATCTCCCGCGCATCTGCCCTCACACCTTCCTCTCCCTCCCAGAACCATGATAGGGTCCCCCTTGTCCTCACTTATCACCCCACCAGCCTCCGCATTTAAAGGATCACCTTCCGCCATTTCCGCCAACTCCAGCATGATGCCACCACCAAACACGTCTTCCCTTCACCCCCCCTGGCAGCATTCCACAGGGATCATTCCCTCTGGGACACGCTGGTCCACTCCTCCATCACCCCCTACACCTCAACCCCCTCCCACGGCACCTTCCCATGCAATCGCAGAAGGTGCAACACCTGCCCCTTTACTTCCCCTCTCCTCACCGTCCAAGGGCCCAAACACTCCTTTCAAGTGAAGCAGGAAGACCTTTGGTCTGTCCGCAAGCATGACCCAGACCTCCCTGTCGCTTGCCATTTCAACACACCAACCTGCTCTCATGCCCACATGTCCATCCTTGGCCTGCTGCAATGTTCCAGTGAAGCTCAACGCAAACTGGAGGAACAACACCTCATCTTCTGACTAGGCACTTTACAGCCTTCTGGACTGAATATTGAGTTCAACAATTTTAGATCATGAACTCTCTCTTCCATCCCCACCCCCTTTCCGATCCCCTTTTTTCCAATAATTTATATCTATTTTTCTTTTTCCCACCGATTTCCATTATTTTTAAATGCATTTCCATGCATTGTTTTATCTCTACCTTTTAGCCTATTTCGATCCCTTCCCCCCACCCCACCCCCACTAGGGCTATCTGTACCTTGCTCATCCTGCTTTCTACCCTTAATGTCACCTTTTAGCACATTTCTTAGCTAATATCACCACAGTCAACACCTCTTTGTCCTTTTGTCTATGACATCTTTTGGCAATCTCCACCTATCACTGGCCCTCTATCCAGCTCTACCTGTCCCACCCCCCCTTAAACCAACTTATATTTCATCTCTCTTCCATTTTTCCTTAGTTCTGTTGAAGAGTCATACGGACTCGAAACGTTAACTGTATTCCTCTCCACAGATGCTGTCAGACCTGCTGAGTTTTTCCAGGTATTTTTATTTTTGTTTTTGTATTGTAAGAAACACCTTATTACCTCACATCTTGAGAAACAGAGAGGTCATTCATTCTAGGTGACAAAGGGAAGAGATCCTGCCCAGCAAAAGGAAATGATCCTGCCTAGAATACTAACAGGCAGAGAAAGTGGGGCTATCCTTTTCACCTAATGATTGCAGAACCATGCCAGAAACCTACAAGGAGTGAATTTAATTCCAGAAACTTCCAACCTCCATTGTCTTCAGTGAACCAAGAGAGAATCCATGGGGTTGCAACATTTTCAACTACCATCTCAAGTAGAAGCAATTTTTTTGGACTCTTTAAAAAATCTAAATGCATGCTACATTCTTTGTAGCTACCTTTTCTTGTGTGTGTGTGTCCTGTGTGAACGGGTGCTGCTGCCATTACATTTTGGCTGTTGAGAAATAAACAGTTATTCTTCCTTTTAATTTAAACTTTGAGAAAGCCTGCCTGGTGTTTGTTCTTAAGAGCCAAAGCACTCAAGAGTTAAAACACTTCTTTAAAAACCATATCTTGTGGTTGATTGAAAGGTGGTAAAGGGGGAAATCATCCTACCATCTCTCCCTTATCTCCACCATCAAGAAACAAATTGCTTCAATCACTATCCCCAAATATAAACAATTCATATCTTTCATTTATTATTGCCTTGTAAACTATCAATTGTGTATTGTTTCCTTATATTCTAACTGATGAGTTATGATATGTGTGTATTCAGTCATTTTTAACATGAGAGCCTTAAGTCAGTGTTACAGGTCTGTCCGATTGTTACTTACCTATTTATTTCCACTGCAGACCAATTAGAGCGGCTCCAAATATGTGGATTTAATACTTTAAATCCATAAGTCACACTGCTGGCATTAGTCTAAGTTGCTTTAGCAAGTAAACTGGCAACAGTCCAGCAATATTACAATCGCCTTTGATATCATGTGGCCAGGGGCTATTATAATTAATCTCTCATTGTTTTTAGTAGGGTGGTGCTAAAATGGCCTGCAATATTTGTGGTGAAGTGTGAAAAGGAAGGAGACTTTGCCTCCTGCATAACAAACTGGTTCCTCCACAGGAGTGTAATTTAATCACAGGGGATGTTTTAACACAAGGATATAAAAAAAGCTTACCAGCCGGGTTAGGCAGTTTAAGGCTGTCTCCAATATGTAACTCTAAAAATTACATTCAAATCTTTATAGCTTCTCTAACTGAAAAGAAAAGTTTCGAATGGCAGTAAGAAAACAGCCTACTGGAGTCCAGCTACATTATTAACTCTGAAAGCAAGATCAGATTGCCTGGGGTAATGTCCATGGTGTGTTTATCTTTGGACAGCTCTCATGTTCAGAACAGCTGGTCATTTACCCAGTCATTATCAGTAACTCAGTGAAAAAGCTGCAAAATTTGGTTCCGTAGCATTGGTGGAGCAATACAGAATCTGAGGAAGCAAATTGATGGGCACACTGCCTGTGGCTATACCTGGCACGGCTCACATGGTGCACCAAGCATGTTAAGGTGCAAGCTTGGAATTCTGTGCTTTCACTGGGAGCAGGGTGATGTCAGTCAGTCGCTAAGGCTGATTTGACACACATTCTACCAATTTGAACCTTGAGGGTTCAGTTAATATCCTTTTTTAGTCGCTCCCATCTGAAAATATTTTCAACTGCATTAGGTGTTCTTTAAAGGGCCAGCTTGGAGGCAAAGTATTTTTGACTTACTTTTGCTGTTACAAAGTTTATGGTATCATATAATAGTTACAACATAGAAGGAAACCATTTGGCCCATTATCTCCATGCTGGCTCTCTGCAAGAATAGCTCAGCTAATCCAACTTCCCCGCCCTAACCATTCACTATGTAAAAAAGATTTTCCTCATGTTGCCTTTGGTTCTTCTGATTGACACCCCATTCGCCATTGGAAACAATTATCCTCTATCAACTTTATTTAGGCCCCACATGATTTTGAACTCTATACTGTGCTCTTTGAAAAATTTTGTTGACTTGTTGGATTTTGAAGGGGGTTTGCCTGACACGGAGATCAGAGGAGATTCTGCCCTGTCATTAAAGTCTGTTAAGGGTTAAGAGGGCTATATTTGCAGTCCTTCTTGGCTGCAACACAACATGAATTTAAAGTGCAAGCTGCATAGGCGAGAAGGTGTCACCCCCTTCACAGGACCTGCAGCCACACAGCAAGGCAAGGATAGTACAGTCAGCAGTCATGAAGGTAACTGCCACCCTCAACCTCCACACAAGTGGATCCTTCCAGCTGGGAGCAGGTGACATTGGCACCATTTCCCCATTCGTCATCCACCGTTGAATCAGAGAAGTGATGGAGGCCTTGTACCTCACGAGTGGGGACTGCATCACCTTTGCTCTTACCAGAGAGAAGCAGGCGGAGCGGGCATATGGCTTTGCCAGGGTAGCAGAATTCCCAATGTTGCTGGAACAGCTTGCATGTGGCTCTGTGGACCCCACATGTAAATGGGAAAATATGTCAGAACCACTCCATCAAGGAGAAGCTTTTGTGCAACCATGCACAGAACTCCATGTCAGTGAATGCCCACTATCCTAGCAGCCACGACACCTTCCATGGGAAAATTCTGACCTATGACCCTATGCACAGGATTCACTGAAGCTCCTGGGAGCAGGAAACGAGGTGGGCCAGGGCATTTAATTGTGTGGAAGGTGAAATGTCAGTTTCCCAAAGGCAGGATGAAAGTTCAGACATAAGTTAAGTAAGTTGGCGGGGAATTAAAAGTGGACCGAGGTTCCCAACAGCAAACGGCAGGAACATATTTTTAATGTCATGCACATAAAACACATGGGGCAGGATTTTAAGTCCCGCAGGGGGGCACACGCCGGACCCAATCAGGCATAAAATAGCCGCGATTGGGCGAGCATTCCGACGTTATTGCGCGATATTTTGGTTGGTGGGCATACGCGAGAATCAGCAGCGTGCCTGCCGACAATTAAAAGGCCTATTAAGGCCCTTAATCAATTAATTAAAAGCTATTTTTTGCTGCCCGTCCAACTTACAGTGGACGAATCGGCCAGGCTGCCTTTTGATTTTTTAGCAAAACTTCATCCATGGGTGGGATGAGGTTTCCACAATTAAATAAAAAATAAATATAAAATTTGGGGCAGAAGTTTTCTTCTGCTTATGTTATTGTGAGTTAGTCCCATGTCGGGACATTTTTTTCAGGTTTTAAAAATCTTTATTTTTGATTTTAAAATTGCTCAGCTCCCTGCCTTAGAACAAAGAACAAAGAAAAGTACAGCACAGGAACAGGCCCTTCGGCCCTCCAAGCCTGCGCCGATCATATTGCCTGTCAAACTAAAACATTTTGCACTTCCGGGGTCTGTATCCCTCTATTCCCATCCTATTCATGTATTTGTCAAGCTGCCTCTTAAACACCACTATCGTACCTGCTTCCATCACCTCCTCTGGCAGTGAATTCCAGTCACTCACTACCCTCTGCATAAAAAACTTGCCCTGCACATCTCCTCTAAAGTTTTCTCCTCTCACCTGAAATCTATGTCCCCTAGTAATTGACTCTTCCACCCTGGAAAAAAGCTTCTGACTATCTACTCTGTCCATGCCACTCAGAATTTTGTGAACTTCTATCAAGTCGCCCCTCAATCTCTGTCACCCTAGTGAGAACAATCCAAGTTTCTCCAACCTCTCCTCATAGCTAATAACCTCTAGACCAGGCAGCATCCTGGTAAACCTCCTCTGCACCCTCTCCAACGCCTCCATATCCTTCTGGTAATGTGGCGGCTAGAATTGCACGCAATATTCCAAGTGTGGCCTAACCAAGGTTCTATACAGCTGCAGCATGACTTCCCAGCTTTTATACTCAATACCCCTGCCAATGAAGGCAAGCATGTCATATGCCTTCCTGACTACCTTCAGGGTGCTTTCACTGCGCGCTCGCCCGCGCATGCGCTGACCTTTGCGCTTGCACTCCTCCCGCCCCCACCCCAGCAGCGCTGAGCCTTTCAGCATGCCTTTCACACTGGCTGGCTGTTAATTGGCCAGCCAGCTTGAAATCACGGTCGGGGGCCGATCGCAGGCAGTGGACCATTTCCCCGCCACTCCTGAGCCCGCCTGCTACGCCCGCCCAATGGCCCGAAATTCCTGCCCACGGTCACCAGATTAAATTGTACATTTTCAATTAAGGTGGCGGCAAATGGGAAACATGTGCCTTCAGATTCACAACTGATTGATGGTGGTGTGCAATAGGTGAGATTGTCTTCCTGGTGGATTTGCAGTGAGTGATGGTGTGTTACAAATCACTCGGGAAATCCAAGTTGCTGTGGCAATCTGAATTTCTACATACATGTTATAGTCCGGAGCTATGGATAGCGATGGTGGAGGGTCCAACTTTCTTTCTACTGCATGGCCGCTGAGTCATCTCTGTTGCTCTTACTGACCTACTAGTAGTGTGTGTGTTGGAAAGATTTGCAGGTTGATAAGCTAGGGAACAAAAAAGGTGCAATTACATTGCACAGTGTAGCCTGTAGGCCACCAACGAGTGGGAAAGGTGTAGAGGAACAAATTTGCAAGGTAATTGCAGAGACGTATAAGAATTATATAGTAGTTATACAATAGTGACAGGAACAAAAGCACCCTGCATTTGTTCAGCCCCATTTCCCCACCTTCCACCCCACCACAACACCAGGCATTGGTAGAGTACATGTTTCGTAAACAGAAATATGTATGTGAGACCATTCAAAGCTAGAAGATTTAACACTCTATTTTGAAAAATTTGTCATGTCAGAATGTCACAAAGCAGGGAAAGTGGGGAAGGAGCAGGAGGGGATGGAACAGCAGGTCCTGGTCAAGAAGGTCCAAAGACAGCACAGCAGTGGCTGGTAGAACCCCCAACACAGAGACCAAAATGGGATGGTAGGAGATAACCTCTGCTGTAAGCGTAGCAAAGGACCATGCCCGATAGTGGATTCAATGCAGGAAGAGGTTCAATGACCTGTTGCACTCTGGCAAGGTGAGTTGTTCGGCAGAAGCACACAGAGAACAAAGTGATAGTGATATCTGAATGCTGCACCTATGGTGGGAGACCTAGCGCATACCTCTCCTACAGTATGAAGCCTCGTATGTCCAAGTCACTCCTGTAGGTGCAAACAGTAGACATGTGAATGTACACAGTGATGCACTGCCAGCTTCCCTGGAGGTACTATATATTAGGCTAACATCACTCTGTATGTTGTATCTGCAGGACAAGAGGGCCCTTAATGCCAGGGACATGGCATGGACTGGGTGTGTGTCTGCAAGGCTATGGGTGATCCGGAATATGGAGGAGGCAGGCATGGAGTTAGTCAGGGTCCTGGCTGCTTGTCGGGGATGGAGAATCGCCCATATTAATTAGTGGTAGAGACACTTTGGAACATGGTGGGAATGATCCTGTTAGTTCACTGAGCACAAGGGGATATTGGTTTGAGAGAGAGTGGAAAGGTTGGGTTGTGTGCTAAGGGCTGTGCGATTATGGTTAGAGGCTAAAGGCAATGGCATGAATGTGCTCTCACAATGTAAAGGGCTAAATTTCATTAACTCCTTTTGTGTCTTGCAACTCCAGGGATTGAAGCAGGGCAGGTGGGGAGTGGTGGCAGTAGTTCAAGTTCAAAATCCTCCTCTCAGGCAGGCAGAATTATGTTGCTGGCATGCAGGGAGTGGATGCCTGCCTGGGTGCCCTCTAATTATGACGCCCGACCTTTGACCACCATGAGGTAACGACGGGGGGTCGGTGACTTCCTGACAGCACCTGCAGCACAATTGGCTGTGCCCCTCCATTGTGTATTGCTCATTGGCTGGCTGGTGCATGATTGCATGCAGTCAGCCATTTGGTACCGGAATGGAATCACTTCTGGTCCCGTCGTGGGGACATTCATAGAAACATAGAAAATAGGAGCAGGAGTAGATCATTTGGCGCTTTGAACCTTATTGCCATTCAATACGATCATGGCTGATCCTCTATGTTGATGCCATACTCCCACTCTCTCCCCAGACCCCTTGATGCCTTTAATGTCTAGAAATCCATCTATTTCCTTCTTAACTATATTCAGTGACTTGCCTTCACAGCCTTATGTGGTAGAGAATTCCACAGGTTCACCACCACCTAAGCAAAGACATTTTTCCTCACCTCAGTCCTGAATGGCCCACCCCATATCCTCAAACTGTGACCCTTCGTTCTAGACCCCCCCCCCAGCCAAGGGAAACATCCTCCCTGAATCCAGTCTGTCCATCCCCATCATAATTTTATACTCTTATTCTTAACTCCAGTGAATACAGGCCTAGCTGACCCAATCCCTCCTCATTCAACAATCCTGCCACCTAGCAATCAGCCTGGTGAATCTTTGCTGCACTCCAACTATGGCAAATATATCCTTTCTGAGATAAGGAGACCAAAACTACACACAATACACCAGGTGTGGTCTCACCAAGGGAAAATTTTTTACCTTGGTGGGCGGGCGCATACCCAACCCGCTCGAGCGTAAAATGACGCACGTTGACGTTGGGCGAGCGTCCCGACGTCAATGCGCAGTGGCGTGATATTTCGGTCGGGGGGCACACGTGGGAATCGGCAGTATGCCCACCAACGATTAAAAGACCTGTTAAGGCCATTAAAGTCTCAATTAACTTATAATTTTCACTGCCCGTCCAACCTTATGGTTGGCAGGCAGGTGAAAAGGTCAAGCAGCCTTTGCACTTTTTAGGACACCTCATCCATGGGCGGGATGGGGTTTCCAAATGCAAATAAAATAAAATTAAAATTTTAAAAGTTAATTAATAACATGTCCCTGCTCATGTGACAGAGTCACCAGGGGACATCCAAAACAAAAACAGAATTACCTGGAAAAACTCAGCAGGTCTGGCAGCATCGGCGGAGAAGAAAAGAGTTGACGTTTCGAGTCCTCATGACCCTTCAGCAGAACAGTTCTGTTGAAGGGTCATGAGGACTCGAAACATCAACTCTTTTCTTCTCCGCCGATGCTGCCAGACCTGCTGAGTTTTTCCAGGTAATTCTGTTTTTGTTTTGGATTTCCAGCATCCGCAGTAGTTTTTTGTTTTTATCACCGGGGACATGTTTTATAACACTTTTCAAGTCTTCATTTTTTTTTTGAAAACTCTTCATCTCCCTGAGGCGGCCCTGTGCCTCGAGGAGATTTTCAAGCACGCACTCGCGCATATGCGTGTAGTTAGCATTCGCCCCACTTGCCTTCCTCCCTGCACAGGCAGCGCTGAGCGCTGCCGCTTGCTTTTCATGCTGGGCGGGATTTAACTGGCCCACCAGCGTGAAATCGCTTTCCGGCCCTAATCGCAGGCAACGGTCGGCTCCCCGACCACCCTCGTCCACCCCTGCTGAGCCCGCCCGCCTGGCTAAACTCTGCCCCAACGCTCTGTACAGCTGTAGTAAGACACCCTTGTTCCTGTGTTCAAATCCTCACTCACTGCTGAAACAAGATTTTGCTCTATAGCTCCACGAATTGAGTCATCCGTTTCCATTCCCTTCTGAGAATTTGCCTTGAAGTCATTCTGCCCCCCCACATAAACTTCTGCCTCTTGTACTAATGGCTCCAGCACCACATTTAATAACCTGGGAACCGTCTCTCTTCCCTTTGCTCTCTTTAGTTTGCTTCTCCTTGTGGTCAGTTTCTACAGATAGTCAACAGCAGTTTCTGCAGAATGAATGCAACTCCACTTTAAGAGGTCAGGCTGCCTTTTGGAGGATCAGGTTCACTGAAAGTCGTGCAAGGTACACACACCAATGGGTCCCTATTGAGTTTGTAAGCAGCCATAAGTGCCTCTGGTACCGGGTTACGTTCTGATAGCATTGAAATGAGGAGGCAGCTGCCTTTCTCACTGGAATAGGTGCAGGCTAATCGCAAATCATTTCCCATGTGCCCAAAAATGGAGTAATTGACACCTTCCCCATTTTTATTTGCTCAGGATCAAATCCCAGCCTGTGGTGAGCTTGTTAATGAGATTGGGACACTGAGATGAGCAGCTGATGAAATGCTTTGCACTTTAGCTCTTCCCTGCAGAGAGGTGAGATTCAACCAGAAAAGTTCCTGTGCACAGCTTCAAGGTCTCAAATGGAGGATGATAAAAATGAATCATTTAACACAACTGCGGTAGTTGAGTTAAAGTCTACCAAAGAACACACATAATACAAATTTTCAGCCACAGTAAAGTGTTTAACATATTTGAAAACATGCCTCCAGGATGATATTAATGTGGCATTTGATTTTCATAACTGTACCTCTTTGTATGCAGACAGATTCTTATTACAACACTAATCTCTGGCATTGTGGAATTAATATTTGATGGATTTTTTGCTTATCAGTTGCCTGAGTTTTAATATTAGCTTTAATTTTTGTTTAATTATACTTTTACTAAATTATATCTTGGGATTCCATTAACAGAATGACACACACGTTAAACATTATGGGCTGCACAACCTATTCCATTAAACACATTTGCATCCATAATTTTTAGTCTGTAGTTCATTTGAAACAAACTATGTGTAAAAATCTATGTGTAAAATCTATATTCACATTTTCATCAAATGGGTATAAAGAAGTTTCAGTCTTTGGGCTGAATTTTAATCTGCAAAAACATTTGTGTTTCATTGCAGTGAGGAAGTTAAAACCAGGAAAATTGACAGCATGTCGGGATGCTAGCTCTAATCCACCGACTTCCGCATTTTACTGGAGTGAGTTTGGCCATGTGTACACAACTGTCACAGGTTAATCATTAGCATATGTTAATCACTCAATTAGAGCAATATTGACACACTCTTTTGACTTCACTGTCAGGTCCAGGGTTTCCTGGACTTCCTGAAAGCAATAAAAGTGAAGCCAACACACAGCAGTAATTGAGGGGGCTGAAGCAATCTCAGGGAAATGTCAATAAATAATCAGCACTCCCAGTTGGTTTCTTACTTAACACTAGAGAAAGGGTTTGTTCACAGTAATTTTGCTGAGGGGTTACATTCTACACCTTAGAAATTATGTTCTATGCTTTGGATGTTTGATCAATCGCTTCAGGATAGGTAAAAACAAAAAGCTAAAAGCTACTGCGGATGCTGGAAATCCAAAACAAAAACAGAATTACCTGGAAAAACTCAGCAGGTCTGGCAGCATCGGTGGAGAAGAAATCAGTTAACGTTTCGAGTCTTTATGACCCTTCGGCAGAACTGAGTATAGTTAGGAGAAAGGTGAAATATAAGCTGGTCCTGTAAGGACTCCATCCCATTCTCTCAGTTCCTTTGCCTCCGTCGCATCTGTTCTGATGACGCTACCTTCAAAAACAGCTCCTCTGACATGTCCTCCTTCTTCCTTAACCGAGGTTTTCCACCCACGGTCGTTGACAGGGCCCTCAACCGTGTCCGGCCCACATCCTGCGCATCCGCCTTCACGCCTTCTCCTCCTTCCCAGAAACATGATAGGGTCCCCATTGTCCTCACTTATCACCCCACCAGCCTCCGCATTCAAAGGATCATCCTCCGCCATTTCCGCCAACTCCAGCATGATGCCACCACCAAACACATCTTCCCTTCACCCCCCCCTGGCAGCATTCCGTAGGGATCGTTCCCTCCGGGACACCCTGGTCCACTCCTCCATCACCCCCTACTCCTCAACCCCCACCTATGGCACCTCCCCATGCCCACGCAGAAGATGCAACACCTGCCCCTTCACTTCCTCTCTCCTCACCGTCCAAGGGCCCAAACACTCCTTTCAAGTGAAGCAGCATTTCACTTGCATTTCCCCTAACTTAGTCTACTGCATTCGTTGCTCCCAATGTGGTCTCCTCTACATTGGAGAGACCAAACGCAAACTGGGCGACTGCTTTGCAGAACACCTGCGGTCTGTCCGCAAGAAAGACCCAAACCTCCCTGTCGCTTGCCATTTTAACACTCCACCCTGTTCTCTTGCCCACATGTCTGTCCTTGGCTTGCTGCATTGTTCCAGTGAAGCCCAACACAAACTGGAGGAACAGCACCTCATCTTCCGACTAGGCACTTTACAGCCTTCCGGGCTGAATATTGAATTCAACAACTTTAGATCTTAAATTCCCCCTCCCCCCATCCCCACCCCGTTTCTCCCCTCTCCCTTTTTTTTCAATAATTTATATAGATTCTTCTTTTCCCACCTATTTCCATTATTTTTAAATCTAAAACTAAAACTTTGTTAGTCTTTCCACCCCACCCCCACTAGAGCTGTACCTTGAGTATCCTGTCTTCCATTCTTAATTAGCACTTTTCTTAGATAATATCACCACCTTCAACACCTCTTTGATCCTTTTGTCTGTGACATCTTTTGATTATCTGCTCCTATCACTGCTTGCTTATCTCCACAATCATCCCACCCTCAACTTCTCTCTCCCCCCGCCCCCCCACCTTAAACCAGCTTATATTTCACTTTTCTCCTAACTATACTCAGTTCTGCCGAAGGGTCATAAAGACTCGAAACGTTAACTGATTTCTTCTCCACTGATGCTGCCAGACCTGCTGAGTTTTTCCAGGTAATTCTGTTTTTGTTTTACTTCAGGATAGGTGCTGCTTCTGCTGCCTTGGAACAGACCTCAGATGAGGACCAAGATAAAGAGCAATAGCACCAGCAACACCACCCACACCCTGCTGGTCACAGCCCTCTGGCTTTGAAACATATAAGATCCTGAGTGGTCTTGACAGGGTGGATATGGAAAGGATGTTTCCTCTTGTGGGAAAATCTAGAACAAGGGGTCATTGTTTAAAATAAGGGGTCATCCATTTAAAGCAGAGATGAGGTGAATTTTTTTTTCTCAGAGGGTCTTTGGAACTCTCTTCCTCAAAAGACAGTGGAAGCAGTGTCTGAATATTTTTAAGGTAGAGTTAGATAGATTGTTGATAAGCAAGGGAGGCGGGGGTGGTGAAAGGATATCAGGGGTAGGCGAGAATGTGGAGCTGAGGTTACAGTCAGATCAGCCATGATCTTATTGAATGGCAGAATAGGTTTGAGGGGCCTGAGTGGCCTAATTCTGCTCCTAATTCGTATGTTCGTACGGACACACAGCGAGGGGAACTGCAGAGAGGGGAGCAACAGGGAGATGTAATTATCAGGAGGCACTACCTTACCACACACAAGGGCCAGTGCCTGCTGGACCCATTAGCCACACATTACCAGTAGCTGTCAAAGTCACCACCACCCTCAAATTTGTTCCCTCTGCATCTTCAGGGGCTCAGATTCAGAGATATCCAGGAACTCCAAGTCAGCAACAGATCTGTGGAAAACAAAAATAAAAATACCTGGAAAAACTCAGCAGGTCTGGCAGCATCTGCGGAGAGGAACACAGTTAACATTTCGAGTCTGTATGACTCTTCAACAGAACAAAGTAAAAATAGAAAAGAGGTGAAATATAAGCTGGTTTAAGGGAGGGGGAAGGGTAGAGCTGGATAGAGGGCCAGTGATATCAAAAGATGTCATAGACAAAAGGACAAAGAGGTATTGAAGGTAGTGATATTATCTAAGGAATGTGCTAATTAAGGGTAGAAAGCAGGACAAGCAAGGTACAGATAGCCCTAGTGGGGGTGGGGTGAAGGGATCGAAATAGGCTAAAAGGTAGAGATAAAACAATGGATGGAAATACATTTAAAAATAATGGAAATATTTGGGAAAAGAAAAATCTATATCAGTTATTGGAAAAAAAAGGGGGGGATCGGAAAGGGGGTGGGGATGGAGGAGAGAGTTTATAATCTAAAATTGTTGAACTCAATATTCAGTCCGGAAGGCTATAAAGTGCCTAGTCGGAAGATGAGGTGTTGTTCCTCCAGTTTGCGTTGAGCTTCACTGGAACAATGCAGCAGGCCAAGGACAGACATGTGGGCATGAGAGCAGGGCGGAGTAGAACAGATCTGTGGAGGTGCCCCTCCAGTTCTCTCTCTTTCCCTGGTAGGATACAGGATGTGCTCCCTTCTCTTGCAAGGAAAAGAAGAAGTGTATGATTGAGTGTAATAGCATATGTTCATTCAATGCATTTGGTGAGGATATCTATGAGGGAGAGGCATAAAATTGCATAAGGATAAGGGTGAGTGGGTGTGGTGGATGGTGAGATGGGAATATGAGGACATTGAAGAAAAGTATGGGTGCACCTGCAAGTTAAGTAGGTGCGAGGAGTCATGTGTTGGAGTAGGCTTGAGAACACAGCATGGGGGTGTGGCATGATGCACACAACAGGTTGTAGGTGAATGTGCCACTGTGCTCATCTTTTTTGACCTGCTTAGGTCATTGTGGTAAAATGAAGTGCTATGTACCTTTAAGAGAATGTAGTTAGTTGACCATGTGACTGTATTGATCAATCGCTACACAGCGCGGGCTTCTTGGGTAACTAAGTCTAGATCTGGAGGTATTTGAAGAAGCACATATGGTATCAGTGCTCTGTTCTTAGTTCCAATAAACCAGTGTTTGTTCAGTTAATCAGTCTTTCTGCCTATATTGTTTCAAGCACCAACTAATATGTTAATATCAAGGGGGCAGCTAGCATTCACCAGACAAAGCGACCCTGATAACCAAAAACATAAAAGTGATTGACTTATTTCAGAATTCAGGAACATGGCACCATTCTCTTGCTACTCACCTCCTCCACAACCTCCAACCACACCTTCTTGGTCTTAGCTGCAGGCTTCTTCCCACCACTGGTACGGGACAGTACCTCTCCCTACTCCTCATTTATCTCAGCTGTTTTTCCTGGAAGAATTGAGTAAAACAAGGTACAGTTTTTGCCCATCTAGACTCCTAAGTCCAAACTCCTATAACTTGCATGCTTGGAGTGTGGTGGGGAAGGAGGGTATCCCAGGGTGTGTGTGGGGGTGCATGTTGATCTGTGCAAGTGGCATCAAGCTAGTGGGGGCTGAGGAGGCAGTCTCCAGAGGAGATGAGGCCAAATGGACATGTGAGGGGGCATGTGTGTGAGAATGGGTGGTGATGTCCCTTGAGCTAGCAGTGAGTGAGATGCTAGTGAATGTGTGATGGGCTCATGAGTGTGTGAGTTTAGAGTGATGAGATGGTTGCCATACCCCGGCTGCATAGATGACATCATTCATCCTCTATCTGCATTGGATGGCCAACCTCTTCTGTGCAGCATTGGCACTGACCCACCACTGCCACCGCCTCCATGCTGGGTTGGTGATGCCGCTGCCCATCCTGCAGCCAGAGTGGGGGTAGAGGACAACACGGCGGGCCTCCACGGCATCCAAATGGCATTCCAGTGATGCGTCATTAAAACTAGGGGCTGCAGTCTTTTTTCTTTCATGGACGTCTTCCCGGCAATTATCGTGGGCCGGAAGCACTAAGATGTGTGTGCATGGCTGGACTTTAATATGGCGCTTGGCTTGACGAAGCGGCGAGGTGATGGCGTGGCGGGAAAATGAGAGCTTGCCCGCCATGGAAATGGCATGTTTCCCGGGAATGCATAAGTAATACAGTGGGTTTGGGATGATGCGGCGTGTAAACTTGCCATTGTGGCTGGCGGGTACCTGTCTGCTACCGCACTTAGTGCAAATCTGGGACGATTTCGCCTGCTGTGTTCACCAAACGCACCAGCTGATGGTCGACCTCAAAGTGCTGTGTACAACAATCAATCCTATTATTTATTTCTGTTGAGACAATGCTACATGTACATGTTTGTATTGGAAAAGTAGTAAGTGATGAAAAGTGACTAGAACTTTTAATTCTGAGGATCTCTGGTCTGTATCATCTTGTTTTCCAATGGGCGGTGCCTTTAACCAGTAGGCTCTCAGGGGAGCTCATTTCAGCTGAGGCTGGAGACAGGAAACTACAATTGTCTTCAGTGCATTGTAAAATAATAAGCATTTTTAATAACAGTGTAGATACACCTGTGAGTGACCCAGGTCCACATAATAGAAAATGACCTTAAAAACCTGCACAGAACAATTTCATTTCCACACAGTAGTCAGTTTCTTAGTAAATTAAGTATTTTTTGCTATTTAAAAGTTTTTAGAAGTTGCCTAAAATACTCCCCTTGAGCCAAAAAATGCATCATAATAAGACCCTCCTTGGAGGCCTGGCACAATTAGCAGAAAGACACAACAGTGATACATTCCATCTGGGGGCGTTGTCAGTTCTGTGAGTGGACCAGCTTACAGTGCAATGTTTTTAAACAAGCGCAAAAGATTGCAGGAACTTGAGTTGTGCTGGATATAACTTGCATTAAAAATTCCTCAATCTTTTGCACTGCTTGAGGCTGATTTCAGGCAAATTGCACTGAAAAGAAAACAGCTCAACCAAGTTGACAGCTCTAACCCTTGCTGTCTATCCTCGAACGGAAAAATAGCCATTGAAGGATGCACCAGAGGGAAAATGGTGCCCTGTGGAAGTGTACCCCGGTGGTGTCAGCATTGTCAGGAGAAGAATGAACCGTGTTATTAGATTGATCCGTGAACAGGGTTTGTACTGGTCAATTAATTCTTTTGCAGATTGTTAAAGTAGCAAAATGAATTGCTAGTATGACTGAAGAACTGGAAGTTTGGATGGAGTTATTAACTTCTTGAACCGAAATTTATTATTAATAGCAATTTGCTTGTCATAATTTTAGAACTGGAAATTAAAGGCAAGTTCAAGTAGTTGAAAGATAATTCTAGAAAATTGGTG
This sequence comes from Cetorhinus maximus, assembly GCF_964194155.1. NCBI lineage: Eukaryota > Metazoa > Chordata > Chondrichthyes > Lamniformes > Cetorhinidae > Cetorhinus > Cetorhinus maximus. Next base: position 152,442,186 of record NC_135880.1, on the reverse strand, counting down.
TATAGTTAACTCAGAATTAGCATCGTTTGACAGGTGTTTTCAGTGTTTGCATGCACAGACCCACTTTTGGAGCTGGTCTAACAGAAATAACAAGTGCAACGCTGGGTGGTCGGCAAGTCAGACTTCGAAGCAAACACACCAAAGGGAATTCACAGGCATGATCTGACCCCAGCCCCATTTTAAACTGCTATTAGCATTAAAGATTGTACTCAATTCCTTTTGCATGCCGATTAACCCTGAACGCTTTCAAACCAAAAGAAGGGAAACAGTATCATACCTCATTCCTGTCAATGACCGTTCCATTGGATTGTAATAGTGTCACAAGTATTGAGATAGGGAAAAATTGCTCCACAATTGCCAGACCACACATGCTGTAATTTAGGATAATTGACACTTAGAAGATACAAGCAGTTACGCAACAAGTGATTTAGGTTTTTCAGAAACTTTAAGTGTCAAACTGAAACAGCTTATTAACGCTTTCAGTGCCACAAATAGGTTTACTCCTTTGAGTTTTGTTTGACTTCAGGGGCCACTGCCAAGCATATTATTTGACAGTTTGGTCAGTGGTTTGACATGTAAAATTTCAACAAAGTTTAAGATGATCATATAAAATAATGTAAGTATGTCAATCTCCAATGTTTTCGTTTGACTGAGAATACAGTCCTTGACTTATACTTATTTCACAAATACAGCATGGAATGGGTAATCATTAGTACAGCATTTCACAAAATGCATACGAAGGCACCTCACAAATACAGAATGTAATGGGATATAAATTAGGTCCCTTGTGAATACAGCACGTGATGGGTTTTTCTAATTGACTGTTGGTATATGGCTGTCTCTAGCAAGGCTAACATTCATTACCAGCCCTAGTTGTCCTTGAGAAGGTGATTATGAGCCACCTTATTGAAATGTGATCAGCAAGTCAGACTTAGAAGCAAACATATCAAAGGAAATTCACAGGCATGTTCTGACCCCAGCCCCATTTTAAATTGCTATTAGCATTAAAGATTGTACTCAATTTCTTCTGTGTGCCAATTAATTCTGAATACTTTCATGCAACCTATGTGATGAAGATACTACCATGCTACTGTTAGATAGGGAATTTCAAGATGCTACCTCAGCAAAAATGCAGGAGTCATGACAAATGTCCAAATCAGGGTGATGTTTGACTTACAGAAGAACTTGAAGGTGATTGTGTTCCCAAGCATCTGCTGCCTTTGCCTCTTCAAGATGGTAGAGGTCACTGTTTTGCGGTGATGTCGAAGAAGCCTTGGTGAATATTGTGTTGTATATTGTGCAGATAGTGCACACTGCAGCCACAGTATTCTGGGTAGTGGAGAGAGTGGATGGTTAAGGTTGTGAATAGACATTGATCAAATGGACCGCATTGCCCTGGATGTTGTCAAGCTCCTTAAGTGGTGGAGCTGAATTCATCCAGGTAAGTGGAGAGCATTCCATCATACTCCTAACTTCTGTCTCATTGGTGCTGGAGAGGCTTTGGGGAGTCAGAATTTGCTGCAGAATGTCCAGCTGCTAACTTATTCTACTAGCCACAAGTTTTTGTGTCTGGTCCAGTTGAGTTTCTGGTCAATGGTGATTGCAAGAATGTTAATGGTGAAGGGAGTGAATGTTTGTCGATGTAGTGCCAATCAAGTGGGTTGCTTTCTCCTGGATGATGTCAAGCTTCTTGAGCGTGGTGGGAGCTGCACTCGTCCAGGCAAGTGGGGAGTATTCCATCACACTTCTGACTTGTGCCTTGTAGATGGTGGACAGGCTTTGGAGAGTCAGGAGATGAGTTACACGTCATAGGATTCCTAGCCTCTGACCTGCTCTTATAGCCACAGTATTTATATGGCTAGTCCATTTCAGTTTCTGGTCAATGGTAACTCCCAGAATGTTGATATTGGGGGATTCAGTGATGGTAATGCCATTGAACATCAACGAGCGATGGCTAGATTCTCTCTTGCTGGAGATGGTCATTGCCTGGCACTTGTGTGGCGTGAATGTTACTTGCCACTTGTCAGCCCGAGCCTGGATATCATCCAGGTCTTGCTGCATTTGCTCATGGACTGCTTCAGTATCTGAGGATTCATGAATGGTGCTGAACATTGTGCAATCATCAGCGAACATCCCCACTTCTGACCTTATGATGGAAGGAAGGTCATTGGTGAAACAGCTGAAGATGATCGGGCTGAGGACACTACCCTGGGGAACTCTGGCAGTGATGTCCTGGAGCTGAAATGACTGACCTCCAATAACCACAATCATCTTCGTTTGTGCTAGGTATGACTCCAACCAGTGGACAGTTTTCCTCCTGATTCCCATTGACTCCAGTTTTGCTAGTGCTCCTTGATGCCACACCCGGTCAAATGCTGCCTTGATGTCAAGGGCAGCCACTCTCACCTCACCTCAGGAGTTCAGCTTTTTGCCCATATTTGAACCAAGGCTGTAATGCGGTAATTAGCTGAGTGGGCTTGGCGAAACCCAAACTAGGCATCAGTGAGCAGGTTATTGCTAAGCAAATGCCGCTTGATAGAACTGTTGATGACCCCTTCCATTACTTTACTGATGATCGAGAGTAGACTGATGGGGCAGTAATTGGCCAGGTTGGATTTCTCCTGCTTTTAGTGTACAGGACATACCTGGGCAATTTTCCACATAGCTGGGTAGATGGCAGTGTTGTAGCTGTACTGGAACAACTTGGCTAGGGGTGTGGCAAGTTCTGGAGCACAAGCCCTCAGTACTATTGCCGGAATATTGTCAGGGCACCATAGCCTTCGCACTATCTGGTGCCTTCAGCCATTTCTTGATATCACGTGTAGTGATTCAAATTGGCTGAATGCTCGGGACCTCCAGAGGAGGCCGAGATGGATCATCCACTCTGGCTGAAGGTGGTAGCAAATGATTCAGCCTTGTCTTTTGCACTGATGCGCTGGGCTCAAACATCATTGAGGATGGGGATATTTGTGGAGTCTCTTCCTCCAGTGAGTTGTTTAATTGTCCACCACCATTCACGGCCAGATGTGGCAGGACTGCAGAGCTTAGATCTGATCCGTGGGTTGTGTGATCGCTTAGCTCTGTCTATCACTTGCTGCTTATGCTGTTTGGCACACAAGTGGTCCTGTGTTATAGCTTCAGCAGGTTGACATCTCATTTTTAGGTATGCCTGGTGCTGCTCCTGGCATGCCTTTTGCACTCTTCATTGAACCAGGGTTGATCCCCTGGCTTGATGGTAATGGTAGAGTGGGGGATATGCTGAGCCATGAAGTTACAGATTGTGTTCGAGTACAATTCTGCTGCTGCTGATGGCCACAGCGCCTCATGGAAGCCCAGCCTTGAGTTGCTATATCAGTTCGAAATCTATCCCATTTAGCGGTAGTGTCACACAACACGATGGAGGGTATCCTCAACATGAAGATGGGACTTCGTCTCCACAAGGACTGTGTGATGGTTTCTCCTACTGACACTGCCATGGACAGATGCATTTGCGGCAAGTAGGTTGGTGAGGATGAAGTCAAGTATGTTCTTCCCTCACCACCTGCCGCAGACCTGGGTCTAGCAGCTATGTCCTTTAAGACTCAGCCAGCTCACATAATAGTGGTGCTACCAAGCTACTCTTGGTGATGAACATTGAAGTCCCCTATCCAGAGTACATTCTGCGCCCTTGCTGCCCAACATGGAGGAGCACTGATTCATCAGCTTAAGGAGGGTGGTAAGTGCCCATTTTTGACGTGATGCCATAAGGCTCATGGGGTCTGGAGTCAATGTTGAGGACTCCTAGGAAAACTCCCTCCTGACTGTTTACCACTGTGCCGCCACCTCTGCTGAGTCTGTCCTGCCGGTGGGATAGAACATACTCAGGGATTGAAGTGTCTGGGAATTATCTGTCAGATATGATTCCATGAGGATGACTATTTCAAGCTGTTGCTTGACAAGTTTGTGAGACATTTCTCCCAATTCTGGTACTAGCCCCCAAATGTTGGTAAGGAGGACTTTGTAGACAGGGCTGAGTTAGCCATTGTCGTTTCCAGTGCTAAGGTCGATGCTGCGTGGTCCATCTTTGCAGCAGTTTAATACAACTTTGTGGCTTGCTAGGCTATTTAAGAGTCAACCACATTAATGTGGGTCTGGAGTTACATGTAAGCCAGACCAAGCATGGACAGCAGTTTTCTTTTCCTAAAGGGCACTAGTGAATGAGATGGGTTTTTTACCCCGACAACAGGCAATGGTTTCAAAGTCATCATTAGACTTTTAATTCCAGATTTTTACTGAATTCAAATTCTACCATCTGCTGTGGCAAGATTCGAACCCAGATTACTAGTCCAACGACAATACCACTACACCATCCCCTCCTTATTCAGGGAAAGACCCTAAATGTCATCAGGAGCAACATCCAAGAATGACAATCCCACAGATCGCTGTGAGCAATTAAAGAAATCTCCAGACCATGGTTACCATTAGGTGCATGAGAACATGTATACACAGTTAGAAGCCTTGAAGACATCAGCAACAGGGCTGTATATGCTGTGTTCTGCTCACAGGCCAAAGTAAAAATAAAACTTGATCATATGACACACTTCCTTTCCAGTGATGTTATGCTGCAACCCCTTAATGGTATATTACAAATTCCCCTTTCTTTTAAAGATATTTTCTGGTTTCCAAAGAAGCATAGCTATTTATAATACCTGTTCTTGTTTAGTTATCACAACGTAAGTGTATAGAATGGTGAATCTATGAATCTCTAATGTGTGGAGGTAATGTGCTAGTATGCCCAGATCTTGTAATAGTATCCTTGTCGGGAGGTTTCTTTAATTGCTCACAGTGATCTGTGGGATTGTCATTGTTGGATGTTGCTCCTGATTGCATTTAGGATCTTGTCCTGGATGCAATAGGACTGCACTGTGGTGGAGGAACCGAATGGGTCTGATTTGTCCTCAGTTACACCTCATCACCTTTGCACATAATGACTTCATAGAACCTTGGTTCCAAACAAATCCTTGGCACCTTGGCTGGTTGCCATGTACCTTCTGTGTCAAACTTATTGCTCCAACTATAAACTTCGCAATTCTGTAGCCACATTTTTATTGTGCATGTTGGTCATCTTCTCTTGCAGTTTTAAACGTTGCCCTCTAGATTGTGAGAGTAGAATGGGTAAGAATAGGTAAATTTGTATGCATTAGTCTGCCTAACAGGAGTTCTGCTGGTGATGGAATAGTTGCATTTAAAGATGTCACTCTTGGATGTAACATTGCAAAGTGTAGATCTTGCTTGTTCTGTTTAGGATTTCACTGCGAATCATTCATTCAGCTAGGCTGTTTGATTTAGGATAATGAGGAGATGAAATAGTGTGATTGGTATTCCACTTCTCAATAAATTGCAGGCCTTTACTGTGATGATTCTCTAGGTACAGCAAATAAACTGAAAATAGCACAGAGTGTACACAACAGTTGTGCTTGAGGTATTGTGCAATTGTCGAATAATGGGGTACATGGTAAAGTCGTCAATGATGGCGATTAAGTCAGTGGCATGGATATGGAAAAAGCCAGATGTAATGTTGGACCAAGGATGGGTAGGAACTTCATGTGGAATCTGGAGGGCAGGCAGTGGTATAGTGGTATTGTCACTGGGTTAGTAATCCAGACATTCAGGGTAATCCTCTGGGGACTCAAGTTCCCACCATGGTGGAATTTGAATTCAATAAAAATTTGGAATTAAGGAACCATTGTCATAAAAACCCATCTGGTTCACTAATATCCTGTAGGGAAGGAAATTTGCCATCTTCACCTGGTTTGGCCTACACATGACTCCAAACCCACAGCACTATGGTTGACTCTAAAATGTTCTCTGAACATGGGAATTAGGGATGGGCAATAAATGCTGGCCAAGCTCATGTCCCATGAATGAATTAGAAAAAAGCAATGGTTCCTCATGCTGACTTGGCATATGCCCTTAACATGCCTTGCACTTCTTGATGACAACTTCAATGTCATTGTCCATACTTGGCCAATAGACTGTCTCCCTTGCAAGTCTTCTTGTCTGATCTATGCCCATTTGTGAGTGATGAAGTTGTTGAAGAATATCAGGTCGCAAAGATTTCAATATGATGGCCTGCCTGCCTTTAAAAGTAACTCCCTGGGTAATGCCTAGCTCATCCCAATAAGGCCAAAATGATCTCATGTGTTTGTGAACATGCTGAATTGAATCAGGTCATTCTTTGATGATGGTTTTCCACAATCTCCATTTCTTCTTCTAGCTGCTTGTATTTGCATGATACAAAATGTACCAGATCATTTGTTGGACTTGAATTTTCCTGTAAGTGTAACATTGCTTGAAACTGCCAATTTTGTCAAAATATTCTGGATATTTTGATGTTAGGTCGTGAACTGAGGCAGTAGGAGTAGTTTTTGAGGTTGATTTGCCTTGTGAGGTCTGACTGATTCCATGGATTGTGACCAGAGCAAGGTCACAGCATGTTGGTGGCCTTTAGCCTCCATGCTATGGAACATCTGTGACACCCAGGAGGATTGATTGAATTTGCACTCCAGGACTATGGATCCTGCTCATGGAATTAGTGAACTGTTGTATGCTGCAAGTTTCACAGCAGTAGGTTTTGCATGGCCTTCCATGTCTGTGGATACATATCTTTTTGAATTCGCAGGGGTAGTATGTTAGCACTTGCCCGATATCAATCTTGACCAATAACGAGTAGTCACCAACTTTGGATAGAAATTTGAATCTTGGCAAACACTTCAGATGGTGTGTTGGCATCTCTGTTTTCCACAAGATTAATGGTGTGAAACATGTGCTCACCACTCTTTGTCTCATCATGCACATCATCGTCATTTCTGGCTTGTCAATCACCTCATGTATATGTTTCTAATGGGATAACAGGTGGTCAATTTTATTGCTTGAAGGTGCCCATTGTGTATGGTGTGTTTGGATCAGTGCATGGCTCTTTGTAGCTGCATCAGCCTTTGCTCTAGTCTGTCAACAAGGTTGTGCTTAAGAACTTTAAGCTTCGTCGGCCTGTGAGGATTGCTTCTTACTTAGATCCTTGAGTAGCTCTACGATTCTTTATGTTTTGGGCTTGTCTAGCAGACCTTTCTGCAACGCTTCCATGGGAGTGGATGTGACAACCAACTTAACAATTTTGTTTTCAAATGTGTGTTTGAAAAATCACAATACGTACCTTTTGCTCTGCATCTGTTGACAAAACAGTCTATGGATTCTGTAGGCTGTTGTCAAAATGACATGAACTCCTTTAGCTCTTCTGCCAGTAATCCTGATGTGTTTAGCCTGTGTAGACCTTCATTTCTAATTGCTAGGTGAATTTTTATGGCTCGGTTGTCTGGTTCAGATACACCTGAATCAAGAAACCATAGCTCTGTACGTTGTTTAAATATTTTGAATTTGATTAGTAGATCAGCTGCATCCTATTTCAAAGTGGGGAGTTTTTGGACTTTTTCACAATATCCCTTTGACCTTCCTTCTCCGATAGTACCTGGGATCAGTGTTGCTGTAGCCGCTTTTTCACACTTTTCTGAAGCACTGCCCATTATAAATCACAACTTTCTCTGGCCCGATTTTTAGACTTTTTTTTTGTTTGGTTAACTCTCCCTTGCTCGTATCGATCTAGCCCACACCCTGGTCACTCACCTTTCCCAACTGAGCTAACCCAGTGCTGGTCCTCTTGACTCGCTGTCCCACTCACTAAATTGACAGGTTGTGTGTTGCAACTTCAGCATGAGGGATCCCTCTGCTTACCAGTTCTTTATTGGAACACAGTGTCTTCAAAGCTTTTCTGCACAGTCAGCACACTGCAGTTTCAACGCTCTACGCTTTGTTGTGGTCTGCCCAAAATGTCGAGGGTTGTCTTATGCCATGCAGCATGATCTAAGACTGTTCACCATGAAGTACCTGTACTTAATCTTGTTATCAGGCTGAGCACCATGTCGTTTGGATGGAATCATTGCTGCACACTATGTTGCGTGTGTAATAATGATATAAAGGCACTAATCACTCATAGGGGATCGGGTAAGCACATTGTGGGTTCATTTATTTAAGCTAGGTACAAGAAATATATACATTGATAGAAATCTTGAAGACATCAGCAGCAAGGCTGTGTATGCTGTGTTGCTCAGAGGCCAAAGTGAAACTAAAACTGGGTCGCATGACACAATACCTTTCTAGTGATGCCATGCTACAATGCCTTAAAGGTATATCATAACAATAGGGAGGTGGTTATACTCTCTTGTTAGAGATAATCATTGCCAGGAATTTGTGTGTTCCGACTGTAACTTTCCACTTATCAGGTTTGTCCAGTTGTTGCTTCATGCTGGCACAGACTGATTCATTATCTTAGAAATTCAGAATAGAACTGATGATAAAATCCCAACTGAGCATCAGTGAGCAGGTTATTCCTGAGTAAGTGCTGCTTGGTAGCACTCCTGATGACTTCTTCTACCACTTTGCTGATGATTGTGCGTAGGCTGATAGGGTGCTAATTGTTCGGGTTGGATTTGTCCTTTTTATGGACGTTACATATCTGGGCAAGTTTTCATATTGTTGTTTATGTGAGACTATTTTGGATCACTAGCCTTAAGCACCATAGTATGTGTCTGGAAAACCCATTGTTTCTTGAAAGCACATGGAATGAATTGAATTGGGTGAAGGCTGGCAAACTATGACACTGAGGACCTCAAGACAAGGCTGAGGCAGATCATCCACCTGGTACATCTGGCTGAAGATGCTGTTTATGTTTTTGCCTTGTCATTTCCACTCACCACCATTTGCAATAGATGTGACAGAAAGACAAAGCTTTTATCTGACCCATTGGTTGTGGGGTCCTTGAGCTCTATTTGTAGCATTCTGTGTCCACTGGTTAGTATGTAGACCTGTGTTGTTGCTTCAGAAAGTTGGCACCTCAGTTTCAGCTACACCTGGTGCCGCTCCTGGCATGTTCTTCTACATCCGCCATTGAGTCTGGCTTGATAATAATGGAGGAGTGAGGGATATGCAGGGCCATGAAGTTACTGATTGGAACACAATTCTGTTGCTGCTAATGGCCTCGAGCATCTCGTGAATGTCCAGTTTTGTGCTAGGGTCACTAATGGTAAAGGATAAATAATGACATCACATTATGGGGATTAAATGAGGGTACCTGACAAATATATGTGTGATGGAATATAAATTAGGCCACCTCTTGAATACAAGATATATTGAGACCAAAAACTTGGGTTTCTCAGATATGCAGCTCATAAAGGGGTATAAGCTACAATCTCATGAATACAGCATGGTGGAAATCAATTAAAATACATCATGGAGAACCTGGACACAAAACTAACATACCTCACTAATACAGCTTGTGATGGTACGTGAACTTGAGCACCTTAACAACACATACGAACATATGTACATACGAACAAGGAGCAGGGGTAGGCCACTCGGCCCTCCGTCATTCAATAAGATCATGGCCGATCTGATTATAACCTTCCGCCTACCCTGATAACCTTTCACCTCTTAATACAGTACATAACGGGATATAAGCTATGTAGCTCACTAATACAGTACTTGATAAGTTATAAGCTAAGATGCTTCATGAATACAATACCTGATCATGTATAAGTTAGGCTATTCTTGCAATGGGATATGAATGATTAATGCCTTAATTTTCAGCTGTGAAGTTTTCCCTTACCTTGCTATTTCCTGAGTGTTAGTTTACGCAAGGTAGTGTCACTTCAGTGGTGGAAACCACATGCTAAAATAAATGACCTTATTTTATTCATTGGAAATCAAAAAGCTATTATTTTTCTGCTAAGATTGTGAAATAAAAGCTCCAGTTACAGATTTAAAAGCAAACTGTATGTTCTTGGCTTTTTCTACTGAGCAACAGAGGAGCATGTAATGTATCTGTACCCAGAAAACTACTGATTGAAACCATGATCAAATAACAATAATGTATTTGCTCTTCAAGAGTAGCAGAGATTCAGCCAAAGTAGTTCAAGTCAAGGACTCAACCTGGTGCCCTCATCTTTCGACCAACTGACTGTTTAAGCAGTACGTGGAGGCACACTTTATTGCTTAATTATAGAGTGTGGGTAGATTATTCAATATCGAGCTTTCATTTTATCTAAAATAAATGTACAATGCCTTGAACCAGCCACATCTCCCATTCATTTGAGTGTATTCAATGGAAGCTTTCAAAAGAAAGCAAGGTTCCACACCATCATTAGCAGATAACCACTGCAAAATAATCACACTAATATCACGGCATTATGAGATGTGATGTACCTTGTTCCATTCAGTGAATTAACGTAATCTTCTGATACATCACAGAATAGATGAGAGTTGAGTAAGGCACCACAACTAATGCAAAATGCTTTAAGTTTAGAACAATCTTTCAGCAGAAGCTGCACTTCTGCATTTCCTGAAACCTTTTGCACATGATTATAGAAGTATGTTTAAAGTGTCTACTTGTACTTTTTAAGTACTTATCAAAAAGCTGTTATCTCTGCCATGACGAGTTTTCTATTAGGTCTAATTTGTAAAGGACACCATTATGGCCACCATATCTACACTGCAGCCAGTGCTGGTGTTCAATGGAGTGTGAACTTAACAATTTATTTTTCCTTATCTTATTGACTTTGTTGGCTCATTCTTTTTGTTGAGAGTGCATGACCCAGAGTTACATAGATGGTTATTTTAATGCTCAAAGTGAGTGTGCTTGGTTCAGGTCAGATCTAAAATGTTAAAATTCTGAAAGATAAATCCAACTCACCTTGAACCTATCCACTTACAATTTTAACAGAGGCAGTAGTGTAGGGTTACCAATTCTCCTGAAATCTCCAGGAACTGAAGATCAATCTCCAGGACAACTGCTGCATGCAACCCTGGAGAAAAAACATCGGGACATTAAAAAATATATTTTTCTGTCATTTTCTTTGAATATTTCTCTCTACCAAATATTAAAATATTGAAAATGGAAGAAAAAGGGCTGTTTGACTGACAGTCAAGCATCATCTAATTGAGTAATGAGACTTGAAACAAAAACAAAAAAAAAAGCTGGAAAAACTCAGCAGGTCTGACAGCATCTGTGGAAAGAAAGAGTGTTAACGTTTCGAGTCCGTATGAGTCATACTGACTAATTGCTGAAGCGTGAGGGAAAGTCATGTAATGAAACCTCCAAGAATACATTTAATCACAGTTGGCAACCCTAAGTGACCAATTCACTCTCAGGTTGCAGGCCAGCTGTTGAAACCTTTCAAGGAAGCTGTGTGCTTCCATTTTAAAAAGTCTTCTAATTTTAATCCATGTTGGAAGTATTTCCCAAGCCTCAAAAAGCCTGTTACCTAAAAGATGAGAAGGGCTGGGTCAATTAGATAAGTGCCTTTACAGCACTGCTTGTGGTCCAGGAGGAAGAGGAATCTTTCTTCCAGGTTCAACAAGCTAAACCTATAAACCGTTCCCCCGATCCCCTTGATCTCATCCTAACATCCCCATCACGACTCCCCCACGTTCCCCTGACCTTCCCAAATACTGATCTCTAATCTCCTCCAACTCCCTCACAATCTTCAACGCTCCCCTCAGCTTTCACCATTTCTCCCCATCACCCCCTTGCTGATCAAGAATATATCTAGCTCTGCCTTAAAATATTCAAAGACTCTGCTTCCATTGCCTTTTGAGGAAGAGAATTCCAAAGACTCATGACCCTCTGAGAAAAAAAATTCTCCTCCTCTCTGTCTTAAATTGGTGACCCCTTATTTTTAAACAGTGACTCCTAGTTCTAGATTTTCCCACAAGAGGAAACACCCTTTCCACAAACACCCTCTCAAGATTGCTCAGGATCATATATGTTTCAATCAAGTAGCCTCTTACTCTTCTAAACTTCAGCAGATACAAGCCTAGTCTGTCCAACCTTTCTTTTTAAGACAACCCTCCCATTCCAGGAATTAGTCTAGTAAACCTTCTCTGAACTGCTTCCAATATCTTTCCTTAAATAAGGAGACCAATACTCCAGATGTGGTCTCACCAATTCCCTATATAAGTGAAGCTTAACCCCTCTTTCTTTATATTCAATTCCTCTCGCAATTAACTATAACATTCTATTAGCTTTTCCAATTACTTGCTGCATGTGCACTAGGGCACCTAGATCCCTCTGCATCTCAGAGCTCTACAATCTCTCCCTATTTAGATAATATGCTTCTTTTGTATTCTTCCTGCCAAAATGGACAATTTCACATTTGCCCACATTTTACTCCATTTGCCAGATCTTTGTCCATTCATTTAACCTATCTATACCCCTTTGTAGCCTCTTTATGTCCTTTTCGCAACTCACTTAACCTATCTATATCCCTTTGTAGCCTCCTTGTGTCCTCTTCACAACTTACTTTCCTACCTATCTTTGTATCATCAGCAAATTTAGCAACCATACCTTCGGTCCTTTCCTCCAAGTCATTTATATAAATTGTCAAAAGCTGAGATATCAGCACCAATCCCTGTGGTACTCCACTTGTTACATCTTGCCAACCAGAAAATTACCCATTCATGCCTACTCTCTGTTTCCTGTTAGCTAGCCAATCTTCTATCCATGCTAATATGTTACCCCCTACACCATGAGCTTTTATTTTCTGCAATAACCTTTGATGTGGCACCTTAACAAATGCCTTCTGAAAAGGCATCCACTGGATCCTCTTTATTCGCAGCATGTTACTTCTTTAAAGAACTCTAATAAATTGGTTAAGCATGATTTCCCTCATGCGAAACCATGTTGACTCTGCCTGATTACCTTCAATTTAGCTAAGTGCCCTATCTTAATAATAGCTACTAACATTTTCCCTATGATAGATGTGAAGTTAGTTGGCCTGTAGTTTCCTGCTTTCTGTCTCCCTCCCTATTCGGTATTTCCCAATCTAATGGAACCTTCCCTGAATCTGGGGAATTTTGAAAAATTAAAACCAACGCATCAACTATCTCACTAGCCACTTCTTTTAAGACCATAGGATGAAGTCCATCAGGACCTGCAGATGTGTCAGCTCGCAGCTCCAACAATTTGCTCAATGCCACTTCCCTGATGACTAATTTTCTTGAGTTCCTCCCTCCCTTCCATTTCCTGACTGAAAGCTATATCTCTTCATCTAACCCTATCAGCATATTCTTCTATCCCTTTTTCCCTCATAGGAGAATTATAGAATGATGTAAAACAGGAGGTCATTTGACCCACCATGCCTGTGCCTTGGAAAAGCTATCCAATTAGTCCCACTCTCCTGCCTTTCATGCTTGGTACCAACGTGCAATGTCTAGAATTGGCCATAATACTATAGCTGGGGTCTAACCAGTAATTTATAAAGGTTTACTTTTATATCCTCTGCCTCCATCTATAAACTCAAGGTTCCCACATATTTTTAAAACAGCCTTCAAAATTATTCTATCACCTTCAGAGATTTGTTTACATATACCACTCCAGACCTCTCTGTTTCTGCACCACCTTTAAAATTGGATCATTTAGTTTATATTGCCTATCCTCATTCTTCTTACCAAAATATACCACTTCACATTTCTCTGCATTAAATTCCATCTGCCTTGGCAATTTCATCAGTCCGTGTTCTTCTGAAGTCAGTTACTATCCTCCTCACTGTTTACCACATTTCCAACTTCTGTGTCACTGCTACACTTTGAAATTATGGCCAGGATTTTCCGGTCGCCGGATGGGCTCGATGGGGGCGAGTGGGAGCAGCCGTGAAACGGACTGCCGCCCGCAATCGGGCCCCGACCGCAATTAATGGCCAGCCAGCGTGAATTGCACGCTGCAGCACTGGCGGGCTGGGGGGGGTGAGCGTAGAAGTTCACGCATGCACGTGGGTGCGTGCTGTAAAAGCTCCCTGAGGAGCTGAGGATTTTTAAAATAAAAAATAAAGAAGTTAAAAATGATTAAAACATGTCCCTTCTTGTGATTCTGTCACATGAGCAGGGACATGTTAGAAATTAATTTGAAAAATTATTAATATTTTTTTAATCATTGATCAAACCCTCATCCTGCCCGTGGATGAGGATTCACAAAAAATCCAAAGGCCGCCTGGCTGATTCACCTTCCTGCCAACCGTTAAGGTTGGCTGGGCAGTGAAAAATTTCTTTTAAGTATGACTTTAATGCCCTTAATAGGCCGCTTAATTGTCAGTGGGTGCGCTGCCGACTCCCACGTGTGCCCGCCGACGGCGATAACGTTGGCATGCTCGCCCGATGTCATCACACGTTATTTTACGCTCCTTCAGGTCAGATGCATGCCTGCCAGACCAGCGAAATATACTGCCCTATGTCCTAGGTACCCAACTCCATGTCATGAATATATGTTGAAAAAGCTGTGAACCCAACATCGACCCTTGGGGAACACAACTGCTTCCTTCAGTCAAAAAAGAAAATGTACACCACAACCCTCTACTTTCTGTGCATTAGCTTTAGCTTCATAGCCACGCTGCCACTGCCACTTTAGCAAAATGGGCTTCAATTTTGCTTATACAGCTATTGTAATCACTATATATCTTTATTAACTTAGAGAACCCCTCCTTTCTCCTTCATGGGGATGTGTCTAGTCCATACCTGAACCATTTCACCTTTGAAGGCCTCTCATTGTCTATTTTACCTGGCAATCGTTGATTCCAATTCACCTGGACAAATCCCTTTTCAATGCACTGAAATTCACCCACCTCCAGTTGAATATTTTTACATTTGATTTTTCCTTTTCCTTCTTTATAATTACTTCAACCTGAATAATATCTTGATCAGTTTACAAATTGTTCCCTCACTGAAACATAACCACTTGCCCCACTCCAGCAGTGCTTCCATTCTTCTAGAAAAATGCCGATCAAGATAATTCTCCTGTACCCATTCAGGAATTCCTCCCCCTCTTAGGGCGGAATCATCCCAGATTTGCACTAAGTGCAGTAGCGGGAGGCTAATGGTCACAATGATCGCTTGTCACGCCGTATTGTCTCAAACCCACCGCATTAATTATGCATTCCCAGGAAACATGCCGATTTGATGGCGGGCAGGCTCTCATTTCACCATCACCTCATCACTTCATCACTCCGGGCGTCATATTTAAAGTCGAGTCGTGCTCACACCTCTGAATGTTTCCAACCCACAATTGCTGCACAGAAGACATGGCCCCAAAAGGCAATACGACTGCAACCCCCAGGTTTGGTGATGCATTCCTTGAGCGCCTTTTGTTCACCATGGAGGACCGCCATGACATTCTCTAACCCTGCTCTGGCTGCAGGAGGGGAGCGGCATCATCAACCCAGCATGGGTGGCGGTGGTAGTGGTGGTTAGTGCCAATGTCCTGCAAAAGAAGACAGCCACCCCGCGCCACTGCAGGATGAATGGTCTCATCCATTCCGTCAAGGTAACTTACTCTTCTCATCACTCTCAACTCAGAAACTCATAAACCCATCACACATCCACAGGGATCTCACACGTCAAGGGACAACATCACTAACTCTCACACACACCCTCACATCTCCATCAGGCTCCTCTCGAGCTCGTGTCCTCATCCCGTCAATGCTCTGCTCACCACACAAACATTCCATGCAGTGCCATGTGTCCTGCTCACATTCTCTCCACCTGTTTTCATGCAGGAGAAGCCTGCTCAGAGCAGCAGGGAGAGATCCCAGGCTGGGTTTGAGTGGCCCACATTAGGCCCCTCCCTCACTTTGAGGAGCGTGCCATCGCACTGACTGGTGAGGATGTGGACCATGCCTGCGGCGATGGTGAGGTCGGCAGTGAACACCAACGTGAGGATCCTGCACCATGTCATCCCTCTCTCAACGCAACTGAGTTTTGACTCTGCTGCCATGCACCAATTATTTCCACTTCAGTTCACAGGGAGCTCTGCCATGTGACTGACACCCTTAGCCAGCCAGTCCCTCAGCTCCATCCACATCCTCACCTCCAACAAGAGGGCTCCCCCACTGAAGAACTGGAAATAAGCAGCCTGGAAGACCCATCACAGCGCTTACCCACACCCTCCACCAGTGCAGAGACACACACCTCAGTGGGACCTAGATCTAGAGCAGTCTCGGGTTCACAATCTGGTGGTCACCGTATGGACATGCATCCGCAGCAGGAGGAAGCAGTTTCAGCCGAGCTCCCCGCAGGACTTTGTGAGGTCCGACTCAAATGATGAACCTTCCAACTCATCCTGGGGAATCAGCAGAAGGCATGGAAACATCATGCAGAACTGTTGGAAGCCCTCAACAGAGTGGCACGTGAGTCAGAGGAGTGCATCTGCCTGCTCTCTAATGAAGTGGTGCCCACATGTGCGTGTATGGAGGTCTTAAGGGAAGGATGGTGAATACCATGGAGACCCTGGTCCAGCAAAATGTGGAGATGTGCGCAGACCTGTATTCCATCACGGGAGTAATGGGTGAGTTCTTCCAGTAGCAACGTGAGAGGGAAACGGGGCACTTTGACATCCCTCCAGATGCTCCTTCCCTTAAACGAGTTAGGCTGGGGTCCTTAGGTGCCCGAAGGGAGGAGATGTGGCAGTTGGACACCCCTAGGGCATCCACGCAGCAATCTCAGAGGTTGTCCACTTCCTGAGTCCCCTTTCCTGTGAGCCCCTCAACATCGTCCTCTGACCGCAGAGCAAGCAGCCGGCCCACAAGTGATTCTGGATGGAGAAGTGTGTGCGGCAAGGCCTTTCGGAGTCTCGTGCACACATTCCCCCATGCACGAGGATCCTTCCCGTATCCCACTCATCTCAATGTCCTGAGCATTTTCAATGCTGCCTGGGGTTCGCTTTCAGTTGTCCATCTGAACTAAGCTGCATCTCCGCTCACCCATTGATTGCATTCCCATGCAGCACCTGATCTCGTCCACCATGCCTCTCATTTCACTTTTGATTTGGACAGCATGGTGCTAATTCGGTTTTACCTTTGCTCCCCTGTCCTTTACCCTCCCCAGCCATCTATTTCTTTTCCCCCATCATGGTTATTCCTCCGGCATCCACCTTCCACTTCTCCTCTGTGACCTACCAGCCACAACCCTTTTCCTTCAGGGATGTCCTGGTGAATGTGTATTTTCCCTTCCTTCCCGAAAATCCCACTCCCACCCACATTAACCTCCCTGACCTCCTCCTTCCCACTCCCAGGGTCCCCCACCAATTACCCTCACCGTCCCTTCTACCACTACCGTTGAACCTTCACCCTCCCATCCTACCATCTCACTTTGTCCTCGGTCACTCTCACCATTCCCTCAGACCACGCACACCCTCAGTTTCGCTCCCCAGGAGGCAGTCATAGTCCCATCAAACCCCTCCCTTACACAATTCACCTGGACACCCACCCGCCTCTGAACCCCTTCCCTCCCAGAAGTCCTTCCCCCCGGACCCTTTCCCCCACTGGAACCTTTCCCCCCTTCGGACCCCTACCTCCTCCGGACTCCCACCCCTCTCCACACTCCTTCCCCCCTCCAAACACCTTCCCTTACACCTTCCACCCCACCTTATAACTACTTCCCCAGTTGCCATCTTTTCCCCCATTAGAGAAACATAGAAAATAGGAGCAGGAGTAGGCCATTCGGCCCTTCAAGCCTGCTCCGCCATTCATTATGATCATGGCTGATCATCCAACTCAATAGCCTGCTCCTGCTTTCTCCCCATACCCTTTGATATCTTTCATCCCAAGAGCTATATCTAACTCCTTCTTGAAAACATACAATGTTTTGGCCTCAACTACTTTCTGTGGTAGCAAATTCCACAGGCTCACCACTCTCTGGGTGAAGAAATGTTTCCCCATCTCAGTCCTAAATGGTCTACCTTGTATCCTCAGACTGTGACCCCTGGTTCTGGACACCCCCACCATCGGGAACATCCTTCCTGCGTCTACCCTGTCTAGTCTTGTTAGAATTTTATAGGTCTATGAGATCCCCCCTCATTCTTCTGAACTCCAGCGAATATAATCCTAATCGACTCAATCTCTCCTCATATGCCAGTCCTGCCATTCCAGGAATCAGTCGGGTAAACCTTTGCTGCACTCCCTCTATAGGAAGAACATCCTTCCTCAGATAAGGAGACCAAAACTGCACACAATATTCCAAATGTGGTCTCACCAAGGCCCTGTACAACTGCTGCAAGGCATCCCTGTTCCTGTACTCGAATCCTCTGGCTATGAAGGCCAACATACCATTTGCCTTCTTTACCGCCTGCTGCACCTGCATGCTTACCTTCAGCGACTGGTGTACGAGGACACCCTCATTGTTGTTGCTATTTAACAGCTGATCATTATCCCCTCCTGTCTTCTCTCTCAACCACAGAAGATACAATGGGCAGAATTTTACCGTCCCATCTTGATGCGGGCGGGGCTGTAAAATGCAACGAGCCTTTCAAAAGTCTGTTGACTTTGGCGGGACCATAAAATACTGCCAGCTCAAAATTTCACCCAATCTCTCGGGGATCAGTGTGGATAGATGGTGGAGGTAGTTAGTATTGATTCATTCAAATGTAAATTCATTTCAATTCAAAATGTTATTTTGTGAAAGAGTACATAAATAATTTGGGACATGTGACTTGGATCTATGGTTCCTAAAGCCCTCCATCACATGGGTTTTCCTTGTGTCATAATTAGGTCTGTTACAGACCAGTTGATAGAGGTTCTTTGCTGCAATTAGTCAACAACTCCATTGTCATGTGATACTGTTGACTCTCCCAATCTACACTCAGCTGTGAATAAGCAGGGGACAACTTCATGAATAGCTTGGATCCTGCTAACTCCACACACAAACCTTGAGGGATCAGCAATGATTACTGATCATCATCAACTGCCTGGTTTATTGTGACTTTGTAGTTCCTACAGATTCTCAAGGTTTAATTGGGAAATACTACAATTGGGGTTGCCCCCCGCCCTCAATAACTGTAGTCAGCTTTCACTAGAACACCATTTCTTTCTAGTTTCTTAAGTTCCTCTTCAACCTGGCTTTTGAGAGTGTAAAGAACGAGCTTGGCTTTGCAAAATACTGGTTTTGCATCAGACCAGATTCAGATGAGCACTTTCACTGAACAGACAGACCTTCATAACTTTCTTTGAAAATGTTGTTGTCGCTATTTAATAGTTGATCAATCTGCTTGGTCACCTCACCCTGAGAAACATGCTCCCAGTCTAACTTTTGGCTTGTGAAGCCAGTCTTTGCCCATTAACCTTGATTTGTTGACACATCTTGGCACTTGCCCTTACATTGGACCTTGCACTCCATTTATCCACACATTTCTAACACCTCACCTGAGTAGATTTTCAGCTGAACTGTGCTCTCAGTTAGAGGTACATCACTGAATTTTCTCTTGTACATTTCCCCATTCAAAGTAGAGCAACCTACAACTGTATCGATGCACATGTTGATATACTGCTGATTTACCAAAACCTTTGCACAAAAGGCTCTGTTACTTGAATGACTGCTAGTGGTATAACTGCTGTACATCTCTAGCTCTTCTTCATTTAAGCACTCTGAACTGACTTGGGTTGGTCCCCCTATGATGTTGCTGTTTTCCATTACCACTGGAATTAGTTATCTTTTCTGCTTTGGCCTTCACTCTTCAAGCGCATGCAATATGGCCTATCTTTTGGCAATAAACTTTTTGGCATTTCTGCCCAGACCTACCTATACCATATGGTTGCCATTATGTGATAAGAAGTTATTAAAATTCGATCAATAGCGCTCTTCTGCTCAGGTCTTTCTGCTTCAGACCCTGCAGAAGCCTTCTAAGTGTGGATAGAAATTGTACTAGTCACTCAGTTAGGATAAAATTCTCATGCATTCTTTGATGAAAGCAATATTACATGCTAGCTCAAATGTATGATATTGTGTGTTCAGTAATTTGGACTCAATTCTTTCATCCAACCTCCACACACAAATCTGTCTCATAATGCATGGTCTAAGAATGTAGAAAAATTGCATTGTTTGCAATGCAAATTATTCAGTGCCACAATATACTGACCAATTGTAACGTTATTTTTCTGATTTCTGGTTCCAAACTTGTAGCTTTTTGCTATCTCCGGTGGTGTAGGATTAAAATGTTCTTCCAACTTGGTGATAATTATTTTGATGGCTCATCTTTTGCCTTATTGGGAGCAGGATTTTTTGGAGTGCCATTCTGGAGCAGTCTCAGTTAGCAAAATTCCTTTCTTGCACTTCAAGACTTATTCTGAGTCTGGGCCTTTCCACTTTCACCATTGAGTTCTAATATATTATTTATATATATATATATATATACATAAATATATATAAATATATAGTTTAGCTGTGAAGAACATGTTCATTCTCTCAGTGTATGAACTGAATGGTTCTCGAGCTCTGTCATTTATTCCGAGCCTTCTGATATATCCTGTGGATGCAGCCATTTTGTTCCATTTCAAATGTAAGAATTACCCAGTAAACACTTTACTGTGCTTTTGTGCAACAGTGATGCAGAAGCTAAGCCAGCACAATGAGACAAACCCATCAAAGCTAGTGTAGTTGGCTGCTGAATCAGGACTGTGCGACATTTTGAAGCTCAGGCCTCACATAGTGTAGCCAAAATCTTCACCATCCTAGCAGGTAAGACACTGGGAGTTAAGTGATTTTCTTCTTTACAGTCTGTCCTACTGTTCGCTGCAAAAATGTTTTCACTTTAATCCCCTTACATTGCCAAAAATCTGTTTTATATCACATGCACTGGGCACGCTCATAACAATGAACACATATTCAAAAAGCGGCTTATCATCGCCATCTCAAGCGATGGGCAACAAATGCTGGCCTAGCCAGCAATGCCCACATCCTGTGAAAGAACAAATGCTAGCCTAACCAGCCATGCCCACACCCCATGAATGAATAAACATTGGCCTAGCCAGCAATGCCCACACCCCATGAATGAATAAACACTGGCCTAGCCAGCAATGCCCACACCCCATGAATGAATAAACACTGGCCTAGCCAGCAATGCCCACACCCCATGAATGAATAAACATTGGCCTAGCCAGCAATGCCCACACCCCATGAATGAATAAACATTGGCCTAGCCAGCAATGCCCACACCCCATGAATGAATAAACATTGGCCTAGCCAGCAATGCCCACACCCCATGAATGAATAAACATTGGCCTATCCAGCAATGCCCACACCTCATGAATGAATAAACACTGGCCTAGCCAGCAATGCCCACACCCCATGAATGAATAAACACTGGCCTATCCAGCAATGCCCACACCCCATGAATGAATAAACACTGGCCTAGCCAGCAATGCCCACACCCCATGAATGAATAAACACTGGCCTAGCCAGCCATGCCCACACCCCATGAATGAATAAACACTGGCCTAGTCAGCAATGCCCACACCCCATGAATGAATAAACACTGGCCTAGCCAGCAATGCCCACACCCCATGAATGAATAAACACTGGCCTAGCCAGCAATGCCCACACCCCATGAATGAATAAACACTGGCCTAGCCAGCAATGCCCACACCCCATGAATGAATAAACACTGGCCTAGCCAGCAATGCCCACACCCCATGAAAGAATATAAAGAACATACGTAAAACAAATATTATTTTTTTAAAAACCTGCAAGCAAACCAGTCTGTTTGTGCCTTTTGCATCACAGCATGTAAACAGTTAAACACTCATTTAATAGGCAAGCATATCCTTTTTTTTAAAAAAAACCTATTGTGGTCAAACGAGGAGTGGGGAATGAGGGGAGCCAGTCGACCCCTGCTCACCTGATTGTAACACTATGAAAAATAGAAAATTGAGACAATGAATAAAAATAAATAAAATTTTAGTTCCTGCCCTTGTATACTGAGGGTATTATGATTTTATATTGCTACCCAGAAGGAAAAAACAATTCGGACTAGTACTCTTATTTCCCAGGTTTTACTGGTGTTCCATTTTAAGATATGCAAGACCATTTCGGACCAGTATTCTTATTTCCCAGTTTTTTGCTGTTTTTTTCCTTCTGGGTAGTAGATCTATTGGCAATGCTCATTGTTAACCAGAGAATTTGTTGCTCAGAAACGATGGGAATGTTTATGCTGCCTAAGTAATAAAAGAGGATGAGTGAATTTATTAAAATCCATTGAATTTCTTAAATTCCATTTTTATTAAAATGTATTGTAAGATTTTTACTGGTGCTTTTGGTAATTGAATTTCACAACTCTATCAATTATTTTGTGAAAATCGTACAGAAATGGTCATTATATTTTTGGTCATCAACAATTTCCAGTTCCCTGGCCCCAACCGCTTCCTCTTCACCATGGATGTCCAATCCCTCTACACCTCCATCCCCCACCAGGATGGTCTGAGGGCCCTTAGCTTCTTCCTTGAACAGAGGCCCGAACAATCCCCATCCACCACTACTCTCCTCCGTCTGGCTGAACTTGTTCTCACACTGAACAATTTCTCCTTTAACTCCTCTCACTTCCTCCAAATAAAAGGTGTGGCTATGGGTACCCGCATGGGCCCCAGCTATGCCTGTCTCTTTATGGGGTATGTGGAACATTCCTTGTTCCAGTCCTACTCCGGCCCCCTCCCACAACTCTTTCTCCGGTACATCGATGATTACTTCGGTGCTGCTTCATGCTCTCGTCGGGACCTGGAAAAATTTATTAATTTTGCTTCCAATCTCCACCCCTCCATCATTTTCACATGGTCCATCTCTGACACTTCTCTTCCCTTCCTTGACCTCTCTGTCTCAATTTCTGATGATAGACTGTCCACCAATATCCATTACAAGCCTACCGACTCCCACAGCTACCTCGACTACAGCTCCTCACACCCCGCTTCCTGTAAGGACTCCATCCCATTCTCTCAGTTCCTTCGCCTCCGTCGCATCTGTTCTGATGACGCTACCTTCAAAAACAGCTCCTCTGACATGTCCTCCTTCTTCCTTAACCGAGGTTTTCCACCCACGGTCGTTGACAGGGCCCTCAACCGTGTCCGGCCCATATCCCGCGCATCCTCCCTCACGCCTTCTCCTCCTTCCCAGAAACATGATAGGGTCCCCCTTGTCCTCACTTATCACCCCACCAGCCTCCGCATTCAAAGGATCATCCTCTGCCATTTCCACCAACTCCAGCATGATGCCACCACCAAACACATCTTCCCTTCACCCCCCCTTGGCGGCATTCCGTAGGGATCGTTCCCTCCGGGACACCCTGGTCCACTCCTCCATCACCCCCTACTCCTCAACCCCCACCTATGGCACCTCCCCATGCCCACGCAGAAGATGCAACACCTGCCCCTTCACTTCCTCTCTCCTCACCATCCAAGGGCCCAAACATTCCTTTCAAGTGAAGCAGCATTTCACTTGCATTTCCCCTAACTTAGTCTACTGCATTCGTTGCTCCCAATGCGGTCTCCTCTACATTGGAGAGACCAAACGCAAACTGGGCGACCGCTTTTCAGAACACCTGCAGTCTGTCCGCAAGAAAGACCCAAACCTCCCTGTCGCTTGCCATTTTAACACTCCACCCTGTTCTCTTGCCCACATGTCTGTCCTTGGCTTGCTGCATTGTTCCAGTGAAGCCCAACGCAAACTGGAGTAACAGCACCTCATCTTTCGACTAGGCACTTTACAGCCTTCCGGGCTGAATATTGAATTCAACAACTTTAGATCTTAAACTCCCCCTCCCCCCATCCCCACCCCGTTTCTCCCCCTCCCTTTTTTTTCAATAATTTATATAGATTCTTCTTTTTCCACCTATTTCCATTATTTTTAAATCTAAAACTAAAACTTTGTTAGTCTTTCCACCCCACCCCCACTAGAGCTGTACCTTGAGTATCCTGTCTTCCATTCTTAATTAGCACTTTTCTTAGACAATATCACCACCTTCAACACCTCTTTGATCCTTTTGTCTGTGACATCTTTTGATTATCTGCTCCTATCACTGCTTGCTTATCTCCACAATCACCACACCCTCAACTTCTCTCTCACCCCGCCCCCCCACCTTAGACCAGTTTATATTTCACCTTTCTCCTAACTATACTCAGTTCTGCCGAAAGGTCATGAAGACTCGAAACGTTAACTGCTTTCTTCCCCACCGATGCTGCCAGACCTGCTGATTTTTTCCAGGTAATTCTGTTTTTGTTTTGGATTTCTAGCATCCGTAGTAGCTTTTAGCTTTTTGTTATTATATTTTATAAATGTTCGCTCATTTAATTTTTATTCCATATGTTTAAGAATATTCAAGAGGGTGATATTCAAACTGTAACAATTTAAAATAGTGATCCAGTCTTTTGCAGCACTGGAGGCAGAGGAGAGGGGTTTAGTTGCAAGTAGACGTGTGCTATAGCAGCACTGAGAAATAGTCCTGGGCAGCATTAACACTGGAGAATGGTCCTGGGGACAGCAAAACTGCAGTGAGGCTGCTGGAGTTTGAATGTATAGTGAGGGCGGAAGGGGTGGCAGCGAGTCCTGTGGATTGGGGCCAGGAATCTAGCAGGACTATAGAAAACTGAGCTGAGACTTGGTGCAGCTGCACTCGGATCTGAGCTTTGCTTCACTGATCAACTTTTAGGGCCAGATTTTAAATTCTGGAAACCCAGCGCCAATTCAAATTCCAGATCCGAACCCACATCACATCAGCATCGCTGTTGCTATTTTCAAATGGAAATGGGCTAACTGGCACGGTGGCTGGCTCGATGTCCAATCGACAGTGCAGGAAGTAGTCCAGAGGCAGGTCACAGTTGCCGAAAAGGCAAAGCAGTGGCCAGGACTGGTCCTGCCGCTTGCTGTGGAGATGACTGTCCAGGGATCAGACTGGCCCTGCCAGGGCCAAGTAGACACAGGCAGACCGCAGATTTTCTGATGCCTCCCTGGAGGTCTTTGTTGAGGTGGTGGTTGAGAGGCAGAAGATTTTCTTCCTGGCCTCTGGTCAGAAACCACCACCCACCTCCCTCCACCCCCGCCAGCCAGGAGCCCAAAAGAGCATGGCTGGAGGTGGCAGAGGGACTCAGCAGTCGTGTTGTGACCAGGAGGATGGGGTTCCTGTGCCACAAGCATTTCAAGATCTGAGAAGGTGAGTGGCAAGTGGCACCTGGGTGACAGGCCTTTAACTCTGTTAATATCAGCATGTACACAAGCTCGGCAGACTGTGTGCCATAGTGCAGGAACAACATAGCGAATGCCCGGTCACATCACTGAGATATCAGCCACCCTCATGTATTACTGAGGAGCATAATAGCTCATGTTGATGTTATGCTGTGAGAATTGAGGGAGGGCAGCTGACTCGGTCATCATTCTGCCCTCATACTGCAATAACAAGGAGATGGCACTGTGGGCAGCGTGCCAGACCCTCATCAATTCACGGCCATAGAGGTGCCAGCACTGGATATCACATGGGAGCCACTTTGGCAAGCCACCATTAAAGGAGAGACTGGAAGCCAGAAAGAAGAACAAGGTCATTTGATAACTTTATCCTCAGGTAAAGGGCAGGGGGAGATCCTGCCAATGCTCCTGGACCCGTCCCTCTGGATTCTTACCTTCCCTTGATCTTTTCATTGAGAACTGTCGGTGTCACATTAGTCGTCTCAATTTCTCTGCTCCTCTCACCCACTCTAACCTGTCTCTCTCTGAACTTGCTGCATTCCGTTCTCTCAGGTCCAACCCTGACATTGTCATCAAACCTGCTGACAAGGATGGTGCTGTTGTTGTCTGGCGCACTGACATCTACCTCGCAGAGGTTGAGCGTCAACTCGCAGACACTTCCTCCTACCTACCCCTGGACCATGACCCCACCACTGAACATCAAGCCATTGTTTCCAGGACTGTTACTGACCTCATCTCCTCAAGGAGATCTTCCTTCCACAGCTTCCAACCTCATACTCTCCCAATCTCGGACGGCCCGCTTCTACCTCCTACCCAAAATCCACAAACAGGACTGTCCCGGCAGACTGATTGTGTCAGCCTGTTCCTGCCCCACGGAACTCAATTCTTGCTATCTTGACTCCCTTCTCTCTCCCTTTGTCCAATCCCTTCCCACCTACATCCATGATTCTTTTGACACCCTACATCATATCAACAATTTCCAGCCCCCTGGCCCCAACCGCCTCCTCTTCACCATGGACGTCCAAACCCTCTACACCTCCATCCCCCACCGGGATGGTCTGATGGCTTTCCACTTCTTCCTCGAACAGAGGCCCGAACAATCCCCATCTACCACTACTCTCCTCCGTCTGGCTGAACTTGTTCTCACAATGAACAATTTCTTCTTTAACTCCTCTCACTTCCTCCAAATAAAAGGTGTGGCTATGGGTACCTGCATGGGCCCCAGTTATGCCTGTCTCTTTATGGGGTATGTGGAACATTCCTTGTTCCAGTCCTACTCCGGCCCCCTCCCACAATTCTTTCTCCGGTACATCGATGATTGCTTCGGTGCTGCTTCATGCTCTCGCCTGGACCTGGAAAAAGTTATTAGTTTTGCTTCCAATTTCCACCTCTACATCATTTTCACATGGTCCATCTCTGACACTTCCCTTCCCTTCCTTGACCTCTCTGTCTCAATTTCAGGTGATTGACTGTCCACCAATATTCATTACAAGCCTACCGACTCCCACAGCTACTTCGACTACAGCTCCTCACACCCCGCTTCCTGTAAGGACTCCATCCCATTCTCTCAGTTCCTTCGCCTCTGTCGCATCTGTTCTGATGATGCCACTTTCAAAAACAGTTCCTCTGACATGTCTTTCTTCTTCCTTAACCGAGATTTTCCACCCACGGTGGTTGACAGGGCCCTCAACCGTGTCCGGCCCATCTCCCGCGCATCTGCCCTCACACCTTCCTCTCCCTCCCAGAACTATGATAGGGTCCCCCTTGTCCTCACTTATCACCCCACCAGCCTCCGCATTCAAAGGATCATCCTCCGCCATTTCCGCCAACTCCAGCATGATGCCACCACCAAACACATCTTCCCTTCACCCCCCCGGCGGTATTCCGCAGGGGTCATTCCCTCCGGGACACCCAGGTCCACTCCTCCATCACCCCCTACACCTCAACCCCCTCCCATGCCACCTTCCCAAGCAACCGCAGAAGGTGCAATACCTTCACCTTTACTTCCCCCCTCCTCAATGTCCAAGGGCCTGAACACTCCTTTCAAGTGAAGCAGCATTTCACTTACACTTCCCTCAATTTTGTCTACTGCATTCGTTGCTCTCAAAGCGGTTTCCTCTACATTGGAGAGACCAAATGCAGACTGGGTGACCGCTTTGCAGAACACCTTCGGTCTGTCCGTAAGCATGACCCAGACCTCCCTGTCACTTGCCATTTCAGCACTCTACACTGCTCTCATGCCCACATGTCGGTCCTTGGCCTGCTGCATTGTTCCAGTGAAGCTCAACGTAAACTGGAGGAACAGCACCTCATCTTCCGACTAGGCACTTTACAGCCTTCTGGACTGAATATTGAGTTCAACAATTTTAGATCATGAACTCTCTTCTCCATCCCCACCCCCTTTCTGATCCCCCCTTTTTTTTCCAATAATTTATCTAGATTTTTCTTTTCCCACCTATTTCCATTATTTTTAAATGTATTTCCATCGATTGTTTTATCTCTACCTTTTAGCCTTTTTCGATTCCTTCACCCCACCCCACCCCCACTAGGGCTATCTGTACCTTGCTTGTCCTGCTTTCTACCCTTAATTAGCACATTCGTTAGATAGTATCACCACCTTCAACACCTCTTTGACCTTTTGTCTGTGACATCTTTTGGTTATCTCCACCTATCACTGGCCCTCTATCCAGCTCTACTTGTCCCACTCCCCCTTAAACCAGCTTATATTTCACCTCTCTTCTATTTTTACTTAGTTCTGTTGAAGGGTCATTCGGACTCGAAACATTAACTGTGTTCCTCTCCGCAGATGCTGCTAGACCTGCTGAGTTTTTCCAGGTATTTTTGTTTTTGTTTTGGACTTCCAGCATCCACAGTTTTTTGCTTTTATTTTGCTGAGATATTTATAGGCTGTTCCCTTTAAAATTCAATTTTTTTTTGGAAAATGAACAAAGGCCTACATTTTGTCTCTGAGCTTAACATGCTGAAATTAATAGAATATCAAAGCTATGCGTGTGTAACCAGTGGTTCCTCTTTTGAGCCTCTGTTTACTAAAGTATACAGCTTACCTTAAAAAAGTCCAGAAAAAATTTCCATGAGGACAAGATTTTGAAATTTGTCTTCTAGTTTTTATTCAAATAATCTTGGAAAACCTTTGAATAGAAACCATTAGGAATTTCATATGTTTGTCTATTTAATGTGCTGGTTCACTCTAGGCATTATTTGGCCTAGTTTCTCATTTCTACAATGGATTTCTGATTTCCGAGATGAAGATCCAAATCTTCCAGTCTCCGGAGGGTTGGAGAATGGACGTAAATTGAGAGATATGTGTCAGGACCCTGTAGAAGTCCTGACATACAGAAATGTGCGGAAATTGCCTGAGAAGCTTAAACTTCTAATGGGCTGATTTCTGCTGCCCAGGTTCCTCTGTCAAAAGTGTCTGATGTTGAGTGGCAGAGAAATATCTGGATACTTACTCTGGAAATGTTACACAATTTAATCCATAGTTTAACTCAGACATTAGCTCAACTGAGCACCACAACCAAACTCACCAATTACGCCCAGGATCCCGACTACTCCCCTAATCTGACCCAAATATAGCCGAGCCCAACTACCCCTCACCTGACTGCCCACCAACTCACCCATTCAGTCACCATTCTACTAAACACAATCATTCATTAAAAGACTTGAGGCCTTTATAAACTTACCTGGATACAACAGCTACTGTTGTAAAAAGGGGCCGCGTCCTATTCTTCCCTGGCTCTCCTACACTTGCCGCCCCTCTGCCTGAAAAACTTTGCTGGTCCATTTCTGCTTCAAGTGGGATCAGAAGATATGATTGAAAATGAGTAGTACCGTCATGTTGTACAAAACTTCACAGTAGTGGCAACATGCACAATATTGCTGCTGACCGGAAGATCTGGGTCAAAGTTCTGCTGCTGCTGAGCTGTTTCTAGCACTTTTGAAAAAAAGTAGCCATGGGTGGTTTGTCTTTGGTGCTGGAGAAGGAGAGCAGTAAAGAAAATCAGAATGAGTAGGAGCAGATGGGACAAGAGGGAGGAAGGGGCTCGCCAAAGGGACTCCCTACCCACAGTGGGACTTCAGGGAGTATATCTATTTAAACTTTGCTGAGACTCAAGCAGCTTTGCTTCACAAATGATGCTATATATCAACGACTGATGTCAGCTGCTGCAGAAAAACTGAAACCTCACATCATGGCATAGGTAGCACTGCTTGGGGTTGTCAAAGGTCTCCATGGCCCTTAACTTTATGTATCAGTACCTTTCCAGGCTGTGGAATGTGACATCAGCAATATTTCTCAGTTTGCAGTCTGCTGCTGTAAAAGGGAGTTACTGAGGCTGAGACTGTGCCTATAGGAACACCAACATCATTTTTCCGAATGGACAAAGTGAAGGATGTGGGACTGGCCAAAAAGCTGGAACAACCTTGCTGAGGCCATTTTTGGAAGTCCCGACTGAATTCAATGGCAATAAAGCAGCTAACATCCTGTCTTCAGAGCTTCTGTGCCTTTAAGGGTGGAGGTTCCACCTTCAAGAATTGCCAGCCAATCAGAGGGTCAGCAGCTCTTTAGCCTCAGCAGTACCACGTAGAGCGGTGGACACTGCTGGGACTGCAGTAGGCCCAGACCACTCATCATGAAGTGCAGGTAAATTTGTGAGGCTCGCCGGAGCCAGTCTGGAATGGAGGGGTGGTGGGACATTGCTGAGTATAGGGAGAGGATCTTACAGTGGGGGCATTGCTTGCTGCGGTAGGAGGGGGTCTCCAAAAGACAGAAGGTGCCCAATCAGGAAGGCCCACCCGGTCCAAACCTACAGGGAGGCTGCCAGCTTTTACTGACCATTCATTGGCCACTTCAGGTCCTCAATTAGCTTACAGGCATGAAAGTCATCCTCGACCTTTCCCACTCCCACCTTCCCTCCTGAATCTATGGTTCCCCCAGCTCCTGGTATGCTTCTGAGGGGAGGAATTAAATTCTGTCCAATGTCTTAGTTACTCCCCATCACCATCCTGCCATCTCTTTGTAAGTTAGTCCCTCACATTCAGCTGATTTGCAACAGAAGTCAATACATCATACAGGTGCCTGATTTCCTGGCAGCACATCGTACAGGTGCCTGATTTCCTGGCAGCACATCGTACAGGTGCCTGATTTCCTGGCAGCAGTCATGACTCATTCCTTCTGTAGCTACCCAAACTGTTTCTGTGCAGCCTCTAATCCACAAGTCTGTCTGGTCATAGCCTTGTGGGCAACAAGAGTTACCCATTCAGAATTAGCTCATTGGCTGAAAAGAATAAATGATTGAGATAATGTTCTTAAACACCCTGGCAACAATAACCCCAAAAATAATAAAGGAAGCTGTTTGAACTTCCATGGCAGCAATGTGCAAGATCCATCAGGATAGGCGCTACTATTGCGTTCAAGGAGCTGATCACTTGCGCCCATGTTGAACAGAATGATCACCATGCTCCACCAAAGCCCCAATACAAATTGAAGCAGAACTCCTTCGGTAGCTTGGAAGATTGCATTAGAATTCTCTATGACAGAAGTGTGTGAGCTAACCCCCGAGCATCCTATTCCCCCACCTTAGTTGCTGTGTGTTTGTGCCCATTACTTCACCACATGAAAACCTCTCAACTAGCCTAAACTCTAAAGTACTTGGAGTGCTAGTCCATGAGCTGACACTTGCTAGGATCAGATTGAGTGACAGTGGATTGTCAGGAAAATTTGCTTCTTGAAGTGGCAGAGGTGTATCCACATTTTCAGCACCTGAAATGAAAGAGAGGGACAAGACTGGGAGTGTGACAAAGAAGTGGATAGTGAAAGCAACTGCATTTTGTATAGGGTGTGGTAGAAGGAAGAAGGGAAAGAAAGGATAAGGCTGTACAGAAATGCTACACACCATATCCTGCAGTCCATGACTTAAATCGCTGGTCATGATGACCAGCATATTTTCTTCCATGGGGAGCAGGATGTACACACAGGCTCAGCCTCCCTCTGTGCTTGATCTTCTCCAGCAAGAAAGAAGAGAATGTGTTTATTACATCCTGTGGGGTGTTTAGAGAGTGTGCCTGTCATGTTCAAATAGTTGTGATGTTGCATGCAGTGTGTAAGATGTGAGGTGTGGAAAAGTAGGGGCCGCAACAGGCGTGAGCATGTGAGTGTAAGATAAAATGGAACTGGGAAATAAATAGATGAAAGCCTAGGTAATATTTTCACAATACACTCAAGCCTTTTTAAGTCCTTGTTAACTTTCCATGATATGTTATAGCAGGATCGAAATCCTACGTGGATTAGTTCTTTATATAAGTAGTAATAAGAATAATTGAAAACAGTCTGGTGGAACTGAACCTGTTAGTTACTGACACTTTTCTCTGTCAGCAGATAATCTATGATTATCAAGTTATGTTTTTCATGAAAACCAAAAAACTAGAAGGAATTTTAAAACGTTTTTTCTTTCTCTTCCTGCAAGACAGGATTTTGAAAATAAAGCAATGACTTAAAAGTTTGAAGTGAAATGAGATTCATTGGCCCCAACGTAATTGCTCAGATCTGTGGAATGACAGAACAAAGAAGGTAGTTTAATTGTGTTGGATTTGAAATGCATCTATTCAAAGTAGGGAGAATGAAAATAAAAAGATAGTGCCAAGGCTGCACATTATAAATGTTGAGCAACAGGGACAATTATGAGCTAGTTAAAAACAAAAAACTGCGGATGCTGGAAATCCAAAACAAAGACATAAATACCTGGATTTCTGTTTTTGTTTTGAGCTAGTTAAAGATGTCTCAGCATCCTAATGCAACACAACTGAATAATACAATTGGAATTTGATTGACAATATCAAGCCACGCAATAATCTATATTTTGCCCATACAAACTAATGTTTATTGTGTAAGTGTCAGTCTTGGTTCAGTGGCAGCACTTTTGTCTCTGTGCCAAAAGGTTATGAGTTCAAATTCCATTTTAGAGACATGCACACATAATCCAAACTGATATTTCAGTACACTATTGTTTGACTGCTGCACTATCAGGGATACCATCTTTGGGATGAAATGTTAAACTGAGACCGTATCTGTATGCTCAGATGGATGTAAAAGATCCAGTAGCATTATTAGAATAGTCTTGTCGTTCTCCCAGTGTCTTGGCCAACAATTACCCCTCAACCAACATCACAAAATAAAACTGGTCATATGTCTCACTGCTGTTGCAGAGTCTTGCTGTTCACAAATTGTCTGTCATTGTTGGCTATATGATAACAGTGGCTGCAATTCAAAAGTTGGCTTCAATGTGTTTCCTGGCATGAAAGATGCTATATAAATGCAAATTCCTCTGATATATCTAATAATTACTGGTAGGTCTTGCATTTTGATTTAATTTATTGTGATGATAAAGATTTACTGCTTTCTGTGATTTAATTTTAAAAAAAATATTCTATTGCTTTTATCTTGGCCAGTGACTCTGAGAAGGAAAATCCTACCTGAATGCCAATTTGTTTTCCCTTTAAAAAATACACTTTGCCGTCAGAACTCACAGCTGAATTTATTCTTGAAGATAGAGCTGTAGCCTTTGAAGTATGAGAAGACCCAGGAAACATGAATAATTACAACCTCTGACAAATCATGTCTCTACCACTGACAATAGTATCACACAAAGAAGAGAATCTGTTCATCGCAACAATATTAACAACTTACATTTAAAATGCTTCAATTGGCCCAGATCTACTGATATCCGGATGGTCAGAGACCGAACGTACCATGGAAGCTGTGCTACAGGACACCTCAGAAGTCCCAAAGAAAGGACTCCATGGGAACTTCTGAGCGGCAATTCCCCTGCTCCCCAGGATCCTCTCAAAAAGTCGTCAACTCTGAGTTCGAGTCAGAGACGTCGGTCAGTTCTGGCTCACTTACCTGGAACGTTACCCAGGAAATGTTACACAGAAAAAAGCCTAATTTAACTCTTTGGTAACACTCACACTGCCCCTCACACCCCATGACAGGGGCCCCCCCAACTCCCCTCTCAACCCAACCTGACTGTCATCCATCACTCAACTCCTCCACCTGACCCAACAACTCCCCCTGACTCAACCTGACTAACCCCGACCACCTGAATCCCCGTCCTGACCCAATGGCTCTTGCCTGACCCATCCTGGCTAGCCCCCACCACCCAGCTCCCTCCTAACCTGACATGACCCCACCACCAAAACCCACCCCAACACCGTCCCTACTTGGCTTGTTTAGCCCCAACCTGACCTAGCTAGCCTCCACCGCCTCACTCTCAACCTGACCTGATTAATCCCCAAACTATCTACTCACCCTACCCACCTACCACCCTATCCACCTGCCACCCTACCCCCTTACCCACCCTAACCTCTTACCCACTTACCCACCCTAACCCCATACCCACTTACTTTATCCACCTTATCTCCTTACCTACTTATCCACCCCACTGCCTTGCCCAGGTACCTTACCCACCTATCCTCTTATCTATCCTACTCCCTCACCCACCCTACCCTCTTACCCACTTACTTTACCCACCCTGCTCCCCTCACTCACTCTACCCTTTACCCTCTTACCTTCTCTCTGTCATTTCTAAAAGAAGTTTTAGGACATTTAAACTCTTTACTTACTGAATAAGTGTCTAGTGCCGTGAGAAAGCGTGTGGTTTCTGTGCGAATTTACTCTGCTTCTCCTTTAAGATTTCCAGCATTGAGTCATTTCTGCAGGATCCTCCACTGGAAGACTGCCCTGAAATATTGGAAAAACGTAAGAGTGTATTTTCAGGATTGGAATTAAGGGTTCCAAGCCTGAATGGAAGATAGTAAACTGTCCTAATGTGCACATACAAGCATTATCGGACAAAGCAGACACTAGCGATATAACAGAGATATTAGGTCAGATGACAAAGGGTTTGACCAAACAGGTAGGATTTAAGGGATTTAACAAAGGAAGAAAAAGGAAAGGAAGGTAGCTTTACCTCCTCAAATCTATTTAAGTCAAGCTGAACCTTAGTCTAAGTGTTAGGTGAGGAAAATTGAAGAATTCTGTATATGTGGATTTAAATTGTCAAAGAAGAGCAGAATTTTACATTACTTTACATGAAGGTCAAAAGATTACTCAATAAACACTGATGAGGTATTTGATTTGGCACATTCATTCAGAATTAAACTACCTATTGTTGAATGAGCTAAAGGTTTCCAATACTAAACCTGAAGACTATTGCAAGCGTTGATCATTCTGTGAGAACATTATTTCATGTATTCAACTTAATATTCCTTTCAGCCGATTTGGTCTAAAGTTTATGGAATACATAAAAGTAAGACTATTGTCTGGAGGTGAAAAAGGCATGAATATATGTTTCTGTAGCAGATGGGGTGAGATAGCAGCATAGCCAATTAATGTGACAAAGGTGGAAGTAGGTGAATTTTGTGGTGAAGAAAATAAAGAATTGAATGTTCAGCTCAGTGTGGAATAGGATGCCAAGTCTGCAAATAGCCTTAATTCAGTGGTGAGGACAGGGATTTTCCAGGAGGAGTTGAAGACAATGGTGGAATTTTTGAGCCTGCTGGTGGCTGGCGTGAAACGAAGCGTGTGTGGAAAATATGGCATGACCTGCTTCGGCATGAAGGCAGGTCGCGATAGTCCACTCAGCCCACCAACGGCGGGAGCTAATTGTAATACATCAGCATATAATTAAAGGCCTTCCTGCCAGGCTCTTGGAACTCCATCGTATCGTCCATCCACGTCGGTGGGAAAGCACACCGACATGTTTCACAACAGCACGCAGGCAACATGCGCTTGGCAACCTTCACTTTGGGGGAACTGAGGTGAGTGAGCAGCAGCGTTCTCCACAGCTCACCCATTGTTTACAGGCCTCAGGGACACCGGTGTGGGTAGGGTGGGGGGGTGGGGGCGGGGGCAGCTGATGACTGGCCCCAGAGGCGACAGCTGGGTGGGGGGGTGCATGGTGTCTGGCGGCAAGTGCTGGGCAGCCTTGGAGGCAACCGTTGTTGATGGTGGGCGGTCAAGTGCTGCCCTGGCGCTGCATCCTGCACATAGGCAATCAAAGTGGGGCCAGCGTAAGCGAGGGAAGTGGCCACGCATTAGGGACACCTGTATAAAGTGACCATATCTCCGTAACTGAGACAGATCAGGCGCAGCCACAGTGATATGATTGGGGTCGGGCTCCTAGCCTGCCCGCCCACGCAAGCAATGTGGAGACACCAAGGGCCACCAAGCACTCCATACCGTACACCCACCCCGCCCCTCCCAACCACCTGGCACAGACTTCGAGTCCGCCACCACTTTATTGGACCGCAGAGCTGTTGGACTGCACACGTTGTACAATCTCCTTGCCAACACTGCCCATGGAGCAGTCACTGCTGGAGGTGCTCACAGCCCCTTGCAACCTCAGCATCCTGGTTTGGACCAGTGTCCCCCATGTTGCAGGTTGACAGGGCAGCCATACAGCGCACACATCTCTGGCTATCCGAGGGATGGCACTCTCTGGGAAGCATTAAAGGGAGGTCACACAGGGCCAGGAGAGGTGCTAAGTACAGCCATGCTAACCACATCTCTCTCTCTGTTTCATACTGCAGGAGGGTCACGTCAGGTTCATGGATCCTGGTGACCTAGCTGTATGCCTGATGGCCTACAGAGGCCATAGAAGACTAAGGAGAGAGTGACTGAGGCTCCTGGCCATGCAAAGGCAGGAGCAGCAACCTCATAAAGAAGGGGCAACAGGGGCTCCCGCATACGCTGCCCAGGAGCGACAGCGAGCCGTGGCTGGTCGGCGCCTAGCGGCACCCAGGGTCTACCATTCCTGCAGATGACTGAGAACCAGTGTCACTGACAACTGCACATGTCTAGGGACCTGGTTGCTCACATCTGCCACTTACTGCAGGGCTTGGCGCCAAGGTGACCTGGAGGGCATCCACTGCCAGTGGCTGTGAAAGTGACTGCGGTGCTCAATTTCTATGCCAATGGGTCCTTTCAGGGCTCCACAGGTGACCTCTGTGGGATCTCACAATCTGCCACCCACAAATGCATCCATGAGGTCATGGGTGCCATCTTCTCCATGGCACACAACTTTGTGCATTTCACCCGGGACCGGGACAGCCAGGATGCAAGGGCCATTGGATTCGCACAGATCTCGGGATTCCCACAGGTACAGGGTGTGATTGACTGCACCCATATGGCGCTGAGGCCTCCGTCGCTACACTCAGTGTACTTCATCAATCGCAAGGGCTTCCACTCACTGAACATGCAGCTGGTATGCAACCACTAGAAATGCATCCTGCAGGTGTGCGCACGGTTTCCAGGGAGTGTGCACGATGCCTACATCCTGAGTCGCTCGCAGATCCCTGCCGTCCTCCAGGGTCCACAGAAGCTGCAGTGTTGGTTCCTTGGGGACAAGGGCTACCTGCAGAGGCCGTTGCTGATGACACCCGTGCAGCGGCCTCAGACTGCAGCAGAGCGACGCTATAATGAGGCTCATGCAGCAGCTCACAACTTGGTGGAGCAAGCCATCGGGATGCTTAAGATGCGGTTCCAGTGCCTGGACCAGTCTGATGGAGCCCCGCAATACAGTCCCCAGAGGGTGTCACGCATCGTCATCATCTGCTGCTCCCTTTACAACCTAGTGCTGCAATGGGGAGACAAGCTGGCTGAGGAGGAGATGGAGGAGCTGGAGGTCTCCTCGGATGAGGATGCTGACGGGGGTGAGGATGAGGGAGTCCTTGGTGTTGATGATGACAGGGATGAGGCAGGTACTTGGGAGGCTTTTGTAGCTGCCAGGTTTGTGGAGGATGATGATGACATGCAGCGAGGTGTCCCCGTAGATCCTCACATCACAGTTGTGAACATTTAATTCCAGTCTGGCTTATCTCAGTGCCAATACCCTTTGTGAAAATGCTCCTGTCTGGTGATGCAGTGGAGGCCCTAATAGTCACTTGATGGCAGGAAGATGATGTCAACATGCAGTGAGGACACTCCATAGATCTTCACATAGCCTCTGAGAATGTTTGACTCCTGTCTGGCCGAGTGAAGCTTGCTTGCCGTCCATGATCAGGGCCATCTCAGAGACGCAGCCATGAAACTTTAGACGCATCTGATGCTGTGTCTGCCTTCAGCACCTCAGCCCTTCAGGAGCTGGTGCACAGCATCACTGGTCACAGTTGCTGGTGTGATGGGGGCCAGCCCCAACTTAAAGGTGCTGAGAGCACACAGAGAGAATGAGGGAACTCTGTGGCACCTGCCCACTACATTCTGGCGGTAATGACATGTGCCGCTGAGGTGCAGGCATCAGTAATGTTTCCAGGGAGTGTGAGGCTAGACCACCACTGTGATCTGAAGGCCGCACAGAGCACAGGGAAGAGGCCCCGGACTGAGACACCAGCCTTTTATCTTGTGCAGAAAGGTTTCACATCCAAGTGACAAGAACACTGCTCATCAGAACAAGGAGCCACAGGCAGGGAGACATTCTTAGGAGTTTATTGATAATAGTGAACAGTATGTACAAGTGATTAACACCTGTGCCCAGGCTGTGCAACCACTTTTACCAAATTTTCCTAATCTTGCTGCTACATCTTGGTGCTCCCCAGACATCCACAGCAGAGGTGGAGGCAGTCTGCTGACTGTGATGTCGTGTCTGTGATGACTTTGGCAGGTGTCCGCTGGAGGGCTCCAGCCTGCTTTCTGGGTCCTGCTGTGTGGCAGTTCCTTGGCCTGTGGAGCTGGAGCTGCGGAGGTCACAGAAAGATGGGATTCGGATGGGCCGGTCACTCCCAGAGTCACCTGAGTGGATAGTCCTGGAGTGTGCACCTGCTAATCCTCCTCCCTACAGGTGCCTGAGGGCCCCAGGCTGACTCCATAAGCGGAAGGGGTAGCGGGAGTGAGAGTGAGCTGCCCAGCACCCCTCTCGCGTACACACTGTTGGAGGCCAACTATGGCATCAGCAATGGAGTTAAGCCCCCTGCAGCAGTGCAGGAGTGACGTCCTGGATTAAGGTCTCCATTGTGACCGCCATCCTGCCAGTGTTGACTTCGGTGCGTTGCAATGCCGGCACTATCACCTCAGCCTGAAGACGGACAGACTCCTCCATCACACCTTGCAAGCTGAGGAGTGCAGCGGACATCATAGAAACATAGAAACATAGAAACTAGGAGCAGGAGTAGGCCATTCGGCCCTTCGAGCCTGCTCCACCATTCATTATGATCATGGCTGATCATCCAACTCAATAGCCTGCTCCCGCTTTCTCCCCATTCCCTTTGATCCCTTTCAGCCCAAGAGCTATATCTAACTCCTTCTTGAAAACATAAAATGTTTTGGTCTCAACTACTTTCTGTGGTAACAAATTCCACAGGCTCACCACTCTCTGGGTGAAGAAATTTCTCCCCATCTCAGTCCTAAATGGTCTACCCCGTGTCCTCAGACTGTGACCCCTGGTTCTGGACTCCCCCACTATCGGGAACATCCATCCTGCATCTACCCTGTCTAGTCCTGTTAGAACTTTATAGGTTTCTATGAGATCCCCCCCTCATTCTTCTGAACTCCAGCGAATATCATCCTAATCAACTCAAACTCTCCTCATATGTCAGTCCCACCATCCCAGGAATCAGTCTGGTAAACCTTTGCTGCACTCCCTCTATAGCAAGTACATCCTTCCTCAGATAAGGAGACCAAAACGGCACACAATATTCCAGGTGTGGTCTCACCAAGGCCCTGTATAATTGCAGCAAGACATCCCTGCTCCTGTACTTGAATCCTCTGGCAATGAAGGCCTTCTTTACCACCTGCTGCACCTGCATGCTTACCTTCAGCGACTGGTATATGAGGATACCCAGGTCTTGTTGTACATTCCCCTCTCTCTCAATTTATAGCCATTCAGACAATAATCTGCCTTCCTGTTTTTGCTATCAAAGTTTTGCTACCTCACATTTATCCACATTATACTGCATCTGCCATGCATTTGCCCACTCACTCAGCTTGTCCCTTCCTGATGTTCCCTAGCTTACATTTGCAGCTCCAGCAACTGTGATATGACCAAGTCCAGATGTTCATCATCTGACTCGGACTCAGCAACGTTCTGGCCTCCAGCAGTACCTCGAATGCTGGGGACCTGGGAAGTCCCTGCCTCCACTTGCTGTCGATCACAAAGTGTGATGTGCTCACCAGATTGTGATCCTGAAGCTGCTCTAAAGCTAGGTCTCACTGAGGTGTGTGTCTCTGCGCTGGTGGAGGGTGTGGGTGAGCGCTGATACAGGACTTCAGGGAAGGTGCCTTCAGATTCTTCTTCAGAGGTTTCTTCAGGGCTTGATTGGAGGCCCCGGGTCTTGGATTCTGTCGGCTGTTTGGCAGGTGAGCCTGCGTAAGCAAGGGGAGATAATTAATACATGGCAGTGGCCTGTGAAAGAGGACACATAACTCATAGCATGGTTGTCTGATGGATGTTGCACTGCTGGATCTTCACTTTGTAGAGCAGCACCGACCTCATTGTCAGCACAGGACCAGTCCCGGTCATTGCCAGCCAGCTGGGTGGCTCTGTTTCCGAATTCTGTCAGAACTTTGATCTCCTGCATTCCTCCACCTGTCTGTAACCTTTCCCTCCTGTTGTGTGCTAGTTTGTCCTGCATGGATAGGGATGGAGAGAGTTTATCAGGACGCCTGCCGGGCCAGATGATAAGTGTGCCAGGCCTGTGTGGGTGGTGAGCGGTCCCATGGACGGGCTGAGGACAATGCAGGTGTGTGTGAAAGAGTGAATGGTGATGTCCCTTGCACTGGCAGTGAGTGAGGGCCCTGTGGATGTGTGATGGGTTTGTGAGTGTGTGAGATGGGAGTGATGAAAAGAGTGACTTACCCTGGCAGAATGGAGGAGATCATTCATCCTTTTGCAGCACTGGGTGGCTGTCCTCCACTGCAGGGTGCTTGCGCTGACCACCGCCTCCCAAGCCAGATTGGTGACTTTACTGCCCATCATGCAGCCAGGGAAGGGGTACAGCGCATCCCAGTGGGTCTCCACAGCATCCAGCAGTCACTCGAGGGACCCATTGTTGATGCGGGGGGTGCTGCAGTCTTTTTTCCTTTGCTGGCCATGTCTTCCAGGCAGCAGTAGTGACCTGGTGGCGATGAGCACTGTGCTCACGACTGCCTTTTAAAGATGGAGGCTGGCATGATGCAACAGTGAGGTGATGGTGGGCAGGCAAATGAGACCCCGCTCGCCATGGAAACAGCGTGCTCCATGGGAGTGAATAAATAATAAGGCTGGCTTGGGATAATATGGTGTGAAAACCCATTTTTGTTGGCAAGTAGGACTCCATTTTACCCACCCGCTACTGCAATTAGTGCAATTCTGGGAAAATTCCGCCCAATGGTTCATCCTCCTTGATTTTTAACTGAAGGGAGTTGCAGCTCATTTAAAAGTGAATGTTTCACACAAATCTGGCAGTACAAAGGCAGTGGAAGAGTCGTGAGAGGCAGTAAGCTGGATGTTATAGACATACATATGGAAGTTGACCCTATGGCTATTAATTGTACCACCAACATTAGCATGTAGATATGAAAGATGAGGAGGACAAGGATTGATTATTGAGGAATTACAGAGATGGTGGTGCACGAGTCAGGAGAAAAACCATTTCATGTTTTGCCTATGGTCAACCGTGTCAAACACTACAGAGTAAGGCACAAAGGGATAATGCATTGAGGATACAGTCACAGTGAATGTAATTCATGAATTTGGTTAGGGCTGTCTTAGTGTGGTGGGATGGCAGAAACATGATTGGAGTGATTGAAACAGGAAGATGTGGCAGAAACTGGCATAGATCCAGGAGGCAACATCATGATCCTGGACATGGGAGATTAAAAGAATGTTGGACAAGACACAGTGGTTTGCCAGGACAGAGGATCCAAGATGGGTTTTATGAGAGGAGGGTGATGATAGCAGCTTGAGGTGGAGAAATGGCAATGCTTGAGGAGAGTAATCCACATATCGTATCATCTAGCATGATAGTTAGAATGGGAAGTGGAATGGTCCGCAGTATAATGGTAATGGTATTGAGGGCGCAGGAGATAGTTCTCATGGATTAGATAAGGTCATAAGAAAGGTGAAACATGAGAGAGAGATGGGGAGAAGTGCAGGGGCCGGTGATCAAGGCTAGGATTGGGGAAGTTTAACTTGATGGGCGAGGAGAAGAGAGAAAAACAATGGAGGCAGTTGAATGGATGGGACCACTAGAGTGCTAATGTCACTGGATTAGTAATCTAGAGACCCAGGCTAATGCCCTGGAGAGTCCCACAACAGCAACTGATGGAATAACACTTTAATTGATTATAAAAATCTCTAACACGGAGCTGCC
The DNA here is from genome assembly GCF_964194155.1 of Cetorhinus maximus. Classification (NCBI taxonomy): domain Eukaryota; kingdom Metazoa; phylum Chordata; class Chondrichthyes; order Lamniformes; family Cetorhinidae; genus Cetorhinus; species Cetorhinus maximus. The sequence goes on along the minus strand of NC_135880.1, from coordinate 152,400,756 downwards.
ACAGGGAGATTAAGTACATAATAAAAGTTTAGAAATAATAAACTTAAAAATTATTTAGACATGTCCCTCATGTGACAGTGTCACATGAGCTGGGATATGTTTATGAATTGTGCAAAAATTAATTAATAATTTTATAAAACCTTCAGGAAGCCTCACCCCGCCTGTGGATGAGGCTTCCTGAAAAACGCAAAGGCCGCCCTTAAGGTTGGACGGGCAACACTGTTAATTATCTAAGTTACTTCCCTAATGGCCTTAATAGGCCTTTGACAGTTTGGCGGGCGCACAGATGCCTCGGGCGCACACCCGCTGGACGAAAGATCTAAATGACGTGTGATGACATCGGGACGCATGCCTGATGTCATCTGGCGTCATTTTGCACGTCGGCGTGTCAGGTCCGCCCCTGCACAGCGACGGCAATATTCAGGCCCTGGTTAACTAACTAGTGACCAATAGGCTGAGCCCTGAAGGACGTAACTGCTAAATTGGGTATGTGGTGAGGGAACCAACAAGAGTGAAATAACATACTTGACCTCGTCCTCACTAATCTACCTGTCACAGATAAATCTGTCCATGATAGCATTAGTAGGAGTGACAACCGCACAGTCCTTGTGCAGATAAAGTCCTGTCTTCACATTGAGGATACCTTGCACCGTATTGTGTGGCACCAGCATAATGCTGAATGGAATAGATTTTGAACAGATCTAGCAATTCAAAACTGGGCATCCATGAGGCACTGTGATCCATCAGGAGCAGCAGAAATGTATACAACCACAATCTGTAACCTCATGGTCCAGCATATCCTCCACTCCACACCACTCCGCTATCATCATTAAGCCAGAGGATCAAGCTTGGTTCAATGAGAAGCGCAGGAAGGTATGTTCGGAGCAGCACCAGGCATGCCTAAAAAGGAGGTGTCAACCTGGTGAAGACACAACTACCTGGATGCCAAAAAGCGGAAGGAGCATGCAATAGATAGAGCTAAGCGATCTCACAACCAACAGATCAGATCTAAGCTCTGCAGTCCTGCCACATCCAGTCATGAATGGTGTTGGACAATTAAACAACCAACTGGGGGAGGAGGCTCCACAAATATCCCCATCGTCAACGATGGGGGAGGCCAGCACAGTATTGCAAAAGACGAGACTGAAGGATTTGCAAAAATCTTCGGGCAGAAGTGCCAAGTGGATGATCCATTTTGGCCTCCTCTTGAGATCCCCAGCATCATAGGTGCAAAAGCACTGGATACTGCAAAGGCTATGGGCCCTGAAAACACCCTGGCGATCGTCCTAGAGGTTTGTGCTCCAGAACAAGCTGCGACCCTACCCAAGCCTGTTCCAGTACAGCTGCAGCACTGGCTAGTAGATCTCAGCTATGTGGAAAATTGCCCAGGTATGTCCTGTCCACAAAATGCAGGGCAAACCCAATCTGGCCAATTACCCATCAGTCTACTCACAATCATCAGCAAAATGATGAAAAGTGTCATTGACAGTGCAATTAAGCGTCACTTAGTCAGAAAAAACCTGCTCACTTAAGTTCAGTTTGGGTTCTGCCAGGGCCACTCAGCTCCTGACCTCATTATAACTTTGGTTCAAACATGGACAAAAGAACCAAACTCAAGAGGTGAGGTGAGAGTGACTGCCCTTGACATAAGGTAGCATCATTCCAAGGGTGGCATCAAGGAGCTCTAGCAAAATTGAGTCTATGGGAATCAGGGGAAAATTCTCAACTGATTGTGGTTGTTGGAGGTCTGTCATTTCAGTCAAAGGACATCGCTGCAAATATGGGGAGGCGATGGTGTAGTCGCTGGACTAGTAACCCAGAAACCCAGGGTAACACTTCAGGGACCCAGGAGCGAATCCTGCCACGACAGATGGTGGAATTTGAATTCAATAAAAATCTGGAATGAAAAGTCCAATGATGACCATGAAACTATTGTCGATTGTTGGAAAAGCCCATCTAGTTTACATCTGGACCCACAGCAATGGAGTCTTACATGCCCTCTGAAATGGCCAAGCAAGCCACTCAGTTGTAATAAACCGCTACAAAAATGGAATGAAACTGGAAGGACCACCCGGCATCGGTATCAACCTAGGCATTGGAAATGACAACAGCAATTGCAGCCCTGTCGACCCTGCAAGGTCCTCCTTATTAACATCTGGCTAGTGCCAAAATTGGGAGAGCTGTCTCACAGACTAGTCAAGCAACAGCCTGACAGAGTCATCCTCACAGAATCATATTTTATAGATAATGCCCCAGACTCCACCATCTGTCCCTCAGGCAGGACAGACCCAGCAAAGGTGGCAGCACAGTGGTAGTCCTCAACACCGACTCCGGACCCCATGAAGTCTCATGGCATCAGGTCAAACATGGGCATGAAAACCTCCTGCTGATTACCACGTAACGCCCTCAGCTGATGAATCAGTGCTCCTCCATGTTCTTGGAGGAAGCACTGAGGGTGGCAAGGGCGCAGAATGTTCTCTGGGTGGACGACTTCAATGTCCATCACCAAGAGTGGCTTGGTAGCACCACTACTGACCGAGCTGGCTGAGTTCTAAATTACATAGCTACTAGACTGGGTCTGCGGCAGGTGGTGAGGGAATCAACCAGAGGGAAAAACATACTTGACCTCATCCTCACCAGCCTGCTTTCTGCAGATGCATCTGTCCATGACAGTATTGGTAGGAGTGACCACCGCACAGCCATTGTGGAGGCGAAGTCCTGCCTTCACATTGAGGATACCCTCCATCATGTTGTGTGGCACTACCATCGTGCTAAATGGGATAGATTTTGAACAGGTCTAGCAACTCAAGACTGGGCTGTGGGCCATCAGCAGCAGCAGAATTGTACACAATCTGTAACCTCATGGCCCGGCATATCCCCCACTCTACCATCACCATCAAGCTAGGGGATCAACCCTGGTTCAAAGAAGAGTGCAGGAGGGCATACCAGGAGCAGCACCAGGCATACCTAAAAATGAGGTGTCAAGATGGTGAAGCTATAAAACAGGACTACTTGCGTGCCAAACAACATAAGCAGCAAGTGATAGACAGAGCTAAGCAATCCCACAACCAACAGATCAGATCTAAGATCTGCAGTCCCGCCATATCCAGTTGTGAATGGTGGTGGACAATTAAACAACTCTCTAGAGGAGGTGGCTCCACAAATATCCCCATCCTCAATGATGGAGGAGCACAGCACAGCAGTGTAAAAGATAAGGCTGAAGCATTCGCAACAATCTTCAGCCAGAAGTGCTGAGTGGATGATCCATCTCGGCCTCCTCCAGAGGTCCCCAGCATCACAGATACCAGTCTTCAGCCAATTCGATTCACTCCATGTGATATCAAGAAATGGCTGAAGGCACTGGAAACTGCAAAGTCTATGGGCGCTGACAACATTCCGGCAATAGCACTGAAGACTTGTGCTCCAGAACTTGCTGCGCCCCTAGACAAGCTGTTTCAGTACAGCTACAACACTGGCATCTACCTAGCTGTGTGGAAAATTGCCCAGGTAGGTCCTGTACACAAAAAGCAGGACAAATCCAACCCGGCCAATTACCGTCCCATCAGTATACTCTCGATCATCAGTAAATAATTGAAAGGGTCATCATAAAGTGGCAATTGCTTAGCGATAACCTACTCACTGATGCCCAGTTTGGGTTCTGCCAGGGCCACTCAGCTCCTGACCTCATTACAGCCTTGGTTCAAACATGGACAAAAGAGCTGAACTCCCGAGGTGAGGTGAGAGTGACTGCCCTTGACATCAAGGCAGCATTTGACCAAGTGTGGCATCAAGGAGCACTAGCAAAACTGGAGTCAATGGGAATCAGGGGGAAAACCCTCCGTTGGTTGGAGTCATACCTAACACCAAGGAAGATGGTTGTGCTTGTTGGAGGTCAGTCATCTCAGTCCCAGGATGTCACTGCAGGGTTCCTCAGGGTAGTGGCCTCGGCCCAACCATCTTCAGCTGCTTCATCATAATGACCTTCCGTCATAAGGTCAGAAATGGGGATGTTCGCTGATGATTGCACAATGTTCAGCACCATTCGCGACTCCTCAGATACTGAAGCAGTCCATGTCCAAATGCAGCAAGACCTGGACAATATCCAGGTTTGGGCTGACAAGTGGCAAGTAACATTCGCGCCGCACAAGTGTCAGGCAATGACCATCTTCAACAAGAGAGAATCCAACCATCGTCCATGATGTTCAATGACATTACCATCACTGAATACCCCATTATCAACATCCTGGGGGTTACCATTGACCAGAAACTGGACTAACCAGATAAATACTGTGGCTACAAGAGCTGGTCAGAGGCTAGGAATCTTGCGACGAGTAACTCACCTCCTGACTCCTCAAAGCCTGTCCACCATCTACAAGAAACAAGTCAGGAGTGTGATGGAATACTCCCCACTTGCCTGGATGAGTGCAACTCCTGCAACACTGAAGAAGCTTGACACCGTCCAGGACAAAGCAGCCCGCTTGATTGGCACCACATCCAAAAGATTCACTCCCTCCACCACTGACGCACAGTAGCAGCAGTGTGTACCATCTACAAGATGTACTGCAGAAATTCACCAAGGCTCCTTAGACAGCATCTTCCAAACTCACGACCAGAAGGACAAGGGCAGCAGATAGATGGGAACACCAGCACCTGGAAGTTCCACTCCAAGTCACTCACCATCTTGACTTGGAAATATATTGCCGTTCCTCCACTGTCGCTGTGTCAAAATCCTGGAACTCCCCTCCTAACAGCACTATGGGTGTATCTACACCACTTAGACTGCAGCGGTTCAAGAAGGCAGCTCACCACCACCTTCTCAAGGGCAACTAGGGATGGGAAATAAATGCTGGCCCAGCCAGCGAAGCCCACACCCCGTGAATGAATAAAAAAAAAAATTCTCTCAGGGTAGTGTACTAGATTCAACCATCTTCAGCTGTTTCTTCAACGACTTTCCTCCATCATAAGGTCAGAATTGGAGATGTTTGCTGATAGTTACACAATGTTTAGCATCATTCGCAACTCCTCTGACACTGTGTCCTGTGTCCATATGCAGCAAGACCTGGAAAATATTCAGGCTGATAAGTGACAAGTAACATTCGCACCATGGAAATGCAAGCAATGACCATCTCCAGCAAGAGAGAATCCAACCAGCTTCCCTTGACATTCAATGGCAACTGAATTGGACCAGCCATATGAATATTGTGGCTACAAGAGCCGGTCAGAGGCTAAGAATTCTGCGGTGAGTAATTCACCTCCCGACTCTCCAAAGCCTGTCCAAGGCTTAAGTCAGATGTGTGATCGAATAATCTCCAATTGCCTGGATGAGTGCAGCTCCAACAACACTCAACAAGCTTGACACCATTCAGGACAAAGCCTCCCGCTTTATTGGCACCCCACCCACCACCTTCAACATTCACTCCCTCCACCCAGGACAAGGGCAGCGTATGTTTGGGAACACCACCGCCAGCACGTTCCCCTCCAAGTCACACACCATCCTGACTTGGAAAGATATCGCTGGTCCTTCACTGTCGCTGGGTCAAAATCCTGGAATTCCTTCCCTACAGTATTGTGGGTGTACATACATCACATGGACTACAGCAAGAAGGCAGCTCAAGGGTCAATGCCCACATCCCATGAAAGAATTTTAAAAATGATTTTAAATTGGGCTGCAGAAATTAGGAGTACTCATTAAATTCACAGCTTTCCAACTCAAAATGCACATGTTATAAATAGAATTGTTAATAGCTGGAGAAATATTTCTACTCCTGACGTACATTAACTTACCAGTCATCTGATCACCTTCACTTGTGGGTGTATTTATCAGAACTCAGTAAATAAAGAGACAAAACTATCACATTCTGCATATAATAATCATCTATGCCAGTCACTTCTGTGAGTCAGACTTATTGTGATTTTGCATCAATTTACTCATGGTACTGGGATCTAAGTCAGGTCTGTAAACTTAAAGGTACTTGGGCACAGTGAAATGCTGCACACATCTTAGATGGGACTTTGCTACTCTCAGTAAAGTGGTAACTTGCCTAGTCCGAAGATGGCTTGTATCCCAAATTGCTGAAGGGAGCCTGTGGTGGAGATTGCAGGAGGGCTTGTCATAATTTTCAAATCTTCCCTAGATACAGGGAGGTGCCAGAGTGGCAAATATGACAGCCTTGCTCACAAAAGGATGTGAGGACATTCCCAATAACTACAGGCTTAGCAGTTGAACATCAGTTGTGAATAAGGCTTTAGAAACAACAATAAGGGAAAAAAATAACAGGCACTTGGAGAGATTTGAGTTAATTAAGGAAAGCTAGCACAGACTTGTAAAAGCAGACCATGTTTAATCTAATAGAATTTTTTGATGAAGTAACAGAGAAGGTTGATGAAGGGAATGCAGAGGATATTGTCTGTATGTATTTTAAGAAATAATGTGGCAAAATAAAAGGCTTGTTAACAAAATTGATATTCATGGAATAGGAAGTGTCAGGTTGTATATAAAATTGAGTTAAGGATAGAAAACAGCAAGTTGTGGTAAATGAATGCTTTTTCAAACTGAAGGATAGTAAACAGTAAATCACTGAGGGTCTGTGCTAAGCCCACTGATTTTTTAATATATGTAAATCATTTCGATATTGTTGGAATATGGAATAAAATGTCAAAATTTGCCAATGATACCAAACCTGGAGGCGTGGCAAAGAATGAGGATGATACCAATTGACTGCAATAGGACAAAGATAAGCTGGCAGAATGGGCAAATAGGTGGCAGATGGAATTTAATACAGAGAATTGTGGAGTGATGCATTTTGCCAGGAGGGATTGCGAGAGGCAATATGGACTTAATGGGGTATTCTAAAGAGTGAACATGAAAAGAGGGGTCTTGCGGTTCATTTGCATATATCCTTGAGAACGGCAGGGCATTTTGGGAGAGAAGTTAGTAAAGCATATGGGATTTACAGCTTCATAAACAGAGTTATGAGTGCAAAAACAAAGAAGTTATGAAGAACATTTGTAAAGCATGGTTAGGCTACAATGAGCGTATTGCATTCATTTCTGGTCACCATAAATTAGGGAAGATATGAAGGTCCTTGAAAGGGTGCAGAGGAGATTTACAGAATATCTCCAGGATAACAGAATTGAGCTATGACCTTACGTTGGAGAAGCCAGGATTCTTCTCCTTGAAGTACAGGAGGTTGAGGGGAGATCAGATAGAGGTTTTCAAGATTATGATAGTTTAAGGTTTTGGGCAAGAGATGTATGGGGGATGTGGGGAAAAACTTTTTTTATATCGCGAGTGGTAATAACCTAGAACTCATTGTCCACAAAGGTGTTGGAAGCAGGCACAATCAACAATTTCAAAAGAAAATTAGATAGGCATTTGAGGAAAAGAAACTTGCAGGGCTATAGGGATAAAGAGAGGAATTGGACAGCCTGGATTGCTCTACAGAGAACCAGCATAGACGTGATGGGCCAAGTGGCCTCCTTCTGTGCCGTTATGACCCTATTACATTACATTCAGCAGTTCACTAACATTATAAATGTAAAAACAAAGGGTAGATTTTAACCTGGCATGGGTTTTGGGTGAGAAATCTGTTGAAGTTACGGTAGAGCTGGGAGGCAAGTGGAAGCCCCAACCAGCTGCTATATGCCAGTGAAGGGAAGGCCCAGGTGTATCTCTTTGACGTGGTCTTGCACTTCATGAAATTGCAGTCAGCTTCTAATAAGCAACTGTCGATCATAGGTAGGCAAATTGAATGTAATATGAAAATTGTAACAATTTAGTACAAAAGGATAGAGCATGATTTCCCTATTAATCTACAGCTTACAATATTTTACAGAAACCATTCTGAGAGACCTCCTTAGTACTTCAGGTAAGTTCTTCCTTCTTCCTTAACCGAGGTTTTCCACCTACAGTCGTTGACAGGGCCCTCAACCGTGTCCGGCCCATCTCCCGCGCATCCGCTCTCACGCCTTCTCCTCCCTCCCAGAAACATGATAGGGTCCCCATTGTCCTCACTTATCACCCCACCAGCCTCCCCATTCAAAGGATCATCCTCCGCCATTTCCACCAACTCCAGCATGATGCCACCACCAAACACATCTTCCCTTCACCCCCCCGGCAGCATTCCGTAGGGATCGTTCCCTCCAGGACACCCTGGTCCACTCCTCCATCACCCCCTACTCCTCAACCCCCACCTATGGCACCTCCCCATGCCCACGCAGAAGATGCAACACCTGCCCCTTCACTTCCTCTCTCCTCACCATCCAAGGGCCCAAACATTCCTTTCAAGTGAAGCAGCATTTCACTTGCATTTCCCCTAACTTAGTCTACTGCATTCGTTGCTCCCAATGCGGTCTCCTCTACATTGGAGAGACCAAACGCAAACTGGGCGACCGCTTTGCAGAACACCTGCGGTCTGTCCACAAGAAAGACCCAAACCTCCCTGTCGCTTGCCATTTTAACACTCCACCCTGCTCTCTTGCCCACATGTCTGTCCTTGGCTTGCTGCATTGTTCCAGTGAAGCCCAACGCAAACTGGAGGAACAGCACCTCATCTTCCGACTAGGCACTTTACAGCCATCTGGGCTGAATATTGAATTCAACAACTTTAGATCTTAAACTCCCTCCCCCCATCCCCACCCCGTTTCTTCCCCCTCCCTTTTGTTTTTTTCAATAATTTATATAGATTTTTCTTTTCCCACCTATTTCCATTATTTTTAAATCTACAACTAATACCTTGTCAGTCTTTCCACCCCACCCCCACTAGAGCTGTACCTTGAGTGTCCTGCCATCCATTCTTAATTAGCACTTTTCTTAGGTAATATCACCACCTTCAACACCTCTTTGATCCTTTTGTCTGTGACATCTTTTGATTATCTGCTCCTATCACTGCTTGCTTGTCCCTACAAGCACCCCACCCTCAACTTCTCTCCCCCTGCTCCCCCACCTTAAACCAGCTTATATTTCACCCCTCTCCTAACTATACTCAGTTCTGTTGAAGGGTCATGTGGACTCGAAACGTCGACTCTTTTCTTCTCCACCGATGCTGCCAGACCTGCTGAGTTTTTCCAGGTAATTCTGTTTTTGTTTTGGATTTCCAGCATCCGCAGTAGTTTTTTGTTTTTATTGTATTAAGTATTTGCCATTAACCAAATTACACATAGTATATTAAGTTTTTCCCCTGTATGTACTTTCAGTTGTGTAACTGTCACAATCATGCATTTGCTATTTCACTTTTGCTGACATAGTTGGCTCATTGCCTCCAGGTAACAGGGGGATGAGTTTTGCAGGGAGCTGTCTTTCCTGACCCTCTGACTAAAAAGTCGGCTGCCATGCAGCCATTTTACGCTTGGTGGGGCGTTAATTGGCTCAGGGCAAGACTTCCGCCCATCAGGGAAGGAAGTCGCAATTCAGAGATTGGCTGGCAGCTCTGCAGTTCCAGGAGCACCAGGTTCGAGCAGTGGCCACTGCTGGGACTACAGCCAGTACTCAAAGAGGAGGTTATGAAAGCCAAGCTGAAGGTAAGTCTGTGGTGTTGGCAGGGCCTGGCTGGCAGGCCCCAGTGAGAGAGGTGGAAAACCAGGTTTGAGAGGCTAGAGAGGGAGGGTAAAAGGGAGGACATGACCTTGGGTGGGAGGAATGCCTCTGATGGGCACAGGGGGCCCGCCAAAGAAGGTTCCCCCACTTTTTGCCCGACACCAACTCACTCAATAAAAGCTGCCCAGCTACCCACTTGGCCTGGGTCTCCTCCTACCATGGCTAAAAGAGCAGCAGGGGTGGGATGGGGCATTTAATTGGCCATTAATTGGCCACTCAATAGGCCCAAGGTCAAGCCTGACTCCTCCACCACCCCTGGTAAAATGGGAGACAGGTTGGGGGTGGGCAAGAAGGCAGCGGGCGAGCTATGTGTTGCATTTTACAAGCCTCCCCACCTTCAACCGCACTGGCGAAGGGCCGTAGAATCCAGCCCACAGTACCAAATCAGAAAAGATGAGATAGCGACTGTGTACAAAGCAGCACAAAAATGTCTGTAAGAAATGACTAAAATAACAAATCATGAACAACCAATAACAAAAAAATGAAGGTGAGTCAATTAAATACTCAAAGTGCTTCCTGAAAGTATTTCTTCTACCATTTGCCCCAGTGACAGATTATAGAAAATAAAAATATCAAAATATAACACATAAACAACAGGCTGATTTGAATTTACCCATTGACATGTTTTTTGTGAATACCTTCATAAGGCTCATTCTTCAAGCTCTGTGTTGTTGGATTAGACTTTATGGGCAGAATTTTATCCTTAGCGTGTGGGCTTGGCGGGGGCAGGCAGGAAGAAGACCTCTGCCCGCAATTAGCAGCGCACTGCAATTTCACACTGGGGCCAATTAAGGCCTGCCCAGCATGAAATCCGGCCAGAGAATCAGTGAGAAGGGGCTGACGGAGTGGGGGCATGATGTCCGCCAGGTCCAATGGCGACCCAGCAGCCGATTCAAAACCAGCCCAGGACGCCCCTGCAAGGTTGCCACGGAAGGACACAGAAGTGAAAATGGACCCCCTTCTGTTTGGACAAGGCAGGTGGGAGGGCAGGTCAGCGGAGCAGTTGGCCCTGCGTTTCTCGGATGAGTGCCTCGCAGCCCTCCTGGAGGAGGTTGCAGCCAGGAGGGAAAACCTTGTCCCCAGAGGGGGGGGAGGAGACCCCCACACCTCACCAAAAAGGCCTGGAAGGAGGTGGCATCCAGGGTCAACAGCCACGACATGGTGAGGCGCACATGGGTGCAGTGCCAGATCCCCTGCGATCGGGAAGAGTGAGTACTGTGTTGGCTGAACTGGCCATCCCCCCAGGGACCTCAGAGGTGTTACAGTGTGAGCGGCAAATGTCATTGAGGCAGGATCTGGCCAAGGGGGTGAGCCCTGGCTGCTTGGACTGAGTGCCTTGCAGCTCCACGGTCACAAATCGACTGAGCCCTGCGAGGTGTTCCTCAGGTGGGGTTGGCCAGGCTGCAATGGCACTGCAGGTAGAGAGTGGACTAATCAATGCTCCTCTCTCCTTTCAGGAGAAGAAATCCATAACAATATTGAGAGGTCACGGACTGGCGGGGGACCCCACACCTCCTAAACCTCATGCATTATGAGCAGGAGGTCCTGGAGCTCGAGAGGCGCCATGCACCTCGGTCAAGCGGCCGTGGTGAGGTTGGGGTACCAGACAAAGGTAAGAGTGCAGTGCACTGAGGTGAGGATGTTGGCTATTGCAATCATTCTAGTGTAGTCTCTATATTGATATGAGCCTTGATCCTGGAGTCCCCATTGATAATTGAAAGACGAGGGCACCATGATACATATCTCTGTCTCACCAGGGCGCCTGGCATGCACAGTGACAGTGTCATACCTTAAACTATTGACATGTCCTTCTTGTCTCTTTTAGGCTCACCAGCAGGCAGTTGCTATGAGCAGCCTGAAGGCTCACCCCTGATCCTGGAGGAGCACCATGCTGAGCACGCACATGCGTCACATCCTCTCTGTCAAGCAGACACCAGCGCAGATACCAGCACCTTGGTGGGCATAAGATCGCCGTCTAGTATCTCGGTGCACATTGGTGAGGGCACTTCGCACTCACTTGAGGTGCAGGCGGAGGCAGAGAGTGCCAAGGACGTCAGCAGTTGGAGGACTGCTGGGGACCAGGCACATGCTCGGTCGGTGACTGATGATGGGCCTCTGGAGTCATCCCTGAGGCAGCAGCTGCTGAATGCCCAGCAGGGTGCGCAGGAGGATCTGATGGAGATACATAAGGGAATGTGTGCCATGGTGTCCGCTGTGGTGGAGTCACTGAGTCGCACGACCACTGTGTTGGCCCTTATGGCCGAGCGCAATGCCTTCTCCATGGAGAGAGTGGCGACTCCCATGGTGAGGCTGCGCCAGGGACTCAATCAGGGATGCACTCGGACCTGCAAGCCCCCACACCGCCATTGACCTCAGCTGGTCACTGTCAGATGGATTGGGCACCCAGTATCCCAGCTAGGTGCCTGGCCATCAGTGGTGAGCAGGGAGGTTCAATGTGACCTCAGCTGCCTGACATCTCTGCCGGCTCCTCTCCGGGCGCTCCGGAGGACAGCAGTAGTTCCTCTGCCCCGCTGCCAGTGACTGTGGCATCTGATGAACCTGTGTCATCTGGGGAGATGACAGCCGTGGGACTGGCCGCTCCCTCCCAGGCTGCGCCTTCACAGGCTCCACAGGCCAGAGGATGACCACTAAGGTCATCAAGGCCAACAAGGCAGCAGAGTCAGCAGGCTGTCTCCAGTGTTGGTGCCAGTGAGGAGGGAGCACCAAGACGGAGCACCCACAAAAATAAATGTAAAGCACCTTAAGTACAAGACGGACTTATCACTGGTGATATTTTGTTTCCCCATTTTGGTTTGAATTTTTTCATGGTGTAATTAAAAACACTGGTTAATGTTCATTTAAGCTCTGTTTCACATTCATAATTAAATGAGATGTTAGTTTGTGCTATTGTCCTCTGTATGCTTCATTTGTTCTGTTGGTGCAGGGAAGGCCATTGTGTAATGATGGATGTGTGCCTCCTGAAACTTTATTGCAAAGGCACAGAATGTATGTTGTTGGCCAAGGAAATTGTCCTGTCAGGGATCGAGTATGGAGTCTGCAGCCCTGGCATGTGGTGGTGGTTCTTATTTGGTAGGCTAGCTGAAGGAGCATTGGATCAATGCGTCCCGGGTGTCCCTGCCACCCTGGAGATTACCCAGGTGTGCGTCTATGCCCTCAGCATTCTCCTCACTGTGCTCGTCCTCGGACTCACTACAGGACTCATCATCTGTTGCCTGTGCACCTGCATCAAGATCTTCTTCTTCCACTGAGTCCCCCCTTGCCAGTGCCAGATTGTGGTTGCATGTTGCGCTTTGCATAATCATTGGCATACCCTCTGGGAGGTATTGCAGTGCGCCCCTCTGGACAGTCCAGGCATCAGCTTCTTGAGAAGACCTATGGTTCTCTCTACTACTGCCCTTGTGGAGGCGTGGCTCCTGCTGTACTGCTGCTCAGCCTCTGTTCTTGGGTGGTGGAGAGGCGTCATGAGCCACCTATTGAGGGGATAGCCCTTGTCATCCAACAGCCATCCATCCAGCCGGGCCAGAGCACTGAAAAGCCTCGGTACCCGGGAGTGCTTCAGGATGTAAGCGTCATGGGAGCCTTGCACATACTTGAGAATCCGCATTTTATGATCACACTGCATGTTCATGGAGTCGAATCCCTTCCTGTTAACAAAGGCACCTTGTTGCTGGCGCCTTGATGGCCATATGTGTGCAGTCCTGGACCCTGGACACCGGGGAACCCAGCAATTGCTGCAAAGCCTCTGGCTGGCCTTGTCCATATGGTGATGAATGAAAGTCAATGCATGCCTGAACAGATCTTCTGTCACCAGCTTGATGCAACTGTGGACATCTGATTGTGAGACTCCACAAAGATCCCCCACTGAACCCTGGAAAGAGCCAGAGGCATAGATGTTAAGGGCCACTGTGGCCTTCAGTACCACTGGCCTGCGGTGTCCACCCACACAGTTGGAGTTGATCTCAGGCCCGATCCTCTGACAAATGGAGGTCACTGTCTCTCTGGAGAGACGGAGCCTCCTTCAGCATTGCACCTCGGACATATTGAGGTAGCTGCGTCGCTGCCTTTAAACCTTGGCAGCAGGATAGTGGTGTCTTCTGTGGCCCTTTCCACCTTGGACTTCCTGTTGGCCCTGCCCACTTTGTGCCTGTGCCTCTCCTCCCACAGGTCACTCCCCTGGAAGCTGCATTGGGACACCTGACTTCCTCTTTCTTCTGCCCCTCTCTTCCTCCTCAGAGGAGGTGCCTCCAGGGGAGACCACCATCCCCATTAGCAGGATAAAGGAAGGCTGTCTGATACCTGGAACGGCCCATGCAGTCTGAATCCTCCAGGTGCCTGGAAGACAACAAGGAGTCCTGAAATGAAGCCTAAAAATGCTCAGAATGCAGCTCTGAAGCGAGATGAAACTGTCCAGTTCACAGAAGCAACCATCCGCAAGTTTGATCCAAAACTCCTCACTACATTGATAGTGCCACTGAATCTTCCTATCCCACCCGTGGATGAGCTTTTGCTAATTGTGGCCTGCCCGCCTACACGTTTTGCCCATGTGCCGGCTGAAAAATCACACGGTCTACGTAAAGTCGGAGACAATTGGTGTCTCAAGGGCCTTAATTGGCCTCTTAATTAATGGCCGGTGCACTTCTCTCTCCATCGTGCGCCCGTCTAGCAAAATATCACACGAGCGTGCATTGACATTGGTATGCTCGGCTATTTCGCACTCGAGCAGGTCTGGCACGCGCTTGCCCACTGAGTGAAAAATTCTGCCCTATATGTTTCTCAGACCATTAGAAAGGAGTTACCAAGCTTTTAATCTGAGCATGTACAAATGGCAGACTTCTCCAGCAAATTTGTTGCTTTCAGTTGATGGTGAATAGTTGCTAAGTTAATAGAGAATTTGCATTTATATCATAACTTAAGATATCCCAAAAAGCCTTATAGCAAATAAAGTAATTTTGGAGCACAATCAGGGAGAAAGTGCAGGAGTCAATTTGCACACAGCGTGTCCCACAAACAGTCATTAGTTGATGATCATTTCATTTGTCATTACTGCTGTTTGTTGAGGGATAAGTATTTACTTTCTCCAAAATACCCCAAAATTAATTGGAAACAAATTCTCAAAGGTTTAATTAATTTAAAATATTAGCAACTGGCCCTATTATTACGAATTGTTCAGTTTGTACCTCAGACCGCAGCTATGATTAAAAATATTTGTGGTTGCTTTCATTAAAAAAAGGAAAGACTTGGATTTATAAATTGTATTTTATGAACTCAGAACACCTCAAAACGTTTTACAGCCAATGAAGTACTTTTGAAGCGCAGTCACTGTTGTAATGTAGGAAATGTAGCTGCAAATTTGCACACAAACAGTAATGCGATAATGATGAAAATATTTGTTTTAGTAATGTAGGCCAAAGGATAGATACAGGCCAGGAGGTTTCAATCTTTTATATCCACCTCTGAGGGCAGACCTGGCCTTGGATTGCCATTTCATCTGAAAGGTGGTACTCCGACAATGCAACACCCTCAGAAGAGGGTCAGCTAACAAGTAGGAAGTGTAGGTAATGTTTTTTTTTTGCAGTGTATGGGTGATGTGATGCTAGTATTCATCCTTAGTTGCCCTGAGAAGGAAGTGATGGATCTTCTTAGAGCCGGGTGAGGTAGAGGTGGCAAAATCCGTTACTTGAAGGACATCAGTGTTGGGTCTTTTTTTTGGTCTTTTTCTTTCTGTCCCAGTGAAGACTAATCAAATTCCAATTTGTAGCTTTCCATCGTTGAATTTGAACTCTTGAGTTCCAGTCTGCTGGTCCAGTACCGTGACTATTCTGACATGAGAATAGATTTATTTTTCTCAGTGAAAAAGTCAAAGAAGATTTTAATTGGTTCTCCAAGCCACTTAAGCCCACTTGGCAAATGAATCTGATTTATTTGGGTTCCCCCTGTTGCCAGGTGTCCATGTCGACCATCAGCCTCTATTTTGTCTTCAAATTCTGCTTAAATCTCTGTCTTTCAGAGAAAGACAGCAAACCGTTTTGGGCTTAAAGGAACTTTTTTGTATAAAAATTTGGACATTTCACAAATAATGCTTTCTTTAACCATTTTATGATGTACTATGCTGATAGCGCTGATATCCCATCATCGCCAACCATGTTGTATTATGGTGCGCGGTGGTGTCTCAACGATGAGATCTTGAGACTTGTATACTTAAACACAAACCATTTATTGTTAACCTTTAACTATTTACAAACCTAAGGTATGGTCATGCACAGAGCTGTTATCTCCATGCAGGCTGGTTCTAGAATGTTCTCTCTATACTCTTCCCTCAGTCTATTACCATCATATCGTGGGCACTGCTATTCTCCAGTCCCATGTTAACTCTCGCTCTGCCGAGCACCTTAACATTACAATTGCATGCAGGTGCATAGAACATCATATAGCATCCCCCTATCTTCTCCAAAGAAATTTTTTGCTTCCAACATAATATAAATATTTGTAATACAATTTTTATTTGCTACCCCTTCTCCCCCATCTCAAGTCTCTGACTTGATAAATTCAGATGATCTTGAGGGTTAATAGTTCTTCAATGTCTCAGTCTGTCACATTTGGAGGTAGTAGTACTCTATGTTTCTGGTACTTGGCTTTCTCTTGATTCATTTTTTGCACTTCGTTGAGTTGCATTTTTCTTTATTAACAACTCATCTGCTTTTTTCAGACACTGTGCATTTGTCCCGTTCCTTCCAAGGGGAACGTGCACTCCATTCATTCAGAGAGTGGACTCGAATTTTTTTTCTCTGTGGTCCGCCATGTTCTTGCTGGATGTATACGTTTCATAAATGAAACCCTCATTTCCACTTGTCTCGCAATCTCAGCCGAACATTTGTTTGCTGTTTCATTTTCAAATCCTTTTACAAGCTTATGAACCTTCTAATTCAGCTCAGCTTTTTCTCCTTCTAGTGCCTTGTGTTTCAGTGTCAAATTCCCATTTTCTGATCCAATTTCTGTCAATTCTGCAACAAAAGATCCCAGAGCGTGGGTAACAGGTAGCAGTGCAGAGTGAGCGGATAGCTATGAATGAAGGAAATATACCTAAGATAACTCAGAAGAAGCAAAATGTGCAAAAGTAAATGTTCTACAGGAAAATGTTCACATTGGAGCTGAACTGGAAGATTATAAGTGCAAGATTCAAGTTCAGTGTATACCTCTGCAATAGGACTATGTCCTTGTCCTTCATTTTGTTTCACTGTTGGCCAGGTCTGTCTCTGGCAAGGTCTTAACTTGTTTCAGTTCTGTAATTGTGCAACTCACGGCTTCATTATCTACTCACAGCTTGGAAAGTTCTATGGCTTTTCCTTTCAATGCCTCCTCTTTTCCATTCGATTGCTTCTTCAGCATTCATACTGTTTCTTGTAGTTTTAAGCTTCCTCCTCAAATTTTGAAAATTGCTGAGTCCTCTCTGCCAACTGGTTCTTCAGTTTGTTCAGAGTGATGTTAAATTCATTTTCCTTCTCTTCGTAATTTTCCAGAGGAATAAACCTTGTCCTCAGGAATTCTTGTAATGTGTGAATGTCTGTCAACAGGTTTTCCTTTTCTTTGCAAACTCACTTGCTTCACCTTGAGCTTTCCTGTAATTCAGCAGAGTAGCCTCGAGTGTCTTCTGTTGTGCTTCCATTCTGCTGTTGAAGACAGTTTTCATTTCTTCATGTTGCTGAATGGTTACACATTCCTTTTGCATTTAATCTTTAAGAACACTCAACTGTTCTTTCAACTGTTTATTTTCATGTTGAGTTCTTGCCAATTCACTCTGGGTTTCAGTGCATTGTTTTGTTGCTACTAATAATTCCAACACAAATTTTTCTGAATATTCAACATCCTTTTTAGCTCCTCATGGTTTTCCATGGCTGCAAATTTATTCTTCAAGGAGTCTTCCAGGGTCACACCTTCTTTACATGCCTTTTCTGATTGCTGTTTTGTATATCTGATTGAGTTTTCCCAACTCCTGTTTTGATTTGCCAACTGCGGAATTGAGCATTGTTATCTCACCCTGATACTTTTGTGTTGTCTCTGAAATTTGTTTGTTCAGATCTCAAGCAGCTTGGTTCATTAAAGACTTCAGTTTATTGTGCGTTTGCAGAGGTATATACTCAACTTGAATCTTGGGCTTATAATCTTCCAGTTCAGCTCCAATGTGAACATTTTCCTGTAGAACATTTACTTTTGCACATTTTGTTTCTTTTGAGTTAACTCAAGATATGTTTCCTTCATTCATAGCTGTCTGCTCACTCTGCAATGCTATCTGTTACCCTCGCTCTGGCATCTTTTGTTACCCTCGCTCCGGGATCTTTTGTTGCCCTCGCTCTGGGGTCTTTTGTTGTCTTTTCTCTGAGGTCATTTTTTGCCCCCTCTCTGGGGTATTTTGTTGTCCATTGCTCTTTATTGGAGTTGTCCTCTCTTTGGGGTCTCTTGCTATTCTCAGCAAAGTTGCCCTATCTCTCTCTCTGGGGTCTCTTCTAATTTTCTGTCCATGGTTGGTTTTCCCTTTTGTA
Organism: Cetorhinus maximus; assembly: GCF_964194155.1. Lineage (NCBI taxonomy): Eukaryota > Metazoa > Chordata > Chondrichthyes > Lamniformes > Cetorhinidae > Cetorhinus > Cetorhinus maximus. The sequence goes on along the minus strand of NC_135880.1, from coordinate 152,382,603 downwards.
GTTACTGCTTTAAATGTTATTACTGCTTTAAGAGCTGTCAGTGCAATAACTGGTTTTTCACTCAGGCAGCCTCTGTAGCTAAAAGCAAAAAACTGCGGATGCTGGAAATCCAAAACAAAAACAAAAATACCTGGAAAAACTCAGCAGGTCTGACAGCATCTGCGGAGAGGAACACAGTTAACGTTTCAAGTCCGTATGACTCTTCAACAGAACTTCTTCTGTTGAAGAGTCATATGGACTCGAAACATTAACTGTGTTCCTCTCCGCAGATGCTGCCAGACCTGCTGAGTTTTTCCAGTCTCTGTCGCTTGCTGGTTCCTTTGTTGTGAGTTTCCTGCAATTCTCTGCTTTTGGCGAGCTTGCTGGGCAATCATGGGCCTCCTTTGTTTAAACTTTTTCAACTTTCAAGGTAGAAGAATTCCTTTTCTGTGTGATTCTTTCCTTTTTTCTGTTACCTCTGCAGGTCCTGTTTTTGAACTCTGCACTTTGGAGACTGCTCAGCAGATCGGCAGTCAGCCTTTTTTTCAAAGTTAAAGCAATAGCACTTTTCTCCTCTGCACTGCCTGCCCTTTTCTTTTAGGTAACTTTCCTTTTATTTAGCAGCCTTTTCTTTGCTCTGCAGTTTTTCTCCTGAAACTTTTAACTGCCAGCCAATTTTTAAAGGTTAACCTTTGATTTTTACTTGCAGACCTCTTTTAGCTATCCTCTGGATGCTTAGCCCTGGGACCACCACCTATTCGATAATGTAAGTACTTTTTTGATTCTTGCTCACCATCTCATAAACTTTGCCACTCAGGCTCTTGCAATTTTCTATAATGGACTTCCACTCACTTTGGTGGATTCCTCACTTCCAAGTCTACAGTGAGGCTTCTTCAACTTTTCCTTCAAGCTTTCTTCTTAGAAGCGCGTCTCTCTAGTTAGACTTCAGTTGCTTTTAATGTTTAATACCTTGGGATGCAATTCTGGGTTCATGCATTTAGCTGTCACCCTTTATATCACCACGGATCACCATGTCGGATTATGGTACTATCTCTGATGTGATACCTTGTAGAAGCGACCAGCGCTGCCAACCATGTTGTACTATGCTAATAGTGCTGATATCCCACCGCTGCCAACCATGTTGTATTATGGTGCGTGGCGGTGTCTTAACGATGAAATCTTGAGACTTGTATATTTAAACACAAATGATTTATTGTTAACCTTTAACTATTTACAGATCGAAGGTATGGTCATGAATGGTGCTGTTACCTCCATGCAGGCTGGTTCCAGAGTGTTCTCTCTAGACTATTCTCTCAGTCTATTATCATGTGACTCTATGCATCATACCATGGGCAGTGCAATTCTCCAGTTCCATGGTAACCTTTGATCTGCCGAGCAACCTTTACATTACAATGGTGTGCACACACATACAACATCATGCAACAGTACTTGTTATTTGCTTGTGTTAATTTACATTTGTTAAAGATGGTAGGGGAAATTTTGATTTTTGCCACAAAATGGATGATACTGATTCAATCACCATTAAGAGATATCTAACTGGCGGCTGAATTGGTAACATCCATTTTACATAGGCACTCAAAGTCACAATAAACCCCTGTAGATTAGACAACCTGAAAAGGGTCACAGATGGGACAATCAGGAGCAGCAGAGGCACACCTGATGAAGCCAAGGGTGGGTCAAGCCTCATTATCCTGATGCTACTCCCTTAGGTCCTCTAGACCCAGCCCCTAGATTAGCCTCCCAGGCTCCAAGATTGCTCTATTTCTCTCAGCTCACACTAATATTCTGCAGCAATGCTCCTGGATTTCAAAACATTTGGTACCAATGAATGCGGATTCCAAGTTTCACCCTTGTGCTCTGCAGTAGCCCCCTCTGTGATGTACCTAGATTGAAGGTACTCTCTCCCAGTGTTGCCAATCATTGAAACCCCATCCCAAAACCGTCTAGTTCCAAAGAGTGGTCCAAAATGATAAATTCATGATAGTATTGCTTGGCAGAAAAACACTGTTCTCATTGTACCTCCAGCCAAGGAAAACTAGCCATTTGTAATAATATTATTGAAGTTCTATAATTGGACATCATTTCTAATACTACTAGGTAATATATTACAGTTGTCATCATCAACAATGACACAGAAATAGTCTTACCCTCTTCATCCCCAGATATCAGCAAGAATATTGGCTATATTTACCTCACTTGTTCGTTTTTTACAATGATTCTATCCCCATGCATGACCTCCTCCTCACTGCATAATTTCTTTTTCATTTTCTGAAGTCCCAAATGAAAAATATCCTTCTCTAATTTGCACACAGATATCCAAGCACAAATAATTCAATATTCTTTCATTGGCTGAAAATTTTCACATCATGCTTTTTGCTGTAATAAGATTAAAAATTCAAAAGTAGCAGTCACAGAAAAATTGACAATGCATTGCGGTAGCCTAACATTTATGAAAGCAATCCAGCATTTCATTTCAGCTGGAAGCATAAAATCTATGAAATTTTGTGAAAAACCTTTGTGTCAATTGTAGATAACAAGATTGTCAATGCGTACAAATCAGCTAGTAATGAAGGTGCAACCTAAGGATAAACTAATGTTCCAATTTGATCATTTAATGTATCTGCAAAGGATTTGATGCTTTTAGAAGGAAATAGAATTTGGGCTATTTCTTAATCGTTATGCATATGTCTGTGAGAAATATTGGGCAGAATTTTAATGAAAACCACCTTGCTCACAGCAGTGGGGGCTGGCAGTGGCCTGGAACCTGTTTCGCAGAGAGCAGGCTTTACTGTTTAACCTAGTCACAACATTAGCATCCCACTTCCGGAATTCTGACCAATCATAGAATGTGGGCGTAATGATGAGCTGCACCTGTCGATGGAAGGATTTCTAGTTAAAGGGGCTCCAGTAAAGGCCAGGATGGCTGCATAATACATTGATTCTTCATGCTTCAGAAAACACAAGACTGAAAGTGAGATATGGATAGCTGCTACTGGGTTCTTTGATTCATGATTCTCTGACCCCTTCGGGTTCCCTTCAGGCACCCAAACCAGTTGCCAACTGGCCCACTTGAACCAGTTGTCAAATGGAAATTGAGTCAACTGGACGAGTTGAACTGCTCCCAATTGACATGTTGAGCTGCTCTCAGTTGTGATCAGTTAGCTTGGTGAAACTTAAACTTACTGGCCCAACTGGTTCCATTAGGGACCATCTATACACAGGGGGAACAACTCTTATGAAATATGAAAAAGGATCAGTTTGATCACTGAGCCAGGGTGGGGCTGGGTGGAAGGGTGATGTTGGTAGCCGTGAGAGCTGGGGGGTTCGGCAAGAGTGAGATTTTGGGAGAAATGTTCAGACATCCATTACTCTTGTTGAAACATCTGTACCCCAATGAAAACATTGTTTGATTGACAGCTCTGCTTGATTGACTGCTCTGGCTCTCTGATCTCTGCTGTCAATTGCACAATGTTTACACAAGATTAAGTAGTTTTAAGGGTTTGTGGTTTCTGTTATTGATATTTTAAAGGGTATGGATGTTTGACATTTTTACTGGGCTGTCGTGAAAGGAGGTTTTATTAAACATAGTGGAAAGTAATGAATGAATCACTTTTTTAAAAAGTTCATTTTTTACACATCTGACTGTAACTGCAGGGTTAATTGGTTCTATACAGCGTATAGTGGGTAAAGTGACATAGAAGTGCAATAGCTTGGCATACCGGGCAACGAGGGATGGGTGGAGTGCCATAGCTTGGCATGGGGGCATGAGGTGGCATGAATGGAGAGGCATGAGGTGGAATGGATGGGACAAAGGGAGCATGTGGGGGGATTGAGGATGAGGGTGCATAAGGGATGAGGACTAGAGAGCCTTTCTGGTTTTATTTTCACTGGGCCAAATTACCACAGCCTTTCAAAAAGCCTGCCTTGGCACCCGGCAGCCCCTGTCACTGCCTCGGACCTCTTTCCTGGATTGGCTGGCGCAACTCCAGCCCACACCCATGCCTAGCCATGAAGATCCTGCCTTTGCGGGCACTTTCTCCTGAGGCAGGCAGGCTGAGCTGGGAATTTTCCCAACTCCCATGACCCACCTTGGTGATGAAAGTCCAGGCCTATATAGCAGAGGCAGGGGTTAAAAATCAACTTGGACTTAAGACTTAAGACTTATCTTTATGAGTCACAATTAACATTATCATGCTGGCTGACCCATTCACTCGAACCACTCAAACTTACACTGGAGACTCCAAGGATCAGCTTCCCACAGGCTGACCTAGAAAATGCAGGACAAAAAGACACCCCTTATGGAACAAACCATCAAAAGACTATCCCTTAAACTATGGGACAGTTGGTCATCCTGTATTCAAAACTTACAAAAGGGAGAATCTAGATAATTAATTCACCTACTCCATTCACATAAGGACCACTAATAAATGAAAAAATATGTATATATGAAAAATATATATGAAGAATGAGAGGTGATCTCATTCAAACATACAAAATTCTTACAGGGCTCGACGGGTTAGATGCAGGAAGTATGTTTCAAGAACCAGGGACACAGTCTCAGAATAAAGGGGAAGCCATTTAGGACTGAGATGAGGAGGAATTTCTTCACTCAGAGGGTGGTGAACCTTTGGAATGCTCCACCACAGAGGGCTGTGGAGGCTCAGTCACTAAGTACATTCAAGGCTGAGATTGATAGATTTCTAGACATTAAAAACGTCAAGGGATACTGGGATAATGGTATAGTCGTGGAAGATCAGCCATGATCTCATTGAATGGCAGAGCGGCTCCTAATCCTGCTAGTGTGTCTGTGTGTGTGTGTGTGTTTGTGAGTCAGTGAAGCATAACCTGGGCTGCACTGTAAGTTTCAAAATGATGCAAAAACCATTAAACAGTGCAAAACCCCCAAAAATCATAGTTAAAGAGCAAAAATGTTACATTACAGCTATCATAATACAAACCTTGAACGCTATGAAATGCTAAAATCACAGCTATCACAAAGAAAACTTGAACAGCATTTATATTGTTGAGATGGGATATGGTTCACCCGATTCCAGCCTCCCGATTTTTCCTGAGGTGCCAACACTCTTGCAATGAAAGGAATAAGCAGTGTTTAACCAAAAAGGAAAGTTAAATACAAACCCAGAAACAGTTGAACACAGTTAAAGTGCAGAAATGAAATGTTAAATTGTTACTGTAAATCACAATACAGAACTGAAGCATTACTTACATTTACATGTTTGATGGTTCATTGGACTTTGGTCTTTTATTAAGGTCCTGAATTTTCTCACTTATGTAATTATTCATTTTGCTGATCATTGTTCAGATCGTCCTTGCTTAGCCCCTGTGTCTGAAGGTGCAGCTGAATCATACTGTAAAAAAGAGAAAGAGTTTAAGTTTGAAATTAAAAGTTGGAGACTTCCTAAACAAGTGAACAAGAGGCCTCCAAGACAATTCTGCTGGGAGAAATTGCATCCTCAATGCTGCCTGCAATAAAACGGCCTTAAAAGCCATTATTCATCCCCATGAGAGAGTTTGCTGCATGCAATTAAAACAGCCTTAATGATCTCATTTGTTAACCCATTGCTTAATTCTTTGCAGTTCATCCCCATATGGCACACCAAGGTCATCTGGGCATTTCTTGGAACCTAAGGACGTCGTAATCTTTCCTAATGCTGCTGTCCACTGATGGGACATCACATCACACCAAAAGGAAAATACAGCCTTTATATGGTGTTACCTTTGATAGCACGTAATTTCTGTGATGACAGCGATGGCTTCGCAGCACCTCCGATGTTGATAAATTGTGGGTGGGGTCCTCCATGAACTGACGTTCTCCTCACATCATCAGATCCTCAGGTGCCAACAGCCAAAGACTTTGCAAATAGTGAATTTGATCTTTGGCTGTGTGCCTTCATCTGAACTTCCTCCAGTATATCAATTCCACCTAGATAAAAGCAAAAAACTGCTGGAAATCCAAAACAAAAACAAAAATACCTGGAAAAACTCAGCAGGTCTGGCAGCATCTGCGGAGAGGAACCCGGTTAACATTTCGAGTCCGCACGACTCTTCAACATAACTAAGTAAAAATAGAAGAGAGGTGAAATATAAGCTGGTTTAAGGGGGGGTGGGACAACCTGTTTTTCCAAGTGTTTTTGTTTTTGTTATCAATTCCATCTGGCAGTTTTACCTACGAATAAAATCAAAGACATACTTGGTATTTTTTTTATTCATTCGTGGGTTGTGGACTTCGCTGGCTGGGCCAACAATTATTGCCCATCCCTAGTTGCCCTTGAGAAGGTGGTAGTGAGCTGCCTTCTTAAACCACTGCAGTCCATGTGGTGTAGGTACACACACAGTGCTGTTAGGAAGGGACTTCCAGGATTTTGACCCAGCGATAGTGAAGGAACGGTAATATATTTCCAAGTCAAGATGGTGAGTTACTTGGAAGGGAACTTCCAAGCAGTGGTGTTCCCATCAATCTGCTACCCTTGTCCTTCTAGGTGGTAGTGGTCGTGGGTTTGGAAGGTGCTGTCTAAGGTGCCTTGGTGAATTTCTGCAGTGCACCTTATAAATGGTACACTGCTGCTACTGTGCATCAGTGGTAGGGGGAGTGAATGTTTGTGGATCAGGTGCCAATTAAGCGGACTGCTTTGTCCTGGACGGTGTCCAACTTCATCAGTGTTGTGGGAGCTGCACTCATCCAGGCAAGTGGGGGGTATTCCATCACACTTCTGACTTGTGCCTTGTAGATGGTGGAAAGGATTTGGGGAGTCAGGAGGGGAGTTATTTGTCGCACGATTCCTAGCCTCTGTCCTGCTCTTGGAGCCACTGTATTTATATGGTTAGTCCAGTTTGGTTTCTGGTCAATGGTAACCCCCTGGATGTTGATAGTGGGGGATTCAGTGATGGTAATGCCATTGAACATCAAGGGGCAATGGTTGGATTCTCTCTTGTTGGAGATGGTCATTGCCTGACACTTGTGTGGTGCAAATGTTACATGCCACTTATCAGCCCAAACCTGGATATAGTACAGGCCTTGCTGCATTTGGACATAAATTGCTTCAGTATCTGAGGAGTTATGAATGATGCTGAACATTGTGCAATCATCAGTGAACATCCCCACTTCTGGCCTTATGCTGGAAGGAAGGTCATTGATGAAGTAGCTGAAGATGGTTGGGCCGACAACACTACCCTGAGGAACTCCTGCAGTGATGTCTTGGAGCTGAGTTGACTGATCACCCACAACCACAACCATCTTCCTTTGTGCTAGCTATGACTCCAACCAGCAGAGAGTTTTCCCCCTGATTCCCATTGACTCCAGTTTTGCTAGGGTTCCTTGATGCCACACTTGGTCAAATGCTGCCTTGATGTCAAGGGCAGTCACTTTCACCTCACCTCGGGAGTTCAGCTCTTTTGTCCATTTTTGTACCAAGGCTGTAATGAGGTCAGGAGCTGAGTGGCCCTGGCAGAACCCAAACTGCGCATCAGTGAGCAGGTTATCGCTAAGCAAGTGCCGCTGGATAGCACTGTTGGTGACCCTTTCCATTATTTTACTGATCATCGAGAGTAGACTGATGGAGCAGCAATTGGCTGGGTTGGATTTGTCCTCCTACATGTAAAATTGGATGATAATACAGCTGGACTCAGATTATCTACAGATTCTACGTGAGATAATTTACTAGTTCAATTTCATTGAATGACACCTTGTTAGTGATACTCTTTCGAGTTATCAACAGTCACAGATTGCAACTCTTTCGAGAACAATCACAGTTCTTGGTTTTCCAGGAGTGGGACATGAACCCACAACCCTCTGATTCAAAGGCGCGGGTGCTATGAACTGAGCCACAGCTGACACCATCACTGCACCTACCATCATAATGATCCATCATCAACCAGCATCATTACCTTGTCATCAATTGCAGTTTAAAACTACTCACTGGCCTCTCCCTGCCCCATGGGGGCTTGCTGACTCTGTGGTGCTAGTGGTACAGGCATGTCCAATACTTTTTTGCATGGTAGCACATCACCTTGCCTAGGCATGCCCAACATTCTTGCTGCAACATGATGAAAAATAAGGGCATTCATATGTTAGAGTTGGGAGACCATGAGCAGTTATTACTCTCTCATCTGTTTCTGATCAGACAAAGCTGATAGTCACAGAGAGACGCTGTATGACATTAAACTAACAGTTGTATCACATCTATTTTGGAAAGTCCCACAAACTCCTTCTGCAGCTTGCAGTTCAAAGCCTCCTCATTCTTTACTTTCTGCTGGAGGCTGCCCTTTCTTCTCTGAGCCTCTTGGACTTTTTCCGCTCTCAGGACTCAGGCATGGGCTGTGATGGGTCAGGATCAGCAGCCTCCTCTTGGGCTTTTGCCTCCATGACCCAAATCCCCCATAGCAGAGATTCTTTACTCCATTACAATATTCAGTTGTTTCACTCTTGCTTCTTTGGTTCGGGCAGACTTCTGTTTATGCCAGATAGGAGATATTAGAAAACTTGAAATGACATGTGACCATATATATCATACCTTAGACTATTCATGACAGACTAATTACGCTGGCTACACTTGTATTCTCAAGTGCCCTCTTTAAGCTTGTGAGAGGCCCATCCTCGCCGCTGCTGCTCTCCTCAATAGTGGTGCCCAGAACCTTAGGCACCCTGAAGTTTCAGCTGCTCTGTAATGCTGATCTCTTCATGGGAGTCTATGCAGCAATTGACAAACATTACTGAATTTTGTTGGGCAGGAGCATTTGACAGGACATTTCTTACCTGACAGCATGATGATTTATACCTTGTAGAACTTCTCCTCTGGTCACTGAATTATAACTAATTGACTCCCCATCAATCCAGCGTATCATGTTGACTGGTGGTGCAATTTGAGGTCAAAATTTTTTATGCTCCGTGGGACATAGACAATTCTCTGTACTTCATTCACCAAGAAACTAACATAGGCAAACTCAGACATAATAAACAAACTAGCCTTTAATCTTAAATTTCTTACTTCAAATATATGATACAGTACTTCCGCAAAGATCCCAATGAGAGAAAATATTTTTCCCGCTTAAACTTCACAGATGGAATATGTCATAAGAGAGGTGGATGGGGAGGTTCTGCTGTTGCCAGAGATAGACTATACACTCTGGAACAGTTCCTACAGATTGGAGGGTAGCTAATATAACCCTACTATTTAAAAAGGGAGGTAGAGAGAAAACAGGGATTTATAGACCAGTCAGCCTGACATCGATAGTGGGGAAAATTCTAGAGTCCATTATAAAAGATTTAATAGCTGAGCAATTGGAAAACAGTGGCAGAATTGGCCAGAGTCAGCATGGATTTACGAAAGGGAAATCATGCTTGACAAATCTACTGGAATTTTGATGAGGGGGAGCCAGTGGATGTGGCTCAATTGGACTTTCAGAAGGCTTTCGACAAAGTCCCACATAAGAGATTAGTGTGTAAAATTAAGGCGCATGGGATTGGGGGTAGTGTGTTGAGATGGATAGAAAACTGGTTGGCAGACAGGAAACGAAGAGTAGGAATAAATGGGTCTTTTTCCGAATGGCAGGCAGTGACTAGTGGGGTACTGCAGGGATCGGTGCTGGGACCCCAGATATTCACAATATATATCAATGACTTTGATGAGGGAACTAAACATAATACCTCCAAATTTGCAGATGACACAAAGCTGGGTGGGAGGGTGAGCTGTGAGGAGGATGCATAGATGCTTCAGTGTGATTTGGACAAGCTGAGTGAGTGGGCAAATGCATGGCAGATGCAGTATAATGTGGATAAACGTGAGGTTCTCCACTTTGGTAGCAAAAACAGGAAGGCCGATTATTATCTGAATGGCTATAAATTGGGAGGGAGGAATGTACAATGTGACCTGGGTATCCTCGTACACCAGTCGCTGAAGGTAAGCATGCAGGTGCAGCAGGCGGTAAAGAAGACAAATGGTATGTTGGCCTTCATAGCCAGAGGATTCAAGTACAGGAGCAGGGATGCCTTGCTGCAATTGTACAGGGCCTTGGTCAGACCACACCTGGAATATTGTGTGCAGTTTTGGTCTCCTTAACTGAGGAAGGATGTTCTTGCTTAGAGGGAGTGCAGCGAAGGTTTACAAGACTGATTCCTGGGATGGCGGGACTGACATATGAGGAGAGATTGAGTCAATTAGGATTATATTCACTGGAGTTCAGAGAAATGAGGGGGGATCTCATAGAAACCTATAAAATTCTAACAGGACTAGACAGAGTAGATGCAGGAAAGATGTTCCCGACAGTGGGGGTGTCCAGAACCAGGGATCACAGTCTGAGGATATGAGGTAGACCATTTAGGACTCAGGTAAGGAGAAATTCCTTCACCCAGAGAGTGGTGAGCCTGTGGAATTCGCTACCACAGAAAGTAGTTGAGGCCAAAACATTGTACGTTTTCAAGAAGGAGCTAGATATAGCTCTTGGGGCGAAAGGGATCAAAGGATATGGGGAGAAAGTAGGAGCAGGCTATTGAGTTGGATAATCAGCCATGATCATGATGAATGGTGGAGCAGGCTCGAAGGGCCGAATGGCCTACTCCGGCTCCTAGTTTCTATGTTTCTATGCCATGCACCCTGACCAATTAGCAGGTGTCAGCGTGGCTAGCTTCGTTTTTCCCCCCAGAGCTAGAGCCCTTCGGCCTCAGACAACCTTGGGGGAGGAGCTATGCAGGGCAGGTGGTGGAGGCTGGGGTGTGGGGGTAGGAGCAGCAAGCGGCCTCGAGGGGCCAGCACCAATAAGGTGAGGCACCCGGGGAAGCAGTGGGAAGATCAATCGGACTCAGGACATGGCCGTTGTGACCAAAATCTCCTGTGAATGCTGTTACTGCCGCTCTGAAACGACATTTCCTTCGCTCAAGCCTGAAAGCTGTTGAACGTTCCTTGCAGAATTGGTGTTTGGATGCATTTCTGCAGTTGAAGAGCCTGCCACACTGGGCCTCTTCAGGTGCCCCCTTGCTTATTTAAGTTTGATTTTCAGATTAAGTGCTGCATGATGGGCATTATATGAATTTTCACATTTTCCCCAAACATATCTTCCACCATCTGCACGGATCAGTAATTTTGTAATTTGAGAGCTTTTTCTCTCCACAGAACGGTGCCAGCATATATACCTCATGACTACAATGCCACTTAACATTTACAATTTTCCTATCATAAATTTAGTTCAAAAATAGCTTTAAATCATTGAAGTAAAAGTAGCAAAATCTTATAAAAATGTTAAGTTTCAAACGAGCTTGGAGATGGGAATGTAGGAACATAGGAAATTGGAGCAGGAGTAGGCCATTTGGCCCCTCGAATCTGCTCCATCATTCAGTTAGATCATGGCTGATTTTCTACCTCAAATCCAATTTCCCTCATGTACTATCGCCATATCCCATGATATGCTTACTATTTAGAAATCTATTGATTGCTGTCTTGAATGTAATCAATGACTGAGCCTCCACATTCCTCTGGAACAGAGAATTTCAAACATTTCCCACCCTCTGAGTGAAGAAATCCCTCCTCAGCTCAGTCCTAAATGGCTGACCTCTTAACCTGAGACCGTGTCCCCTGGTTGTAGCCCCCTCCTTCCCCTACCCAGAAACATCCTTCCTGCATCTGCTTTGTTGAGCCCTGTAAGAATTTTACGTATTGGCGAGCGGGGGCGGGGCCTGCTCACCGATGCATAAAACGATGCGCGGTAACATCAGGCGGAACTCCCGACGTCACTGCGCCCCATTTAAATTTTCAGGTAGGCGAGGGCACAGCAATATCAGCTATGCGCCCGCCAACCTGTCAATGGCCAATTGAGGCCATTGACAGAGTCAATTAAGTAATTAAAGGACCTGCCCATCCAACCTTAAGCTTGGCGGGCAGGCCAGGAGCCCCGGCATGAATTTAAAAAAGCATGAAACCTCATCCACAGGCGGGATGAAGTTTCATGTAGGTTTTAAAAAATTTTAATGAAGTTTTTGTCAAAATTATGGACATGTCCCAACTCATGTGACAGTGTCACATGAGGGACATGTTAGGGAAATTTTATTTTTCTATTTTTAGGTTTTTTGCATTTAGAGCCGATCTCCCTGAGGCTGCACTTAGCAAAAGAGCACACTCTCGATTTTGGGATTCCCCCCTTCCATGCGGACGCCTGAATTGGCCCGCTGTTGTAAAATGGCGCCACATCCCCGATCGGGGGTGCCGATCAGAAGCATGCCTGTGCGTGCCTGCCCCCGACGGGGGGAAAATCCTGCCCTGTATGTTTCATTGAAATTGCCCCTCATTGTTCTAAACTCTAGAGAATATAGATCCAGTCTCCTCAATCCTAAAGCGATGGAAGGGTTCATCAACAGTCCTATCCCCAAGTGACACTTGCTTAGCAATAACCTGCTCACTGGTTCTCAGTTTGGGTTCCTCCAGGGCCACTCAGCTCCTGACCTCATTACAGGCTTGGTTCAAACATGGACACAAGAGCTGAACTTCAGAGGTGAGGTGAGAGTGACTGCTCTTGACATTAAGGCAGCATTTGACTGAGCTTCAAGATGCCCTAGCAAAACTGGAGTCACAGGAAATCGGTGGGAAAACTGTCCATTGGTTGGAGTCATACCTAGCACAAAGGAAGATGGTTGTGGTTGTTGGAGGTTAATCATCTCAGATCGAGGACATCACTGCAGGAGTTCCTCGGGGGCAGGGGTGTGATACCTGGAGGCCCCCAGCCAAGATTCCGTGCACAAGCGCCAGATGTGTGGCGGTAGTCGGGCACTTTTATCGGGACAAGGGTGCTTTTTGGCAGCTGCATCTGCGACTGAACAGCCCTCTTCAGGATACCTTCTGCTTGTCCCGAAAGGGGAGGGGGTTAGAAAAGTTGACCCAAAAGTAGGCTGTCCCATTTCTCCTGGCTGGGGAACTGCACCCAGCGGGATCATTACCTCTGCGGTTGAAACAAGAAAAAGCTAAACTTCGGAACCTGGAATCTGAGAACACTTTTTGACAACTCAAAGAGTGATTGCCCAGAAAGACGAGCTGCCATCGTGGCCCAGGAGCTACTGAGGCACAAAATCGACATTGTTTGTCTTAGCAAAGCCCAGCTCGCTAGGGAGGGGTAGCTGAAGGAGGCTAGTAGAGTGTACACCTTCTTCTGGAAAGAGAAGTCAGACCGTGACTCCCATACCCACAGTGTTTGGTTTCGTCATGAGGAGCAGGATAGCTGCCGCGCTCTCCGAACTCCCCTTGGGGTCAATGAGAGGCTGATGACCCTAAGCCTGCATCTCAGCCATAACCAATGTGCCACTGTCATCAGCTCACACTTTAGATTCCGACCATGAAATCAAGGAGAGGTTCTACTCCAATCGCGATGTTTCCATTCCCAGGAATGACAAGGTCATCCTCCTAGTTGACTTTAATGCCTGAATTGGACGTGTCCACAAAATCTGGTGTGGAACTATTGGCAAGAATGGCATGGCGAAGGCCAATGCCAAAGGCATCCTACTCTTGACCAAGTGCACCCAATATGGTCTGATCGTGACAAACACGATCTTTCTCCAGATGGACCAGCTCAAGTCCATTTGGAGGCACCCGAGGTTGGGGCATAGGCACCTTGTGTGCTACATCATTATCCGAGGCAGAGATCTGAGGGACATGCTTGTCATGAGGGCCATGAAGGGTTCTGAATATTGCTGGACGGACGATCAACTTGTGTGCTTAGTGATGAACATCAGAAGACCCAAAAAGCTGCCCGGAGAAAGCTGAATGTGGCAGCATTGAAGCACCCGGGACTGCAGGAAGAGTTCCAGGCCCAGTTTCACAGTGCACTGGAGCAAGTGCCCATTACTCATGCCATTTCCATCCAGGCATACTGGCAGCAACTGAAGTCCGCTGTCCAAGACACCTGCATACAGATTATCGAGTTTGCACCACGATGGTTGATTGGTTTGACTCCAATGACACTGCAATCTCTGATCTCCTTGAGTGGAAGTGAGCAGCCTTCATTGCCTGGCAAAGTCACCCACATACCCAGTGAATGTCGGTAGTGTACCACCAATTAAAGGCTGAGGTCCAGTGATACATTCAAGACATGAAGAACACTGGTGGGTGGAGAAGGTGCATGAGATTCAGGCCTATGCCGACCAGCACGGCATGCGCAACTTCTTCCAGGCTACCAAGACGATCTATGGACCCTGCTCAACCGGACAAAACCCTCTCCGATCATAGGTCGGCTTCCAGCTCCTCAAGGACGCCGATGCCACCATCCATCAGCATTGGAAGGAGCACTTCGAACTGCTCCTAAATTGGGACTCTACTGTATTGGAGGAGACTCTGTGGAGGACTGTGGGGGAGGGTTTAAGCCAGACTGGCAGGGGGATGGGAACCTGAGCGCGGAGACACAAGAAAGGGAAAAAAAGATAGGAATGAAAGATGTAAAAGTAGAAAGCAAAAAGTAGGGAGGCAGAGGAAACGAGGCTAGCAGCAAATAGAGCCATAGTACAAAAAAAATGTTAAAAAGACAAGTCCTAAAGGCACTCTATCTGAATACATGGAACATTCGCAACAAGGTAGACAAATTAACAGAGCAAATAGATGCAAATAAGTATGATATGATTGCGAATATGGAGATGTGGCTGAAGGATGACCAAGGCTGGGAACTGAATATCCAAAGGTATTCGATATTTAGGAAGGACAGGCAAAAAGGAAAGGAAGTGGGGTGGCGTTGTTAGTTAAGGGTGAAATCGGTTCAATAGTGAAAAAGGATATTTGCTCAGGAAATCTAGAAGTAGAATCAGTCTGAGTGGAGCTAAGAAACAACAAGGGGTGAAAAACACTAGTGGGAGCTGCCTATAGGTCTCCAAAGAGTAGTGGTAAGGTAGGGGGTAGCATTAAATAGGAAATTAGAGATGCATGTAACAAGGGTGCTACAGTAATCATGGGTGACTTTAATCTACATGTCGACTGGGAAAACCAAATTAGCAATAATACTGTGGCAGATGAATTCCTGTTGTGTGTATGAGATGGTTTTGTAGACCAGTATGTCGAGGAGCCAATAGGGAACAGGCTATCCTAGATTTGGTATTGTGCACTGAGAAGAGAACTGAGAATTAAATGAGAATTAACCACCTTGTGCGGGGTCCTTTCAGGAACAGTGACCATAACAGGATAGAATCCTTCATTAAAATGGGAAGTAAAGTAGTCCAATCTGAGACTAGGGTTCTAAATCTAAACAAAGGTAACTATGAAGGTGTGAGGGGTGATTTGGCAACGATAGTTTGGGGATTGGACAAGCAATGGCTAATATTTAAGGAACGAATGCATGCATTGTAACAGTTATACATTCCTTCTTGGTGCAAAAATACAACCAGAAAAGCGCCCCAACCGTTTCTGACAAAAGAAACTAAGGATAAAATTCGATCCATAGAGGAGTCATGTGAAGTTGCGAGAAAAAGTAGCAAGCCGAGGATTGGAAGCAGTTTAGAATTCAGCAAAGGAAGAAAAGAGATTGATAAAGAGGGGAAAAATAGAGCATGAGGAACATAAAAGTGGACTGTAAAAGCTTGCATAAGTATGTAAAAAGAAAAAGATTAGTGAAGACAAATGTAGGTCCCTTATAGCCTGACTCGGGAGAATTTATAAAAGAGAACAAGGAAAGGGCAGAGCAATTAAACAACTGTTTTAGTTCTGTCTGCATGGAGGAAGAGACAAATAACTTCTCAGAAATGCTAAGGAACCAAGGGTCAAATGAGAAGGAGGAATTGAAGCAAATTAGTCTTACTAAAAAAATAGTGCTGCAGAAATTAATAGGACTGAAAGCCGATAAATTCCCAGGACCTGATAATCCACATCCCAGGATACTAAAGGAGATGGCCATGAAAATAGTGGATGCGTTGGTTGTCGCCTTCCAAAATTCTGTAGAATTTGGAATAGTCCCGGCAGATTGGAGGGAGGCAAATGTAAACCCGCTATTTAAAAAAGGAGGGAGGGAGAAAACGGAATTACAGACCAGTTAGCCTAATATCAGTAGCAGGGAAAATGCTAGGGCCTGTTATATAGGATGTGATGACAAGACGTTCAGAAAATATCTTTGGGATTAGACAAAGTCAATGTGGATTTATGAAAGGGGTATCATGTTTTGACAAACCTACTTGAGTTTTTTGAGGACATAACTAACAGAATAGATAAGGGAGAACCAGTGGATGTGGTGTTTTTGGATTTTCCGAAAGCTTTTAATAAAGTTCCACAGAAGAGGATAGTGTGCAGAATTAAAGCACATGGGTTTGAGGGTAACATATTGACATGGATTGAGAATTGGTTAACAAACAGGAAATAGAGAGTAGGAATAAATGGGCCTTTTCTGGAGTGGCAGGCGGTGACTAGTGGAGTACCACAGGGGTCAGTGCTTGGGCCCCAGATATTCACAATGTATTTCAGTGATTTGGTTGAGGAAACCAAATGTAATATTTACAAGTTTGCTGATGACCACAAAGCTAGGTGGGAATGTAAAGGTTGAGGAGGATATTAAGAGGCTTCAACGTGATTTAGACAAGTTGAGTGAGTGGGCAAATACATGGCAGATGCAGTATAACATGGATAAGTGTGAAGTTATCCACTTCAGTAGGAATAACAGAATGGCAGAGTATTATTTAAATGGTGATAGATTGGAAAATGTTGATGTACAAAGGGACTTGGGTCTCTGGGTGTCCTTGTACACCAATCACTGAACGTAAGCATGCAGGTGCAGCAAGCAATTTAGAAGGCAAAAGGTATGTTGGCCTTCATTGCGAGAGGACTTGAGTACATGAGCAAGGATGTTTTACTGCAGCTGTACAGGGTCTTGGTGAGACGACACCTGGCATATTGTGTGCAGTGTTGGTCTCCTTACCTAAGAAAGGATATACTTACCATAGAAGGAGTGCAGTGAAGGTTCACCAGACTGATTCCAGGGATGGCAGGATTGTTGTATGAGGAGAGATTGGGTTGACTGGACCTGTATTCACTGGAGTTTAGAAGACTGAGAGCGGTTCTCAATGAAACATATAAAATTCTGACAGGTGGGCAGACTGGATGCAAGGATGATGTTTCCTTGGACTGGGGGTGCCTAGAACAAGGGCTCAGCATCTCCGGATAGGGGGTAGACCATTTCGGACTGAGATGAGGAGAAGCTTCTTCACTCAGGGTGGTGAAGCTATGGAATTCTCTACCACAGAAGGTCAAGTCACTGAATATATTTAAGAAAGAAATATATAGATTTCTAGACTCTAAAGGCATCAAGGGGTATGGGGAGGGTGCGGAAGTATGGCGTTGAGATAGAGGATCAGCCATTATCATATTGAATGACGGAGCAGGCTCGAAGGGCCGAATGACCCACTCCCGCTACTATTTTCTATGTTTCTATTTCTGGGAGTTTTTCTGCATCTTCCTCTGTGTAGACAGACGGCAAGTATATGTTTAGGCCCTCAGCCTTTTTCTTATTCCCCATTATGTTCTCCTAATGCTGCCTGTAGTGGGCCCACAATTACCTGCTAAGCTTTTCCTTTTTACATATCCATAGAAGATTTTACAGTCTGTGTTTATGTTTCTCGCTAGTTTACTTTCTTTTTCTAATTTTTCTTTCTTTGCCGATTTCTAAAAAGCTCCCAATCCTCAGGCTTACTACTTCTTTTGGCAACTTTATAAGCCTCTACCGATCTAATATAATCTGTAACTTCTCTTGTTAGCCACGGTTGGATCATTTTTCCGGTGGGTTTTTGTGCCTCAAA
Organism: Cetorhinus maximus; assembly: GCF_964194155.1. Lineage (NCBI taxonomy): Eukaryota > Metazoa > Chordata > Chondrichthyes > Lamniformes > Cetorhinidae > Cetorhinus > Cetorhinus maximus. Next base: position 152,364,845 of record NC_135880.1, on the reverse strand, counting down.
GGAATGTTGTATTAATTCTTTAAATGCTCGCCATTGCCTGTCTACCATCATACTTGCCCAGCATCCTCCTCAACAGCACTCCTCAGAACAACATTTCTGATAGCCCCACTCATCACTCTCTCTTGCAGCACCTCCTCACATTTCCATCGGACCAGCCAACATTCTCAGTCACTCTCATCTTATTGCCATCTCGCGCACATCCCTCACAGTAACCTTCCTCGAATTTTGTTCATCCCTCCTATAAGACCATAAGACATAGGAGCAGAAATTAGGCCATTTGGCCCATCACGTCTGCTCCGCCATTCAATCATGGCTGAAGTTTCTCAACCCCATTCTCCCGCCTTCTCCCCGTAACCTTTGATCCCCTTACCAATCAAGAATCTATCTATCTCGGTCTTAAATACACTCAATGACCTGGCCTCCACAGCCTTCTGTGGCAATGAATTCCATAGATTCACCACTCTCTGGCTAAAGAAGTTTCACCTCATCTCTGTTCTAAAAGGCCTTTACTCTGAGGCTGTGCCCTTGGGTCCTAGTCTCTCCTACTAATGGAAACATCTTCCCAACATCCACTCTATCCAGGCCTTTTAGTATTCTGAATATTCAGTATTCTCCTCTCAATTTTTCACTCATAACTTTCTATTTTAATTCTGGAAGGTCAAAACTAATGCATCCACTATCTCTGCAGCTGCTGCTTTTAAAACCCTAGGATTCAGATTGTCAGATCAGGGGATTTGTCACCACTTAGTCCTGGTAATTTCTTCAGTATTATTTCTTTACTTATCCTGAATTCTTTAAAATCCTCATTCTCGCTAAGCCTTTGGTTCCCTATTATTTCCAGACTTTTTTTTAATGTCTTCCATGATGAAGAGAGATATAAAGTATTTGTTTAATGTGTCTGCTGTTTCCTTATTCCCCTCTATAATTTTTCCCCTCTTTGTCTCCAATATGCCCACATTAACTTTCCATTTACATGCTTATAGAAACATGTACAATCTATTTTCATGTTTATTGCTAGTCTACTCTCATATTCTCTTTTCCTTTTCAGTTTCATGGTGCTCCTTTACTGAATTCTAAAATCCTCCCAATCCTCAGCCTTACTATTCTTTTTGGCAACATTATAAGCCTTTTCCTTTGTTCAATGCTATCTTTATCTCCTTTCTTTAGCCCTTGTTTGAACAGTTTTTCTGTCAGTTTTTGTGCCTTAAAGGGATACATATCTACATAGTTTGCTTGGTTTGACCCTTGTTTTACACTTAAGTAAATCACTTTCAAACTCAATAAAAAATTATTTATATTATAGTCACTTTTCCCTCGAGGCCCTTTCCTTACAAGGTTATTCATTAACCCTTTTTCATTGCAGTATTAAATCCAAAATATTGTTCTTTAGTTGGTTCCTCAACATACTGATCTAAAAAACTGCAATATCTTGTATATATTCCATGAATTGGTCCTCCACACGATCTGCAAATTTGATTTGCCCAGTCTATAAAAAGATTATAATCTCCCACAATGACTATACTATCCTTTTTATGTTCACCTCCAATTTCCTAGTTTATTTCTTATTCTACTCTACAACTACAGTTACAGGAGCTATAAACAACCCTTACCAATATTTTCTATTTCTTAGCTCCGCCAAAACTGATTCTACTTATTGATTTTCTGAGCTAAGATCCGTTCTCTCTACTTGATTTACCCCATTCTTTATTATCACGCTACCAATTCTACTTTTCCATTTTCCTACCTCTTCTAAAAGTTAAGTAGCCTGGAATATTTAATTTTCAACCTTGGTCGCTTTGCAACTGCACCTGGTTATTAGATCAAAGTTATTAAATTTCTATTTATGCTTTTCATTCATCAATTTGTTGTGAATGCTTCATGCATTCAGATAGAATGGCTTGAATTTTCTGTTTGTCGGGAGGGTCCGGAAGCCCGGATTGACCCCCAATCGCGATTTCACCCTGGCTGGCCAATTAACTCCAATTAACAAAGCAATTAACCAAATACTCATGCTCACCGACCTAACTGAGGGTGCGGGCAAGTGTTTCTCGTGAGCTCCCTGAAGGCAGACAGCTGCCTAAAGGAACAACAGACCTGCACAGAATAAGGAAACAACAAAAATGCTGTGAAATATGCCCATGCAACACAATCAAGCAACTGAAAGCATACTTTGTAAAAAAAACCAGTCCTCAGACATCTCTTTTTACTTTATTTCCCCATGGAGATTTCATCCTGCCTGGATCAAGGCTTGGGCAAAAATGTGAATGCCGCCTGGGAGAATGGCCCGTCCGCCAACCGTAGATATGGACGGGCCACGTAAAATCACTGTTAATTGCATCGTTAATGGGCTTAATTGCTCGCTTAATTGTCGGCGGGCGTGGTTATAACTGCCGCGCGTGCCCACCAAGCGAAACATCATGCGAGTGTGCGATTACATCAGGGCACTTGCCTGACATCATCTCGCACTATTTCACATCCGTTCGCGTCGGGCGCGCCCCCGCCCGCAGGACGTAAATTTCTGGCCCATGTGTTTAGCTTTGAAGTTTTTCTGATTTTCCCTGACATCACCTAAGTTACTAATGCCCTATTATCATTGTTACTCTCATCGCCCCTTCCTGACCCACTCTGCTTATTTTACACACAATGCTGTTCTGTCCCAGAATTTACATTTAATTTAATTTACATTTCCCTTGCATGCTTTCAAATTTATCCTTGAATCCTCTCACTCTCCCACCTTAATTAGTTTAAAGCTCTTTCGATTGACAAGGACTGATGGCTGATCTGACACAGTGCCTTGACTGCCACATGTGTGCAGTCTATGACTCCCTCTACCTGTGGGAAAACAGCCACTGCAGAAAATATGAGAGCCCTCTGGATCTGACTGTCCTCATCAGTGTCAAAGTGAACCAAAGTGGTGGCTTTGGCATCGGACAACTGGGAGACGTACTTGTAGACAGAAGATTGTGAAATTATGAAGTTGTCAGATCCCTGGAAGGAGCTGGATGCAAAGAAATTCAGGACTGTGGTGACCTTGATGACACTGGCAATGTCTGCCTACCTTGTTCCACGAGGCTGTAGATAACAACAATGATCCATCATAAAAGACTAACTGACCGAGACACTGGGCAGAATTTTCCAGGCCCTGCTGGGGCAGGTTTGATGGCAGATTGGGGGTGGGGGGGTGGGGGGGGTGGGCAGAACAACAAATTGGCGGGAGCTCGAAAAATCGTTTTCATGCTGGCGTAAAATGACGGCGGGATCTTCCACTCCTGGCTGCCGTGGCGGGTCGCAATTCGCACCAGAGGCTGGCGTGAAAATAATTTGCATCCTGCTAATGGAGTGCGAGTGAAAACCCAACTGAAATCGTGCTCCCCCCCACCACGCCCAATCATCTGCAATGCCAGAGGGAAAACATGCCGGTCCAGAACATGTCTGGACCAACGTGATGTGTAAAAGTCAGCACTTATCTTAAGATGGACTGGGGCAGTTCGCAGAAATGAGGGGAAGGTGAAGGCCTCCAGTGACCAGGCCGTGGAATACAATGTGCAGCACTGGGTGGGTGGAACACCAACCACATGGATCTTCTCTGTGCTGCAGCATTCAGGAGGTGGTTGTTCTCAGAGCAGCATCTTCTCCCAGGGTTTGAATCTTAAAGCTGCAGATGGAAAGCTGCATGAGGTACTGCTGGCCGGCGAGGGTCTATGGTGGGGAGGGGGAGCTAAAGATGGTGGGGGAAAGGAATTTTTAAATTTCATTTCATTAGATGTGGGCATCGCTGGCTAGGCCAGCATTTATTGCCCATCCATAATTGGCCTTGAGAAGCGGGTGGCGAGCTGCCTTCTTGAACCACTGCAGCCCATGTGGTGTAGGTACACCCACAGTGCTGGAGGGAGTTCCAGGACTTTCATCCAGTGACAATGAAGGAGCGGCGATATGTTTCAAAGTCAGGATAATGAGTGGCTTGGAGGGGAACCTCCAGCTGTGGCATTCCAATCAATCAGTGAGCTTGCACACGAGCAGGGGAGAGACCTCAACCTGAGTGAGACACAGCCAGAGTGAGTGTGGGTATTTGGTGTACAATGGGAATTCGGTGCAGAGGGGAAGAGGTGCTCTTTGCATTTTTTCTTTGCTATCCAACTTCTTAAATCTTCAGAGAGTGGTCTTGCCCTGCTGCAGCAGTAGAGGCTACAAGGGAGAGAAATGACAGGTAAGTAGTGGGTAAGGTTGGATAAGTATTTACTACTTTTATCGCTTATAGTTTAAGGTCTTTTTGTGGTTTATAGTTTGTATATTCTGTAGTAATGAGGATCAGGAAAGAAAGGCCCGAGAGTAATTGATTTAAAAGGTTTAATTTAAAGGGATAAGTCATGGCAGGAGAGCTCAAAGCCGTGGTGTGCTCCCCATGCTCCATGTGGGAAGCCGGGAACATTTCCAGTGCCCGGGACCAGCATGTGTGCAGGAAGTGTATCCAGCTGTAGCTCCTGGAAGCTCGGGTTTCAGAGCTGGAACGGCAGCTCGGGACACTGTGGAGCATCCGCGAGTCTGAGAGCATCTTGGATAGCATGTTTAGAGAGGTGGTCACACCGCAGCTGAAGGGACTTGAGGAGGGAAGGGAATGGGTGACCACCAGGCAGTCCAAGAGAAACAGGCAGGTAGTTCAGGAGTCCCCTGGGGCCCTGCTCGCAAATCGGTATTCCATTTTGGAGGCTGATGAGGGCGCTGGTTCCTCCAGGGAGTGCAGAAAGAGCACCTCAAGCAGCCTGTCTGTACAGGAGGGAAGGAAGAGCAATAGTAATGGGGCATTCTATAGTCAGGGGAACAGATAGGCGCTACTGTGGCCTTCAATGTGACTCCAGGATGGTGTGTTGCCTCCCTGGTGCCAAGATCTGGGATGTCACTGAACAGCTGCAGGGCATCCTGAAGGGGGAGGGTGATAAGGAAGAGGTCATGGTACAGGTTGGTACCAATGACATAGGTGGAAAGAGGGATGAGGTCTTGCATCAAGAATTCAGGGAGTTAAGCAGTAGACTGAAAAGCAGGACCTCTTGGGTTGTAATCTCTGGATTACCCCCAGTGCCACATGCTAGCAAGCACAGAAATAGGAGAAGAGTGCAGATGAATACATGGCTTAAGAGTTGGTGCAGGAGGGAGGGTTTTAGATTCCTGGATCACTGGGACCATTTCTGGGGAAGGTGAGACCTGTACAAGCAGGACGGTCTACATCTGAATCATAGTGGGACTAACATCCTTTTCCCAACATTAATTGGGATAGACATGGTGTTAAGGGCTTGGGTGGAGTGGATTTCTTGAAATGTGTACAGGAGAACTTTTTAGGTCAATATGTAGACGGTCCAAAAAGGGACAGCGCAATGCTGGAACTAATTCTGGGGAATGAAGCTGGAAGGTGGCTGAGGCGGTGGTGGGGGAACATTTTAGTGATAGGGACCACAGCATGGTACAATTTAAGCTTGTTATGGACAAAGAAATAGACAAGTTGCAAAAAAATGTTTTGGATTGGGGGAGAGCGGATTTTAGTAAAATAAGGCAGGATCTGGCCAAGGTAGACTGGGAACAGCTACTTGTGGGAAAATCTACAGGAGAGCAGTAGGGGGCATTCAAAACGGAAATGGGGAGGGTACAGGCTCAAGATGTTCCCTATTGGGTGATAGGAAAGAGTAACAAGCCCAGAGAACCATGGATGACCAGAAAAATTCAGGATACGATGAGAAGGAAGAGGGGAGCAAATTAATGGATGCATTAGTGGAGTACAGAAAGTGCAAGGTGGAGTTTCAGAAAGTAATTAGGAGAGCAAAGAGGGGATATGAGAAAGTTCTGGCTGGTAAAAGTAGGGAAAATCCCAAGATATTCTCTAAGTATATCAATGGGAAGAGGATAACCAGGGAAACGGTCAGGCCCATTAGAGACCGAGGGGGCAAGCTATGGGTGGAGCCAGAGGACATCGGACAAGTGTTGAACAAGTACTTCACATCCGTCTTCACCCAAGAGAATGAGGATGGAGGTATGAAACTCGGGGAGAGAGACTGCGAGGTTTATGAGCAACTTTTTAATTCCTCTCTGGCCACGAGGGAGGTGCCAGAGGACTGGAGAACAACTAATGTGGTTCCGCTATTTAAGAAGGGTTGTAGAGATAAGCCAGGGAACGACAGACCAGTGAGTCTCATGTCAGTGGTAGGGAAACTATTGGAGAAAATTCTGAAGGAATGAATCTATCTCCACTTGGAGAGGCAAGGGTTTGATCAGGGATAGTCAGCATGTCTTTGTCAGAGGGAGGTCATGCCTAACAAATTTGAATGAATTTTTTGAGGAGGTGACCGGGTGTGTAGATGAGGGTAGTGTAGTTGATGTAGTTTATTTGGATTTCAGCAAAGCCTTTGACAAGGTCCCACATGGGAGACTTATAAAGAAGGCAAATGCACATGGGATACAGGGTAGTTTGATAAGGTGGATTCAAAATTGGCTTAGTTGTTGGAGACAGAGTGTGATAACAGAAGGATGCTTTAGTGACTGAAAGCCAGTGTCCAGTGGTGTACCACAGGGATCTGTGCTGGGTCCCCTATTATATGTCATTTATATAAATGACATAGATGACTATACGGGAGGTAGGATTGGTAAGTTTGCGGATGACACAAAGATTGGTCGGGTGGTTAACAGTGAGGTTGAGTGTCTTGGGCTACAGGAAGATATAGATGGGATGGTCAAATGGGCAGATAAGTGGCAGATGGAATTTAACCCTGAAAAGTGTGAGGTGATACACTTTGGAACGAGTAATTTGACAAGGAAGTATTCAATGAACGGCATGACACTAAGAAGCTCTGAGGAACAAAGGGACCTTGGCATGTGTGTCCATCGATCTCTGAAGGCCAAGGGGCATGTGAGTGGGTTGGTGAAAAAGTCATTTGGCACACTTGTCTTTATCAATCGAGACATAGATTACAAAAGCAGGGAGATCATCTTGGTGTTGAATAGAACCTTGGTGAGGCCACAGCTGGAGTACTGTGTGCAGTTCTGGTTGCCACATTATAGGAAGGATGTGATTGCACTGGATAGGGTGCAGAGGAGATTCACCAGGATGTTGCCTGGGATGAAACATTTAAGTTATGAAGAGAGGTTGGATAGACTTGGGTTGTTTTCGTTGGAGCAGAGAAGACTGAGGGGCGACCTGATCGAGGTGTACAACATTATGAGGGGCATGGATAGGGTGGATAGGGAGCCAGCTGTTCCCCTTAGTTGAAGGGTCAGTCACAAGGGGGCATAAGTTCAAGGTGAGGGGCAGGAGGTTTAGGGGAATGTGAGGAAAAACCTTTTTTACTCAGAGGGTGGTGACGGTCTGGAATGCACTGCTTGGGAGGGTGGTTGAGGCGGGTTGCCTCACATCCTTTGAAAAGTACCTGGATGAGTAATTGCTATGTCATAACATTCAAGGCTATGGGCCAAGTGCTGGTAAATGGGATTAGGTAGGTAGGTCAGGTGTTTCTCACTTGTCGGTGCAGACCCAATGGGCCGAAGGGCTTCTTCTGCACTGTGTCATTCTGTGATTCTGTGAACTGCTGCCCTTGTCCTTCCGGGTGGTAGTGGTCATGGGTTGTAAGTTGCTGTCTAGGGAGCCTTGGTGAGTTCCTGCTGTGCACCTCATAAATGGTACACACGGCTGTTTCTGTGCGTCAGTGATGGAGGGAGTGAATGTTTGTGGATGGGGTGCCAATCAAGTTGGCTGCTTTGTCCTGGATGGTGTCAAGCATCTTTGTTGGAGCTGCACTCACCCAAGCAAGTTGAGACTACTCCATCACACTTCTGATTTGTGCCTTGTAGATGGTGGACAGGCTGTTGGGAGTCAGGAGGTGAGTTACTTGTCGTACAATTCCTAGCCCCTCACCTGCTCTTGTATACACAGTATATGTATGGCTTGTCCAGTTCATTTTCTGGTCAATGGTAACCCCCAGCCTATTGATAGTGGAGGATTGAGCAATGACAATGCCATTGAATGTCAACGGGTGATTGTTAGATCCTCTCTTCTTGAAGACGGTCATTGCCTGGCACTCATGTGGTGCGAATGTTACTTGCCACTTGTAAGCCCAAGCCTGGATATTGTCCAAGTCTTGCTGCATTTGGACATGGACTGCATCAGTATCTGAGGAGTTGCAAATGGTGCTGAACATTGTCAGTGAACATCCCCACCTCTGACCTTATGATGGAAGTCACCGATGAAGCAGCTGAAGATAATTGGGCATGGGATACTACCCTGAGGAATTCCTGCTGTGATGTCCTGGAGCTGGGATTTTTGACCTCTAGCGACCACAACATATCCCTTTGCGCTAGGTATGACTCCACTCAGTAGAGTTTTCCCCTTGATTCCCATTGACTTCAGTTTTATTTTGGCCCCTTGATGCCACACTCAGTCAAGTGCTGCCTTGATGTCAAAGGCAGTCGCTCTCTCCTCTCCTTTGGAGCTGAAGAGTGAATGAAGAGGTTGGGCAGGGGTGCATGCCGAGAGGGGGGTGGGGGAGGCTGGGGGCGCTATGGAAAAGAGATAGATTCAGCGGGGGTCTTGAGGCCTTGTAATGGGTGAGCTGATCTGGAGCAGGAGGATGGAAAAGGCCCTGCTGGGTCGCAGGCAGGGGGCGGGCGAGCTTGTACAGGTGTAAAGGGGCACGGTGGGTGTATAGTTGTGTGAAGGGGCATGGGGGGGTGTGAAGGGGATCACATGTGGAGTCAGTGGTGGATTCCTGGGTGGATGGGGGGACAAATTGAAGGTAACTTTGGTAGGAGGGGATAGTGAAGGATAAAGGGGGCAGTGGAAGCCAGTAGGGTGGGTGGGTGAGGGTGCGATGATGTCATGTGAAGAGACGCTGAGGGCTATTTGTGGGGATGTGGAAAGTGACTCAGGTTCAGGAGGGGGCTCGGAAGGATGAGGGTTGGCATGTCTATAGGTAAGGAGGTGGGATTTTCGGGAAGGAAGGGGACTTCTACATTCGAGCACCCAAAGGGTGGAGGAGCAGCTGCTGCGGATGGGTGGAAGTTGATGGGGGAGGGTTGAAGGGTGGCAGTGAGGAGGTTGGATGTGATTTCAGCGGGGAGGGGGCTCAATAGTTATGGGGCAGTGGGTTTGGGCATGGATGACTGGGCAGTGAAGAGGTGTTAGAGTACAGCTCGAATGTCACTGCCACCATGGCTGGTCGCAACTAATCAGAGCCTCGTGGCTGAGATCTCGAGATGCCTCATGGGAGCTGGGTCATCGGGAATGGGCAGGGATGCAGATCACCTCAACTGGACAACTGAAGAAGAACCCAGCATGTAGTTTCTACAGTTCCCGGGCCTTGGGACAGATGAGAGTGTGAAGGGTAAAGGCTCAGCACGCACAGGAGACTACTTTCACATGGCTTGCAAGGACCCGAGCAAATACCTTTGCCTCCCTGCAAAAGCTCATTACGGAGGATGAGATGTCCCAGGCAGATGAAGTGGGAGCTGTGCAAAGGCTAAAAGACTATTGCAAAGACATCCTATTGGACATGATTAAAGTGCAAGTGATTATATTTACAAGTGTTTGATATGTGTGACATTCTTAGTGCACTCATGCAACCACTTGTGAACTCAGAATTTCTTTAATTTTTCTCTCCCTACCACTTTGTCTAAGTGCTCCCCCGACATCTGCAGCTGCGGTGGAGGCAGCCTCCTGGCCCTGTTGCCTTGGATGACCTTGGCAGCCATCCTCTGGGTATCTGAGGTCTGGAGGGTCTTGATTACTTTGGCTGTCCTGCTATGGGGCTGCTGCTTCCTATGTGGTGACAGAAGATGAAGCTGAAGGAGTCACAGGCAAAGGGGATTTGGGAGAGTCAATAACCCCTGAGAGTCCTGAGTGGAGGTTCCAAGAGTATCCAGCTGCTGCTCCTCCCTTTGGGTGCCTGAAGGCCCCTGCCTGACTCCATGAGGGGAAGGGCAGAGGGTGGTTGAGATGCCCCATGCCCCTTTCGCGTAACCGCCACGGAAGCTACCCCCCCTCCCCCCCGGCTACCACAGTGGAGTGTAAGTCTGCGCGCATCTCTGGCAGAATCAGCTGGACTAGGTTCTCCATGGAGTCCACTACCCTCCTCATGGAGACGGTGGTGTAGCAGCATTATCACTGGTCCAGCACTCCGTATACCCAGGGTAATTCTCTGGGGACCTGGGTTTGAATCCCACCATGGCAGATGGTGAAATTTGAATTGAATGAAAAGTCTGGAATTAAAAGGCTTAATAATGACCATGAAGCCATTATTGTAAAAACCCATCTGGTTCACTATGTCCTTTAGGGAAGGAAATCTACCATCCTTACCTGGTCTGGCCTACATGTGACTTCAGGCCCACAATAATGTGGTTGACTCTTAGCTGCCCTCTGAAATGGCCTAGCAAGCCATTCAGTTCTCAAGGGCAATTAGGGATGGGCAATAAATGCTGGCCCCAGTGATGCCCGCATCCCATGAACGAATGAATTAAAAAAACCTGCAAGCACGCACAGGTTGGCACCACTTCATCAGCCAGCAGGCAGATGGACTCCTTCACCTTGCATGCCATCCTGTTGGGGGCCCCCAACACCTCTACCTAATGTTCCCCTGACCCTTGCTGACTCCACCATCAGTTGGAAGGTCGATTCCAGAGGGTAGTCATCGGACTCAGGCCTCGCAGATGTCTCCCCCAGCACTCCTCCAAGTGCTGGTGATCATGTTGACCCTGCCTCATCCAGCTGCGGGCATGTGCCCGTGCAGTGACCACCAGAATGTTTGACCCTTCCTACACTAGGACTAGTACCCACTGAGGTATGTGTCCCTGGGCTGGTGGAGGATGCAGGTATCTGCTGTGATGCCTCTACAGGTGGACTCTTTGGTCACCTGCAATGTCCTCGTTCCTTTCTGGGTTTGTGTTGGAGCTTCCTATGGCTTGGGTCTCACCCTTTGCTTGTGGTGCCTGCAAGTGAGAGAGAAGAGAGTGAGTGACTGCTCCAACAGGCCCTGAGGTGTCTAGAATATGCATGGATCCTTACTGATGGAGGCCGAAAGCCAATCTCTCCATCTTCGTTGGCCCCTGTTTTCCGAGTCCACCCCTGTCTTCAAATCAGTGAGTTCTTTCAAGTGTGGCCGACCCCCTCCTATCTTCTCCCTCTTAAGTGGCTTAACCACTTCTGCGCAAAGATGGGGAAGAGAGCAATTGTATTCAGTATTTAATTGTACATAGCAATTTCATGTATCTGTCTGATGCTTCCAGTCTTAAAAATGAACCACTGGATTGTGCGGCATGTGATTGATGTGCTGCAGGTTGTCCACGAGGGTTCTGGGCCAGCACCCTCCAGAGCGGTGAGCCCATTCAGATTGAAGGATAAGGCTCAGAAAGGCATGTCATTTGCGGAGCTTGCTGGTGCCCTTAGCGCCTGAGTCCCTTCCCCCACCTCCCCACCCTCTTCCAGACAGCATCTGAGCTCTGTGTGTGGAAGGGTGAGGGAACCACAGAGGCTTCTCCACCTGCAGAGTGGATGGACTGCAGAGGGGCTATGAGGCATGACCTTATCACGGTGCCACCTAGGCCCTGTACCATTCATTGAGGTGAGTGTGAGCAGCTAAGGGTTCGCTTACCCTGGCGGTTTGGATGAGGTCATTCATCTTCTTGTGGCATTGGAGAGCAGTCTTCTGCTGGAGGCCCTGGGCACTCACTGTCCTGGAGATTTGCTCCCATGCAGGGTTTATCTCTCTGCTCAGCCTCCTCCTCCCATCCAGTGGATAGAGGACTTCCCTCCTGACTTCTACTTAGTCGACGAGTACGCCCAGGGAGGCATCGCTGAACTTTGGCACCAGAGGTCCCTGTCCTCTTCTGACCATCTCCTCAATCAACTTGGTGGGTAACTTGCTGTCTGGGCACCTTTTAAATATGGCGCCCGGATATGATGGCAGGCCCACAGCATCAAGCCGACCCCACCGCGCGATATGTGAGGAAACCACCGACTGCATAATTAATGAGGCCGGCATCACGTAATACTGCATGACTTCCTGGGGCCCTCCACAGTGGAAAACATTCCCCGTCCACACCCCAACCATGGGACCTTGTGCCGGAAGCGAACATTTTGCCCACAGTTGTTCAGTAATGTTGTAAAAGTTGATTCTCAGCCTGTATACCCTGTGCAGGGGATGTCACCCCCATCAAGCTGGATCTCTGTGTCAATCCCAATCCAGCTGCTGTTGATGTTGCTCCTGCTGTTCTTGGTGTTGGTGGTGTTGTCCTTGCTGCTCATCAGAATTCCAAGGTAGAGCTGCATAAGATGCTCCCATGCTGCTGAGACGGCTCACAGGAGGGAAATCCAGATCAAAAGTTGATAAGTCTAAGATAGATGAAAGGACTTCCAAAAATTTGGAAATTACCTTTAAAGCACTGAAAGCTCACTCTCAGACTAGCCCTGTTGGCAAGGAAGTAAAAATGCACTTTAAAGGGTGTCAGATTCACAGAGCATTGAATCCTCACTGTGCTCTCACCTTGTTGACCCTGATAAATTACAAACAACTCGGGAAACCCATGCACTGTTTGTTAAAGCCAGAATGCTGAATTAGATGCAGAATTAATTGGATCTTAATATATTTAAATTATAGACCCAACACAGTTTCTGATGAAAGGTCACAGACCTGAAACTCTGTTAATTCTGTTTCTCTTTCCAAAACTGCTGCCAGATCTGCTAGCTGAGTATTTCCAATATTTACTTTTTTATTTCAGATTTCCAGCATCCACAGTGTTTAGCTTTCTATTGTGATAGCTCAGTTAATACTTCTGATGGTGGTGTGGTTAAGGTGGATGAGAAAATTCATTTTGATTGCTAATATTTATTTTTATGAAGATGAAAATATTTTAAAATGACACCCCACAGGACTAAAATTTCTGGTATGCCCTGGCTATTGTATTTTAAGTTTTGGGCAGTTGTTCCCTAAAGGACAATGTGAAAATATTCAAATTAGAAAATCTATTGTAGCAATTGAAAATCAATATCAACTTTCAAATGGTATGCATTCTCAGGCCAAACAGATTATTTGTAAAGAAACCCATTACAAAGAAAGCAGTGAATATATGTTCTGAAATGCCTATGGCATTTTCCAGCTTAAAATGAACCTTCATTTGAATTAACGTGGTCTGTATTTGGGAGATGGAACCTGTGATTTGGCTCAATGCAGGTCCCTACTCGTAATGAGCTAGGGATTAGTGAAGTGCATGGAGGTCAGTTCAGGACAGGACTGTCAATTTGATGCTGGTGTGTCATCAAAGCCAAGCAGCTGTTTCACAAGCAGGTCACATTCCTGAATACCTGAACCTGGTCTCTGCTGAATAGATTATGTCACTAAACTGCATTATTTCACTTCTGGACTTCATCCAGATCCCCTGAGTGCTCTCTCTTTGGAGTCAGCATTTGAAGTCTTACAGTATTAAATCTATCCCTCCTTTTTAGCGTGCTGCAATTTGATGGATATTTATTTTTAGTTGGATAATTGTCAAGCACATAAGATGCTCAAGCTCATAAAAAATGAGAGCGCGCTCCACAGCACATTTTAAGTGTGTGCCTCTTAATTATTTGACTAAAAATAAATAACCCTTAATTATACAGGAAGATGAGATTAGGGGGTGAAAATTACACTGATGTTGTGATAGAGTAAGAGGTTTTTTACTTTTATCTACAGGATTTGGAGTAAGTGCTTTTGTAGGCCTGAAGGGATGAACTCATTCTGAACAGAGTGCAATCTTACTGAACACAAAGAGATCAGTAAACCTTTCAGAATAAGTCTTGCCAACACTTTCTCAAATGTGTGGTTGTTTTCTGTGTAGATTTGTATTCACCTGTTCTCAAAAGCACATGATGGTTGTGCCAAAAGGGTAAAGAATAATCGGGTTGTTGACACTTGTTGCTATGTTTAAGGTAATTTACCAGTATCTAACACACTTATGTCACGGTCAGTGCAGTCCGTCTTTGCTCTCTTACTGCCCGTAATCAGTTTGTTTGTGTTTCCTCGGTTTTCTTATTCTTTGTGCATTCCAATTAAATAATTTGGCAGCAATTTTTCATGAGCTTAAAATAAGGAAGGTTATTTATTCTCACACATTACCCCAAATTAATGCAACGTCACTCACTTAGTTGCATGTACACACACACATATATTGGACACAGATGAAGATAGTGCGACTGTACAGATTAGTTAATTCAGTCTATGATTTATGATTTCCGATCTCCCAGGTGGCAGGCCTGTGGTTTCTTGAATGGATTCCATGAATTAAAGCTGAAGTGAGGGTTGTATAAAGCACAGGGTTCACAGCAGGTTGCAGGGTTTCTTGTAGTCGAATATCTAGGAGGTTGGTACTCAGGTGAACTTTGGAACTGGAACAGGTTAAGTACTTTGGCTGCTTGATGACTTGCAGCTAGTTTCAGGGTCTGGTTCTCAGGCTGGCTGATGTCTAATGCTTCTGATGGATCTGCTGTGTCCTGGGGTAATAAGGGTGCAATCCCTGAAACCAGCTTCAATCACTTGACCACTGGGCCTTCTGAGGCCCGCTCAATCTAGTTTGTATAGGGGAGGCCATCATGATACAACGGGAAGTTGATAGTGCCCATTGAGCTTCGATCTTCCCTTTTGTCCAATATGAAACATGGAGACAGGTAGTCTGGAAACCCCATAGTCTTGAGGTGTTGACCCATCCTTAATGAGATGTGTGTATTCCACAAATGGCGGTGAGGTACTCTCACCTACACCCATATTTAATTAGGAATTTGCTGGAGACTTGATACTGTCTGTAGTCCAAATTCCAAGGGCAGAATTTTCTGGTGGGCAGAGCAGGCACAGGCAGGTGCGGACCGATTGCCGCCCACGATCGGGTCCATGCCGCCATTTTATGCGGGCGGGCCAATTAAGGCCCACCCAGTGTGAATCGTGGCTGCTGAGGACAGCGGGAGTGGGCGGGAGTGCAATGACAGCCGGGTCCAATGGCGACCCGGCGGCCTGTTTTAAAAAGCTGCTGCAGCCTTGCAAAGGCTGTCAAACATGGCCAGTGGAAGGGCCCTGGGGAGCCCTCAGAGTGCTGCTGGTGAGCAGGCCAGGCAGGAGGGTAAGACAGGGGGGTACTGAGCCCCTCGTTTTTCTGACCTCGAGGAGGTGGCAGCTCTGCTGGAGGTCCTCATACCCCAGGACAGGAGAAGGAGGCCCCCCCCCGACATGACCAAACGGGCCTGGGAGGAAGTTGCGGAAGAAGTGAGCTCCCACGATGTGGTGCGACGCAAGTGGATCCAGTGCCGCAAGCACTTCAACGACCTGTTGTGCCAGCAGATATTGGCCATGCCGAGGTCACCCTGAGAGGGTGGTGAAGAGATGGGTTCTGCACCCACAGCATGTGGTACACTGAGACCCACATTACTGTTTTGGAGGCAGCCTGGAGGAGCTGCACCTAGGCGCAGTGCTGGAACTGGAGGACATGTCAAAGTCAGGGTGATGACATGCTGGGAGGGGAGCTTCAAGGTGGTGTTGGCATCTATCTGCTGCCCTCTGTGCTCCACGTGCTTGTGCCTCATTGCTATGGAAGGTTAGACCGTGTGATGTAGGCAGCATATGGCCAAGGGTCGGGGTGGGGTGGCAGGGGAACAGGCCTAGCATCTTTGTGTGAGTGTTCGGGGTGAGGAGGCACTGAGCCCTGTAATGTCCCACTCTGATTGGGGTGGGCCATCCGCAAAGAGAATCCAAGTACAAGAGTAGCATTAATCAACGCTCTTCTCTCCTTTTGAGGAGTAGAATGCATATAATGCCACCGAGCGGGAGAGGGCTGGCGGAGGGCCGGCCCAGGTGCCGATGCTCAGCCGGTTTGAGCAGGAGGCCCTTGATCTGGAGAGGGTCCATGCGCCCAGGTCCACCAGTATCGGTGGGGCTGGGGGGCCACGGGCAGGTATATTTGCCCACAATGAGGTCACCATTGTTCTCCCAGCAGCCATGGCAGTGCTGAATGTTCAGTGATTGAAGTTTGCAACGTGGCTTGATCATTGCTTATGGAAGGATGAGCGCGTAATGATCCGGGGGACAGGGATGCACATTGACATTGTCTCCACGTTAACTGATCAAATGTCCTTGTTCTTCCTTTCAGCATCAGCGGAGCAGGGCTGGGAGGAGGAACAGCAGGTGCCCTATGTCACACCTGAGGGCCCTGAAGTCTTGGACTCACCAGTGTCACACCAGCCCTGCCAGGCAGGCACCAGCGCAGATACTAGCACCTCGGTGGGAATTAGAACATCGGCTAGTGTTCCAGGGCACAGCGGTGAGGGCACTTCACAGTCGCTGGGGAAGCTGGCAGAGACAGAGGGTGTCTATGGCGCCAGCAGTCGGAGGGCTGCAGGGGACCAGGCACATGCTCAGTCGGTGCCTGATGATGTGCCTCTGGAGTCGTCAGCGATGCAGCAAATGCAGGAAATGCGGCCGGGTGTGTGGGAGCATCTGGTGGAGATACATGAGGCTATACTTGGCTTGGTTTCCATGGTGGAGTCTACGTGGACCATCGCCGATGCAATGAGCCTCTTGGCCGAGCGTCATGCATCCTCCATGGAGAGAGCGGCGACTCTCGTGGAGAGGCTCCAAAAGGAGACCAATCAGGGTTTCCTGGGATGCGCTTGGACCAATAAGCCCTCACATCGACTGGGAAGATGCCAGCTGTGGAACTGGCAGCTCCCTCCCAGGCATGGCCAGCACAGGCTCCACGGGCCAGAGGACGGCTGCCAAGGCCATCGAAGACAGCAGTGTGAGCAGGCTGTGTCAGATGCCAATCCCAGCGAGGGGGTAGCACCAACATGTAGTACCCGAAAGCGTAAACATTAGGCACCTTAAGCACATCACGGGTTTATCACTGGTGATTTTGCGTTGGTCCGCAAAAAGGTCTTTCTGAGTTGGTGTGATGTTGAACACCTTTGTCATTTTGTTTTCTTAAGTTCCTTTTGTTATAATATTAAATTCAGACATGTCACAATGGCTGAGGGTGCCTCTTTTCTTCTGCAAGAGGATGGTTACCAGTAAGGTTAAGAGTGATTGTGGCATATTCAGCTTTATTCACAAGGCCCTTAGTTAATGTTCCTATCCAGGCAGATTTTGCACTCAGGAATCGAGTATGGAGCCTGCAGCCCAGGTTTGTCCTGGAGGTCCATGTGTGGTGTGCTAGCTGAAGGTTTGGGTTAAAGCTTCCTGGGTGTCCCTGCCTCCCTGGAGTATGCCCGGGTCAGTGTTTACCCCCTCAGCATTTCCCTGTGCCTGCTCATCCTTGGACTCACTGCTGGACTCATCGTGTGCAGCTGCAGCCACTGCGTCTACATCTTCGTCATCCACAGCGCCCCCCCCTTTCCAGCGCAAGATTGAGGAGAGCGCAGCATGCAACCACTATCAGCGACACAAGATTGTGGGAGCTGCCTGGGTACCTGGCACAGCCTTGTAGAATCTGCATCCTGTGATCACACACTATCTGCACGTTCATGGAGTGGAAGCCCTTCCTGTTGACAAAGGCACCGGGCTCACCTGCTGGCGCCTTGATGGCAACATGTGTACAGTCTTTTGGACCCTGGACACGGGGGAAGCCAGCAATGGCCACAAAGCCTCTGGCTCACTGTATCTGACTTGCCTCGTCCCAGCGATAGTGGATGAAAGTCACTGCATGCCTGAACAGAGCGCCTGTGACCTGCTTGACACAAGTGTGGACAGCTGATTGGGAGACACCGCAAAGATCTCCCACCGAGCCCTGGATGGAGCCAGAGGCATAGATGTTGAGGGCAACTGGGACCTTTAGAGCCACAAAAGGGAGATGTGTCCACCCACACAATTGACGGAGATCTCAGGCCCAATCATCTTACAGATATAGTTGACTGTCTCCCTTGAGAGTCGGAGCCTCCTTCAGCACTGCGCCTCAGACGTATTGAGGTAGCTGCTTCGTCGCCTATACCCTGGCAGCAGGATAGTGGCATCTTCTGCAGCCCCTTCTGCCTTGGACTACCTCTTGGCCCAGCACCCCTTGTGCCTGCGCCTGTCCTTCCAAAGGTGGCTCCCCTGGAGGCTGAATGTGCACTGCTGGCCTCCTCCCCGTCCTAGTTCTCCCTTCCTCCTCAGAGGAGGTGCCTCCAGTGGAGAGTTCAAGTCCCATTCCCAGGCTAAGGGAAGGCTTCCTGAAACCTGCAGGCCCAAAAAAGACTCTTCACTGCAGAGTGCTGACCTGAAGGTTGTGAGTCCAGTCCAAGCAGCTGGTATGCATTTTGAAGTATTCAGATCACACAGGCAAGTACCAGTAACTTTGAAAAATCAATATTTGACAGAGCACACTCATGACCCCACTGAGCCCTCTTATCCTGCCCTTGGATGAGGTTTATACAAATGTGTCCTACCCGCCTGCCCATTGTACCTGTGCGACGACCCGAAGATCGCACAGGCACCGAAAAATTGCCAGCAGTTGGCGCCTCAAGGGTCTTAAGTGGCCCGTTAATTAATGGCAGGCGCACATCGGAGATCATCGCGCGCCCGCCCAACAAAATATCGCGATAGTGCGCGGCGATGTCAGGACGCTTGCCCGACGTCACCGCGCATCATTTTACGCCACCGGACGCCAACAGGAAAATTCTGCCCCAAAAGTCACATGATTTTCAGCAGCCACCTTAACAGCTTGTTTTTGTCCAATTTTGCAGTCTTGACTGAAAATTCATAATGTGATATGCCTTCACTGGGGATGCCACTTAACATAGTTTTTCTGATGTAAAGTACGCCTTTTTCATCTGCTAAAACATGTCCACATGCAACAAGACCTGGACAATACCCAGGCTTGAGCTGACAAGCGGCAAGTAACATTTGCGCTACACAAGTGCCACGAAATGACCGTCTCAAACAAGAGAGGGCTTAACCATCACCTCTTGACATTCAATAGCATTACCAGCACTGAATCCGCCACTATCAATATGCTGGGGATTGACCAGAAAGTGAGCCATACAAATGCTGTGGCTACAAGAGCAGGTCAGAGGCTGGGAATCCTGCAGCGAGTAACTCACTTCCTGACTCCCCAAAGCCTATCCACAATCTACAAGGCACAAGTCAGGAGTGTGATGAAATACTCTCCACTTGCCTGGATAAGTGCAGCTCCAACACATTCAAGAAGCTTGATAACATCCAGGACAAAGCAGCCCACTTGATTGGCACCCGGTCCACAAACATTCACTCTCTCCACCACCGATGCACGGTAGCAGCAGTGTGTACCATCTACAAGATGCACTGCAGGAACTCACCAAGCCTCCTTAGACAGCACCTTCCAAACCCATGACCACTATCATCTAGAAGGACAAGGGCAACAGACACATGGGAACACCACCACCTGGAAGTTCGCCTACAAGCTGCTCACCATCCTCACTTGGAAATATCTCGCCGTTCCTTCACTTGTCGCTGGGTCAAAATCCTGGAACTCCTTTCCTAACAGCCCTGTGGGTGTACCTACACCACATGGGCTGCAGCAATTCAAGAAGGCAGCTCACCATCACCTTCTCGACCACAATTAGGGATGGGCAATAATTGCTGACCAACACCCATATCCCATGAATGAATTTTTTAAAATTACGTGAAATCCAGCAGATATACATTACAGTTGGGTTGCAATGTCTGATATGTCAAGAACAGTAAGATTGTGCAAAAGAGTCTGAGCCCCAGGTTAATATCGTGACAGTTTTGGCATTCTGCTTACTAACTCTAAATCTTGTCCACTGAGATTTTGCACATGTTAAATCTACAAATACAAATAATTTGTGAACTTACTTATTTAGTAATTTGTCAACAAATCAACATTTAAAGGAAATGTCCGCTGTTCGTACAAGTTGTGCTGGAAACCTCAACTTTACAGGTGCATGAATGCTGTGTAAAGTGTTTGTATTGATGGAATTCTCCACAGCCATGCCCAATCTAGGCTGATATAAAAGCAAAATAAATGCAAAATACTATGGATGCTGGAAACCTGAAATAATAACTGAAAATGCTAGAAAAACGCAGCAGGTCTGGCAGCATCTGTGGGGAGAGAAACAGAGTTAATGTTTCAAGTCCGTATGACTCTTCTTCAGACTCTAGGCTGACCTTGCTTGAATATTTAACCTGATTGCCTTCTATTACTGGAGCCAGAGCATACCCAGGAATCTTTCAGATTCTGCCAGTCAGCCATCACCCTTAAACCAAACTGTCCAAGACAACTGTCCAACTGTCTCATTTCACCGTATTTGCTGTTCTCTTTTCCCAGTGCTTAAATACATTTCAGTAAGCTCAAGCTACATTTTACACTGCTAACTGGCATTTGTGCGAAGCAAATTCAGCTCTTTGTCAACACAAATCTAGAAGCATAAATCTGGAGTTAGGGCATGATTTGACTCTTGATTGAAGCCAAATCAGATTCCCTGGGGAGGGTGAGGAAAATTCCACAGCGCTTAGTGAAGAAATCCCAGTGCGGTGTCAAAACTAGTTTGCCAAAAGATCAGAGGACCTGTGTATCTCTCAACATTTCAATTTCTATCTGTGGAAAGAGTCTGCTGAATTGTGTATCTGGGCATGTTTACAGCTCTGTTCCAGACAGCTTAGTTAGCGCTGGAGCCAGACCAAAGCCAAATAATGTCACAAGGTCCTGCTTGGCTAGAATCCAGATTGTACCTAGCAGTCTCGGACTTTGGTCTTCAGCCTAACTAAAAACCTATAAAATAACTTGCTAGGAGTTTGTTTAATGAGTCTGATCAAAGTTGAAAATTGAAAAGTCATCTCAAATAGTTATTGACATGACAATCATGAAAAGCTCTTGTAAAAGTTCCTTCTGTTAATTTTCTGAATAAATCATTTGTAAGTGTAATGTGGGGTAATTCTTTATGTATTTAAATATACTGCAGTTGAAGTTTCTATTGATCTCAGTTTACTATCTGAACATACCTCCTTTTAACACCGTGAGCTAATTAGATCACTCCTCCTGAAGATGTCTCCTCAATGCAAAAATTCTTAGTTTTTACTACAGTTTCTCCAGTAATCAACTGAAACTGGACTGCCATCAGGTACAGAGCAATTGTCATCACCACACTCCTGTACTGTAGTGAAACCTTGACTGTGTATCAGAGATACTTAAGAACGCTAGAGAAAATCCATTGGGCGGAATAGTCCAAGATTTGCACTAAGTGCAGTAGCCGTTTTACCCGTAGGCTGCAAAGGTGGCTTTTCACACTATATTGTCCCAAACCCGCTGCATTAATGATGCATTCCCAGGAAACATGCCATTTCCATGGTGGTCAGGCTCTCATTCGCCTGCCACACCATCATCTCGACGCTTCATCACACCGGGCGCCACGTTTAAAGTGCAGCCGCGCGCGCACACCTCTCAGTGCTTCCAGCCCACGACTGCTGATAAGCAGACATGGCCCTGAAAGGCAAAAAGACTGCAGCCCCCCGTTCAATGATGCATCCCTTGAGCGCCTTTTGGACTCAGTGGAGGCTCACCATGATGTCCTTGCCCTCCGCTCTGGCCGCAGGATGGGCAGCAACACCACCAATCCAGCTAGGGAGGGGGTTGTCAGCGCCAACGCCCTGCAAAAGAGGACAGCCACCCAGTGCCGCAAGAGGATGAATGATACCCTTTGTTCTGCCAGGTAAATCACTCTTCTCATCACTCTCAACTCACACATACAAACCCATTACACATCCACAGGGCCCTTGCTCACTGCCAGTCCAAGGGACATCACCATTCACTCTCTCAAACACACCTTCATTATCCTCATATTTTATATTCTGCTTTGGTTCATTATCCTCATCCTGTCCATGGGACCACTCGACACCCACACATTCCACGCATACTTATCATCTGGTCTGGTAGGTGTCCTGCTTCCACTCTCTCCATCTCTATTCATGCAGGACAAGCTGGCACACAACAAAAGGGAGATTTTGCAGACCAGTGGAGGTATTCCTGAAAGCAAGGTCCTCACAGACTTTGAAAACAGAGCCATCCAGCTGGCCGGCGAGTTTCTGGACTGTTCCTGTGCTGATTTTGAGGTTGATGGTGCTCTACAAAGTGAGGATCCAGTAGTACAGCATCCATCAGACAACCATGCTGTGAGTGATGTGTCTTGCTTCACAGGTCACTGCCATGCACTAATTAACTCTCCTTGCTTTTGCAGGCACATCTGCCAAACGCCTGATGGAGTCCGCGACTCAGGGCCTCCCATCAAGCCCCAGGGAAACTTCTGAAGAGAAATCTGAAGGCACCTTGAAGTCCTGTCACAGTGCTCACCCACACCATCCACCAGGGCAGAAACACACACCTCGGCGGGACCCAGCTTTATATTAGCCTGGGGATCACAATCTGGTGAGCACATCGCACTATCTGATCCACAGCAGATGGCGGCATGGACTTCCCAGGTTTCTGGAATTCAGAGGATTGCTGGAGGCCAGGAATTTGCTGAGTCCGAGTCAGATGATCAGTTCTGGACTCAGTCATGTCATAGTTGCTGGAGCTGCAAAGGCAAGCTTGGGAACATCAGGAAGGGACGTCTGCTGCACTCCTCAGATTGCAAGGAACGATGGAGGAGTCCATATGTCTTCAGATTGAGGTGATAGCGCCAGCATGCCAATGCACTGAGGTCAAAAGTAGTAGGATTGCGGCCGCAATGGAGACTTTGGTTCAGGATGTAACTCCTGCATTGCTACGTGGGCTGAATTCCATCACTGACGCCATAGCTGACCTCCAGCAGTGTGTATGCGAGAGAGGTGTGAGACAGCCAATCTCACTTCAGCTAACCCTTCTCCTCAAGAAGACAGCCTGGGGCCCTTGGGCACCCATAGGGAGGAGGATCAGCAGGTGTACCTCCTGGGGCTATCCATCCAGATGACTCCGAAAGTGTCCAGCCTATCTGAATCCCACCTTCCTATGACCTCAGCAGCTCGAGCTCCACAGGCTGAGGAGGGTGCCACTGCCACACAGCAGGACCCCGAATGCAGGCAGGGGCCTCCCAGGTCTCAGCCCTCCAGAGGATGCCTGCTAAGGCCAACACAGACAGGGCGTCACAGTCAGCAGGCTGTCTCCACCTCCCCTATGGATGTCCGGGGAGCACCAAGCAGGGTTAGGAAAGTTAAGAAGATGTAACTCTTTTGGAGTTAAAACAATTAAACTAAATTAACAAAATAAGGGATAAAACAAGCACAGCCCCTAAGTCAGGTCAGCTGTAAAACTAAGGACAAACTTTAAAGGAAACTTACAAACATTAAACCAAAATGTGATTAAAGGGGTCAATAAAACATCCCAGTCCCCGCGGTGCCCACCGAGCACGGAAGGTCTCGAGAGTGCTGGCAGACACCGCGTGCTCCCTCTCCAGGGACACCCGGCCGTGAACGTAGCCGTGGAAAGTTGCTCAGCCTGAGCACGAGTGTTAATCACTTGTACATAATGTTCACTGTTGTCAATAAACTCCCAAGAATGTCTCCCTGCCTATGGCTCCTTGTTCTGATGAGCAGTGTTCATGTCACTCAATTGTGAAACCCTTCTGCACAAGATGAAGGCAAGTGTCTCAGTCCAGGGCTTCTTCCCTGTGCTTAGTGCAACCTGAAGATCAAAGTGATGGTCCAGCCTCACACTCCCTGGACACAATACTGTTACCTGCACCTCGACGATGCTTGTCATTGCAGCCACAAGGTTGTGGGCAGATGTCACAGAGTTCCGTCATTCTCTCTATGCTCTCAGCACCTTTAAGGTGGGGCTGGCTCCCATCTCATCAACATCTGTGACCAGTGACACTGGTCAGTTGCTGAAGGCGGACAAAGGATCAGATGCTTTTAAAGTTTTCGGCTGTGTCTCTTTGATATCACCCTGAATACAGAGTGCAAGTGACCTGCCCTAGGCCAGACAGGAGTCAGACATTCTCAGAGGTTATGTGAAGATGTGGAGTGTCCTCACTGCATGTCATCATCATCCTCCTTTTATCGAGCGACTATTGGGACCTCCACTTTGTCTCCATGACAGGAGCATTATCACAGAGGGCATGGGCGCTGCCATAAGCCAAACTGGAATTAAACATTCATAGATGCAATGTGAGGATCCATGGTGTCTCCTCACTGCATGTTGTCATCATCCTCCACAAAACTAGCAGCTATGAGAGCCACCCAAGTGCGCCTGCCTCGCCTGGCCAGTGCAAGGGCCTCATCGCCATCATCATCGCCTTCGAGGACCTCCTCACTCTCATCACCGTCAACGTCCCCCTCATTGGAGGAGACCTCCAGCTTCTGCATCTCTTCCTTAGCCAGCTCCAATCCCAATGCAACGCTAGGTTGTAAAGGGTGCAGCAGGCGATGACGATATGTGACACCCTCTGCAGGCTGTATTGTAGGGCTCCAGCACCAGAACCTCATTTTCAGCATCCCGATGGTTTGCTCCACCAAGTTGCGAATTGCAGCATGAGTCTCGTAAAACCTTCGTTCTGCAGCAGTCTGAGGCCACCGCACGGATGTCATCAGCTACTTCCCCTGAGAGTAGCCCTTGTCCCTGAGGATCCATCCCTGCAGCCTCTGTGGATCCTGGAAGACGTCATGGATCTGTGATGGACTGAGAACGTAGGAGTTGCGCACATTCCGTGGAAACTGTGCTCAGAAATGCCGGATGCGTTTGTGGTGGCCACACACCAGCTGCACATTCAGCAAATGGAATCCCTTGTGGTTGACATAGTTGATCACATGTTGCGATGGAGATTTGAGTGCTACGTGAGTGCAGTCAATGGCACCCTGTACCTGTCTTGGCAAATCTAATTGCTCTTGCTGTCTTGGTCCTCGGCAAAATGCACAAAGTTCTGTGCCCTCGCGAAGATGGCATTCTTGACCTCATGGATGCATTTATGGGTGGAGGCATGTGAACTTTCATGCCTCTACGTTGCTTGAGTGGGCAGATAAACTAGAGGCCCAACTCCAAAAATATCAATGTGGCTGCACCTAAACAGTCTAAGCTGCAGGGAAATGGTCACTTTATACAAGGTGTCCATAATGCGTGGCCACTTGCCTTGCCCACCGCCACCCCCAGCCCGCATATAGAAACATAGAAAATAGTAGCAGGAGTAGGCCATTCAGCCCTTCAAGCCTGCTCCACCATTCATCATGATCATGGCTGATCATCCAACTCAATAGCCTGTTCCCACTTTCTCCACATATCCTTTGATCCCTTTCGCCCCAAGAGCTATATCTAACTCCTTCTTGAAAACATACAATGTTTTGGTCTCAACTACTTTCTGTGGTAGCGAATTCCATAGGCTCGCCGCTCTCTGGGTGAAGAAATTTCTCCTCATCTCAGTCCTAAATGGTCTACCCCGTTTCCTCAGACTGTGACCCCTGGTTCTGGACACCCCCGCCATTGGGAACATCTTTCCTGCATCTACCCTGTCTATTCCTGTTAGAATTTTATAGGTTTCTATGAGATCCCCCCTCATTCTTCTGGACTCCAGCGAATATTACCCAAACCGACTCAATCACTCCTCATATGCCAGTCCCGCCATCCCAGGAATCAGTCTGGTAAACCTTCGCTGCACTCCCTCTGTAGCAAGATCATCCTTCCTCTGATAAGGAGACCAAAACTGCACACAATATCCCAGGTGTGGTCTCACCAAGGCCCTGTATAATTGCCCTGCTCCTGTACTCGAATCCTCTGGCTATGAAGGCCAACATACCATTTGCCTTCTTTATCACCTGCTGCACCTGCATGCTTACCTTCAGCAACTGGTGTATGAGGACACCCAGGTCACATTGTACATCCCCCTCTCTCAATTTATAGCCATTCAGATAATAATCTGCCTTCCTGTTTTTGCTACCAAAGTTTTGCTACCTTACATTTATCCACATTATACTGCATCTGCCATGCATTTGCCCACTCACTCAGCTTGTGCAAATCACACTGAAGCATCTTTGCATCCTCCTCACAGTTCACCCTCCCACTCATCTTTGTTTCATCTGCAAATCTGGAGATATTACATTTAGTTACCTAATCAAAATCATTTATATTGTGAATATCTGAGGTCCCAGCACCGATCCCTGTGGTACCCCACTAGTCACTGCCTGCCATTCAGAAAAAGACCCGTTTATTCCTACTCTGTGTTTCCTGCCTGCCAACTAGTTTTCTATCCATCTCAATATATTACCCCCAATCCCATGCGCTTTAATTTTACATGCTAATCTCTTACATGAGACTTTGTCGAAAGCCTTCTGAAAGTCCAAATAAACCACATCCACTGGCTCCCCCTCATCAACTCTACCAGTTACATACTCGAAAAATTCTAGTAGATTTGTAAAGCATGATTTCCCTTTCGTAAATCCATGCTGATTCTGCCACTGTTTTCCAAGTGCTCAGCTATTAAAGCGGGACGGTCTACATCTGAACCAGAGCGGGACTAACATCCTTGCGGGCTGGTTTGCTAGTGCTGTTGGGAGGAGGTTAAACTAATTCAGCAGGGGGAGAGGACACAGAATGTTAGAATAGGGATACATGATAATAGAGTGAAACAATCAAGTCAGAGGGTGTACTGTTCCATTAAGTTTCAAGGGAGTAAGGCAAGACTGGATGGCCTCTACTTTAATGCTAGGAGTATTACAGGTAAAACGGATGAGTTAAGGGTGAGGATTGATACGTGGAATTGTGATATAGTAGCCAACAATGAGACATGGTTGAGGGAGAGGCAGGATTGGCAGCTCAACATTCCGGTATATAGAATCTTCAGGTGAGACAGGGGAGGGGGTAAAAGAGGAGGAGGCATTGCATTATTAGTAAAGGAGTCAGTTACTGCAGTAAGGAGAGATGATATCCTGGAGGGAGCAACAAATGAAGCTTTGTGGGTAAAGCTTAGGAATAAAAAGGGGGCAGCCACATTGTTAGGTTTTTATTATAGATCCCCCCCTGAAAAGTCAGCAGGAAATTGAGGAGCAAATATGTGCACAATTCGCGGAGGTGTGTAAAAAAAATAACAACAGGGTAGTTATATTAGGTGATTTCAACTTTCCCAATATTAATTGTTAAGAGCTTGGATGGAGTGAATTTCTTGAAATGTGTACAGGAGAACTTTTTAGGTCAATATGTAGAGGGTCCAACAAGGGATGGCGCAGTACAAAACTAATTCTAAGGAATGAAGCCGGACAGGTGGCTGAGGTGGTGGTGGGGGAACATTTTAGTGATAGCGACAACAACATGGTACAATTTAAGCTTGTTGTGGACAAAGAAATAGACAAGTTGCAAAAAAAAAGTTTTGGACTGGGAGCGGATTTTAGTAAAATAAGGCAGGATCAGACCAAGGTAGACTGGGAACAGCTACTTGTGGGGAAATCTACAGAGGAGCAGTGGGGAGCATTCAAAAAGGAAATGGGGAGGGTACAGGCTCTATATTTTCCCTCTAGGATGATAGGAAGGAGTAACAAGCCCAGAGAACCATGGATGACCAGAGAAATTCAGGATACGCTGAGAAGGAAAAGAGAGGCTTTTAGCAGGTATAAGGGAAGCAAATCAGCGGAGGCATTAGTGGAGTACAGAAAGTTCAGGGTGGAGCTTAAGAAAGCAATTAGGAGAGACAAGAAGGGATATGAGAAAGCTCTGGCTGGTAAATATTGGGAAAATCCCAAGATATTCTACAAGTATATCAATGGGAAGAGGATAACCAGGGAAAGAGTAGGGCCCATTAGGGACCAAGGGGGCAATCTATGGGTGGAGCCAGAGGACATCGGGAGAGTGTTGAACGAATACTTCACATCCGTCTTCACCCAAGAGAATGAGGATGAAGGTATGGAACTCGGGGACAGAGACTGCGAGGTTCTTGAGCAAATTCATATCTGGAGTGACAAGGTATTGGAGGCGTTGGCAGGCTTAAAAGTAGACAAATGTCCAGGTCCGGATGATTTGTGTCCCAGACTGCTGAGGGAGGCAAGGGAGGAGATTGCAGGGGCTCTGACCCAAATTTTTAATTACTCCCTGGCCACGGGGGAGGTGCCAGAGGACTGAAGAACAGCTAATGTGGTTCCGCTATTTAAGAAGGGTTGTAGAGATAAGCCAGGGAACTACAGGCCAGTCAGTCTCACGTCAGTGGTAGGGAAACTATTGGAGAAAATTCCGGAGAACCTATCTCCACTTGGAGAGGCAAGGTTTGATCAGGGATAGTCAGCATGGCTTTGTCAGAGAGAGGTCATGCCTAACAAATTTGATTGAATTTTTTGAGAAGGTGACCAGGTGTGTAGATGAGAGTAGTGCAGTTGATGTAGATAATATGGATTTCAGCAAAGCCTTTGACAAGGTCCCACATGGGAGACTTATAAAGAAGGCAAATGCACATGGGATACAGGGTAATTTGATAAGGTGGATTCAAAATTAGCTTAGTTGTCGGAGACAGAGGGTGATGACAGACAGATGCTTTCATTACTGGAAGCCAGTGTCCATTGGCATACCACAGGGATCTGTGCCGGGTCCCCTATTATTCGTCATTTATATAAACGACATAGGTGACTATGTGGGGGTTAGGATTAGTAAGTTTGCGGATCACACAAAGATTGGCCGGGTGGTTAACAGTGAGTTTGAGTGTCTTGGGCTACAGGAAGATATAGACGGGATGGTCAAATGGGCAGATAAGTGGCACATGGAATTTAACCCTGAAAAGTGTGAGGTGATACACTTTGGAAGGTGTAATTTGACAAGGAAGTACTCAATAAACCGCATGACACTAGGAAGTTCTGAGGAACAAAGGGACCTTGGCGTGTGTGTACATCGATCTCTGAAGGCGGAGGGGCATGTTAGTGGGATGGTGAAAAAGGCACATGGGACACTTGCCTTTATCAATCAAGGCATAGATTACAAAAGTAGGGAGGTCATGATCGAGTTGTATAGAACCTTGATGAGGCCACAGCTGGCGTACTGTGTGCAGTTCTGGTCGCCACATTATAGGAAGGATGTGATTGCACTGGAGGGGGTGCAGAGGAGATTCACTAGGATGTTGCCTGGGATGAAACATTTAAGTTATGAAGAGAGGTTGGATAGACTTGGGTTGTTTTTGTTGGAGCGGAGAAGACTGAGGGGCGACCTGATCGAGGTGTACAAGATTATGAGGGGCATGGACAGGGTGGATAGGGAGCAGTTGTTCCCATTAGTTGAAGGGTCAGTCACGAGGGGACACAAGTTCAAGGTGAGGGGCAGGAGATTTAGGGGGAATGTGAGGAAAAACTTTTTTACCCAGAGGGTGGTGACGGTCTGGAGTGCGTTGCCTGGGAGGGTGGTGGAGGCAGGTTGCCTCACATCCTTTAAAAAGTACCTGCATGAGCACTTGGCACGTCATAACATTCAAGGCTATGGGTCAAGTGCTGGTAAATGGCTTTAAGTAGGTAGGTCAGGTGTTTCTCACGTGTCGGTGCAGACTCGATGGGCCGAAGGGCCTCTTCTGCCCTGTGTGATACTGTGATTACAGGCACAGGCTAGTGTCTTAAAGGGGCAGGCCAGTACCTTAAAGGGACAGCCTAGTATCTTACAGGAACAGACCAGTGTCTCAAAGGGACAGGCCAGTGTCTTAAAGGGACAGGCTAGTGTATTAAAGGGACAGCTAGTACCTTACAGCGACAGGTTAGTGTCTTAAAGGGACAGGCCAGTATCTTAAAGGGGCAGGCCAGCATCTCAAACGATAGGCTAGTGTCTTAAAGGGACAGGCCAGTGTTTTAATGGGACAGGCTAGTGTCTCAAAGGGTCAGGCCAGTGCCTTCAAGGGACAGCCTCGTATCTTACAGGAACAGACCAGTGTCTCAAACTGTCAAGCCAGTGTCTTACAGGGACAGGCTAGTGTATTAAAGGGACAGCTAGTATCTTACAGCAACAGGTTAGTGTCTTAAAGGGACAGGCCAGCATCTCAAATGATAGGATAGTGTCTTAAAGGGCAGGCCAGTGTTTTAATGGGACAGGCTAGTGTCTCAAAGGGACAGGCTAGTGTCTTAAAGGGACAGGCCAGTGCCTTCAAGGCACAGGCCGGTGTCTTAATGGGACAGGCTACTGTTTTACAAGGACAGGCTAGTTCCTTAAAGGGTGAGGCCAGTGTCTCAAAGCGATAGGCCAATGACTCAAAGTGACAGGTGCTTGTGTGCCACCTTCAACTGCAGGGCAGCCTTTGCCCACCCCCGTCTCCAAGTCACCTCAACCACAGGGCAGCCT
This sequence comes from Cetorhinus maximus, assembly GCF_964194155.1. NCBI lineage: Eukaryota > Metazoa > Chordata > Chondrichthyes > Lamniformes > Cetorhinidae > Cetorhinus > Cetorhinus maximus. The sequence continues at coordinate 152,334,632 of NC_135880.1, read as the reverse complement.
TTTCTCCCCTCGTCCTCCCAACGTGCCTCAACCTTGAAGTCCAACAGGCATCCCTTGCAAGTGCTCTGCAACATTACTGTCACCTCCAAGTTCCCCTCAAGGTGCAGCCCGCCAAGTGCATGCCTTTTATATGCTATTGTGAAACACGTTGACGTGGGCGGACAATCCAGCAGGGGGCCAGATGAGTCTGGCGGGCTGGTCTTATAATGATATGCAGATGTATTACAATGAGGTTCCCGACGTCTGATGGTGGGAAACACGGCCCACCATCGATGGGCTGAGTGGACAATCGTAAACTGGTTTCACGACATCATGAAACCGATTTTTGACCTTTTCGCCATATTGTCCTCTCACGCCGCCGAACTACCCCAACCACCAGCTGGCACAGACTATTCTGCCCATCCTATTTTATCAATAAAAGGGATAATCATAGCACAAGTGAGATATATTTTGTTCTGTACACAAAATAACAAAAACTATTTTGCTAAACTTTGGAGTTTTAAAAAATTTTCTGGGATGTGGGCATCAATAGCAAGACCGGCATTTATTGTTCACCCAAGTTGCCCTGAAAAGATGATGATCGGTTGCGTTCTTGAACTACTGTCTATGTTTGTAGTTAATTGAACCAATCAATTTGCATGCTGGACCAGTCCAGAGAATAGTTATGAAGCAATGGCAGCGTTGTGGGACTGTTGTCATTAGCTGCCCTTCAATTCCAGGGTAATGTGAGTTTCTGCCATGGGTGTTCATGTGACTGTTAAGGCCAATTCTTGACCCACAGATCTTTAGGCATATGGGGCCACATATCCACAAGGGAGTGGAATCCGGAGTGCAGGATTTGCTTTGTTTTCTTTCCTTCGCCACTTTGCTTCATCATTAATGCGTTTGGACTTAAAGTGTATTGTAGCTTGATAGACAAGTTGTCGCCGTTGTGAAGGATGGTGGCAAACTCCAACAAATCATTAATGTCAATACCGCTGTGCTTCAAGAAGAGCTGCACAGTGGGCAGAATTTTATGTCCCACTGGCGGGCATGCGCACGACCCGATCTGGCTTAAAATTGTGTGAGATGACGTCGGATGTGCATCCCAACATTATTGCGCGGTTGAGTGACATTTCGCTTGTCAGGCGCGCGCAAAGGTCAGAAGCGTGCCTGCCGACAATTAAGAGGGCAATTAAGCCCATTAACGGTGCAATTGTCTCCGATTTTTCATGGCCCATCCATCTTACGGTTGGCGGATGGTTATATCGGCCAGGCGGACTTTGCATTTTTCATCAAAACTCGTCCAAGGGCAGGACGAAGTCTCTGTTATGAAATAAAATTAAAATAAATATCTGTGGACAACATTATTAGGTATGTTTTCAGGTGCTTGATTATGATGCATAGACATCTTTTGGCAGCTTTTTAAACCTTTATTTAATCATTTGCAGGTCTGCAGCTCCCTAAAGCAGCTGTCTGCCTTCAGGGAACACTCTCGCTGTGCTCACCAGTGCCCATGGCAACGTCATCACCCGCCCTCTCCCCACCCCAACCCCGGCCACGCTGAGCATTTCAGTGCGCGTTTCACGCTGGCTGGTTGTTAATTGGCCAGCCAGTGAGAAATCGCAGTCGGGAGCCGATTACGGTTGGAGGTCCGTTTCCCATGTCCTGGGCCTGCCGATCGCGCGTGCCCACCATGGGTAAAATTCAGGTCGGTGTCTTTGATACGTTTTCTTTGTCCCTGGAGCGCTGGCCTTTTGAAAGTTGTGAGAACAGGACCTGGCAGGGGAGACTCTTTTTGGCCATCTGGACACAGTAATTCCATCATAATTGATTTTACAGGAATTATGCCTGAATGCTTGTTAAGCAGGTTTCAAGAAGGGCTCTAGTGTTTGATTGATGGTCCTCCCATTGAATCTGGAGGATGCAGCGGAGGCATTGCTGATGGAATTTCTCTAGTGCTCTTAAGTAGCTCTAATACACAATCAAGGTCTCACTATAGTACAGGAGTGTGGTGACGACAATTACTCTGTGCATTTGGACTTCTGTTCACTTGTGGGTTTCTTAGTTATCAAACACTCACTGCTGTAGTTTGTAAAAGGCTGAGCTGGCGCAGTGGGTCCGGTGTTGTATCCCCTCATCACTGGTGGCATTTTGAGAGTGGTGGCACTGGGTTTTTTTTTTCACTCATCCACAGGCTTTGCTGGCTGGGCCAGCATTTATTGCCCATCCCTAATTGCCCTTGAGAAGGTGAGCTGCCTTCTTGAACCACTGCAGTCCATGTGGTGTAGGTACACCCACAGTGCTGTTAGGAAGGGAGTTCCAGGATTTTGACCCAGTGACAGTGAAAGAATGGCGATATATTTCCAAGTCAGGATAGTGAGTGATTTGGAAGGGAACTTCCAGGTGGTGGTGTTCCCATCTATCTGCTGTCCTTGTCCTTCTAGATGGTAGTGGTCATGGGTTTGGAAGGTGCTGTCTAAGGAGCCTTGGTGAATTCCTGCAGTGCATCCTGTAGATGGTACACACTTCTGTTACTGTGCGTCAGTGGTGGAGGGAGTGAATGTTTGTGGATGTGGTGCAAATCAAGTGGACTGCTTTGTCCTGGACGGTGTCCAACTTCTTGAGTGTTGTGGGAGCTGCACTCATCCAGGCAAGTGGGGAGTATTCCATCACACTCCTGACTTGTGCCTTGTAGATGGTGGACAGGCTTTGGGGAGCAAGGAGGTGAGTTTGTCCTAGCCTCTGTAGCCACAGTATTTATATGGCTAGTCCAGTTCAGTTTCTGGTCAATGGTAACCCGCCAGGATGTTGATAGTGGGGGATTCAGTGATGGTAGTGCCATTGAACATCAAGGGTGATGTTTGGATTCTCTCTTGTTGAAGATGGTCATTGTCTGACACTTGTGTGGGCAAATGTTACTTGCCACTTGTCAGCCCAAGCCTCGATACTGTCCAGATCTTGCTGCATTTGGACATGGACTGCATCGGTATCTGAGGAGTTGTGAATAGTGCTGCCCATTGTGCAATCATCAGTGAACATCCCACTTCTGACCTTATGATGAAAGGAAGGTCATTGATGAAGCAGCTGAAGATGGTTGGGCCGTCAACACTACCCTGAGTAACTCCTGTAGTAATGTCCTGGAGCTGAGACGACTGACCTCCAGCAACCACAACCATCTTCCTTTGTGCTAGGTATGACTCCAACCAGCGGAGAATTTTTCTCCGATTTCCATTGACTCCAGTTTTGCTAGGGTTCCTTGATGCTACACTCGGTCAAATGCTGCCTTGATGTCAAGGGCAGTCACTCTCACCTCACCTCGGGAGTTCAGCTCTTTTGTCCATGTTTGAAACAAGGCTGTAATGAGGTCAGGAGCTGAGTGGGCCTGGCAGAACCCAAACTAGGCATCAGTGAGCAGGTTATTGCTAAGCAAGTGCCACTTGATAACACTGTTGATGACTCTTTCCATTACTTTACTGATGATGGAGAGTAGACTGATGGGGCAGTAATTGGCCGGTTTGGATTTGGCCTGCTTTTTGTGTACATCACATTCCTGGGCAACTTTCCACATAACCATGTTATAGCTGTACTGGAGCAGGTTGGCTAAGGGCACAGCAAGTTCTGGAGCACAAGTCTTCAGTATTATTGCCGGAATATTGTCAGGGCCCATAGCCTTTGCAGTATTCAGTGCCTTCAGTCATTTCTTGATATCATGGGGAGTGAATTGAATTGGCTGCAGACTGGCATCCGAGATGCTGGAGAGCTCCAGAGGAGGCCGAGATGGATCATCCATTCGGCACTTCTGGCTGAAGATTGTTGCGAATGCTTCAGCCTTGTCTTTTGCACTGCTGTGTTGGGCTCCTCCATCATTAATGATGGGGATATTTGTGGAGCCTCCTCCTCCAGTGAGTTGTTTAATTGTCCACCACCATTCATGACTGGATGTGGCAGGACTGTAGAGCTTAGGTCTGGTCTGTTGGTTGTGGGATTGCTTAGCTCTGTCTATCACTTGCTGATTATGCTGTTTGACACGCACGTAGTCCTGTGTTATAGCTTGACCATGTTGATACCTCATTTTTAGGTATGCCTGGTGCTGCTCCTGGCATGCCCTCCTGCACTCTTCATTGAACCAGGGTTGATACCCTGGCTTGATGGTAATGGTCAAGAGGGGGATATGCCAGGCCATGAAGTTACAGATTGTGTTTGAGTACACTTTTGCTGTTGCTGATGGCCCACAGCACCTCATGGATGCCCAATCTTGAGTTGCTATATCTGTTCAAAATCTGTCTCATTTAGCATGGTGGTAGTGCCACACAACACGATGGAGGATATCCTCAATGTGAAGGTGGGATTTCGTCTCCACAATGACTATGAGGTAGTCACTCCTACCGATACTGTCATGGGCAGATGCACCTGTGATAGGCAGGTTGGTGAGGACGAGGTCAAGTATGTTTTTGCCTCTTGTTGGTTCCCTCACCACCTGCTGCAGGCCCAGTCTAGCAGCTATGTCATTTAGGACTCGGCCAGCTCGGTCAGCAGTGGTGCTACCGAGCCACTCTTGGTGATGGACATTGAAGTCCCCAACCCAGAGTACATTTTGTACCCTTGCCACCCTCAGTGTTTCCCCCAAATGATGTTCAACATGGAGGAGCACTGATTCATCAGCTGAGGGAGGGTGGTACGTGGTAATTAGCAGGAGGTTTCCTTGCCCATATTTTGCCCGATGCTGTGAGAATTAATGGGGTCCAGAGTCGATGTTTTGGCCTCCCAGGGCAACTCCCTCCTGACTGTATACCACTGTGCTACCACCTCTGCTTGGTCTGTCCTGCCGGTGGGACAAGACATACCCGGGGATGGTGTTGGTGGTGTCTGGGACATTATCTGTAAGATATGATTCCGTGAGGATGACTATGTCAGGCTGTTGCTTGACTAGCCTGTGAGACAGCTCTCCCAATTTTGGCAGTAGCTCCCAGATGTTAGTACGGAGGACTTTGCTGTTGTCGTTTCTGGTGCCTACGTCAATGCCGGGTGATCTGTCCGGTTTCATTCCTTTTTTGTGTCTTTGTAGCGTTTTGTTATAACTGATTGGCTTGCTCAGCCATTTCAGAGGGCATTTAAGAGTCAACCACATTGCTGTGGGTCTGGAGTCACATGTAGGCCAGGCCAGGTAAGGACAGAAAATTCCCTTCCCTAAAAGGCATTAGTGAACCAGATGGGTTTTTATGACCATCGTCAATGGTTTCATGGTCATCATTAGACTTTTAATTCCAGATTTTTTTATTGAATTCAAATCTGCCATCGCAAGATTTGAACCCCGGTCCCCAGAGCATTACCCTGTGTCCCTGGATTACTAGCCCAGCGACAATACCACTATGCCGTCACATAGGGAAATTGAGCTGTTGGCCAGATCAGGAAAGGAAGCAAGTTTCATTCCCTGAAGGACAGTTGTGAACCATTTGAGTTTTTACAAGAATATAACAGCTTCACGGTCACTGATGCTTGTTTTATTTGTCATTTGTCTGTTTTAAATTGAATTGAAATACAGAAATTTGAATTCACATTTTCTGGGTTATTTGATCAAGCTTTGATTGCTAGTCCAGTGAAATCACCACTACACTACCATATCCATTGATTTACAATGATGGTGTAATAAAAGACTACATTTAACTTTTCACAATGAAGAAAATGTACACCTTGGTTGTTAGCAAAGGCAATCTCAGTCGCACTTTGAGGTATGAAGTTGAAATTGTTTGAGTCTCAGAAATAAAGGACACCATGATTTAGCTAATGGTGATGGGTACAATGCCAATTTTCTGCCATGCTGATATATATTTTCCCATGTAATATATATGCAGTGATGTAACACTCATAAGTATAACTTTCCCATTCACAAAATTTAGGCAATAAACATATTTTATAAATAACAAAAGGATTTTTTTTATGTCTTTCCAAATTAACATGCTCCTGTCAAAAGCTTTCCTGTGCTTCCAATTTTGATTGTCTGGTAAATATGAAGTTGCAAGTTTATCAGATACGGTATCAAGTCCCAGATTTTCCAGGCTGTGTTAATGGCACTGCACTTTGCCATGAATGTGCATTGTAGAACCTTCGCACCAGGAGAACAATGGAAAGTAAGGAGGCTACATTGCCAGCCAATATCTGCCTTGTTACATAGAAACATAGAAAATAGGAGCTAGAGTAGGTCATCCGGCCCTTTGAGCCTGCTGCGCTATTCAATATAATCATGGCTATCTCAACGTCATACTCCTACTCTCTCCCCATCCCCTTGATGCCTTTAGAGTCTAGAAAGCTAATCTATTTCTTTCTTAAATATATTTAGTGACTTGGCCTCCACAACCTTCTGTGGTAGAGAATTCCACAGGTTCACCACCCTCTGAGTGAAGAAGTTTCTCCTCATCTCAGTCCGAAATGGCCTACCCCGTATCCTGAAACTGTGAGCCCTTGTTTTAGAATCCCTAGCCAGAGGAAACATTCTATCTGCATCCAGTCTGTGCAGCCTGTCAGAATTGTATGCTTTTCAATGAGATCCCCTCTCATTCTTCTAAACTCCAGTGAATACAGTCCTAGTCAACCCAATCTCTCCTCATACAACAATTCTGTCATCCCAGGAATCAGTCTGGTGAACCTTCACTGCACTCCCTCTATGGCAAGTATATTATTTCTTAGGTAAGGAGACAAAAACTGCACATAATACTCCAGGTGTTGTCTCACCAAGACCCTGTACAGCTGCAGTAAGACATCCTTGCTCCTGTACTCAAATCCTCTCGCAATGAAGGCCAACACATCATTTGTCTTCTTAACTGCTTGCTGCACCTGCGTGCTTGCTTTCAGTAATTGGTGTACAAGGACACCCAGGTTCCTTTGTACATCAACATTTCCAAATCTATCACCATTTAAATAATACTCTGCCATTCTGCTTTTTCCTACTGAAGTGGATAGTTTCAAACTTATCCATGTTATACTGCATTTGCCATGTATTTATCCACTCGTTCAACCTGTCTAAATTATCTTGAAGCCTCTTAACATCCTCCTCATCACTCACATTCCCACCAGGTTTCATGTTGTCAGCAAACTTGGAAATATTACATTTGGTTCCCTCATCCAAATCATTGATTGAAATTGTGAATAGGTGGGGCCCAAGTCCTGACTCTTGTGGTACCCTAGTAGTCACTGCTGCCACTCCGAGAAAGACCTATTTATTCCTACTCTTGTTTCCTGTATGTTAACGAATTTTAAATCCATGCCAGTATATTACCCCCATTTCTATGCGCTTCAATTTTGCACACTAACCTCTTATGTGGGACTTATCAAAAGCTTTCTGAAAATCCAAATTCACCACATCCGCTGGTTTATCCATTCATCTAGTTACGTCCTCAAAACACTCCAGTAGGTTTGTCAAACATGATTTCCCTTTCATAAATCCATGCTGACTTTGTCTAATCCTGTTGATATTTTCTAAGTGTCCAGTTATCACATCCTTTGTAATAGACTCTAACATTTTCCCTGCTACTGATGTTAGGCTAACTGGTCTGTAATTCCTGTTTTCTCCCTCCCTCCTTTTTTAAATTTTGGGTTTACATTTGCCACCCTCCAATCTGCCGGGACTGTTCCACAATCTACAAAATTTTGGAAGATGACAACCAACGCATCCACAATGTCCATGACCACGTCCTTTAGTACCCTGGGATGTATATTATCAACCCCTGGGAACTTATTGGCTTTCAGTCCCATTAATTTCTCCAGCATTTTTTTTTAAGCAATGCTAATTTCCTTCAATTCCTCCTTCTCACTCAACCCTTGGTTCCCTAGTATTTCTGGGAAGTTATTTGTGTCTTCCTCCGTGAAGACAGAACTAAAGTAGTTGTTTAATTGTTCTACCATTTCCTTGTTCTCTATTATAAGTTCTCCCATTTTGAACTGTAAGGGTCCTACATTTGTCTTCATTAATCTTTTCAGTTTACATAATTATAGAAGCTTTTAAGGTCCATTTTCATGTTCCTTGCAAGTTTATTCTCACACTCTAGTATTCAATCCCTTGGTCCTCCTTTGCTGAATTCTAAACCACTCCCAATCCTCAGGCTTGCTACTTTTTCTATAAACTTTATATGACTCCTCTTTGGATTGAATACTGTCCTTAATTTCTTTTGTTAGCCATGGTTGGGCCGCTTTTCCTGTTGTGTTTTTGTACCAGAAAGGAAAGTATAACTGTTGCAATGCATACGTTCCTTAAATCTTAGCCTTTGCCGATCCACCATCATGCCTTTTAATGAAGTTCCCCAATCTATCTTAGCCAACTCATGCCTAATACCTTCGTAGTTTCCTTTGTTTAGATTTAGGACCCGAGTTTCGGATCGGACTACTTCATGTTCCATCCTAATGAAGAATTCTATCATGTTCAGGTCACTATTCCCTAAAGGACCTCGCACAAGATTACTAATTAACCCCTTCTTATTGCACAATACCAAACGTAGGACAGCCTGTCTCCTAGTTGGCTCCTCAACGTACTGGTCTAAAAAACCATGTTGCACATATTCCAGGAATTCATTCGTCACAGTTTTATTGCTAATTTGGTTTGCTCAGTCTATATTTAGATTAAAGTCACCCATGATTATTGTAGTGCCCTTGTTACATGCATCTCTAATTTCCTGTTTAATGCTGTCCCCTACCTTCTCACTACTCTTTGTCTTCTCCCCCTTGTTGCTTCTTAGCTCCACCTGGACTGATCCTACATCTAGATTTTCTGAGCCAAGATCCTCTCTCACTATGACACTGATTTCACCCTTAAGTAACAACACGACCCCACCTCCTTTTCCTTTTTGCCTGTCTTCCCTAAATATTGAATACCCTTGGATATTCAGCTCCCAGCTTTGGTCACTCTACAGCTATGTCTCTGTAATTGCAATCAGATCGTACCCATTTACATCTATTTGAGATGTTAATTCGCCTACCTTATTGCGAATGCTCCGTGCATTCAGATACAGTGCGCTTAGACTTGTCTTTGTAACACTTATACGCATTTTTTTGTGCTATGATCCTGTTTGCTGTTAGCCCTTGTTTCCTCTGCCTTCCACTTTTGCTTTCTACTTTTCTGTCTTTCATTCCTATCTTTGTTTCCCTCTCTTGTGTCTCCTCACTCAGTTTCCCACCCCCCGCCACCCTACTTTGCAATAAAAGAGTTAATTATGTCTCATTCATGGTATTTGAGTGAGTTCCACACCCCTCCTCCCCCAAGTGACCCTTGTACAAATATAATGTGGGAGGATTAGCCAAGTAGCATCATCAATCTGCTGTACTTAGCCTTTTAAAACCAATGGCTGAATTTACACCATGGAGGCAGGAACAGGAGCTGAGCTTGTTTTTGGGTCTGACACCAGCCTACAGCAGGACATTGATTAAGATTTTTGCATGGGGAAACCCTTAATTGGTTTGGAGACAGGTTTCCTGTCCACTTAGAGCCAATGGAAGTGGGAATGTGGTTGGTCTGATGAAATGTGGGACACATTTAGAATCCTATGGCAGCCACCACTGAGGCTGCTGGTTGTCCTGAAGGAGAGATCTGCAGCTTGTGCCAAAGCCTTAACAGCAACAGAGGGAAGTGAGATGTCAGCAGGGAGCCAGAGGCCTGATACCGAGGCATGGCAGCACCTCGCTTTATTGATGATGACCTGGATCGAATTTTGAAGGCTGTGAGGGAGAGGAGCGAGGTCCTCTTTCCAGAGGGTGTCTAGAGGAGGCCCCCTTATCATAGTATGGGCACTTCTCTATGGAGTGTAATCTCCCTCCACCTGCTTATCCTCCCACTCGCTCAGCTCCTGTTCCTGCTCTTCCTCCATTGAGCTGTCTCCATCCAACCTTCTCAAGTTCCACACCTCTCTGGAGGACCATGTTATGGAGAGCAGAGCAGATCACCCCAATGAGCGAGACCCTTGGCGGAAGGTTTTGGAGGGCGCCATCAAATCAATCCAGTCACCAGAATCACATCTTCAGAAACCCAATGGCCTGCTCAGCAGTTGTCCGAATGAGTGGGTGGCATTAGTTGCATCACCTCTGTGCCTCTGTTTAGCGCTCCCTTAGAGGGGTGAGTAGCCATCTTTTCCTTATCCAGAGGATTCATCCACACACTTTGGGGAATGGAGTGAACACCTGAAGCAGCCTGGTGGAGGATGAAGTAGCCATGACAGCTGCCAGGAAAGCAAGTGCACACATGAAGGGAGTTCTTGTTGTGGTCGCAGACCAGTTGGATTTTCAGGGAGTGGAAGCCTTTCTTGTTGATGAATCACGCTGGCTGGTCATTGGGTTCCTTGATGGCCATGTGGATGCACTAAATGATGCCCTACTCCTGGGGGAATCCAACAATGGAAGCAAAACTCGCTGCTCTCTGCCCTGCGAGGCTGTGCTTATTGTTAAATAAATGTGCTGTCCAGCTCTGCTAATGAGGACATCATTGACCTGCGAGATGCAGTGATGTGCTGCCATTTGTGAGATGCCACTAAAATCCACAGCAGAACTTTCGAAGGAGCAAGAAGCAAAGAAGTTCAAGGCCACAGTGACTGGCAGGGCACAATAATCAGTGCTGCGAGGCATGAGGTATTTTGGCGACAAGGTCAAAGATGTCTATGATCATTATGCCTGGAGAGTTACAGTCTCCTATAGCACTGGTTCTCGGTCATTACAAGTGACTCGGTTTTTGGTGGTCGATCCTGTGTTGAGAATTTGGCTTCCATTGCCCTCCTACCTTTCTTTCCTCGCCAGTGCCCTCCTGCTGCCCAGGGTTCTGCCCTCTCTGTGGAGAGTATTGCCCCTCATCACCAGCGGGCTCCAAGGTCTGCCAATTGTTTCCCCATTGCCAGCTGGAGCCTTTCTCTGGGCAGGTGGCCTCACAATTGTCCTTGGCAGCCTTGCCCCCACCTCTTCTGTCCCATGATGCCATGGGATGCCAACCCTCTTCAAAGCCCAAATGCTGAATGTCCACTCTTCCTGCCAACTGTGTAGCGCCAAGGACATCCCTTATCATGTGCCAGGTTCCCTTTTTCCTCACTGATGCTCTAATGGGTCTGGGGTGATGTCTCCCTCGCCATTGCCCATCTCCCTTCAGTTTCTCATCTCAGGGCACACTCAGTGTGCATTGTGACTCATCAGCCCCTCTGCCAGTGACCACAGCTCCAGCAGCCATGATGACAGAGGAGGGGCCTCAACCTGTGCAGGATGCCTTAAGCTTCAATCATGCAGGCCCCTGGCAGCCAGAGGAGAGCTGACGAGGTCATCCCAGGCCAGCGGGCAGCACAATCAGCAGCCTCTCCACTTCAGCTGCAAGCACAGGGATCGCACCTTGTAGAACCACATGTACGTGAGTTAAGAAGAGCACCTGGCTGCACTTGGGGCTCATAGGCATTTATCCTTTTTGCTTACTAAGCCTTGATGGTGTAGTGCAAATAAATCTATGTCACAGTTACTGTTGTTAGTCGTCCATGCATTTTTGCTGACTTGTCAGATGCTTCTACACGCTTGCTCTCTCAATGTGCTGCAAGTGATGGAGCAGGCCATATATGGTCATCTCCACAGCTTTGCTGGTGCATATGGAGAACCTGTGAGCTAGGCAATGGAGTGAGATAAAGGAGGGACCTCAGTCTGCATTAAGGTGAGTCTTTATTGCACTGATACTGAAAGAGCATCAGTATCACAGGAAGCAAGTATGTATGCAATTGTTCCTGGCCTCATTTTGCGCATCTCTCAATGATCCTTGCCTCTGGTACAAGGGGTTCCGCATCCTGTGCTGCCTGCTCAATGTGCATCTCCTTTCTTGTAGCCTTATCCTAAGGCCTGAATTTTCCAATCGGTGTGCGGGGGCGGGCCCGACATGCCGGCGCGTAAAATGACACATGATGACGTCAGTCGTGCGTCCGGACGTCATCGTGCTGTCTCGCAATGTTTCGCCGATATTTAAACGGCCTGTTAAGGCCATTAAGAAAGTAATTAAGGTCATTGTTGATGCTGGCTGTCCAACTTTAAGGTTGGCGGGCAGGCGGAAAGGCCAAGTGGCCATAATGTTTTTTAGGAAACCTCATCTACGAGCTGGATGAGGTTTCCTAAAGCGTTTATGAATTAAATTTTAAAAATTTCTGAAATATAAAAACATGTTCCATCTCATGTGACACAATCACATGAGGGGACATGTTTAATTAAATTTTCAAACCATTTATTTATTTATTTCAAAAGCGCTTCAATCTTCCTGAGGCAGCTCCATGCCTCAGGGAGATTGAAGCGCTCTTTCGCCAGCATGCATCGCCAGTTTACGCAGGGCCGGCTGTAATTGGCCCACCCACATAAAATTGCAACCTAGAGCCGATCATGGGCGGCAGTCGGCTCTGCGACTGCTTCCACCGAGCCTGCCTGCCAACTGAAAAATTCAGGCCTATATGTCTGTGTCATTTCTGCTCCCTCCTGCTCTAACTCTGCTTCCATGGGCCATAGTAAGTCTTATGGCAAGCACTCCATGACAACAGGGTGGAAGCAATAGATGCATATGGCTGAAAAGGTGGAAAAGTTGGTAAAATCCTTTCTCAGCTGCACAGCTGGGAAAAGATTTTTTTCAAATTAAGGTATTTCCAATTGCTGGAGGACTCTGCATATTCAAAGTAAATATTTTGCTCATATATGTTATAGATGTTTAAGTGTGATACTTGATAACTTTCTGACATTGCTTACCATAATCCACACAATAAATTATCCCATAAGGTGCTATGGGGCATCATGTAATACATAAAGTATTATTAGCTGCTTATGCTAAGCTGTCACCCTTTATGGCCACAAAATCTAATTACTCATACATAAACACTTGCTGAGATTTTAAATATAATCACTTCAGGCTGCAAATCAGATCCTCAGATTTATTTCCCCCTTTCTTTTTTCAATGAGATTGCTAATGTCACATGATTGCCTTTTCATTTTTTTTGAAGGTTGATAGAAATTTGCAGTGGGAGGTATAAGGATAGGAAATGCGCACTGACATAGAATTTTAAGGCATTTATCCTGAATTAGGAATCTAATAATGGACAGTCTGGGCGGAACCTTACCCACTTTAAAAATCATCACTGGTTGGGACAATTTCTGGATCCCAACCCTGCACTTGCTGGCAGTAAGTCCACCAATGCCATCTTACAAGAGAGGCCCCCTTTATTGGCTGCCACCACATTCACCTTCCAGTTAAGAGCAGAAGGTGGATTCCAGAGGCTGCAGACCCTCCTTGGAAGGACATCAGCCCCACTGACAGAGGGGAGCGATGCTGCTACAGAAAGGGGACTGAGCACGCCTCCATTTTGAGATATCATCTGAAGACATTTCCGTTTTTAAAAATTAAATTGCAGTCTCTGCAGGATGGCCTGTGGGTGCAGCTATGGCCCATTAATTGCTGGGGATTCAGTGGAGGTTTCAGGATAGGAAGCCTCACAGGACCCTGACCAACCAACAGCAAGCCACCTCCGGACACCTACCTAGCTTTGGCTGATGCAGGAGGCCCATCTGCCACTGGAAGGTGGTGGCATAGTGGTATTGTCACTGGGTTGGTAATCCAGAGACCCAGGGTAATTCTCTGGGTTCTACAGCAGATGGTGGAATTAAAATTCTGATGATGACCATGAAACCATTGCTGATTGTTATAAAAACCCATCTGTCCTTTAGGGAAGGAAATCTGCTGTCATTACCTGGTCTGGCTGACATGTGACTCTCAATGTGGTTGATTCTCAAATGCCCTCTGAACAAGGGCAATGAGGGATGGGCAATGAATGCTGGTCCAGCCAACAACACCCACATTTCATGAGTGAAAAAAAGATCCAGATGGCATCTCCAATCTACTCAAATGTAGGTACTTACTTATTCCAACTGACCGCCTGCAGCTGCCAGGAGGGTAACTCTTGCTGCTTCCACCATAGCTCTGGCATGATCGGCTGGAGGGAGGAACTTGGTGGCCTGCTGACCTGATGCTTTCCCAAGCTACCTGTCCTGGTCCTGTTGTTAAAGCCACTTTAGCAGGGCCAGCAAGAATCCTTCCTATGATCTACATTTTCCACCCAAAGAATCACCTCTATTAAAACATGCATAAAAATGTATACGTGCCTCTTTAAGATAATGTTTGGAAAGTAGGCCATGATCAAAATAGGATTCCAATCACCATCTTAAATGAATGAAAGCCTCCAAACATGTCTGGTCAAAGGTTAATTTGTTGACAAATGGTGCAGCAACATTCTCATAATCAAAATTAAATTTCTTGATTGATTACCATTGGAATCACTTACCAATGCATCAACCCAACTGTATTACATAAGAACCATTGCTCCACCTAACTTCCAATCAAGTTCTCTATTTGATTTGCAAATACGTAGCACTCTATCCTCCTTTTCCACCAAAAATTTATCCAGCTCTTTTTACAAACCTTCCCCCACTTATCTGTTCCACATTTCTATGATACTTGTATTAAAAGTTAGCAGTTAAATTTCTTATTGTGTTTAGACACCCTTAAACTTAAATTGACATTCCTCATCCTTGTGTCTTGTGACCTATATAATTTTCCTTGATCTGATTTCTCCATTACTATAGGAATCCTGCAGATTTCAATCAAATCTCATTTCTACTTCCTCCCAACAAGGTGCAAAGATCCAATATACACGGGCCTCAAAACTTGGTTGCATAGCACTACAGGTGCCTTTTCAAGTCCAAAATGGTGTCATGCTTATTTCTAGTGAGGGAAGCAATGAAGCCATTTTGCGTAGGCCTTTAGCACAGGCACTGGGAGTGTGTACCGGAAGTATGTAAAGTAGACAGAATGTGATGCCTGTCAGTGTGTTTCACTGATTAAACACTAACAGTGCCATTTTTTACCTGAATGTTCCAGTGAATGCCCTCTCTTAATCTCTCATTCGAGTTTAACATGCATTCAGTAGCAGGAAGGACATCCCACAATTGTGCTGTTTAAAGGGCTCATCAACCACTTTCAGGTTGCCTACTGATTGATTTCTACTGCTGTTGTTGAATTAATTGAGGTATTTTGCAGTTTGTACTATTGTATAAAGTTGCTAAAGTCTCCACAGAGTGCTGTGGCACATGTTAAAGGCCTTGGTTCTTAGTTTAAGAGTTCTGTTTGGACCTGTTGCTCTAGTGTTGTAGTTCCGATCACCGGCCTGCAGTTTGATGGGAGAATGAATGGAGAGGAGACTAAACTGCTCGAAGAGGGAAGAGGAGTAGGGGGAAAAAGGCTCTCAGCAGGAGGTCAAATCCCCACCGAGGATCTTCATGGAACAAATGAGGAGAGAGTGAGAGGAGGACTCTGGGACAGGTGGTCAGCAGCACCTAGAGGAGAGTGCGAGAGGAGGACTCTCAGGCAAAGCAAGAGAACTAGGCAGGCAGTGCAGGAATTTCCTGTGGTTATTCCCCTGCAAAACAGATATACTGCTTTGAATACTGTTGGGGGGAATGGCCTCTCAGGAGAAAGCAGCAACAGCCAAATTTGTTGCACCGCGGTTGGCTCTGCTGCACAGGGGAGGAGTAAAAAGTGTGGGAATGCAATAGTTATAGGGGATTCAATTGAAGGGGAATAGATAGGCATTTCTGTGGCCACAAACGAGACTCCAGGATGGTATGTTGCCTCCCTGGTGCAAGGGTCAAGGATATCTCAGAGCGGCTAGAGGACATTCTGAAGGGGGGAGGGTGAACAGCCAGTGGTCATGGTACACATAGGTACAAATGACATAGGTAAAAAAAGGGATGAGATCCTAAAAGCAGAATATAGGGAGTTAGGAAGTAAGTTGAAAGTTCAAAGGTAGCGATCTCAGGATTACTCCCAGTGCCACATGCCAGTCAGAGTAGAAATAGCAGGATATATCATATGAATATGTAGCTGAAGAGATGATGTGAAGGGGAGGGTTTCAGATTCCTGGGACATTGGGACCGGTTCTGAGAGAGGTGGGAAAAGTACAAACTGGACGGGTTACACCTGGGCAGGACCGGGACTGATGTCCTAGGGGGAACATTTGCTAGAGTGGTTGGGGAGGGTTTAAACTAAAATGGCAGGTGGATGGGAACCTATGCAAGGCGTCAGGAGAAGGGGAATCAAAGACAAGAACAAAAGACAGAAAGCAGAATAAGAAAAGTGATAGTCAGAGAAATCAAGGGCAAGAATCAAACAGGGCCTTAGTGAAAAATAGTGGGAACAGGACAAGTAATGTTAAAAAGACAAGCCTTAAGGCTTTGTGCCTTAACGCGAGGAGCATTCGCAATGAAGTGGATGAATTAACCATGCAAATAGATGTTAACAGGTATGACATAGTCGGGATTATGGAGACATGTCTGCAGGGTGACCAGGGATGGGAACTGAACATCCAGGGGTATTCAGTATTTAGGAAGGACAGACGAAAAGGAAAAGGCAGTGGAGATGCATTGCTGGTTAAAGAGGAAATTAACGCAATGGCGAGGAAAAATATTAGCTCCGACGATGTGGAATCTGTATGGGTAGAGCTGAGAAACACTAAGTGGCAAAAAATGTTAGTGGGGGTTGTATATAGACTCCCAAACTGCAGTGGTGATGTTGGGAATGTCATTAAACAGGAAATTAGAGATGCATGTAATAAAGGAACATCTAATTATGGGTGACTTTAATCTGCATATAGATTGGGCAAATCAAATTAGTAACAATACCGTAGAGGAGGAATTCCTGGAGTGTGTACGGGATGTTTCTCTGGACCAATACATTGAGGAACCAACGAGAGAACAGGCCATCCTAGACTGGGTATTGTGCAATGAGAAAGGAATAATTGGCAATCTAGTTGTGCGAGGTCCCTTGGGGATGAGCGACCATAATATGATAGAATTCTTCATCAAGATGGAGAGTGACGTAGTTGATTCTGAGACTTGGGTCCTGAATCTTAATAGAGGAAACTACGATGGTATGAGGTGTGAGTTGGCTATGATGGATTGGGAAACGTTACTTAAAGGGGTGATGGTGGATAGGCAATGGCAAACATTCAAAGAGCGCATGGGCGAACTACAACAATTGTTTATTCCTGTCTGGTGCAAAAGTAAAACAGGAAAGGTGGCCAAACCATGGCTTACAAGGGAAATTAGAGATAGTATTCGATGCAAGGAAGAGGCATACAAATTGACCAGAAAAATCAACAAACCTGAGGATTGGGAGCAGTTTAGAATTCAGCAAAGGATGACCAAGGGATTGATTAAGAAGGGGAAAATAGAGTACGAGAGTAAGCTTGCAAGGAACATAAAAACTGACTGTAAAAGTTTCTATAGGTATGTGAAGAGAAAAAGATAGGTGAAGACAAATGTAGGTCCCTTACAGTCAGAAACAGGGGAATTTATAATGGGGAATAAAGAAATGGCTGACCAACTAAATATATGGGCCAGCATTTTCCCGTTGGCAATTTTGGGGCGGGGCCCACTTGCCCACAGGAAAATGATGTGGAATGACATCGGGAGGAACCCCCGATGTCATCCCAGTCCCTTTAAATTTTTAGGAAGTCGGGCGGACAGCGAAATCAGCTGTCCGCCCGCCGACCTGTCAATTTAGGCCATTGGCAGGCTAATTAAGATCATGAAAGACCTGCCCGTCCAACCTTAAGTCTGGTGGGCAGGCCAGGAGCCCCAGTGGGCTCCTGATCATACAGGAAACCTCATCCACTGGCGGGATGATGTTCCATGTCCGTTTTTAAAAAGTGCAATAAAGTTTATGTCATTTTCATTAACATGTCCCATCTCGTGTGACATTGTCACATGAGGGGGATATGTTAATAATATTTTTATTTTTCTATTTTTTAACTTTTGTGCACTGTCACTGAACTCCCTGAGACAGCACTTGGTCTCAGGGAGCAG
This sequence comes from Cetorhinus maximus, assembly GCF_964194155.1. NCBI lineage: Eukaryota > Metazoa > Chordata > Chondrichthyes > Lamniformes > Cetorhinidae > Cetorhinus > Cetorhinus maximus. The sequence continues at coordinate 152,316,761 of NC_135880.1, read as the reverse complement.
TGCGCTCCTTCACGCGCATGAGCGAAACAGCACACTTTGACAGCTGGGGATTCCCTCACCCTCCCGCACAGGAAGCACATAGCGCTTCCTGCCGGGAAGGCTGCTGGACGGGCCTTAATTGGCCCGCCCACTCAAAATGGCGGTGGGCTCAGTGGCGGGGTTGGCTGTCCGTCCGTTGCCGAGCCAGTGGGGCCTGCACGCCCACCAAGGGCGAAATTCTGCCCATACTTTGGTTCTGTCTTCAGAAAGGAAGACACTAATAACACACCAGAAATGTTGGGGAACACAGGGTTTAGTGAGAGGGAGGAACTGAAAGAAATCAGTATTAGTGTTGGGGAAATTGGTGGGATTGAAGGCTGATAAATCCCTGGGGCCTGATAATCTACATCCCAGAGTACTTAAGGAAGAGGCCCTAGAAATAATGGATATATTGGTGGTCATCTTCCGAGGTTCTATAGACTCTGGAAAAGTTCCTACAGATTGGAGGTAGCTAATGTAACCCCACTATTTAAAAAGGGAGGCAAAGAGAAAGCAGGGAATTATAGACCAGTCAGCCTGACGTTGGTAGTGGGGAAAATTCTAGAGTCCGTTATAAAAGATTTAATAGCTGAGCACGTGGAAAACAGTGGCAGAATCGGACAGAGTCAGCATGGATTTATGAAAGGGAAATCATGCTTGACAAATATACTGGAATTTTTCGAGGATGTAACGAGCAGAGTTGATGAGGGGAGCTAGTGGATGTGGTTTATTTGGACTTTCAGTAGGCTTTCAACCAAGTCCCACATAAGAGATTGGTGTGTAAAATTAAAGCGCATGGGATTGGGGGTAGTATATTGAGATGGATAGAAAGCTGGTTGGCAGACAGGAGACAAAGAGCAGGAATAAATGGATCTTTTTCCGAATGGCAGGCAGTGACTAGTGGGGTACCATAGGGATCGGTGCTGGGACTCCAGTTATTCACAATATATATATTAATCATTTAGATGAGGGAATTAAATGTAATATCTCCAAATTTGCAGATGACACAAAGCTGGGTGGGAGGGTGAGCTGTGAGGAGGATGCAGAGATGCTTCAGTGTGATTTGGACAAGCTGAGTGAGTGGCCTTGCAGTATAATGTGGATAAATGTGAGGTTATCCATTTTGGTAGCAAAAACAGGAAGACAGATTATTATCTGAATGGCTATAAATTGAGAGAGAGGACTGTGCAACGAGACCTGGGTTTCCTTCTACACCAGTCGCTGAAGGTAAGCATGCAGGTGCAGCAGGTGGTAAAGAAGGCAAATGGTATGTTGGCCTTCATAGCCAGAGGAATCGAATACAAGAACAGGGATGTCTTGCTGCGATTACACAGGGCCTTGGTGAGACCACACCTAGAATATTGTGTGCAGTTTTGGTCTCCTTATCTGAGGAAGGATGTACTTGCTATAGAGGGAGTGCAGTGAAGCTTTACCAGACTGATTCCTGGGATGGCGAGACTGTCATATGAGGAGAGATTGAGTCGATTATGATTGTATTCGCTGGAGTTCAAAAGAATGAGGGGGGGAGATATAGAAACCTATAAAATTCTAACAGGACTGGACAGGGTAAATGCAGGAAGGATGTTCTTGGTGGGGGAGTGCAGAACTAGGGGTCACTGTCTGAGGATATGTGGTAGACCATTTAGGACTGAGATGAGGAGAAATTTCTTCACCCAGAGAGTGGTGAGGCTGTGGAATTAGTTACCACAGAAAGTAGTTGAGACCAAAACATTTTATGCTTTCAAGAAGGAGTTGGATATAGCTCTTGGGGTGAAAGGGATCAAAAGGTATGGGGAGAAAGAGGGAGCAGGCTATTGAGTTGGATGATCATAATGAATGGCGGAGTAGGCTCGAAGGGCCGAATGGCCTACTCCTGCTCCTAGATTCAAAGAAACAAAGAAACAAAGAAAAGTACAGCACAGGAACAGGCCCTTCGGTCCTCCAAGCCTGCGCCGATCATATTGCCCGTCAACTAAAACATTTTGCACTTCCGGGGTCCATATCCCTCTATTCCCATCCTATTCATGTATTTGTCAAGCTGCCTCTTAAACACCACTATCGTACCTGCTTCCACCACCTCCTCTGGCAGCGAATTCCAGACACTCACTACCCTCTGCGTAAAAAACGTGCCCCGCACATTCCTCTACAGTTTTCTCCTCTCACTTTAAATCTATGTCCCCTAGTAATTGACTCTTCCACCCTGGGAAAAAGTTTCTGATTATCTACTCTGTCCATGCCTCTCAGAATTTTGTAAACTTCTATCAAGTCGCCCCTCAATCTCCGTCGCTCTAGTGAGAACAATCCGAGTTTCTCCAACCTCTCCTCATAGTTGATAACCTCCAGGCCAGGCAGTATCCTGGTAAATCTCCTCTGCACCCTCTCCAACGCCTCCATATCCTTCTGGTAATGTGGCGACCAGAATTGCACGCAATATTCCAAGTGTGGCCTAACCAAGGTTCTATACAGCTGCAGCATGACTTCCCAGCTTTTGCCTTCCTGACTACCTTATCCACCTGCGTTGCCACTTTCAGTGACCTGTGGACCTGTACACCCAGATCCCTCGGCCTGTCAATGCGCTTAAGGGTTATGCCATTTACTGTATAATTCCTGCCTGTATTAGACCTTCCAAAATGCATTACCTCGCATTTGTCCGGATTAAACTCCATCTGCCATTTCTCCGCCCAAGTCTCCAACCGATCTATATCTCGTTGTATCCTTTAACAATCCTCTTCACTATCTGCAACTGCCCCCACCTTTGTGTTGTCTGCAAACTTACTAATTAGCCCAGTTACATTTTCCTCCAAATCATTTATGTATACTACAAACAGCAAAGGTCCCAGCACTGATCCCTGCGGAACTCCACTAGTCACAGCTCTCCATTCAGAAAAGCACCCTTCCACTGCTACCCTCTGTCCTCTATGACCAAGCCAATTCTGTATCCATATTGCCAGCTCACTTCTGATCCTGTGCGACTTTACCTTCTGTACCAATCTGCCATGAGGGGCCACGTCAAAGGCCTTACTGAAATCCATGTATATAACATCCACTGCCCTTCCATCGTCGATCATCTTTGTCACTTCCTCGAAAAACTCGATCAAGTTAGTGAGACATGACCTCCCCTTCACAAAACCATGCTGCCTCTCACTAATACGCCTATTTGCTCACAAATGGTAATAAATCCTGTCACGAAGAATCTTCTCCAATAATTTCCCTACCACTGACGTAAGGCTCACCGGCCTGTAATTCCCTGGATTATCCCTGCTACCCTTCTTAAACAATGGAACAACATTGGCCATTCTCCAGTCCTCTGGGACGTCACCCGTAGCCAGTGAGGATACAAAGATTTCTGTCAAGGCCCCAGCAATCTCCTCCCTTGTCTCCCTCAGTACTCTGGGGTAGATCTCATCTGGCCCTGGGGATTTATCCACCTTAATATACTTCAAGACGCCTAACACCTCCCCTTTTTTGTCTCAACATGATCCAGGCTATCTACACACTCTTCCGTAGGCGAAGTCCTTCTCTTTGGTGAATACTGATGAGAAGTATTCATTTAGTATCTCTCCCATTTCTTCTGGCTCCACACACAGATTCCCACCTCTGTCCCTGAGTGGGCCTACCCTTTCCCTGGCTACCCTCTTGCTTATTACATATGTATAAAAGGCCTTGGGATTTTCCTTAATCCTGGTTGCCAGTGACTTTTCATGACCCCGTTTAACCCTCCTGACTCCTTGCTTAAGTTTCTTCCTACTTTCTTTATATTCTCCACGGACTTCATCTGTTCCCAGCTTTCTAGCCCTTACGAATGCTTCTCTTTTCTTTTTGACTAATCTCACAATATCCTTCGTTATCCAAGGTTCCTGAAACTTGCCATGCTTATCCTTCATCCTAGCAGGAACATGTTGGTGCTGAATTCTTATCAACTGACGTTTGAAAGCCCCCCACATGTCAGTTGTTGATTTGCCCTCAAACATCCGCCTCCAGTCTAGATTCCTCAGTTCCTGCCTAATATTGTTATAATTAGCCTTCCCCCAATTAAGCACCTTAACCCGAGGACTCCTGTTATCCTTATCCACCAGTACCTTGAAACTTACTGAATTATGGTCACTTATTCTGAAATGCTCCCCAACTTAAACTTCGACCACCTGGCCAGGTTCATTCCCTAATACCAGGTCCAGTATTGCCTCTTCCCTAGTTGGGCTATCTACATATTGTCTCAGGAAGCCCTCCTGGATGCACCTTACAAATTCTGCACCATCCAAACACCTAGCACTAAGTGATTCCCAGTCAATATAGGGAAAGTTAAAATCACCCACCACAACAACCCTATTGCTTTTACATCTTTCCAAAATCTGCCTGCATAACTGTTCCTCAATCTCCTGCCAGCAATTGGGAGGCCTATAGTAAACTCCCAACATTGTGACTGCACCCTTCCTATTCCGGAGCTCTACCCATATTGCCTCACTGCATGAGCCCACCGAGGTGTCCTCCTGTCGTGCAGCTGTGATATTCTCCTTAACCAGCAGTGCAATTCCCCCACCTCTCCTACATCCCTCTCTATCCTGCCTGAAACATCTAAATCCTGGAACATTTGTCTGCCAATCCTGTCCATCCTTCAACCAAGTCTCTGTAATAGCAATAACATCATAGTCCCAAGTACTAACCCAAGCTCTAAGCTCATCTGCCTTGCCTGTTATACCTCTCGCATTGAAACAAATGCATTTCAGACCCCAGTCCCACTGTGTTCAGTAATTTCTCCCTGCCTGCCCTTCCTCTTAGTCCTACTGGCCATATTCACTGGTTCCCAGTCATTTATTTCACCTGCTGACCTATTGCTCTGGTTCCCACCCCCCGCTATACTAGTTTAAACCCTCCCGAGTGACACTAGCAAACCTCGCAGCCAGGATATTGGTGCCCCTCCAGTTTAGATGCAACCCGTCCTTCTTGTACAGGTCCCACCCGCCCCGGAAGAGATCCCAACGACCCAGATATCGGAAACCCTCCCTCCTACACCATCTGTTCAGCCACGTGTTCAGCTGCACTATCTTCCTATTTGTAGCCTCACTGGCATGTGGCACAAGGAGTAATCCTGAGATTACAACCCTAGAAGTCCTGTTTTTTAACTTTCTGCCTAACTCCCTGAACTCCTGCTGCAGGACCTCGTCACTTTTCCTGCCTATGTCCTTAGTACCAAAGTGTACCACGACCTCTGGCTGTTCTCTCTTCAGAATGTCCCGTACCCGATCAGAGACATCCTGGACCCTGGCACCAGGGAGGCAACATACCATCCTGGTGTCTCTTTCACGACCACAGACGCGCCTATCTGAGACCCTGACTATAAAGTCCCCTATGACAATTGCTCTTCTGTGCTTTGACACCCCCTGCTGAACAACAGAGCCAGCCATGGTGCCACTGCTCTGGCTACTGCTGTTGTTTTCCCCTGACAGGCCATCCCCCCCAACAGTATCCAAAACGGTGTACCTGTTAGAGAGGGGGACAGCCACAGGGGATTTCTGCACTGACTGCCTGCCCCTTCTAGCGGTCACTCATCTATCTGTCTGTACCTTGGGTGTGACCACATCTCCAAAACTCCTGTCTTTCCGCCACCTGAATGCTCCTAAGTGCATCCAGCTGCTGCTCCAACCGATCCATGCGGTCTGTGAGGAGCTGAAATTGGTTACATTTCCTGCAGATGTAGTTGTCCGGGACACTTAAAGCATCACAGATTTCCCACATCCCACAGGAGCACTTCACCCCAGCAACTGCCATTTCTAGAACTATTTAATAATTTAATTTAAATCTAATAACTGCTTATTGATTCCTTATTAACTATATGTTCCCTAGGGCTAGATTGCTACTATAAATGCTAAATTCTAAGAACAGTAATCCCCTGATTCTGGTCTAGATATCCTCTACTTATTAATTAAGTGATTAATTTATTTGGTTTAATTAGTTTAACAATGTTTTAGTTTCAAATTCAGTGTAGATTCTCTACCAGCCAATCAGGTGACAGATTTACCGTGACGCCACTTCTAATTTTTTTTAAGACCCGAGGTCCGTGAATCCCCGAGGTAAGGTTTTTATACTCACTGCTCTGGAACTCGGCCCTCCGACTCTGCTCCCTGGAACTAGGCCGCGAATCCCCGAGGTAAGGTTCTTATACTCACCGCTCTGGAACTCCGCCGTCCAACTCTGCTCCCGGAACTAGGCCGCGAATACCCCGAGGTCAGGTTTTTATACTCACCGCTCTGGAACTCGGCCCTCCGACTCTGCTCCCTGGAACTAGGCCGCGAATCCCCGAGGTAAGGTTTTTATGCTCATTGCTCTCCGACTCTGCTCCCTGGAACTAGGCGGGCGAATCCCCGAGGTAAGGTTTTTATACTCACCGCTCTGGAACTCCGCCCTCCGACTCTGCTCCCTGGAACACTCCTCGCGCTCTTTTATCCCGTGTCTCCGCCGCTCTCACGCTCTTTTATCCTGTGTCTCCGCCGCTCTCACGCTCTTTTATCCTGTGTCTCCGCCGCTCTCACGCTCTTTTATCCTGTGTCTCCGCCGCTCTCACGCTCTTTTATCCTGTGTCTCCGCCGCTCTCCTCGTGCTCTTTTATCCTGTGTCTCCGCCGCTCTCCTCGCGCTCTTTTATCCTGTGTCTCTGCCACTCTCCTCACGCTCTTTTATCCTGCGTCTCCGCTCTCCTCACGCTCTTTTATCCTATGCCTCCGCCGCTCTCCTCGCGCTCTTTTATCCTGTGTCTCCGCTCTCCTCGCGCTCTTTTATCCTGTGTCTCCGCTCTCATCACACTCTTTTATCCTGTGTCTCCGCCGCTCTCCTCACGCTCTTTAATCCTGTGTCTCCGCTCTCCTCATGCTCTTTTATCCTGTGTCTCCGCCGCTCTCCTCGCACTCTTTAATCCTGTGTCTCTGCCGCTCTCCTCGCGTTCTTTTATCCTATGTCTCCGCCGCTCTCTTTTACCCTGTGTCTCCGCCGCTCTCCTCGCGCTCTTTTACCCTGTGTCTCCGCAGCTCTCCACACGCTCTTTTATCTTGTGTCTCTGCTACTCTCCTCGCACTCTTTAATCTTGTGTCTCTGCCGCTCTCCTCGCGTTCTTTTATCCTATGTCTCCGCCGCTCTCCTCGCGCTCTTTTACCCTGTGTCTCCGCCGCTCTCCTCGCGCTCTTTTACCCTGTGTCTCCGCAGCTTTCCTCACGCTCTTTTATCCTGTGTCTCTGCCGCTCTCCTCGTGTTCTTTTATCCTGTGTCTCCGCCGCTCTCCTCGCGCTCTTTTATCCTGTGTCTCCGCTGCTCTCCTCGCGCACTTTTATCCTGTGTCTCCGCCGCTCTCCTCGCGCTCTTTTATCCTGTGTCTCTGCCGCTCTCCTCGTGCTATTTTATCCTGTATCTCTGGTCTCCTCACGCTCTTTTATCCTGTGTCTCCGCCACTCTCCTCACGCTCTTTTATCCTGTGTCTCTGGTCTCCTCGCACTCTTTTATCCTGTGTCTCCGCCACTCTCCTCACGCTCTTTTATCCTGTGTCTCTGGTCTCCTCGCACTCTTTTATCCTGTGTCTCCACCACTCTCCTCGCGCTCTTTTAACCTGTGCCTCCTCCGCTCTCCTATCCTGTGTCTCCGCTCTCCTCACGCTCTTTTATCCTGTGCCTTCACCGCTCTTTTATCCTGTGTCTCTGCCGCTCTTCTATCCTGTGTCTCCGCTGCTCTCCTCGCGCTCTTTTATCCTGTGTCTCTGCCGCTCTTCTCGTTCACTTTTATCCTGTGCCTCCGCCGCACTCCTCACGCTCTTTTATCCTGTGTCTCCGCTCTCCTCGTGTTCTTTTATCCTGTGTCTCCGCCGCTCTCCTCACGCTCTTTTATCCTGTGTCTCCGCTGCTCTCCTCGCGCTCTTTTATCCTGTGTCTCCGCCGCTCTCCTCGCGCTCTTTTATCCTGTGTCTCTGCCGCTCTCCTCGTGCTATTTTATCCTGTATCTCTGGTCTCCTCACGCTCTTTTATCCTGTGTCTCCGCCACTCTCCTCACGCTCTTTTATCCTGTGTCTCTGGTCTCCTCGCACTCTTTTATCCTGTGTCTCCGCCGCTCTCCTCACGCTCTTTTATCCTGTGTCTCTGGTCTCCTCGCACTCTTTTATCCTGTGTCTCCACCACTCTCCTCGCGCTCTTTTAACCTGTGCCTCCTCCGCTCTCCTATCCTGTGTCTCCGCTCTCCTCACGCTCTTTTATCCTGTGCCTTCACCGCTCTTTTATCCTGTGTCTCTGCCGCTCTTCTATCCTGTGTCTCCGCTGCTCTCCTCGCGCTCTTTTATCCTGTGTCTCTGCCGCTCTTCTCGTTCACTTTTATCCTGTGCCTCCGCCGCACTCCTCACGCTCTTTTATCCTGTGTCTCCGCTCTCCTCGCGCTCTTTTATCCTGTGTCTCCGCTCTCCTCGCGCTCTTTTATCCTGTGTCTCCGCTCTCCTCGCACTTTTTTATCCTGTGTCTCCTCTCTCCTCGCGCTCTTTTATCCTGTGCCTCCGCCACTCTCCTCGCACTCTTTTATCCTGTGTCTCCACATCTCCTCGCGCTCTTTTATCCTGTGTCTCCGCTCTCCTCGCGCTCTTTTATCCTGTGTCTCCGCCGCTCTCCTCGCGCTCTTTTATCCTGTGTCTCCGCCGCTCTCCTCGTGCTCTTTTATCCTGTGTCTCCGCCGCTCTCCTCGCGCCCTTTTATCCTGTGTCTCCGCCGCTCCCCTCGTTCACTTTTAACCTGTTTCTTCGCCCTCCTCGCGCTCTTTTATCCTGTGTCTCCGCTCTCCTCACACTCTCTTATCCTATGTCTCCGCCACTCTCCTCGCGCTCTTTAATCCTGTGTCTCTGCTCTCCTCGCGCTCTTTTATCCTGTGTCTCCGCCTCTCTCCTCGCGCACTTTTATCCTGTGTCTCCGCCTCTCTCCTCGCGCACTTTAATCCTGTGTCTCCGCCGCTCTCCTCGCGCTCTTTTATCCTGTGTCTCCGCCGCTCTCCTCGCGTTCTTTTACCCTGTGTCTCCGCCGCTCTCCTCGCACTCTTTAATCCTGTGTCTCTGCCACTCTCCTCGCGCTCTTTTACCCTGTGTCTCCGCCGCTCTCCTCGCGCTCTTTTATCTTGTGTCTCCGCCGCTCTCCTCGCGTTCTTTTATCTTGTGTCTCTGCCACTCTCCTCGCGCTCTTTTATCTTGTGTCTCTGCCACTCTCCTCGCGCTCTTTTATCCTGTGTCTCCGCCGCTCTCCTCGCGCTCTTTTATCTTGTGTCTCCGCCGCTCTCCTCGCGCTCTTTTATCTTGTGTCTCCGCTGCTCTCCTCACGCTCTTTTATCCTGTGTCTCCGCCGCTCTCCTCGCGCTCTTTTATCCTGTGTCTCCGCCGCTCTCCTCGCGCTCTTTTATCCTGTGTCTCTGCCGCTCTCCTCGTGCTCTTTTATCCTGTGTCTCTGCCGCTCTCCTCGCGCTATTTTATCCTGTGTCTCCGCCGCTCTCCTCACGCTCTTTTATCCTGTGTCTCTGCTGCTCTCCTCGTGCTATTTTATCCTGTGTCTCCGCCCTCCTCATGCTCTTTTATGCTGTGTCTCCGCCATCCTCGTGCTATTTTATCCTGTATCTCTGGTCTCCTCGTGCTCTTTTACCCGGTGTCTCCACCGCTCTCGTCGCGCTCTTTTATCCTGTGTCTCCGCCGCTCTCCTCACGCTCTTTTATCCTGTGTCTCTGGTCTCCTCGCACTCTTTTACCCGGTGTCTCCACCGCTCTCGTCGCGCTCTTTTATCCTGTGTCTCCGCCGCTCTCCTCGCGCTCTTTTATCCTGTGTCTCCGCTCTCCTCGCGCTCTTTTATCCTGTGTCTCCGCTCTCCTCGCACTTTTTTATCCTGTGTCTCCTCTCTCCTCGCGCTCTTTTATCCTGTGCCTCCGCCACTCTCCTCGCACACTTTTATCCTGTGTCTCCACATCTCCTCGCGCTCTTTTATCCTGTGTCTCCGCTCTCGTCGCGCTCTTTTATCCTGTGTCTCCGCCGCTCTCCTCACGCTCTTTTATCCTGTGTCTCTGGTCTCCTCGCACTCTTTTATCCTGTGTCTCCGCCGCTCTCCTCACGCTCTTTTATCCTGTGTATCTGGTCTCCTCGCGCTCTTTTATCCTGTGTCTCCGCCGCTCTCCTCGCGCTCTTTTATCCTGTGTCTCCGCCGCTCTCCTCGCGCTCTTTTATCCTGTGTCTCCACCACTCTCCTCGCGCTCTTTTAACCTGTGCCTCCACTGCTCTCCTATCCTGTGTCTCCGTTCTCCTCACGCTCTTTTATCCTGTGACTTCACCGCTCTTTTATCCTGTGTCCCTGCCGCTCTTCTATCCTGTGTCTCCGCCGCTCTCCTCGCGCTATTTTATCCTGTGTCTCCGCCGCTCTTCTTGTTCACTTTTATCCTGTGCCTCCGCCGCTCTCCTCGCGCTCTTTTATCCTGTGCCTCCGCTGCTCTCCTCACGCTCTTTTATCCTGTGTCTCCGCTGCTCTCCTCGCGGTCTTTTATCCTGTGCCTCCGCCGCTCTCCTCGCGCTCTTTTATCCTGTGTCTCTACTCTCCTCGCGCTCTTTTATCCTGTGTCTCCACCGCTCTCCTCGCGCTCTTTTATCCTGTTTCTCCGCCGCTCTCCTCGCGCTCTTTTATCCTGTGTCTCCGCTCTCCTCTATGTTTCTGTTTCTAAATCTCTTACCTCAACTTAAGCCAGGAACAGCATGTGTGATGTCTCCATTTCACTGAAGTGATGTTTCCTGAAGTGATGTCCACTGAAGTCCAGCACCTGTTGCAAGCTGACTGCCTCAGAGTAGGGTGAGGGCAGCATTGCTGGTGGCTGTAATGGTGACTGTGACAATGCACTTCTTTGTATCAAGCATTTTCTAGGCTGGAGCAGGCAACATCTCCATGTCTTGTAGTTTACCATCCACAATTGTATAAGAAAGGTTTGCCATTGAACAGGTCACACTATGAAAAGAGAAGGGAATACACTGCATTCTCTTTTTCTGGAGGAAAGCATCCTTCACCAGGATAGCAGGCTTCCCCATGATGCAGATTGCTGTTGACTCCACACGCATTGCTTTGTGGGGACTGCATCTTAATTCAGAGATGTAATGCAGATGCTAAGATTCCATTTCCTCAATGTCCAGCTAGAATGTAACCATGCTCAGCACTTTTATAAGATGCATTGCAGCAACTCACCAAGACTCCTCCAACAGGACCTTCCAAACCTGGGACTCCACCACCTAGAAGGTCAAGAGCAGCAGACATATGGTACCACCACCACCTGCAAGTTCCCCTCCAAGCCATACACCATCCTGACTTGGAACTATGGGTGGGATTTCCCAGCCCGACACCAGTGGGCATCATCGCTGGCTGTTTGGAAAACCTTGGAGATATGTTGAAAGGCAACACTGCTGCCACTATTTGTCAGTGGTGTCTGTCTCCTTTCAGATATCCAAACTTCCCACCTTACCTGGCGCAGGAGCAAAAAGTGGAAGAGGAAAAAGGGACTGATGATGAAACACCATCACTCACTTTCAGACCCTCAGGCACCAGCGCAGATACTGACACTGTGCATACATTAGAGGGTAGCATAGAAATGGGATCTGCATGTGGTGAGACCGCAATCTCGAGTGACCTGTAGCCTGGGGAGAAGAATGGCAGTGAAAAAGTGCTAGCATGCCAGAGGGAGAGGTCACAGACAATTTCTATTCTAGAGGACTCAAATGTGGACTTCAATAGAGCGGTGTACAGACAAAGGCTGATGGGTATGTACAATGAAATACTTGGTGTATTGGCGGGCCTGCCAGGAAACCTGCTGTCATTACCAAGAAAGATGGAGATGTTTGGTCCCAACCTTGCACAGGGCTACAGGCCGAGCTTGGAGCACATTGTTTCCAGTGTGGAAGTGAAGGCCACTTCCATGAGAATGCTTATGGATCCAACCAGCATGCAGTATCTGATGGTCAATGCCCTACTTCCATTGCAAAAGCCACACAATGTCTGAGTGCTTGCAGTGATATCTCAGACTGAAATATGCAAACTCAGTTTACTGCCATGCACATTCAGACTGCTACCATTATAGCTACAGATTCCAGTGCTGAAAGGGGTTTGCCAGATCTCCAAATTTTCCTGTTCCGCCCCTGATGATGCCCGCTGGTGTCAGGACCGTTCCTTCACTGTTACTGGGTCAAAATCCTGGAACTCCCTTCCTAATAGCACTCTGGGCATACCTACACCAGATGGATTGCAGAGGTTAAGAAAGCAACTCACCACCTCCTTCTCAAGAGCATTTAAGGATGGGCAATAAATTCTGGCCTTGCCAGCAATGCCCACATCCTGTGAAAGAATGAAAAAAAGGTAGAGTTGCTGTCCGGGGAGTGGAATAAAGAAAAAGGTGCAGCCTTAAACCATTTGCAGTTTGCAAATCAGCTTGTGGGATGAGGGTGAAGTGGGATGTAAGAACAAGAATTAGGTGTATGCATATCATCATCTTCAATGCTTTCAGCCCTGTCTCTGGCCATGGCCACTCCCGTGGTGGCAATCCCCATGGTTGATAGTGAGGAAAACGTCTGTAGACTGCAGGAAGATACCAATGGACTGGTCAGGCAGGCAAAAAAGTGGTAAACGGAATTCAATATGCAGAAATGTGAGAGGGAAAGCAAGGCAAGGAAATACACAATAAATGGTAGGATTCTGAGAAGTGTAGAAGACAGAGGCTCCTTGCAGTGTATGTCCACAGATCCCTGAAGACAAATGCATAAGACGGTTAAGAAGACATATTTATTAGCTGAGGCATAGAATATAAAAGCAGGGAGGTTAGGCTGAAACTATAAAACTCTAGTTAAGCTATAGCGAGAACTGTGTAGAGTTCTGACAACTTCATTACAAGAAGGATCTGAGTGCACTAGAGAGGCTACAGGGGAGTTTATGAGGATGTTACCAGGAATGGAGAACTTTAAGTACAAAGGAAGGTTGGATAGGCTGGAGGTCTTTGGAACAGAGGAGGCTGAGATGATTTAATTGCAATGTATAAGTATGAGTTGCCTAGATAAAGTGGTTAGGAAAGATCTATCTCTTTTAGCAGGTTGATCAATTACCAGGGAGCAGAGATTTAAGGTAATTGGTAAAAGGACTAGAGACAAGTTGAGGAAAATTGTTTCCACCCAGAGGGTATTGGGTACCTGGAAATCACTGCCTGAATGGTAGAGGCAGAAATGCCCAACACGTTTAATAAGTGCTTGACTATGCACTTGAAGTGCCATAGCCTACAAGGTACAGACCAAAAGCTAGGAAGTGAAGCAAGGCTGAAGAGCTGTTTTTGGTCAGCACAGACCTGATGGGCCTGATGGCCTCCTTTTGTGCTATACATTTCTATCATTCTATACACCGAATGAACTTTGAAAGATATTCAGTGAGGACCCTCTCTTTAAGAACATGATAGATAGGAAAGGTGTAAGTCATATAACATTTAGCCTTCTCCGTCATTCAATAAGTTCATAGCTGAACTTTTACCTCAGCACAAGTTTGCCACATTATTCCCATATCCCTTGATTCTCTTATTTCCCAAAAATCTATTGATCCCAGAGACTGAGCATTCACAGGCTTCTGGGGTAGAGAATTCCAAAGATTCATAACATAAGAACATAAGAACTAAGAGCAGGAGTAGGCAATTCAGCCCCTCGAGCCTGCCCCACCATTCATTACGATCATGGCTGATCTCATTTCGGCCTCAACTCCAATTTCCCGCCCTCTCCCCATAACCTTTCAACCTATTACTAATTAAAAATCTATCACCTCCTTAAATATATTCAGCATCCCAGCATCCACTGCACTCTGAGGTAGTGAATTCCACAGATTTATGACACTTTGAGAAAAGTAATCCTTCCTCATCTCTGATTTAAATCTACCACCCCTTAGCCTAAAACTATGGCCTCTCGTTCTAGAATGCCCCAGAAGGGGGCGCTCCACGTCTACTTTGTCTATCCCCTTTAGCATCTTATATACCTCAATTAGATCTCCTCTCATCCTTCTAAACTCTAGCGAGTACGGGCCTAAACTGCTCAATCTCTCCTCATAAAACAAGCCCCGCATCTCTGGAATCAACCTGGTGAACCTCCTCTGAAGCGCTTCCAATGCAACTACATCCTTCCTCAAGTAAGGGGACCAAAACTCTGTACAGTACTCCAGGTGCAGTCTCATCAATGCCTTGTACAGTTGCAACAACACTTCCCTATTTTTTGTACGCTATTCCTTCAGCAATCAATGCCAAAATTCCATTTGCCTTCCTTATTACCTGCTGTACCTGCATATTAGCTTTCAGCAATTCATGCACGAGGACACCCAGATCCCTCTGCATTGAAGCATTCTGAAGTTTCTCTCCATTTAAATAATAAGTCGCCTTTTTATCCTTCCAAGCAAAATGGATAACCTCACACTTATCCACTCTAAACTCCATCTGTCAAATTTTGGCCCATTCACCTAACCTGTCCATACCCATTTCTAAATTTCTATAACAGTCTCAATGAAGAAATTTCTCTTCAACCCAGTCCTTGTTCGGAAATTATTATACCTAGTTCTAGGCTCTCCAGCCATGGGAAACAATCTCGAAGCATGGACCCCATCAAACCCTCTAAGAATATGCTTCAATGAGATCACCTCTCATTCTTCCAAATTCCAGAGAATGTAGGCTCATTCCAATTAATCTCTTCTCTTTGGAGATCAATGTAGTGAGCCTTCATTGCACCAAGATATCAGTGGGACACTCCCAAAGATGTTTGAAAGATATCGGAGAGGGCACATGCAATCTCATCAGCCAACTCAATCACCTTTGAATGAACATTGTCAGAGCATGGAGCTTTGTTTATTTTAAAGCTTCTTAAAATTTGATAATGAGCTTTCCCTTGTGGTATGTTGGTCTTCAAATCTATTTTATCTCATATACTGCTCTTACAACTCAGACAAATTCTTTTAAATTTGATTTACTTTCTCTTTAAATTCAAGGAGCAATATTTTTTAATTTGCTCATTGTCAAATCACCTAAGCTTCTTCAGACAGTTTTGTTCTCAAAGACTTTTTATGCCAGTAAGACTCTATTTGTGTTGGCCCTGTTTTTACAGTACTGTTGTTACAGCAGCAATTTCACATCCAATCGTCACTCAGCGTAACACCAAATTATGTCATTTTTGCCAGGACCAGAACCAGGCCCTGTGCTGCATTTCTGTGCAAAACCATGAAATATATTATCGAGATGAATCAGTTCTGCAAGGACACATTATTTTCCCATTTTTCGTTGACTTTAAATTCCAGTTGGTAAGAATCAAAACATTTTGCCTCAATGCCAAAAAAGTCTCACAGAATTGCCAATCTTTTCCTAAACTCTAATTAAATAAAATTAGTGTAATTTGTCAGCATCTGTGTCGGTATTCAGCTTTAAAACAGTTTTTGTATATTTCTGAATTTTACTGTCATTTCAATTGCTTTCACATTGGCAAAGCTCTGTTCATTTCAGCTTGGGTAAAAAATATAAGAGTATGCATGTAGTGATAGAAAACCAGAGATGTAAGGTAAAGTGGAGATGAGAGTGGAATTTAATTCCTAACAATACTTGGGCAGATTTTGACTTTGTGTTATAGTGTAAAATGGTGATAACAATTCAGCAGCCCATTTTATATCTCTGCCAAATTGCACTTCCGTTGAATTGAATAGAAAAACAATGGTGTGTATTCCTCTCACACTCCAGGAGAGTATCTGGATATCTATGTTCTTGTATTATGGCCAGGATTAAGTTAATCAAAGGGTACTGCTGCGTTTTGTCCTTTAAGGTAAAGTGGATGAATTGCGCTGACAACAAGAAGCTCTTAAATGATAAAAATGTAGTAGCAATTAGTGACTTGATGCACATTAGTCCAGTGAAACAATGAGAATGCTGATGTCCCGACCTATGTCCTCCATAGCATTGGGAAAATTAACACTAAAAACAAACTTGCTTTCACATTTCACAACCCCTGGATATCCCAAAGCACTTCACGGTACTTGTTGACGTGCAGGGGGGAATTTTCCCAGTCTCATGGTAACAAGAGTGCAGGGTGAGAAAGCCAAGGTTTTCCCTGTGTGGTTTGCAAGTATAGGGGGGCACCCCTTGGGTCTGACAGGAAACCAATTGTACTAGTTTAAAAGTCATTCAAGAGCCTTTTAAAGCATGGAATCTCTCTTTCCCAACAACACACGGATTACATGCTGTGTCTGCAACTAGCCAGGTCGGAGAAAGTGAAGTGCATAGCACTTCATTCATCATAGAGTGAACTTGATTTGATTCCAAGAATATAAAGAGTGAAGCCAGCAAGCCTTTGATCAGCCACAATGAAAATTTTACACTGACTGCAGCAGCTCTTTTAACTTAAAAAATCATCGATTTCATTGGGGACAGCCACTTTCTGCAACTCCTATCAATTGCCTTGGATACCAATGAGGGTAATCTCACCTCTGAGACCTCCGTGTGACATGAGGCCTAGATATTCTGAGGTTGGTCGGATCTCTGAGGAGGAACTTTGAGACCAATGAGGCCAGTCAAACAGCGTCCCTCATGGGATTTGCACAGGTCAGGGGCATCATAGACTGCACCCAAGTGGCAATGAAGGCACCATCAGACAGCCAAATGTATTTGTCAATTAGAAGGGCTTAAACTCTCTTAATGCCTAGCTGGCATGTGACTTCTACAAGAGGATAATGCAAGTATCCACAAGCGTTCATGGGCTTGCCATATCCCATCCATCCTTTGGCAGTCTTAGGTTCCACAGCTCTTCTCTCCACCAGACAGCCTTAGAGGTCATCTCCTCGGAGACAGTGGATACCCACTTAAGATCTGGTTCATAAACCCAGTGAGGAACCCCAACACAGAGACACAGGAGAGGTATATTAGGAGCCATCTTATCACCAGAGTGACAATAGAGAGAGCCATTGGGTTGTTCAAAATTAGGCTCCGCACCTTGACCAATCTGGAACCACCTTCAATAGTCCCCCAGCAAGGATTTCCAGGATAGTTGTGCTCTTCTGTGCTCTGCTGTCAATTAACAGCCAGCCAGCGTGAAAGGCGCACTGAAAGGCTCAGCGCTGCCGGGGTGGGGGTGGGAGGAGTGCAAGCGTCTGCCCATGCGCGGGCTGAACAATTTTAAAATCAAAAATAAAGATTTTTAAAATCTGAAAATATGTCCCAAAATGGGACTAACTCATAATAACATAAGCAGAATAAAAATTCTGCCCAAAAATTTATATTTAGTTTTTATTTAGTTGTGGAAACCTCTCCCTGCCCGTGGATGGGGTTTGCTAAAAAATCAAAAGGCTGTCTGGCTGATTCGCCCGCCCGCCAATTGTAAAGTTGAATGGGCAGCAAAAAGTAACTTTCAATTAATTGATCAAGGGCCTTAATAGGCCTACTAATTGTCGGCAGGCACGCTGCCTACTATCACGCGCGTCTGCCAACCAAAATATCGCGCAAATGTGCGATGATGTTAGGATCTTGCCTGACGTCATCACGCACTATTTTACGCCCGATCGGGTCGGGTGTGCACCCATGGGATGTAAAATACTGTCCTATTAGTTGAAAAGATTTTTGCAAAGTTAAACAGTTGGTACATTTTTTAAAAAATGCCTACAATCACAATGGGGCCCACCAAACCCTACAAAGCACGGGGAGATAGGAGAGAAAAATAAGCAGCTACGGGAGCCATTTTGAAGAATGAGAAAAACAGTTGCTACACAGCCAATCTTAGAGGTAACTACATTTAAAGATGCAACTGCTGAAAAGTAGGGAGGAAAATAATGGTTACTGCACAGCCATTCTTAAAAGGGCAACAGCATTTAAAGCTGTGACTGTAGGAGAAATATTAAGTCACCATGGATCAGTTTGGACCAATCCCAGGGCCAAATCCATTTGGCATCCTTGAGAAGTGACTTTTCACGTAACTAGAGTACATCAGCTCTCAGTAAAAAGTCAGAGGAAGACCGGATTGTTGCTTTTTACCCCAATTTGATGATTTTGATAATCACGTTGTCCTGGTGCAAAGTATTGCTGAATCCACAACCAGCCCCGAAGAACTATTAACAGCCTTTGATAAATATTTTAATCTTCAAGCTGAGAGGAATTCAGAGCTTAAAAAGAGGCATAAAAAATCCCCAGCAAAGTGAAGAAATGATAAACACAGCACCCGATCAAACCACATGTGTGTGCCAGAGGCACAGAACTCTCCGGAAGACCGAGTAATATATATCTTTATAGGGAGCTTGACAGAATCCAAAATGATTTCCTTTTCAAAGATATGGTTACGTTTCCAGAACTGTACCAGCAGATTGTAGTGAATGACAAGGAAAAAATCCTTTGGCAGGTGCATCAAGAAAAGGCAGAAGTCCAATCAAAGAACGTTTGTCTCAAAGCTGAGCTGGAAGAATTCAGGAAATCTTAAAGTGCATCCAGGAGATTTTTTTGAGCCAGCACGTAGAAAGTCCTACAACAGAAGGGGTGGACCTAATCTTAGGGAATGAAGCTGGGCAAGTGGTAGAAGTGTCAGTGGGGGAGCATTTTGGGGATAGTGACCATAACTCTGTAATATTTGAGGTAGTTATGGAAAAGGACAAAGATGGGCCAGAAATAAAGACCCTGAATTGGAGGGATGCCGATTTCAATATGAGAACACAGGATCTGGCCAAAGTGGACTGGGAGCAGCTACTTATAAGGAAGTCTACATCAGACCAGTGGGAGTCATTCAAAAAGGAAATAGTGAGAGTTCAGGGCCAGATGAAGAGTAGGACCAAAAGTCCAGGGAACCCTGGATGTCCAAGGGATATGGTGGATTGGATAAGGTAAAAAAAAGAGGCTTATGGCAAATACAGGGGGCTGAAAACAGCAGAAGCCCTAGAGGAGTATAGAAAGTGTAGGGAGGGGGTACTTAAAAAAAGCAATTAGGAGAGTGAAGAGGGGGCATGAAAAAATGCTTGCGGACAAGATAAAGGAAAATCCCAAGGCACCTTATGAATATATTAAGGGCAAGAGGATAACCAGGGAAAGAGTAGGGCTCATTAGGGACCAAAGTGGCAATCTGTGCGTGAGCCGGAGGATGTAGTTGAGGTTTTAAATGATTACTTTTCATCTGTGTTCACTATGGAGAAGGACGATTAGATGTAGAAATCAGGGAGGGGGACTGTGATATGCTTGAACAAATTAGCATTGAAAGGGAGGAGGTATTAACGGTTTTAACGGGCTTAAAAGTGGAAAATCCCCAGGCCCAGATGAGATGTATCCCAGGCTGCTATGTGAGAAAAGGGAGGAGATTGCAGGGGCTCTGACACTAATTTTCAAATCCTTGGCCACGGGAGAGGTGCTAGAGGACTGGAGGACAGCGAATGTGATATCATTATTCAAGAAGGGTAGTAGGGATAAACCAGGTAACTACAGGCCAGTGAGCTTAACATCAGTGATAGGGAAACTATTGAAAAAAATTCTGAGGGGCAAGATTAATCTCCACTTGGAGAGGCAGGGATTAATCAGAGATAGTCAGCATGGCTTTGTCAGGGGGAGATCATGTCTAACAAATTTGATTGAATTTTTCGAGGAGCCGACAAGTTGTGTAGATGAGGGTAGTGCAGTTGATGTAGTCTACATGGGCTTCAGTCAGGCTTTTGACAAGGTCCCGCATGGGAGAACGGCCAAGAAGCTAAGTGCCCATGGGACCCAGGGCAATTTGGCAAATTGGATCCAAAATTGGCAGGAGGCAGGGGATGACGGCCAAAGGTTGTTTTTGTGATTGGAAGCCTGTGACAAGTGGTGTACTGCAGGGATCGGTGCTGGGACCTTGCTATTTGTAGTGTACATTAACGATTTAGACGTGAATATAAGAGGTATGATCAGTAAATTCGCAGATGACATGAAAATTGGTGGTGTCGTAAATAGTGAGGAGGAAAGCCTTAGATGACAGGATGATATAGTTGGGCTGGTAAGATGGGCAGGGCGGTGGCAAATAGAATTTGATCCTGAGAAGTGTGAGGTGATGCATTTTGGGAGGACTAACATGACAAGAGAATACACAATGTATGGCAGGACTCTAGGAAGTACAGAGGATCAGAGGGACCTTGGTGCCCATAGATCCCCGAAGGCAGCAGCACAGGTAGAAAAGGTGGTTAAGAAGGCATATGGGATACTTGCCTTTATTAGCGGAGGCATAGAAAATAAGAGCAGGGAAGTTATGTTGGAGTTGTATAAAATGCTAGTTAGGCCACAGCTGGAGTGCTGTGTGCAGTCCTGGTCACCACACTATAGGAAGGATGTGATTGCACTGGAGAAGGTGCAGAGGAGATTCGCCAGGATGTTGCCTGGACTGGAACATTTCAGCTATGAAGAGGGGCTGGATAGGCTAGGGTTGTTTTCCTTTGAGCAGAGAAGGCTGAGGGGGCACCTGTTAGAGGTATACAAAATTATGAGGGTCATAGATATGGTAGATAGGAAGAAACTTTTCCCCTTAGCAGAAATATCAGTAACCAGGAGGCATAGATTCAAGGTAAGGTAAGGTAAGGCAGGAGGGTTAGAGGGGATTTGAGGAAATATCTTTTCACCCAGGGTGGTTGAAATCTGGAACACACTTCCTAAGTGGGTGGTAGAGGCAGGAACCCTCACAACATTTAAGAAGTATTTAGATGAGCACTTGAAACGCCATAGTGTAAAGGGCTATGGGTCAAGTGCTGGAAAATAGGATTAGAACAACCCTGGAGTTGAGGACTGCCTGACCGTTTGAGGATGTCCACGTTCTGTCTGATGTCATGGCTCCAGCATGCGAGTGCATCGAGGTCTCCATTGGAAGGGTGGCAGCCACCTTGGAGACCCCGGTCCAGCAGTTTCTGCCAAATTTATGCTCAAACCTGCAAATCATCATTCCAGCAGTGCTAGGTGAGGGGGGGACGGGGCACCTTGACCTCCCTCCAGGTGCTCCTTCTCCCCAAGGAGTCAGGGAGGGGCTATCAGCCACCCAAGAGAAGGAGGACTGCCAGCCAGGCAGCCCGGGGGCAATGCCTAGGGCATTCCAAGGTTTCCCTGCCACTCCAACTACCTTCTGCCAGTGACCCCATCAACTCCAGAAGGCCAGGCCGAGGAGGGTGCACTTGCCCCTGAGCAGGCTGGAGACCTCAAGGGCTTGGGTCACCAGAGGGTGCCCACCGAAGTCATCAAAGACAACAGGGGATAGCAGTCAGCAGGCTGCCTCCACTTCTGCTGTGGATGTCAGAGCTACATCTAGACGTAGCAATAGGGTAAGATGAATTAAGAAGTTTAAGAAGGTTAAGAACCCTACTGCACGGGAGTTCATTTATTGTATATACTTATCACTTTTGTAAATATATTTTGCACTAATTTTTCTCCAATTCAATGTGATTCAACTCATGCGTTCATTCAAGGGTCAAAAACGTAAACCCCCTTCCCACCACCCCCCCAATCAACTTCCATCTGGACATTCAGTTGCATTATTTCTCACACAATCTCACCACAGTGAGTAGCCTTTATTTCCACACCTGTAACATCAGCAAAGGCACATCATATGTGGCACTGATGGCTGGCCAAGACACCTGACAGCATTAAATCTCAGGCAGACATTATTTGGGCTCAGGAGAATTGCTCATCAAGGTTAGTGATTATCCTGCTGCTGTCGCGCTGATGTGTGTTGTTTGTGGATCGCCCAATTATTTGTGGTGACTAACTTTATAATCAAAATCCATGAAATCAGGCTTGAATCTACACATTTCATGACTGCGAGGCAAACTGACATTTAAAATAAAATGGAACAACACAGTGTTATTTTCAGGAAAAACCATAGCAATTAGACAGTTTTAACATGCAAGAATGATAAAATTATATTGGAATCTGTGATGAATGTTGAATCTATACATTTACTCATTCTGAACTGAATTGATGGGCAGGGTTTTTAGGTCGGCGGGTGGACGTGATCGGCAGGCCCGGGATCAGCCGGGGAACGGACCGCCAACCACGATTGGCCCCTGACTGTGATTTCACGCTAACGGCCAGCCAACATGAAGCACGCGCTGAAATGTTCAGCGATACTGGGGTGGGGGCAGGAGGAGGGTGGGCGCTGATGTCAGTGCGGGCAAGCGCTGAATGAAAGCTCCCTGAAGACAGAGAGCTGCCTCAGGGAGATGAAGACTTCAAAACCAATAAATAAAGTTTTTAAAATCAGGAAAAAAATGTCCACACATCACAGTCACCTGAATATATACATGATAAAAATGCTGTCCATAGACTTTAATCTTTTTTATTTAATAACGGAAACCTCATCCTGCTCTTGGATGAGGTTTCATGAAAATGCAAAGTCCACCTGGCCAATTCGTCCATCCGCCAACCTTAAGGTTGGACGGACCACAAAAAATCAGAGACAGTTATAACCTTAATGACCTTAATAGGCCTCTTAATTATCAGCAGGCACGCTTCTGATTTTTTTGTGCACCCGCCAACCAAAATATCGCGCAAGAGTGGGATGACGTTGGGACGCTGATCAGGTCGGGCACGTGCCCGCAAAATTCTGCCCAGTGTCTGGGCCCAATAATAGTTACTTACATTTTCATAGCACCTTTAACTAGTACAACCAGACACCAAAAACAATGACACTGAATCAAAGAAGGAGACTTGAGAACAGATTTCCAAAAGATTGTGTAAAAAAGCAGGACAAATGTCATTCCTTGTTTTCCTGATTGTAACTCCCATTCTTAACAGTATGGAAAGTTTGACCTGCTGCACATTTTTTTGACCAGAGTGAAGTGTGTCTAGTTAGATAAGAAACAGTCATTGTCAGAATGCAAATATAACAAGAAGTGAAATACAATATACTTCCAATAGTTCAATCACTAAAAATAATGAAATTTCCAGTAACTTGAAGTTAAGCAACATAAATATAACCATGTATGTCCTAATGTAAAGATAATTTTATTTCAGTAACTTTGAATTAAGAATAGACTGCATTGATTTTTACTTCACAAATGTGGTTTGATCTGAAGGTCTTTCTCAGGAGTAACATTAATTTTGATATCTCACTCCTAATCATTGAATTTTCATTAAAAAGCATATAAGAAAAGAATCTGAATACATTTCATTATGTGGATATTATTAATAAAATAATAATGCGGAGAGTATTAAATAACCTCCCTCTTGTAATGATTTTCTTTGAAACATTTTCTTAAAAATGAATGCTTCTTTTGCTGGGTGGTGTGAAATGAGCTAACTGTAGTCATGATATCCGCTTGCATATGTGACCCAATCAGATGTCTTTGAGGTGCCCTTAGGGCCTGAAATTGGACCTTATTGCATTTATGTCTGTAAGACAAGTCTGACGATACCAAATTTTTTCCCCAGAATTTCACCATTTCAGTACCTCAATCTTTAAACAGTAGCACTTTGGGACTTCCTCTGCTTCAGTTTCACTTTCAGCAGTTTGTTCTAATTTTTTTAAAACTCCAGATCAGCTTCCTGGACTTCAGCCAGCCTATTTAACACTTCCGTTGTGTCATCAACATCTCCGAAAAACATTTAGAATGGCCAGGCGGAAGAGTCATCTGTTTGTGGTGCCAATTTAGCCTCCGATGGTGGGCTTGTTTGGCCATCAATCGGGTCACTACACAGGCTATGAAAATGCCAGGTACGTCTTCCTGTAAATGTCCTGTCTCCTTGACCTCACTTGGTTTGTCTGAAACTACTGGAGAAGCCACTAACCTTTGCCCCTGCCAATTCATTTCCAAGGAGCAAGTCAACCCCATCCAGTGGGTAAACTATGGACAATCCCCACGCTTACTGGCTCGGACATTAGGTCACACCCCAGGTGCACCCAATATAAACGTATAGGTATATACTCTGCCCCAATACCTTTCACTAAAACCTTTACATTAAATTCATTCTCACATGGAAATCTAATGCCTTTCCCCAACAAAAGGGTTTGCATGGCCCCTGTGTCTATAAGGGTTTACCTTCCTCACTTGAAGGATTGGGAGTCATTTTTGGTTTGGACTTGTGAAGTAGGTTTATGGGGGTAAGCATAGTTGGGTCTGAATGTGTGATTTAATTACATTTGGAGTCAAGTAGACTGCAAGCTTGAAATCATCAAAGATAGCTAGGTGCTTGACATGCTAATGAGTAAACATGAATGCTGGTTAGCATGTAAGGTGTGAAGGGAATTGCATTTTTAGATAAATGAAGACATTTGTACTTCAAAGGGATCTTAGTCTGTTTACAGCTAGCCAGATAAGCAGGGCTAAGGAGTGTGTTTATTTTTCCCAAAGGTTACTGACAATACTAGCAACATTAAAGTTTTTATATTATGGGGAAGATACAGTTTCAAAGACATATGGAAAAATTGAATTTACATATTAAAAAGAAAGAAACATATATAAAGGAGAATGAAAGGCTATGTGGGAGAAGGCCATGTAAGACCTAACAGAAGTGTGTGAAATAGCCTTAATGAAGTTTCCAGCCATTTGTGCATAAATCTGCTCTATAATGCAACTGAAGTTGGGGAGAAGCCATTTGGAATTCCACTGTCATGTGGGTATTGTGTTAACCTGCTGGTTCTGTGTTAAATCTAAAATCTATTTTGGATTGTTGCCTTAAAGGGGGGTGTAACTGGGGGGTCAGGTTAATTAGGAGTTTTAGGATTTGTTATAGTAGTAAGTAATTGTAGTCTTACGTATGTGCTTGAAATATTTTATTTTGTTAATAAATATTTTAAATTAAATTTTAAAATCTCTAAATATCTTGGTGGACTTATTATTTCTGAATTCAGTGTACACATCTTCTCATAATAAAAACAAATAGCTAAACGTTGTGATGGAATGACCAAGTTTCCCTTGTGGATTTGGCCCACCTGGCACACATCATTTGCCATGTCCTAACATAGCTAAACACAGAACAGAGAGGAGACCTAACAGGGCTGCTCACAGCATTTAAGGGAATCTGTGGGGACAAACCAGGGTGCACAATCCTAGCCATACGTGATGTGGAGATAGGAGAGACCCCTCCCATAAAACAGCCTAAGCCTGATGGCTCTGCATTGACTACAGAAAGGTTATTGAAGTGACCAGGGCAGATTTCTACCCAATCCCCCACCTGGAGGACGGGATTGACAGGGTATGAAGTGTCACATTTATAACAAAAATAGATCTGCTAAAGGGATATTGGCAGCTCTCCTTAGCACACTGGGCCAAAGAAATCTTGCCCTTTGTCATCCCAGGCAACCTTTTTCAATGCCGAGTTTTGCGATTCAGATTAAGGAATGCTCCAGCCAACTTCTAGAGGCTTATGAACCAGGTAGTGGCCAGATTGTCTAACTGTAGTGTACCTTGATGAGCTGTTAGTACACAGTGACACCTGGAAGGACAACTTGGAACAACTGAAAGGCCTTTTTGGAAAATTACTCTGAGTTGATTCAGTGGTAAAGCTTGCAAAGAATAAGTTTGCCTGGGTAACCTACCTATGGCATAGAGTGGGTCAAGGACAGGTGTTGCCAACAACAGCAAAAGTGCAGTCATTGAATGTTAAAGTTAAATTGACTGTAAAAGAGATATTCCACTGTGGAGAAGGAAACACTGGGACTGCTGCTGGCTCTTAAAGACTTTGAAAAACATGTCTGTCACGGATACAGACCACAACCCTCTAACTTTTGTGGAAAAATAAAAAAACAATAATTCCAGGCTATTTCAGCAGAGTTTGCTCTTGATCTTGAATCTTTGATCTTGAAGATCACCCACATTGCAGGGAAAATCAATGTGATAGCTAACGCTTTGTCCAGAATTTAACTCCGGTCAGAATTACCTGGGTACCAAGACTGTTGAAGAGCATAGCTGTATCAGTTAGACTGAAAGAGTGAATGGGTGTGCATATGTTCATTTTTTTAATTACTTTTTGACACCTTGTAATGAAACTTGCCTACAAGTCATTTCCTGTGAGGTGGAAGTATTTCGAAGATGTGCTGTATAGAATGTTAATTTGTAATGTCAGCTGCTGGAGATATATATATTGAACAGTTTGAAAATAATATTTTGTGCTAAACAAAGGACGCTGGCCTACAGCAGCTAATAATTTGCATTTGTGAAGGCCACAAGTCACTTGATAGGAACACAGAGTCTACGGAGCTCTCAAAGACAAAGGCTGAGATAAGCCCCAGGTTGAAACCAGACAGGGATCACATGACCCAGCTCTGGGGTGAAAAATATACTGGAATTGACCGAACAGACAGTGACTGCCACAGGGACAGTAGAGGCAACAGCCTTAAGCCTTCTCTCTCTGAAACCTCTCCCAACAAAGCTGAGCCCTGTTTGTGATTTGAAAACCCACCAGAGACTTCATTGCTGCAAACCAAGAGCTCTTAAAGGAAGATTCTAACTTAACAATGTTGTTTTCAAGAGAAAAAAACAACCAGCCATGACTCCAGAGTGGCTGCTTCAGCTAGAACCAAAGTACAAGCAGCCATTGTGGAATGTGACTCTCTACCAGTGAACTAGCATTTGGACAACTTGTGAATAATTTTTCTGACTTTACCTTGTTTTACTTGGCCAAGGTTTAACATCTGTTACCCTGAAGATTTATTTCTTTTTGTGTATCCCTTGTGTGAGTGATTTTTTGCATTAGTGGGAAGTTGAACACATTCATACCTTTTTGTTAATAATTTCTGTATCTTCACCTGAGTGAGTTTTAGTAATAAAACTAACTCCTTATGTATTAACTCGAGGAATCTGGCAAGCTTAATTTTTATACCGAGCTATACACAGTTAAGTACATATTTAATTGGCAATATCATTTTTTAAAAATTCCAACTCTGTTATAACCAACCCAGGAGTGGGACAAAGGGAGGAGTCAGCTCACCCCTTCTAACTTGGTTGTAACTATCAGTCCCTATTTTAAATGTTGTGCTTGCTGTCCCTATTTTTACATATTCCAATGTGAATTCCTAGATCTACATTTATAATGGAAGCTTCCAATGCAAATTTGTCAAAACTATAATTGCATCTTTCTTCCAGTAATGGCAGTAATACCTCCATTGACAGGGGGAATGTGTGAAGATTTTATTATAAACGCAGATCAAGAAAGTTATAGAGTAAAAGTTGACAGTAAATGTATAAATGTATGAGAGAGAGGTTGCTAAATATATATCATAGAACCACATAGCACAAAGGAGGCCATTTGGCCCATTGTGCCTGTCATATATATATATATATGTGTAAAATATATATATTTATGTATATATATATGTAAAATGTATGTGTGAGTATAATTTTAAAACACACAGATAACATACAGGATATTGAAAACTATGGAACTAAAGCTTGAAAAACATAAACAATCACTCAAATTCAGTTTAAAGACTGTAATTACTAGAGTGAAGTTCACTGAAGGGTGGTTTTTCAGCAGTTTGGTGGATTTTTTCACTGATGACAGCAGCTGTTGTACCACGTTCTTCTCACCCAGCGTAGTCCACATAGAAGCTTGGGCTGTGCAATTGCCCTGTATGGTAGCAGCAAATAAGCAGGTTACACTGTTAAAATTCTTTTTGTCATTTCAATGAAGAAACAAATCCTTTTAAAATCAGAAAACGGAATTTAATTGTCAAGTGCATGTTTGCTAATAACTCAGTTATCAAGGTCATGGTGAATTTGTACAGCACAGTAAGCAATTGTGAGATATTCATTTAATATTTATTGAATGTTTAGTAACAGTTGAAAATTAGGAAATATCAATATACCATCATACCTCTCATATGAATCTTAAAAGCAGGTAAGTTCAATCTTGTGATGTGTTTAGTATCAAGCTAGATGTGGTGATGTTTTGCTTCAGGGCCTGTGGAATCATATCACAGAATCACAGTGCAGAAGAGGCCCTTCGGCCCATCAAGTCTGCACCAACACGTGAGAAACAGCTGACCTACCTACCAAATCCCATTTACCAGCATTTGGCCCATAGCCTTGAATGTTATGACGTGCCAGGTGCTCATAGCGGGGCAGTTATGAATTCAAGGCTCTGAGGAGGGTATTGTGTGAGATATTCTAATGTATTTTCTGTGTACAGTGAAGTATTTGTGCCCAAGCATTCAAATTGGAAATTGTAGTTGCACAATTCCAATAATTTTCTTAGTTGTCCTTAAGCTAAAAAATGTTGATTGGTGAAATAATGACAGCATTCCACTGGGAATTCTTTAAGTTTAATTTCTGATGATACCTGCTGAGTTCAATACATAGCAAACCCACTCTACTGGCGGAATCTAACAATGTTCATAACATTCATCGACCTGAGTGTCTAGGGCACCGTTAGCTATCATTAACAACATGACTGATAACAGAGTAGAATAATGTCAGTGGATTATTGTCATTCTGTTAAATATTCACCTCCCACCACAAACCAAGCTGCATTTAAGTAAGTGCATCCTATTACTACATGTACTCATGCGCATCATCACAGTCTGAGCTTGGGGAATAAAGCTGATCATTATCATTAATCTTTGTACTGCCACCTTTTATGAATGTAATGGAAGGTATTGCACAAAGCAACAACCATAGCTGATGAGTAATGTTTTTAAGTCTTCCTTACTGCTAGTTTTAGATAGACTTGAAATCATAATTTTAATAAAAATAAATAAATATTTAACCATTTCATGGTTTATAAAGTCTGCTTGTTACCATCAAATAACAAACTCAGTGTCACCCATTTTCTGGTATTTATTATTTTTCCAACATTAACTTATGTTTTGGAGTTGCACTTGGATGTAATGTGCGCATTCCTTGAGTACATTCACCACTGAAGCTAGATGAGAAAATTTATATAAGACATTGAGACATTGTTGTCATGTTATGGGCCCCTTTTGATTATTGAACAAGATTTTTCATATTCAGTAGGCAGTTTTGCTGAACTAGCATGTATTATTTTAAACTTTTAAAAATGTTTCTAAAATAAATAGTAACATTTATTTAGGACGGTAAACATAAAGATTATATTATAGCTATGCCTGGCTTTTCATGTGGTACATTGTTTTTTCTAGCCCTATTTAAACACAGCCCCGTGGTTAACTTTTTTTCTGATAGATTGATGGATTGCATCAGTGCCACCTACTTCCCTCTCCTTGAATTGGAAAATGTCATCAACTGTATTTCCAATTTTCACCCCTCTCTTGTTTGCACATGGCCCAACTCTGACACTTCCCTTCCGCTAGTTTTCTTTCTGTATTTCTGGGATAGGTTGTCAAACAATGGTGTCTATGCCAGCATCAAGGATGTCACTAAGCGGCTGCAGAACACTCTGAAGGGAGAGGATGAACAGCCAGAGATTGTTGCCCATCTCAGTATCATTGACATAAGTATGAAGAGGGATGAAGTCCTGCAGGCAAATTTTAGGGGGTTAGGAAAGAAATTAACAAGCAGGACATCAAAGGTAGCAATTTCCAAATTACTCCTGGTGCTATGTGCTAGTGAGTATAGAAATAGGAGGCTTGAACAGATGAATGTGTGGCTGGAGAGTTGGTGCAGGAAGGAGGGATTTAGATTCCTAGAACATTGGAACAAGCTCTAGAGAGATTGAATCTGTACTGGCCTGACAGGATGCACTTGAACAGAAGAGGACCATTGTCCTTGTGTAGCGGGTTGCTAGTGCTGTTGGGGAGGTTTGAGTCATAGAGCCATAGAGGTCCACAGCACAGAAAAAGGCCCTTTCAGCCCATTGAGCCTGCGCCGGTCAAACAAGTACCTAACTATTCTAATCCCATTTTCCAGCACTAGGCCCATAGCCTTGTATGCCATGGCATCGCAAGTGCACATCCAAATACTTCTTAAATGTAATGAGGGTTTCTGCCTCTACCATCCTTTCAGGCAGTGAGTTCCAGATTCCCACCATCCTCTGGGTGAAAAATTCTTCCTCACATCCCCTCTAAATCTCCTGCCCCTTACCTTAAATCTATGTCCGCTCCTGTTATTGATCTCTCCGCTAAGGGGAAAAGTTCCTTCCTGTCTACCCTATCTATGCCCCTCATAATTTTATACACCTCAATCATGTCTCTCCTCAATCTCCTCTGCTTCAGGGAAAATAACCCCAGTCTATCCAATCTCTCCTCATAACTAAAACTCTCCAGCCCTGGCAAAATTCTGGTAAATCTCCTCTGCACTCTCTCTAGTGCAATCGCATCCTCCCTATAATGCGGATTCCAGAACTAACTGCACGCAGTACTCTAGCTGTGGCCTAACCATAGCTAAACCTAACCTAAACCTAAGCACTATCTTGGCAGGAAAATGGGAAACATGAGATAACATTAGAGAGGAAAAATAAGGTGCACCAAGAATTGGAAGAGACCGCTAGCACTAGAGTAAGGACTAGTAAGGCATGAGGTGGGGTCAGAGTAAGGCGAATGTAATAAGGTCTAAATTAGGTTTACCATGTATGCATGCAAATGCACGGAGTATGGAAGTAAGGTTAGTGATCTGCAGGCACAGATAGCTGAGGGGGAATTTAATGTTGTGGTGAAAATGGAGACCTGGCTCAAAAAAGGACAAGATTGCATACTAAATATTCCTGGATACAAGGCGTTCAGGAGAGATAGGAAGGAAAGAAAGGTGGAGGGTTGGCAGTATTGATTAAGAAGAATATTCCAGCAGTGGAAAGAGAGGGTGACTTAAAGTGGTCTAGGGCAGAATCTCTTTTGGTTAGTGCTAAGACACAACAGACGTACCATTACACTACTGGGTGTGCTCTATGGACCACCAACTGGTGGAAAAATGTAGTGGAACAAATTTGCAAGGAAATCAGAGTTCCAGAAACTATAGAGTAGTTATAATGGGGGACTTTAATTATCCTAATATAGATTGGGATAGTAATAGTGTAAAGGGCAGAGAAGAGGAATAGTTTCTGAAGTTCTGAATTTTCCTTATAAGTATATTCTAAATTAATATCCAACAAAGAGGTAGGCATTTCTGGAGTAAAACAGAAAATGCTGAAAAAACTCAGTAGGCTTGGCAGTATCTGTGGAGCAAGAAGCAAAGTTAACATTTCAAGTCCAATATGACCCTTCTTGGGAACTGCAGAGGTAGAAATGTGATGGGTTTCATGCTGTTCAAAAGGGGGTGAGGGGCAGGTGGAGCAAAATAGACAGTCAGGGATAGGTTAGAGGGCAGGAGAGATTAAATGATGAATATGTCATAGAACACAAGACAAAGGCAGTGGTAATGATAGTATTAAAGACTAAAACTTTGGTCTAGAGTAGGTGTTAATAGCAGAATAAAGGCCAGCACTGTCTGAAAGCAAAATAGTAGAATGTGCGAATAGCGGAAAAAGTTCAGCACTGTCTGGAAGCAAGAGCATGAGAACAACATGCAGACTGGCATTTGGGGGGAAAGAAAATTCAAAATGTAGGACAAAGTTCATAGTCTGAAGTTGTTGAATTCAGTGTTGAGCCCAGAAAGCTGTAAAGTGCCTAATCGGAAGATGAGGTGCTGTTCCTCCAGTTTGCGTTGGGTTTCACTGGAACATTGTAGCAGGACAAGAACAGAAATGTGAGCATAAGAGCAACATGGTAAATTGAAATGGCAAGTGACCAGAAGGTCAGGGTCATAATTGTGGACTGAGCAAAGGTGTTCCACAAAGCCGTCACCCAGTCTGTGTTTAGTCTCCTCATTGTTGAGGAGACCACATTGTGAGCAGTGAATACAGTAGATTAAATTGAAAGAAGTACAAGTAAATCGCTGCTTCACCTAGAATGAATGTTTAGAGCCTTGGACGGTGAAGAGGGAGGAGGTAAAGGGGCATGTGTTACACCTCCTGCGTTTGCATGGGAAGGTGCTGCAGGAAGAGGATGAGGTGTTGGGGGTGATGGAGGAGTGGACCAGGGTGTCATGGAGTGAGTGGTCCCTTTGGAATGCTGACAAGGAAGGTGAGGGGAAGATGTGTTTGCTGGTGGCATCCTGCTGGATTTGGTGGAAACAGCAGAGTGTGACCCTTTGAATACGGAGGCTGGTGGGTGGAAAGTGAGGCCAAGTAAAACCCTATCATAGTCCTGGGAGGAGGGGAATGGGTGAGGGCTGAAGTGCAGGAAATGACTCAAACATTGTTGAGGGCCCTGTTAACCACAGTTGGGGGAAATCCTCAGCTGAGGAAAAAGGAAAAAATATCAGAAGCGCCGTTTTGGAAAGTAACATTATCAGAACAGATGCGATGGAGACGACAAAACTGGGAGAATGGAATGGCGTCCTTACAGGGTCTAAGGTGTGAGGAGGTGTATTCAAGGTAATTGTGGGAGTCAGTGGGCTTTTAATGAATATTGGTAGACAGCCTATCACCAGAAATGGAGACAGAGAAGTCAAGGAAGGGAAGGGAAGTATCAGAGGTGGACCATGTGAAGGTGAGAAAGTGGGTGGAAATTGGAAGCAAAATTGATGAATTTTTCCAGTTCCAGTCCAGAGCATGAAGCTGCACTGATACAGTCATTGATTTCCTGGAAACAAGGAATGTTCCACCTACCCCAAAAAAAGACAGTTACAACTAGGGCCCATGCAGGAACACATAGCCACAACTTTTATCCCCATAGTGACTTGGAAATATATTGCTGTTCTTTCACTGTCACTGGGTCAAAATCCTTGAACTCTCCCTCCCTAACATCACTGAGTGTATCTACATCACATGGACTGTGTCAGTTCAAGGAGGCACCACTTTCTCAATGGCAATTATGGATGAGCAATAAATGCTGGCACATCCCATGAATAAATAAATAAAAGTGAGACAAATTAAAGGAGAAATTGTTCAACGGGTGAGTTCCACCGGAGTTTCAGAGAGTTTCAATGGAAAGTTCCGCCAGGAGGAGGATGATAGCGGTGATGGGGATTGTTCGAGTCTCCGTTCAAGGAAGAAGCGGAGAGCCCTCAGACCATCCAGGCGGGGGATGGAGGTGTATAGGGATTGACATCTATAGTGAAGAGGTTGTTAGCGCTGGGGCTCTGGGAATTGTTGAAATGATATAGGGCATCAGAAGAACCACGAATATAGGTGGGAAGAGACTGGACAAGGGGAGATAAAATAGTCAAAATAGAAAGAAATAAGTTCAATGAGGTAGGAACAGGCTGAAATGGTGGATCAACCAGGATAGTCCTGTTTGTGAATTTTGAGAAGGAGGTAGAAGCACGTTGTACGGGGCTGGGGGACTATGAGGTTGGAGGCTGTGGAGGAAAGATCTCCAGAGGAGATGAGGTTTCAGGGAATAAGGTGGATCAAGTGTCAGTAGGGGAATATTTAGGAGATAGTGATCATTGTATCATAAGGCTTAGGTTAGTTATGGAAAAAGATATGTATGAATCAAAGATTGGCAGGCAAAACTACAGTTTAACAATGAGCTGCCTTTGAAAGAGGAGATGGCTTGCATGTAGACAAGCTGTATTCCCAAGGGGAAAGGTAGGACAAACAAAGCCAGAGTTCCCGGGATAATGAAAGAGATAGAGAATAAGATAAAGCAGAAGAAAGGTAATAGATGTCAGGTTAATAATACACGTGAAAACCAGGCTAAACATAGAACATTCAGAGGGGAAGTGAAAAACAAAATAAGAAGCAAAGAGAGAGTATGTAAGGATAAGCCCAGCAACGACAGGCCAGTCTGTTTAACCTCGGCGATGGGAAAGCTTTTAGAAATTATTACAGACAGGGTGACAGAGAACTGCTGAATTCCGTGTTCCCTTCCCAACTGTCCGCAAACAGTAAGCTTTTGATAGGAAGGTGTGTGTGTTTTCTAACCCTGATTGTATGGACAATTTGAAAAACTAGCAGTAAGCTTTTAATGGATTTACATAAAGAAAGCAGATTGTTTATTTCTGCACTCACACCAAAATGAATGTTATACATTCACTAACACAGCCACATGTACAAACATACCCAAGGAAAGTACGGTTGAAGAGAATAGTGCACTTTTACAGATTAGAAGCAAAAGAATAGTTTTTTCACATGTTTTTTCTTGTTATGATCAGGTGAGGGGAGGTAGAAGGGTCCCCCTCTTTTCCCACTTCTCATTTGACCACAACGGCTTGTTTTTGAAAGGATGCTTACGAATTCAGTGAGTGTTTAACTTTTAAGGGCTGTGACTGTACAAAAAACACATACACATACAGATAGCATTACCTGGAAAAAACTCAGCAGGTCTGGCAGGATCGGCGGAGAAGAAAAGAGTTGACGTTTCGAGTCCTCATGACCCTTCAGCAGATCTGAGTAAAGTTAGGAGAGGGGTGAAATATAAGCTGGTTTAAGGTGGGGTGCGGGGGGAAAGAAGTTGAGGGTGGGGTGGTTGTAGGGACAGGCAAGCAGTGTTAGGAGCAGATAATCAAAAGATGTCACAGACAAAGGAACGAAGACGTGTAAAAGGTGGTGATATTACCTAAGAGAATGTGCTAATTAAGAATGGATGGCAGGACACTCAAGGTACAGCTCTAGTGGGGAGGTGTGGAAAGACTGACAGGGCACTATTCCTATCACTGCTTGCTTGTCCCTACAACCACCACCCCCCCCCAATTTCTCACTCCCCCACCGCCACCCCCCCCACCCCCCCCCCACCTTAAACCAGCTTATATTTCACCCCTCTCCTAACTTTACTCAGTTATGCTGAAGGGTCATGAGGACTCGAAACATCAACTCTTTTCTTCTCCGCCAATGCTGCCAGACCTGCTGAGTTTTTCCAGGTAATTCTGTTTTTGTTTTGGATTTCCAGCTTCCGCAGTAGTTTTTTGTTTTTATTTTTTTGTTTCTATCACATACAGATAGGTTTTCCTTGAGTTTTTAAAATGAGAAGAGAGAAGTATTTAATGTTCTCAACTTGGTCGAAGTAAAAATAATTTTAAAAATGCTCCAATTTTCACACGCACACACACTCAAAGATCACACACACATGCACTGATAAGTTACAGAGCCGGAGGATAGGGTATCAGGATCTTTAGGGTCTGATAAGTTATTATGAGTCTTGTAAATTGATGGCTTGGATGGTTCTAGGCTGTCTCCGTGATCCGTCAGGATTTGGTGTTGAGGCAGTTTAAAAATTTTGATGGTCAATTTATATTTTCTTCTGAAGACTACAGTTGCTATGTTGATTTTTTAAAACTCTGCCTGCCAATGATCAAACATCAAATAGGGTTTGAGCTGGCAAGATGGGTGGAGAGGGAGGGAGAGAGGGGGATCTATTTGGGAACCTCCTTTTCTGTTCATTTTCAGAGTGCCCTGTTTCCCCCGCTTCTGGGAATAATAAGATTTGTTATTTGCAGACAGTTTTGATCATGTGACTACATGATCAATACTCATATTGTCCCCCCAAAAAATTTGAAGTTAGAAGCCATTGCTACACAAGGGGAAATGTATGCTGGCTGTTAACATGTGCTTATGATATGAAGGGTTCTCAAAATTCCCACATTTTTCATATCATCAACAAGGATATGACTTTTGGACTTTTAAACTGCTGAGTTAAGTGTAAAACCCTGCAGACAGGAGGCTAGGCCCATGAAGGCATGGAACTGGACATGCCCGGGCTTGTTGAGTGCAGTGTGTTTTTTTTGCCTGAAATCAGACAAGAGGAGACAGAATACGCATTCTTCCCTTTAAAACAATCAAACCAGAAAAAGATGCCATGTTACATGAAACTAAAGCCCATCAAAATCTTGCATAAATAATCACTACTAATTAATAAGGCAAGAAGGCACAATCAATGCAATTATGCGAACCCATCAATACTCCACACATACAATGGCTTTCAGTTCAAGACTAGTTACCGGGGCAGGAAGACAATGATAAACATCATGCGAGCCCATTAAAAACAACGAGACAACAATCACCTGGGGAAGCCCACCAAAATCAAACAAAGAACTTACCTTGATTTGGATTGAGATAAGAAATTTGCAAAATACAGTATAACTGGGCCAGGAGATCTGAAGTGAGCAGGTTTTTGGGCGGACACGGAAGTGAGCAGTTTTGAAAGCTGACACAGGGCAGTGAGCAGTTTAAGCAGGGAGCTGAGCCGAGTTTAAGCAAGGAGGTCTGGAGGTTTGCAGACCCGCAGGCAACATCACGGCGAGGGGCACAGGGTGGCAGGCTCAACCGAAGACAACAAGGCTGCATCCACAGCCCTCCACGAAGATCAACCACCCACAACCGCGCCCTCCACCCAACTGAAGAATCTTAGCAGATTCCACAGACCAGGACCACGTGGGGACGGCAGGCCCCAGAGGACACAAATAGCGTACCCCAAAACTGCAACCGGCTTACCTGGCTGGAATTCAAACTGTCAAGGAACCCTGGTTGGTGAGCATGCTCCCTGACCTCTCCTAGTTCAATTTAGTTAGGTTTTGGGGGTGGGACAAGGGTACGGGAATTAGTAGCGTGATTTTCCCTTGTTATGCCGTGTGTTCCCCATTCTTAACTAAGTGTACTTTGTAAGTCTGTATAATCTCAGTGTAATCCTAATGTTATAAATTCATTTGTAACTTCAATAAACCCAGTTTTTTTTTTCTTGCACCAAAACCAGTTGTCACAACCCCCAAATAAGTCCACGGTCTAGAACCCAGGGAGTGGGAGCGATTCGAACTGCTCAGAAGTCAGAGGTGAAGCTGACTCACACCACCACCCCTACATAATGGCAACCGCGGCAGGACCTTGGCAAAAGGGATGCGATGCAGTGGACACTGATTTGGAAGAGAGAATTTCAAATCATGTGTTCAGTAAGGTGAATATGGAAAATAAATGGGTCACTAATCTGTTAAAGGCTGGGCGCCCGGTAAATGCTGCAGCTAAATGGACAGAAGGGAAGGATCAAAAAAAATCCATAGAAAAGGCAGTCTGGCTGATGTGCTTCAAGAAACAGATCCAGCTTTTGGACAGGATCGTTGAAGCACAGGCAGCTGAGATTCGGCAGTCAGCCCTGGAAGTCCAAACAAAGGCCCTAGCAGGGGAGAAGTTACTGTTAGCATCGCAGGCTCTGAACCAGGAAAGGCTGCAGTTAGCGGGGGAGCATAAGACCGAGCAGGAATATTTACAGTGTCAGGTCACCGAGGCCAAGAACAATGAGCTGGGGTTGCGGGAAAAGAATGCCTGCCTAGCAAGACAAGTAAGAGAGCAGGAGGAGAAAGTAAAAGGCTTACAGGCAGCCTATAAGATAGTGAGCACACAGGGGTTTGAGGATGCAGACCCTGGCCCCTGTCAGAAGCAGATAAAGAGTCTGAACCTTGCTCTAAGGGCGGCAAAAGGCATGGTGTGCCTCATAAGCCCTAGTGTAGCCCAGGTCAACTTCACAGGGAACCTGGGGAGGACGGTTCAGGCACCACAGGTGGTGCCAAGGGACTTTCCAGATGAGGAGCAGGAGGGCCCACGACCACCACCCGTAGCATCAAGCTTTAGCGAAATCTGGCAGGAGAGGGGGCAGAAGCTGAGGAGGAGAGCCCGCAGCAAGAGAGACTGGGTCCGGGGACGATGTGCCCAGCCCGGCAGCAAAGGTTCAGCCTGCCCGCTGATAACGGGGATGAGGGACCCCTCCAAAACCAGTTCGTAGTTCCCCACGGCACCCAACAGCTTAGGGCCATGGTAAGCCATTTAACTAAACTTACGGCAAATGGGGATCCCTCAGTCCACTTTAGGGAAGTGGAACAAGCAGCAGGCATCAACGAGTGCAATGATGCTGAACAGGCCAAAATGCTGCTATTCTCCCTGGGGAGTAAGCTCTTCCAGTCCCTCTCTGAACAATGTAAGATGGGACAGTGTGATTATGGGGATCTCAAGAAGGAAGTTCTTGAGGCAATGGGGATGAATGAGGGAAGTCCTTTCTCCTGGGTGGAAAAAACAGTGCAGCTCGTAGGAGAACCCCCGCAGGTTTTTGCAGACAGGTTGTGGCCTGTGTATAGGAGCGCATGCAATGGGACGCCTAACCGGGCTAACCTGGACCAGGATCAGCGGGCCCACTGGCTCCGTTGCCTGGTAGTAAACAGCTTGCCACAGGTCAGGACCGCGGCAGGAATATGGTTTGACACAAAGAACCCCTGACTACCGAACTCACAGTGATCAGACAATTGACCATAGCTTACCGTAATGGTAAAGGAACCGATGCACACCTACCTAAAGGGAAAGTGCATGAAATGAAACCCGGCCAGGGTAGGAAGGAGTGGCATCAGGAAGGGAATAACCCTTCCAGTACAAAGCTCAACTGTTATGGGTGTGGGAAGAATGGACACTGGAGGAAGGAGTGTAAGAATCCTTGGAAAGATAACAAGGGAAAGAATTCCTCAACCCCAGCCCAAAAGTCAGAGACAGGAATCCCTCCCGCGATGGTCGAGTCATTTTTGGAGGCCATGAGAACCCTATTGACTGGCCCAGGAGGTAGCAGCCACCACTGGCGCGCTGACCCCATCAGCCCCATCTAACCCTGGCAGAACCCTTAAGTGCATTGACGGGCAGAAGGATCTGGGTGTACAGGTCCATAGGTCACTGAAAGTGGCAACGCAGGTGGATCAGGTAGTCAGGAAGGCATATAGCATGCTTGCCTTCATTGGCAGGGGTATTGAGTATAAAATCTGGGAAGTTATGCTGCAGCTGTATAGAACCTTGGTTAGGCCACACTTGGAATATTGCGTGCAATTCTGGTCGCCACATTACCAGAAGGATATGGAGGCATTGGAGAGGGTGCAGAGGAGGTTTACCAGGATGCTGACTGGTCTGGAGGTTGTTAGCTATGAGGAGAGGTTGGAGAAACTCGGATTGTTCTCACTAGAGTGACGGAGATTGAGGGGTGACTTGATAGAAGTTTACAAAGTTATGAGTGGCATGGACAGAGTAGATAGTCAGAAGCTTTTTCCCAGGATGGAAGAGCCAATTACCAGGGGACATAGATTTAAGGTGAAAGGAGAAAACTTTAGAGGAGATGTGCGGGGCAAGTTTTTTACACAGAGGGTAGTGAGTGTCTGGAATTTGCTGCCAGAGGAGGTGGTGGAAGCAGGTACGATAGTGGTGTTTAAGAGGCAGCTTGACAAATACATGAATAGGATGGGAATAGAGGGATACGGACCCTGGAAGTGCGAAATGTTTTAGTTGACGGGCAATATGATCGGCACAGGCTTGGAGGGCCGAAGGGCCTGTTCCTGTGCTGTACTTTTCTTTGTTCCTTGTTTGATCTAACCCACAACCCTGACTGGAGCCAGCAGCAGTAGGGGAGGAAGGGGAGGTTTTCATCCATAACGTGAAAGCCCATTCCTCCGCAGAACCCCAGAGGGAGGCCAACCGGCAGGCCAACGTGCTAGCTAAGGAGGGTGCCCACACAGGCATTTTCTGGGATCCATATGGGTCCCGTCCAACAGCAGCAGTCACGGGTAGGAATGGGAACCAATGTAAGTTGTTTAAATCCGAGAGAAGGGAACAGCCAGTTGGGGCAAGGTCTGAGGATAAAAATCCTCAGCCTGCAGCAGAAGCAAACTCACAGGCTGCACAAGCAGTTGCAGTGGCTTGTTTTAAGGAAAGGGCCATCCCACCCACCGTTTGGGACACTCCCCCGCTCATCTGGGACTCAGACAAGGTGGGACCTGAGGACAGAGAGTTACCTGCCCCTGACACAGGTTCCACAGACCGCACAAGAGGGGACAGTAGCTCGGGTTGAAGACCCACCAGCCAGAAAACCCCCACCAGCCAGAGTCCCTAGAGTCCCTCATGAACGCCACAGCCAAAGAAACCGTGGTCACTGGCTCCCCAGTTTAAAAGGGCAGCCCCTCAAGTCAGGGATCGATCTGAGGACAGAGGTCCCCAGCCAGCAGCCACAGGCTGCGAGGGACCAAAGGTACAGGACAGGGCGGCCACACCGAAGGGAGTAGTGTGCTGTAGCCCGAACAGGGATTAACCTGGCCGCCCAGGGACGGTCGGTGGATGTACATAGCAAAATTATTTAATTTTGAGATTGTTAAGTTTGTGTGTTTTAGTTAAATTTTAAATAAGGTGGTTAGCAGTTTAAGTATTATTGTTTAAGAGTGTTTGTATTGAGTCGAGGTCACAAGACTCGACTATGCTTTACCCAAGCCAGCGAATCTGTTTGGAACCTGGCTATATGCTCTTATGTCTCCCTACAGAAAGGATTTCGATAGGATGGGGAGCATACTCCTACTCGCCCTGATAGGAATGGCCGCTGGGAGGTGAGGTGACGTGGAGGACTCCCACATTTTTGGGTGCTCAGGGGAGAGAGCACCGGTTGTGACTGCGAGGGGCAGCGAAGGTAACGTGGAGGAGATCACTACCTATTCCCATGTGGGAAGATGGCCAGGGTGGCTGGGATCTAACTCCACCCGATACTCCAGTCAGACCGGGTTCACCTACGGGGAGGCCTCCCTCCCCTGCACCAGCACACAGGCTGTGGCCACACGGGTCAGGGTCACTGAGGGGAAATCGTATGCCTGACCTGCAGAGGACAGATTCCCCTGGGAAGGTGGTGGTGGCTCAGGAAGCTGAGCAGAGACATGGGGGACGGTACAGCTGACTGGGAGTGACTGGGGAACGACACCCATCGGACCATTACCGGGAACCATGGTGAGGGTGAGTGTGTGCTGGGACAAGTGGTGGAAATCAGAACAGGGAATCTATGTCTGCATGTGGGGATCGCGGAAGACCTGCCCCACGGGCGTATCCATTATCTTTTCTGCAGCATGGCTGGACAAGGGGAAGGGGGTGGAATGGGATTCCCACCTACACATTTGCATAACCCCATCCTCTCCAGCCTCAGTTAAGGCCACTGAACTCGTGGCGTGCGCCCAAAAGCCCTGCCCACGGCCCCGACAGTAAGGAAACATATGGAGAAGTGCCCTGCCACCACCAAGGGACCAGGGAATGGGCTGGTACTAGTGCCGACCGAAAAGGTGCTATAGCAGGGGGTACACTACGCGGTAGCTTCCGTGATTCTAAACCTCATCAAGGTACACTTACCTGAGTGATGCCCCAAGGAGACAGAACAGCTATACCAGGCCCTGTTGAGAGAAATGTTCAGGAAATTCTACGAGTTCGATTTTGCCAATGTAGACAAAACAGAACTGTACACTACCCACACTGAGTACTTTAGCAATGCGGGGAGACAAAGATGGGGAACCTGGAATGATGTTTTCACAGCATATAATACAGGATCCTCTGTGATAAACAGTCTGGATGACATAGAATTGCAGACACAAATAAACGGTTTAAAAACACAATTACGAAAAATCTTAACAGAGGAGAACGCAGTGATAGGCTCAGAGCTACACGAGGACCAGGCCATGACGGTCCATTTAAAGGAGATTATTGCTGAGTTGGAAAGGCATGCCAAAACAGTGAATGCGCTCATTCGAGAGGTTAGAATGCATCAGACCAGGCTGCACAGAATGAGATGTGTGTGCTGTACGGGGCATGGTTGCTGGGTGAGGGCCACAGCAACCTGGAGGATTTAAAGCAAGGTTTAGTCCCCTCCTGGATCAGCAACAAGCACCTCGCAGCCCTCCACCCATTTGAGAATTCACTAAGCCCGTGTCAGTTCCGCCTAGCCTCTGAAGCCTACCCTGTCCCAGTAGACTGTGGGCGCTCCAACCACACCATCATGGGTATAGTAGTGAAGATGCCGGTCATGGGTGGGACAGCCCAACCTGCACCGGTAT
Source organism: Cetorhinus maximus (assembly GCF_964194155.1). Classification (NCBI taxonomy): domain Eukaryota; kingdom Metazoa; phylum Chordata; class Chondrichthyes; order Lamniformes; family Cetorhinidae; genus Cetorhinus; species Cetorhinus maximus. Next base: position 152,275,060 of record NC_135880.1, on the reverse strand, counting down.
ATAGGGTGGAGAACATTGGAGTCATTCAAGGGGTGCACACGTCCGTTTCGCAGCAGTCCCACCTTACGTCATAAAGTGGGAGCACATGATGACAGGTACAGACCTCTCTGGGTGCCGGAGCCGGGGTGCACACGTAGTACTGTGTCCCCAGCACTTGAACGCCTATTCCAGACCACGGTGCGGGTTTCAAACTGCTGGTGCATGGCCTATAAAGTGTACCATGGAGGTAACGGCACAAGGCCATGTTCCCCCCACAGGTAGCATATATAGGGGCTGGGACATATTGTGTCACCACAAGTGCGCCCCACTACCAGCTTGGACAGCACATCCAGTGTCCGGTAAGTGACAGCAGTTTTTGTTTTAAACCCGAGGCAGAAGTTCAAGTGGCCCAGGAACAGATTGTCCCCATTCCTGAACCCTCCACTGTTCACCTCACTGTTAGGGAAAACATTACCAACCTGCAGAGCTCTGTCACACATTTCGGTTACGAAATTCCCCCACTACCTGAACATCTTACTAAACTACTAAAAGCTGTAGAGTTATCAGAAAAGTATTTCTATACTTTGGAACAGAGAACACACGAGATAGAGGGAGAGATTCAAGGTATCACAGTCCCACCTTGGTGGGGCATTTTTGAAAACGTAGAGGTCCCTTCATGGGTCAGAATGGCTTCCCACATCCTCGTGGTTTGCCAGTTGGGAATAATGTTGTACCTGTTGTGTTCTCAGTGCAAGGGAAAAGGCTAAATCCTAGAATTCCAAAATGAAAGGACCTGGAAGAAGCATTATGCTAAGGTGGAGAGAGATAGACCTGTTTGAACCTTTCATATATTTTTTTGTGTTTCTGAATAAAGATTTTTTTTTTTTGTGTTCGGTTATTTTTAATAAAGACTCTTACGTGTTGTTTTCTTTTAATAAAGATGTATGTGCACCAAGTGGGGTGTTGCACCCCCTAAATGTTTGGATGTATGTAAATAACTGTATTTTGCCTATGCATGCTTACGTACACCACATTTTAAAGAATGGGGAATGTATGTGTCATGAGATTTTAGATAGTTAATTACTGGGGGAGATTGACTATGGAAGGTCGGGAATTTTGTTTTTTTCTAGTATGACACTTGAAGCAAGGTTTAAATATCACAGCGGGGACTGAAGGGTTCTCAAAATTCCCACATTTTTCATATCATCAACAAGGATATGACTTTTGGACTTTTAAACTGCTGAGTTAAGTGTAGAACCCTGCAGACAGGAGGCTGGGCCCATGAAGGCCTGGAACTGGACATGCCCGGGCTTGTTGATTGCAGTGTGGTTTTTTTTGCCTGAAACCAGACAACGAGAAGAGACAGAATACGCATTCTTCCCTTTAAAACAATCAAACCAGAGAAAGACTTCATGTTACACGAAACTAAAGCCCATCAAAATCTTGCATAAATAATCGCTACAAACTACTAAGGCAGGAAGGCACAATCAATGCAATTATGCGAACGCATCAATACTCCACACATACAATGGCTTTCAGTTCACGACTAGTTACGGGGACAGGAAGACAATGATAAACATCATGCGAGCCCATTAAAAACAATAAGACAACAATCACCCGGGGAAGCCCACCAAAATCAAACAAAGAACTTACCTTGATTTGGATTGAGATAAGAAATTTGAAAAAAACAGTATAACTGGGCCAGCAGATCTGAGTGTGAGCAGTTTAGAAAGAGGTTTTTGGGCGGACACAGAAGTGAGCAGTTTTGAAAGCTGACACAGGGCAGTGAGCAGTTTAAGCAGGGAGCTGAGCCGAGTTTAAGCAAGGAGGTCTGGAGGTTTGCAGACCCGCAGGCAGCATCACGGCGAGGGGCACGGGGTGGCAGGCTCAACCGAAGACAACAAGCCCACAACCGCAGCCCTCCACGAAGATCAACCACCCACAACCGTGCCCTCCACCCAACTGAAGAACCTTCGCAGATTCCATAGACCAGGACCACGTGGGGACGGCAGGCCCCAGAGGACACAAAGAGCGTACCCCAAAACTACAACCGGCTTACCTGGCTGGATTTCAAACTGTCAAGGAACCCTGGTTGGTGAGCATGATCCTTGACCTCTCCTAGTTCAATTTAGTTAGGTTTTGGGGGTGGGACAAGAGTAAGGGGATTAGTAGTGTGATTTTTCCCTCGTTATGCCGTGTGTTCCCCATTCTTAACTAAGTGTACTTTGTAAGTCTGTATAATCTCAGTGTAATCCTAATGTTATAAGTTCATTTGTGACTTCAATAAACCCAGTTTTTTTTTTCTTGCACCAAAACCAGTTGTCTGCTGCACTTTGTGACAACCCCCAAATAAGTCCAAGGTCTAGAACCCAGGGAGTGGGAGCGATTCGAACCGCTCAGAAGTCAGAGGTGAAGCTGACTCACACCACCACCCCCTACAGATAAACTGTTTTTTCTGCAGCTAGGTGTCCAGCTTGGAAACATTACATCTGGGAGTCCACAGCTTTCCAGTTTTGATAGGGGAATGTGGTGGCCTAGTGGTATTGTCACTGGACTGGTAATCCAGAGACCCTGGGTATTGCTCTGGGGACCTGGGATTAAATCCCACCATGGCAAATGGTGGAATTTGAATTCAATGAAAAATCTGGAATTAAAAGTTTAATGATGACCATGCAACCATTGTTGTAAAAACCCATCTGGTTTACTAATGTCCTTTAGTGAAGGAAATCTGCTGTCCTTACCTGGCCTGGCCTACATGTGACTCCAGATCCTCAGCAATGCGGTTGACACTTAAATGCCCTCTGAACAAGGGCAATTAGGGATGGGCAATAAATGCTGGCCCAGCCAGCTGGCCCATATCCCATAAACAAATAAAGAAAAAAAAGTACCCAGACAATAGGAGGTGTGAAGGTGTGAATTCTATAAGTTGTTTCATCTTAGCATGTCCATTCCAGGGAGGGCACCCTCCTGAGACCTGATGTTACCTGACTTTCAACAGCCATCTTAGCAGTTTAGCAGATTGAGCTTTAAAGCTCAATCAGTGGGTTTCAGCCAGTAAATACATAAAGTTGTTTTTAATAACAAGCATGGCTTCACAACTGTCTTGTTCTGGAAAACACATGTTGTAGGCCTGATGAAGAAGATGTCTTCACTCCTGAAGGGTAGTTTAGGTGAATTCAACAACCAAAGTCATCTGAGAATTCTCTCGAAGGCATGGACTTTCTACAGTTACGAAGTTTGTTGGTCTAGCCTCGTTACCAGGAGGTCAGTTTGCTGTATTGGTGGACCTGAGAAGGAACAGTTTTGGAAACCTTATGATGTACGGCCTCTGGTTCATTTAAGGCATAGATGTTACTGTTTTTTCTGATTCTACTGTATCTTTCAGCAGACAGCACTTAAAGATTACAAAGGGACAAATATGACTGCCTTACAATGGAATTCCTCACAATTTCAGTTCCTTTCCCAAATATGGTGGTGGTCCTGGGCTGACTGGCTACATCCTGGTTTATTGTTTGAAGACATTCATCCTGAGGGGGTTAAGACAATCACCTTTCTTTCAGAAGAAAGCCATTCAATTCAGGACTATCTTCCTATGGGCTCAGGATGGATATAGTTGATACCTTTTAGTCCGGAATGTATTCTTTTGTCTTTGTGAGACACAGACAGTTTTTCAATACACAAGCTAGGTCATCGGACCCTCGGCGACCATCTTTGCAGCGCATTGACTTTTCTTTTTAAAAAAGGCCAATTTCAGAGTCCACATTGAACAAAGTTTTATATTTTTAGAGCTAGGAATTTGATTATCTTTACTGGCATTACAAAATAATAATCCAGGATGAAATTAACAGTCAATTGGATAAACATGGATTAATTTAGGAAAGCCAGCACAGATGAAAGGACATATTCATTTAAATAACTTGCTTGAGTTTTCTGATAAGGTAACGGAGAGGGTTGATGAGGGTAATGCATTTGATGTGGTTTACGTGGATACCCAAAAGGTGTTTCAAAAAGTGTCACATAACAGGTTTGTCAGCAAAGTTAAAGGCCATGGAATAAAAGAGATAGTGGCATCATGTATCTGAAGGTGGCTGAGTGACAGGAAACAGAGTAATGCTGTATGGCTGTTTTTGGACTGAAGGAAGGTATAAAGTGGGGTTTCCAAAGCAACGCTCAATATTTAAGGAAGGATATACTTGCCTTGGAGGCATTACAGCAAAGATTTGTTAGATCGTCCTTGTGTTCTCTTCTTCAAAGTTGGTAGTGTTCTGCACTATGAGCTTTGACCTCCACCTAAGTGATTTTCTTAGGGGGAGCAGGCTGGATTAGAAGTCCGGTCCGCTGACCCAGGAATAAGTGCGGAGGCTACCAGATGCAGAGGCGGGCTGGAGGAAGGTCTGGCTCAGTGCCTCGGCACTTTGCTGAATTTATTTTAAAAATGAATGACACAAAAAACAGCCCTCCAGCCCTCACCCCCCCTCACCCTCCCACACACTCCCCATGCCCCATCCATGCTATGCCACCTTATTCTTCCTATGCTACCTCATATCCCCACCCACTCCCATGACTTCTTATACCCCTTATACCACCCTGTGCCCCTCTACCCACCCCCAGGTCCCCTCATAGCCCCATGCTATCCGATGCCCCAGCTCCAATGGCCCCTTTTACCCATCATGCCACCTCATGCCCTACACCCATCCCCTATGGCCCCTTGTACATCCTGCGACACCGTATGCCTTTCTACCCACCCCTCTGGCCCTTCCTACTTCCTATGCCATCCCATGTCCCCCACTCATCTCCATGACCCATGCCAACTCACTTAGTATGCACTATGGACAAACCTCAGGAGACATGCTGAAATAAAATAAAGTTAAGTGTTTATTGATGACATCACTAATTAAAAATCACCCTGACTGATAAAAACATCAATACATTGAAATTCTTTCAACTAATCTCTTATGGAAACCAACATTTCTATTCTATAACCACTTGGAACTGTCAATCAAACTGCTCACTGAACAGGCAGCCCATTGTGAGAATGTTAGGTTTCAAATCAGTCATGCAGCACCAATTCTATTATGATAATCCTCAGGCTTATGTCAGCAAACAGAATGAAATATCAAGCACTGATTTCTCTTTTAAGCGCCACATTTTCTTAAAATTTGAAGCCCAGCAGAGTTAAATCCCTTGACAGCTTTGACACTTCCAGTGAGCTTTAAGAGTTCCCATGAGCTTTGGCAGTTGTTTGACATCTTTGATAGTTGTTTGACAGCTAGACAGTTCTTTGACAGCTTGGTCAGGTCCGATGAGTTTATGCACTTTCTACACACAATCATATCTACTTTTAACAATCCCAGAGGGCACATGACCTGTCCCAAAATGTGCCTTTCCTCTCCCAAAGGATGCTTCACCTCTCCCAAAGGTGTCCCAAGACCATATCTAAAGAGGCCTTACCTGTCCAACAGGGTAAACTGGCTATCCAAATGAATACATGAGGTTCAGACCTGCTCTTATCTGGTCTCATCTGCACACTTAGGGTTTCAAACACCTACCTCGCCAAAGTCACACATGAGTAGAGGCAGCTGCTGATTTACATGGACAGCTGCCTCCGGGAATCAGGAATGTGCTATTTAGAACCTGCCCCCATACTCCTCCCTGTGAAAATAGCGGAAACCAGGTTTGGGTGTGGGATTTCCAGATTTGGGTCTCTGCCGGCATTTTCATGCAGCCAGAGAGCCTCTCCAGCTGCGTGAAAATTCAGGCCCAAAAATCTGTCTTTTCCAGCCTTAAGTATAGTAATTGATGCAACATCCACAACCCTCTGGGGTAAAGAACTCCAAAGATTCACAATCATTTGAGTGAAGAAATTTCTCCTCATCTCAGTCCCCATGTTCTCGATTCCTTAGCCAGTGGAAACCGTGTCTGCTCAGAATCTTTATGGCTCAATGAAATCACCTCTCATTCTCCTGAACTCCAGAGAATATAGACCTAATTTACTCAGCCTTTTGTCATGGGACAGCTCTCCCATATCAGAGACTAATTTAGTTACCTTTCACTGTACCGCCTCCATTGTAAGTACATTGTACTCCAGGTGTGGTCTCACCAAAGCCCTGTACAATTCACAGAATCACAGGATTGATACAGGGAGGAAGGAGGCCATTCAGCCCATTGTGTCTTTGCTGGCTCTCTAAATGAGCACCTAGTGTATTTTCCTCACCTTCAGATAATAATACAATTCCCTTTTGAATGCTTCGATCAAACCTACCACATTCTCAGGCAGTGCATTCCAGGTCCTAACCATTTGCTGAGTGAAAATGTTTCTCCTTGTGTCTCTATTGCTTCTTTTGCCAATTACCTTAAATCTGTGCTTTCTCTTCTCAATCCTTCCACCAGATTTTCCCTATCTACTCTGTTCAGGCCCCTCATGATTTTGAATACCTCTATGAAATCTCCTCTCAGCCTTCTCTTCACCAAATAAAACAGTCGCAACTTCTCTAATCTATCTACGTAACCGAACTTCCTCATTCCTGGAACTATTCTCTTGAATCATTTCTGGAAGACTTCCTTATTCCTGCACTCCAATCTGCTTGCAATAAGGCCAACATGCCACTTGCTGTTCTAAATTGCTTGCTAAACCTGCACGCTAACTTTCTGAGTTCCTTGTACAAACACATTCCAGTTTTTGTGAACAGCAACATTTACAAGTTTCACGCCCTTTAAAAATATTCTGCTTTTGTATTCTATGACCAAAGTGAATGAACTCACACCCCAACATTGTACTCCATCTTCCATTTTGTTGCTTGTTCACTTAATGTGTCTATATCACTTTGCAGCCTTTCTGTGTCCTCACAATTTACAATTCCACCTAACTTTGCATCATCAGCAAATTTAGATACAATACTCTCTGTCTCAGTTATGAACATAGATTGTAAATAGCTGAAGCCCTAGCACTGATCCTTGTGGCACTCCACTAATCACAGTCTGCCAACTTGAAAATGCCCCATTTATGCCTACTCTTTGTTTCTTGGCCACAAACTGATCCTCTGTCCTCTACTCCCAACTCCATGAGCCCTCGTCTTGCCTATTAACCTTTTTGTGTGGCAACTAATCGGATGCCTTTTAGAAATCCAGGTATATCACATCTACTAGTTCCCATTTATCTACCCTACTAGTTACATCTCAAAAAAATCTAATGAATTTGTCAAGCACAATTTCCTTTTCAAAAATCCATGCGGACTAGTGGTGTTAGATTTGCCAACTTCCAATCTGTTGGGACTGTTCTAGGATCTAGGGAATTTGGAAAATCAGTCAGAGCATCCACTACCCCTTCAGCTATCTCTTTTAGAACCCAAGGATGTAGGGACTGGGGATTTGTCAGATTTTAGTCTCTTAAGTTTCTCCAATACTACTTCTTCTCTGCTGATATTGATTTCCTTAATTTCCTCACTCCTTTTAGTATCTGCGTTATGCTCTATTTCTGGCATTCAACATGTGTCTTATACTGTGAAGACAGACACAACATTTATGTTCAAACGTTGCTGTCATTTCCTCAATACCCATAATGGGCTGGATTTTCTGGCCCCTGCCTGGAGTGTTTTCGGTGGGGTGGTGGGGAAGGGGCGGGGGATTGTGGTGTATGGTGATGCATTAAATACAAATCAGCAGCCCACCCACCAGTTTTAAATAAATAATTAGGGGTCAATTGAACTTATTACCAAGCAAATTGACACAAATAATATGCCCATGCCATAATACAGTTGGCATCCCATATTTCTTCTGCTGGGGACAAGCAATTCGCACCCCCCTCCCCCCCCGCCGCCCCCCCCCCCCCCCAGTGTAAAATTCATCCCAATAATTTCTTATGCCTCTGCTTCTAAGGGTCCAATGTTTACTTCAGCCACTCCCTTCCTTTTCTTATACTTGGTAAAGCTCTTACAACCTGAACAAATTAAATGAGTCCCACCACTAGCCAATGATTTACTAAGTTTGGATTGTAGGCTGGAGAAAGAAGAGTAGATTGATAGAAACCCCAGTTTTAAGGTCCTGGAAAGGATGAGGTAGAATTGGACACTGAAGTATGGCCTCATCATTGTAGGGATCAACCATGCAATCTGACTTTTCTTGCTGATCTAAGGCCACAAAACATGATGGTACAAATTTGCATTTCTCATGTGCAATATGAATTGAAATGATTGTTTTGATCTTTGTTACCTGTTCAAATCCAAGCACCTGTCATTCTTCATCTTATCCCTATAATTTTGGTGATGGGCGAAAGCAAAGACAATTATCACAACTTTCCATGGGGTTTCTGATCTTCCGCCATAACTTTTGGTGAAGGTCTACATTCGTTTTGGAGAATCCCTAGGATTTCCATAAATCTTCTGCCAAAGTATAAGATGACTGTAACAATGTTTCTGGAAATTCTAACCCAATATCTGTAAGCACAGATTGAGTGTTTCTGTAGATTTAATTTTCACTTGGCTGTTATGCTATCTGGGCTAAAACATCCCTTTATTATTTTAATGGAGCTTTGACAGTGAAGAGTTTTTGTATCATTTCCTTCAAGCTGGTGGAAATTGAATTGGTTCAATAGTAATGACTGTGTTATGATGTGATCTATTATTAAAGACAGGAGCATGCAACAAACAAAATTGATGAGTGCACTGCTTGTACTAGGGCATAGGATGCACTCTGGTCAGAAAATTTCAATGTCCATCATCAAGAGTGGCTCGGTAGCACCACTACTGACTAAGCATGCTGAGACCTGAAGGGACTGGGCCTGCAGCAGCTAGTGAGCAAACCAACAAGAGGGAAAAACCTACTTGACCTCATCCTCATCAACCTATCATTGCAGATGCATTTGTCCTTGACAGTATTGCTGTGAGTGATCGCGCGCAATCCCTCTGGAGACAAAGGGCGGAATTTAGCGCTCCCGCTAGTGGTGGGAATCGTGCCGAGCCGGGCAATAAATTTGGCGTAAATGAAAAAGTCAGTTTCCTGCCAGTGGAAAATTAGTTTGGAATTGTGTTTATCGACTTTCAAGACAGGTTAAAAGCAGATCAGGTTTCCCACTGAGCTATTTCAGGAACCTTATTTGTATTTATTTGCATTGTTATGAATGCTCATTAAAAGGCCAACTCATTGGAATTATAATCCCCCTCCAAATTAAGTGTCCTGCCAGCAGATAATTAGAATGGTCTGTTTCACAACTGTGTACAAGCGATGCACTTCATCCACAACTTGGAGGTCAGTAGGTGCTGCTTTCAACTTCCTTTAACATCTTAACTCTAAATATTAGGTGCCTGTAGCACAAACTGTGCCAAGACTGCACATGGGAGGTACGACCAGCAGGGAGGGGCGAGAGGAAGAGAGGACAGTGAGGAACATGAGAGGGGAAAGTGAGATGGAGTCATGACTGCGAGGGGTGGAAGCCAAGAGGGGAGGGGTATGACGGAGACAGGACTGGGGTGGGGAAACACAAGAAGGTAAGGGGGAGAGAGTTAGGACTCAGAGTGTTTTTTTTAATTATTCATTCACGGGATGTGGGCTTCGCTGGCTGGGCCAGCATATTGCCCATCCTTAGTTGCCCTTGAGAAGGTGGTGGTGAGCTGCCTTCTTGAACCGCTGCAGTCCATGTTGTGTAGGTACACCCAGAGTGCTGTTAGGAAGGGAGTTCCCAGCAACAGTGAAGGAACAGCGAAACATTTGATGAGGGGAAGGGTGAGACAGAGACAGGACTGGGGAGGGTCAAGGAACAGAGCAGAAGAGTGAAAGACTGCCCAGGGGCAAAAATTAAAGGACTGTCTGGGCAAAGATCAGGGACTATTCTGGGGCTGTGGGGAACATATTTCAAAGACTTTCCTGTGGCTGAATGGGCCATGTTAGAGGGCAGTGCATGGCACACATGTCTTGGTCCTGGTCTTGAGCAAGGAAAGGCCTCTTTGGCAGTGATGGCCATGCACAGAATGGTTTGTAGGATGTAGTCAGTCATCTAAGGCATTTGGTCCTGGGGGTTCATTATGGTATTGGGAGACAGAGCACACAGTAATGGTCGGGGGAAGCATGGGGATATCAACATTGAAGGGTTCAGGGGAAAGAACAGGAATGTTGACATGAACACTGATGGGATCAAGGGTAACGGGGGAGGCTGGATAGTGACAGGAGGAATAGGAATTAGGAGGTGAATGGAGCAGAATGGGAGGAACTTGGTGGGTGATGGGGGAGGTTAGAAGCTGGCCCCACTTAGAAAAGTGATGAGCACCATGTTCACATTCAATGATCAATGATGCAGTTCAAAAAACAAGCTTGAAAAAAACAATATAGGAGGGGTCTCCAAGTTTGTGGGATGAGTTCAGCACAATTTAGGGCTGATTGAAGTGACACCCTATTAATCTCCTGATCAAACCATGGAGAGCATGGCTCAGCTGAGTGCTGGACTCGAGGGTCAAATACTCAATAAATGAGCTTTGATCTTTTACTAATGGTGCACATTCAGGTGAGAATCCATTAAATTTTGGTGCTGCAGTGCAGCTGGTCTTAATGACCATCTGATCCTCCCGGAGGCATGTGAAAAGGGAAGAATCAAGGGCCATGGCTGCTGCAAGAAGCTAAATGGACATTACAAGCCTCAATATTCTCAGTGTACTTGTGATGGCTTGCAAGGCACCATGCTCACAGTCATGACATAAGTACCAGGTTTGGGTATTGATAGTTATTGTCTAGGCTACTGGAGGAGAGCTGACATTAGCCTGACTGAGGGTTACAGAGCATGGGTCTGTTAAGCCTAATGAAGACACCCATTGTGAATGTGCAGTCGCGTCTGAAGGGGATGCTCAGCCACCTGTCAATGCCTGGGATATAATCAGACTGCAAAGGGTGGCCTACAGATGCGATGTAGAAACTGAGGGTAGGTCAAGGGCTTGAGACTGGATTCCGACCTTGGAGATGGAAGGAGACAATTCAAGAGGAACTACCAATGATTGCTCAATTGTGTCAGTTCACAGATACAAGGAAGAGTGGAGAATGCAGGCCGCAGGCAACGCTGTGTTCTTGATAGCTTTAATTAGAATGAGGGGAAGAAGGGCCCGTTGCCAATTGGCACAGTTCAGGGAAGACCATTGCCCCGAGGAGCAATGACACATTGCTCCTCACACAAGTGTCAGGCAATGACCATCTCCAACAGGAGAGAATCTAACCATCGCCCATATATGTTCGATAGCATTACCATCGCTGAACCCCCCATTATCAACATCCTGGTGTTACCATTGACCAGAAACTGCACTGGACTAGCCATATAAATACTGTGGCTACAAGGGCAGGTCAGAGGCTCAGAATCCTGCAACGAGTAACTCATGAGTCAGGAGGACTCTCTAAAGCCTGCCCACCATCTACAAGACATAAGTCAGGAGTGTGATGGAATACTCCCCACTTGCCTGGATGAGTGCAGTTCTAACAACACTCAAGAAGCTTGTCACTGTCCAGGATGAAGCAGCCTGTTTGATTTGCACCACTTCCACAAACATTCACTTCCTCCACCGCCGACGCTCAATGGCAGCAGTGTATACCATCTACAAGATGCACTGCAGGAATTCACCAAGGCTCCTTAGACAGCGCCTTCCAAAGCCACAACCACTACCATCTAGAAGGCCAAGGGCAGCAGATATATGGGAACAGCACCACCTAGAAGCTCCCCTCCAAGTCACTTACCATCCTGACTTGGAAATATATTGCTGTTCCTTTACTGCCGCTGGCTCAAGATCCTGGAACTCCCTTCCTAACAGCACTGTGGGTGTACCTACAGCGATTCTAGAAGGCAGTACACCACCACCTTCTCAAGGGCAACTAGGGATGGGAAATAAATGTTGGTCCAGCCAGCGAAGCCCACATCCCGTGAATGAATAAAAAAAACTTGCAGTCTTGACCTGGGGCGTCGCCAGTTTGGGACCACAGCCTGAACTGGGTAAACTGAAATATGAATCAATATATAAGTTCTTGGAAAACAGGAGTGTAGATGGTTTGAGGTCCTTTACACTGGTTTAGCTGATTCCACTCAGGAATATCTGAAAGTCTCAGTTGAAAATAGGTCATGGTCAGAATCCTTGCAGCAAAGGGGACGTCAAGGATAATTTGAATCTCTTTCCAGAGTCAGACATCTTTAAAAAAGACCCCTTTAAAAGATTCAGACTAAAAATCCCAATGGGCATATAATGCATATATGCAGTGCCGGTACAAAGGGCCACTTGTGTTTCTCAGTGGCAGGCTGTGCTGTCAGCTGGTACTGGTGTGGCATTCTCTGAGGGTATGGTCTCACGCAGTTGATAGAATTAGCCCTATCCTGTCTTTTCACAATAAAATTGTGAATAGAATTGTGTAGAATGAAGTCACACAATACAATTGCTACTATCCTGATGTCACACAGCCTGAGTGACTAAGGTGATGCCAAGATCTCAAATTTGGACAAACCAGATCTTGGCATTAGTTGCATTGTTCAATAATGAAAAAAAATGCATGAAGCAACAAGATGGCCCCTGAAAAAGTGTTATTTAAAGGACCAGGCACCCTGATTTACTGGCAGCATCGGCGGAGAAGAAATCAGTCAATGTTTCGAGCCCTCATGGCCCTTCAGCAGAACTGTTCTGCTGAAGGGCCATGAGGGCTCGAAACGTTGACTGATTTCTTCTCCGCCGATGCTGCCAGACTTGCTGAGTTTTTCCAGGTAATTCTGTTTTTATTTTGTTTTGGATTTCCAGCATCCGCAGTAGCTTTTAGCTTTTTGTTTTTACCCTGATTTACTGGCAAGTTAAACTTTTGCAACTTCTTTTGTTTGCAAATAAGGGCATAAGAAATAAGAGTTGGAGCAGATATTTTGACCCCTCAAGCCTGCTCCGTCAATCAATATGATGGATGGCTTATCTTATGCCTTAACTCCTTTTTCCCACCTGCTCCATATAATCTCTGATTCCTCGAGAGAGGAAAAGTCTATCTATCTCAGCTGTTATAGACAGAGACTCTGGTTAAACTGGCCAGAGACAGTTGTGTTTTAAAGAGAAAATGTGTTTTAACCCCTTGAGTGCTGTAACTCTCAAGAACAGACAAGACAGGTATTCTCATAAGATTTTAAAAAATATTTAACACTGAACGCCTGAATATATTCGCAACAATACCCCCTCACTCACACACACACACATACAAGAAAAGGCGATTACAGAAGAGATAGCATGCGCATAGGTATTAAGTGTCAACAGTTTCACTTGGCACCTTTGACTCTCTTATGGTGCAGTCTTGAAGCGTTGCAGGCCTGTGATTTCCCTTCAGTTCATTGAAGAAATAGACTTTGGAAGTTTCTGATGACAGATTTGCAGAGGCTTAGTGCTTGCAGTAACAGGCTTCGGGCTTCACTCCACTCGAGGTGCAGATGAACTCCTGTGGTGAAAGTGTGGTTTTGTTCTTCAAAACAGTAGGTAGAAGCCAGCCCCAATTCTCTGCCTGTTGATAGGCCTTGGACAAGGCCCTTCCTTTGCTGGGCTCCGATCTGTTCTCTCTCTCTCTCTCACTCTGCCTGGCTGCTCTCAGATTGTCTCTTAATAAATATTCCTTATCAAAACCAGGTTTCTGTCCTGTAGCTAAAGTATCTGTTTTCTATTGACCACACAAATGGTCTCTGATGACTCCATCAGAGCATTGACAGACAATAGTGTTCAAGTTTCACCCATTTTCATCTCCTTGCTTTTTACACCCATTCTGGGGAATTCCACTCTGAAGCCAAGAAGCCTGCAGGTCCATTATGAACTAGCTTCTGCAGTTATTTAGACAATGGCAGCCATTAATCCAAAGGAAAAGTTTGCTACATTTTAATGCCTTCTCAATGAAATGTTCCAAAATATCATTTGCATTTTAATGTCCTGTCCAGACAAGCAGGCTAGCTTCCAGCCTTGTGTAGTTCCATGTGTATTGGCAGAAAATGAAATAGGTCACCTGACCTCTCAACTCCATTTTTTTAAAGCAGTGTGCCTATTTTCCAATTTGCTTTAAAAGCAAAATGCCCATTTTTCCATAAATCCACGAGTATAACTGTGTGGGTGTGACATCTTTCTACAAAAAGGGAAAAAAAACAAAACTCCTTGGCATTTAATTTTTCTATTTACACCACAGAAGGGAAACCACACAATAGCAAACATCCAAACACGTTCAGTCACATGCATTCCTCAGGGTCACTGTCACTTAGCCTTCCATAGCTTATTGGTGACATTTAGCTTGTTTAAACTCTGGACGTCCTCAATTGTTCTTTCCCACAATATTCATGATGTTTAAGTTGAATGGCTGAAGCAAAAAGCTCCAGCTGAACAACCTTGCAGTGTTGACTTTTAAATTTCCCAAAAAAAGTTAGTGGATTGTGGTTAGTATATGTTAATATCTCTGTATCCGTTACTGATATAGACCACAAAACGTTGAAGGGCTAGCATAAGTCCCAGAGCCCCCTTTTCTGCGGTGAATATTTCCGTTGCTGCTTATTCAACTTTTTGGAAAAAATATCCAGTTGGTCTTTCGATACCTGAGTCATCTCCCAGGAGTAAGACAGCTCCAACCCCACTATCACTCGTACCAATAGCCACCTTAAATGGTGGGTTAAATACTGGGCTGCTTGCATGGGATGATTTGTTAGGATGACCTTCAATTTTTTGAAAACCATCTGGTACAGTTCTGATCACACTACCTTGACATTTTTCTTTAGCAAGTCAATCAATGCTGCAGCTAGGATGCTGTAATTAGGGTCAAATTTCCTATAAAATCCACACACCCTTGTCACCTTGGCTTTTTGTAAACTTTAGAATAGTGCCCTCAAATGGTTTAGGTGGTCTTCCCAGGTGTCACTACAGACTAGCAAGTCATCATTATACACAACACAGTTACATAAGCCAGCCACGACTTGAGATCCAGTGACATCTGCTCTGTCTTCCCTCCACCCATAGCACTGATGATTGTTTGATTTGTTATTGTTGCAACTTTGCTCATTCACAGACTGATAGAGTCAGACGTGTGGGTCATAGACAAAGGTCCCTCGCCCCTTCGAAGATGCACGTATCAAGCACCTCCCAAAGTTGCCTTATCCCATTTCTGACCACTATCCCCATGGCCTTGTATGCCATGGCATCGCAACTGCACATCCAAATGCTTCACAGAATCACACACTGCAGAAGAGGCCCTTCGGCCCATCGAGTCTGCACCGACACGTGAGAAATACTTGACCTACCTACCTTTGAAAGGTGGCTGGGGCATTCTTGAAAACAACTGGTATTACTTTGCAGTGAAATAAGCCATCTAGGATAACAAAAGCTGACATTTATTTTGCTCGGGTAGTCATGAGGACTGGCCAGTACCCTTTCAATAAATTGATTTTGCTGATATAAGTGGAGTTGCCCACTTGGTCAATAGAGTCCTCTATGCAAGGAATTGGATACGAATCAGTTTGGGTCACTGCATTAACTTTTCAATAGTTGGAACCGTCCTGCTTACAGACTCGTACAATAGGAGGACTCCGGCTGCTTTAACTAGGTTTGATTGTGTCACCTTCTAACATGTATCAAATCTCCTCTCGAACATGAGGCAATTTATCAGGGCTCAGTCAATATGGGTTCTGTTTAATAAAAGGGATCTCTCCTATGTCCACATCTTGAAGAACCAAAGTGCAACCTAGCTCATCCCTACATACTTCCTCAAGCTCTCTAGCAGTACTGTGATGTCTGTCCTCTGCTTCTCATTTATGCAATCAAATGCCGTGCCTAACCTCCCTAATGCTTCTATGTAGCTAGCTTCACAGTAGGGGGTTCAATCTGGGAATTTTCTAGGGCCCCTTTTCCCTCTAGCTCTTCCTCATTATCCTTTGTGTCATCATCTACCCTCACTACTTGGCATACTTTTACCTGTTTGTCCTTTTGCTGACAATGGTTATGTGGCACGGTCATTGTTTCTTTCTGTGGTTGGGGTGTTGATCGGTTATGTGACCTTGCTGATCTTTTACCCTGTGCAGTACGGGCAACTAAACCTGGCTTTCAGAGATTCACCTGGTACAGGCAGCAGCACTAGGACCTGATGCCCTGGGTTGAAAGTTGAGCTTCAGTATGTCTGTCTGACTGCCTTTTCATATTCTGCTGGGAGGCTGAAAGGTATTCTTTAGCGTTGGCACATGCTTTACTGTGTCATTCACAGAAGGCGGACACATAATTTAACAATGAGGTTTTCTCCTTCTGGCCCAGAGATATTTTCTTGGTCAGTTTAAGGGGGCCTCTTACCTCATGCTCATATACTAGTTCGAACAGACTGAAGCCCGCTGATTCATTTGGTGAATCTCTAGTTGCAAATAACAGCGGTACCAATCATAGGGGTACCCACAGCAGCAGGCTCTGGTCATGGTTTAAAGGTTTGATGATAACTTTCCAGAGCCCGTTGTGACTGTGGGTGATATGCCAAGGAATTTAGTTGTTTGATGCCAAGGCTATGCATAACCTCCTGGCGTACACAGGACATAAAACTTGAACTTTGATCCAAATGGATCTCCTTGGGCAGACTGTAACCAGTGAAAAACTGGGGCAGCCGGCAGCCCCTCAACCAGGGCTTTGGTCGAGATTTTCCATAGGGGTATGGCTTCTGGAAATTGGGTGGTCATATCCATGATGGTTAAGAGGCATTGATAACCCCCCCATAGTTTTTGGTAATAGTCCCACATCTACCAGAATTCCACTAAAGGGTTCATCAAGTGCAGGTATAGGGATATGTGGGGCAGACTTAATTGCAGGTTGTAGTTTCCCAACAACCTGACATTTTGGCAGGCCCTACAAAATTAAACCACATCTTTGTGGACTTGAGGCCAATAAAAATGCTGGCTTATCCGGCCTGAGTCCATCAGATACCCATATGGCCCAGACATTCATATTTCACAGGCATTTCTCAAGATTCCCCTACGATACCCAGGAGGAACAACAATTTGATGAGCCACTCATTCTCTGCAGGTCACTGAGGAGGCTTCCACTTCCTCATCATGACCCTATTTTTTAATAATAGCACTCAGGGTCTCCTTCTGCTTCTGCCTTAGAACAGGCAGCCTATGCTATTCTTTTTAAATCTGGGTCTGCTTGACAGGCCTCAATCAAGGAGGATCAGCCGAATACCTCCTTCTGTTCATTTAAATCTCCAAAAAGAGTTTTGGACAGCCAGGCCTCTGGGTCATCCATCTGGCTCAGCTTCCTCTAATGGAGCTTGCTTAGTCATGGACCTGCTTACCACGCAGGGAATATACCAATGACTTCCTCCTGTAACTGTTCCATTTCCCATGCCGTGTGGCTTATCTAAGACTACCAGGAAGGGCACCACTCTACCTCAAGCCAAATCATTACCCAGAAATGAGTCTACCCCATCCACAGGCAGGATAGGGACAACCCCACTGTACCCAGTCCAGCAACTAGGTCACACTATAGGGGCAGAGTATACTTCCTGTCGGGGGGTGGAACAGGAGTGGTCGGCACCCGCGATCGGGGCCACGCCACCATTTTGGGCGGGCGGGCCAATTATGGCCCACCCAGCACATTTCCAACTCCCGTGAATAGTGGGAGTGTGCAGGCTGCAGCGGGCGTGCACAGACCGTCGGGTCCAATGACGACCCGGCAGTCTGTTTAAAGGAAGGCCTGGCAGGCTCACAATGGCCACGTCCAGGTCACACCACAGGCTGAGTAGGCCAGGATGGAGGGAAGGGCAGAGGAGCAGGCCATGCTGCAGGGTCTGCCACAGGAGTAGGGCAGGCAGCAGGGTCTGCCACAGGAGCAGGGCAGGCTGCAGGGTAGGGCAGCGGGCGGCCAATGCGCCCCTCGCTTTTCTGATGACTGCCTTGCTGCCCTCCTCGAGGTGGTGGCAGCACGGCGGGAGGTGTTGGTCCCCCAGGATGGGAGGAGGAGGCCCCACACATGACCAATGTGCCTGGGGGGAGGTGGCGGAGGTGGTAAGCTCCTGCAACGTGGTGCGGCGCATCTGGAACCAGTGCTGTAAGTGCCTCAATGATTTGTTGTGCTCTGGAAGGGTGAGTACTATATTGGCATTGGGCATTTAACCAAGCAGGTAGCCTTTGCCTTTGAGGGCACCCCACCAAGTCTTACTGTCGTGACTGCATTGAATCATGTTGGGGACTTCTCATACACTGGGTGGGCAAGCAGATAGTGCCTATGCTTACATCAGCCTGAGTGGTTCATGAGGAGATGAGTTCTCCCCCGCACCATGTGTTGGTCTTAGTCGCACATCTTAGTCTGGGGGCAACCTGCAGGAGATGCAGCTCAGCGTATACTCAGAACTCCAACACATGTCCTATTCATGGTGATGAGATTGTGGAAGGGGAGCCGCAAGGTCTTGTGGCCAATAGCCATCTGCTGCTCTCGACACTGCACGTAGTTGCGCCTCCCTGCAATGGGAGCTAAGACTGTGTGTTTCCTAAAATATGGACGCAGAATGTGTCCAAGGTGGCCGTTGGGGGGAGTTCGGAGCAGGCGTACAATCTTTGTGTGACTGATCAACAGTAGCAGGGAGAGGAGGCACTGGAGGCCTGATATGGGCCACTGTGGTTGGGGTGTGGCGTGCATGTGCAGAGTCCATGTGCAAATAGCCACAATGAATGGTCTTCTCTGTTTTTCAGGAGAAGAATGCTCACAATGCCTGTGAGTGTTCACGGACTGGAAGTGGCCAGGCCCAGCTGATGATTTTAAACCGTTTCAAGCAGGAGGCCCTGGAGCTTGAGAGGCGCCATGCACCGAGGTCCACTGGTGTCGGTGAGGTTGGGGTGGAACAGCCAGGTATTTGAGATCCAGTGACATCTGCTCTGTCTTCCCACCACCCATAGCACTGATGATTGTTGATTTGTTATTGTTGCAACTTTTCTCATTCACAGACTGATAGAGTCAGACGTGTGGGTCATAGACAAAGGTCCCTCGCCCCTTCGAAGATGCATGTATCAAGCACCTCCCAAAGTTGCCTTATCCCATTTCTGACCACTATCCCCATGGTCTTGTATGCCATGGCATCGCAACTGCACATCCAAATGCTTCACAGAATCACACACTGCAGAAGAGGCCCTTCGGCCCATCGAGTCTGCACCGACACGTGAGAAACACCTGACCTACCTACCTAAGCCCATTTACCAGCACTTGGCCCATAGCCTTGAATGTCATGACGTGCCAAGTGCTCATAAGGTATTTTTTAAAGGATGTGAGGCAACCTGCCTCCACCACCCTCCCAGGCAGTGAATTCCAGACCGTCACCACCCTCTGGGTAAAAAAGTTTTCCTCACATCCCCCCTAAACCTCCTGCCCCTCACCTTTAACTTATGTTCCCTCGTGACTGACCCTTCAACTAAGGGGAACAGCTGCTCCCTATCCACGCTGTCCATGTCCCTCATAATCTTGTACACCTCAATCAGGTCGCCCCGGAGTCTTCTCTGCTCCAACGAAAACAATCCAAGTCTATCCAACCTCTCTTCATAACTTAAATGTTTCATCCCAGGCAACACCCTGGTGAATCTCCTCTGTACCTCCTCCAGTGAAATCACATCCTTCCTATAATGTGGCGACCAGAACTGCACACAGTATTCCAGCTGTGGTCTCACCAAGGTTCTATACAGCTCCAACATGATCTCCCTACTTTTGTAATCTATGCCTCGATTGATAAAGGCAAGTGTCCCATATGCCTTTTTCACCACCCCACTAACATGCCCCTCCAACTTCAGAGATCTATGGACACACACGACAAGGTCCCTTTGTTCCTCAGAACTTCTTAGTGTCATGTCGTTCATTGAATACTTCCTTGTTAAATTACTCCTTCCAAAGTGTATCACCTCACACTTTTCAGGTTTAAATTCCATCTGCCACTTATCTGCCCATTTGACCATCCCATCTATATCTTCCTGTAGACCAAGACACTTAACCTCACTATTAACCACCCGGCCAATCTTTGTGTCATCCGCAAACTTACTAGTCCTACCCCCCACATAGTCATCTATGTCATTTATATAAATGACAAATAACTTATTACATGTTAGGCGGGTCTCTGCATTAACCACCCTTTTAGGCAGTGCATCCCACATTACTGCGTGCAAAAGTTGCTCATCACCTCACTTGTCAACCCCATGCCCCTTACCTTAAATCAATGCCACCTGGTTACTCATCCCTCTGCCAAGGGGAAAAGTTCCTTTCTGTCGACCCTATCTATGCACCTCAGCATGTTATATACCTCAATTATGTCACCCCACAATCTCCTCTGCTCCAGGGCAAATAACCCCAGTCTATGCTATGCCTCCTCATAACTCCAACTCTCCAGCCCAGCATGCAACCTGGTAAGTGACCTCTGCACTCTCTCCACTCCAATCACACCCCTTCCGTGAAGCACATATCACAACTGCACGCAAAACTATAGCTGCAGTGTAGGCGGCATCTTCTGCACTTGCAACATGACCCCCCGTTGCTATATTCTATTCCTCGGCTAATAAAGGCAAGTGTGGCATTTACCTTCTTAAACACCTTATGTACCTGTCCTGCTATCTTAACGGGCATGTCAACATGTCAGCAAAGTCCCTCTTACCCTCCTTACTTTCCACGGTCCTACCATTCCTCATGTATTCCCGTACCTTGTTTCTCCTGCCCAAGTGCATCACCTCACATTTATCCACATAACATTCCATTTGGCATTCCTTAGGCCATCTGAACAGCCTGTCTGTATCCGCCTGTAATGTAAGGGTATCCTCCTGACCACTTGCCACCCCACCAATATTCGTCTCCATAGATTCTGGAAGGTTGAGCACGTAATGAGCCAGGGGGAAAGGGATGAAGTGTGTCACTGTGTGCACACTAACTGATCCACTGTCCTTGATAATTTCAGCATCATCAGAGCCTGCCCACCAGGAGGAGCTGCAGATGCCCCCGCTCACACCTGAGGGCCCTCAACTGTCACCTGCATCACACCATTTCTGCGAGGCAGACACCAGTGCAGACACTAGCACATCGGTGGGAATTGCAACATCGGCTGGTGTCCTGGGGCACAGTGGAGAGGGTACTTCACAATCGCTGGAAGAGCTGGCAAAGACAGAGATTGACGATGGCGCCAGCAGCCGGAGGACTGCAGGGGACCAGGCACATGCTCAGTCGGTGCGTGATGATGTGCCTCTGGAGTCGTCCGCGACGCAGCAGTTGCCGGAAATGCGCCCGGGTGTGTGGGAGCATCCGGGAGTGTTGCATGAGGCTGTGCTTCGCTTGGTGTCCGTGGTGGAGCAGTCCACGTGGAGCATCACTGATGCAATGAGCCTCATGGCAGAGCATCATGCTTCCTCCATGGAGAGAGTGGTGACTCTCATGGAGAGGGGCCTCCAGGAGAATAATCAGGTTCTTTGTATTGTATTTAAACACCACTATCGTACCTGCTTCCACCACCTTCTCTGGCAGCAAATTCCAGACACTCACTACCCTCTGTGTAAAAAACTTGTCCCGCACGTCTCCTCTAAAGTTTTCTCCTTTCACCTTAAATCTATGTTCCCTAGTAATTGACTCTTCCACCATGGGAAAAAGCTTCTGACTATCTACTCTGTCCATGCCACTCATAATTTTGTAAACTTCTATCAAGTCGCCCCTCAATCTCCGTCGCTCTAGTGAGAACAATCCGAGTTTCTCCAACCTCTCCTCATAGCTAACAACCTCCAGACCAGGCAACATCCTGGTAAACCTCCTCTGCATCATCTCCAACGCCTCCATATCCTTCTGGTAATGTCGCGACGAGAATTGCACGCAATATTCCAAGTGTGGCCTACCCAAGGTTCTATACAGCTGCATCATGGCTTCCCAGCTTTTATACTCAATACCCCTGCCGATGAAGGCAAGCATGCCATGTGCCTTCCTGACTACCTTATCCACCTGCGTTGCCACTTTCAGTGACCTGTGGACCTGTACACCCAGATCCCTCTGCCCGTCGATGCACTTAAGGGTTCTGCCATTTACTGTATAATTCCTACCTGTATTGGACCTTCCAAAATGCATTACCTCGCATTTGTCCGGATTAAACTCCATCTGCCATTTCTCTGCCCAAGTCTCCAACCGATCTATATCCCATTGTATCCTTTGACAATCCTCTTCACTATCTGCAACTCCTCCAGCCTTAATGTCGTCTGCAAACTTACTAATTAGCCCAGTTACATTTACCTCCAAATCATTTACCTATACTACAAACAGCAAAGGTCCCAGCACTGATCCCTATGGAACTCCACTAGTCACAGCTCTCCATTCAGAAAAGCATCCTTCCACTGCTACCCTCTGTCTTCTATGAACAAGCCAATTCTGTATCCATCTTGCCAGCTCACCTCAGATCCCGTGCGACTTTACCTTCTGTACCAGTCTGCCATGAGGGACCTTGTCAAAGGCCTTACTGAAATCCATGTAGATAACATCCACTGCCCTTCCATTGTTGATCATCTTTGTCACTTCTTCGAAAAACTCGATCAAGTTAGTGAGACACGACCTCCCCTTCACAAAACCATGCTGCCTCTCACTAATACGCCCATTTGCTTCCAAATGGTAGTAAATCCTGTCATGAAGAATCTTCTCCAATAATTTCCCAGCACTGACGTAAGGCTCACCGGCCTGTAATTTCCTGGATTATCCATGCTACCCTTCTTAAACAATGGAACAACATTGGCCATTCTCCAGTCCTCTCCCGTAGCCAGTGAGGGTGCAAAGATTTCTGTCAATGCCCCAGCAATCTCCTCCCTTGCCTCTCTCAGTACTCTAGGGTAGATCCCATCTGGCGCGGGAGACTTATCCACCTTAAGATTCTTCAAGACGCCTAACACCTCCTCTTTTTTGATCTCAACATGATCCTGGCTATCTACACACTCTTCCCTAGATAAATTGACCGCTAAGCCCTTCTCTTTGGTGAATACTGATGAGAAGTACTCATTTAGTATCTCTCCCATTTCTTCTGGCTCCACACACAGATTCCCACCTCTGTCGCTGAGTGGGCCTACCCTTTCCCTGGCTACCCTCTTGCTTTTTCCATATGTATAAAAGGCCTTGGGATTTTCCTTAATCCTGGTTGCCAATAACTTTTCATGACCCCTTTCAGCCCTCCTGACTCCTTGCTTAAGTTTCTTCCTACTTTCTTTATATTCTCCATGGGCTTCATCTGTTCCCAGCCTTCTAGCCCTTACAAATGCTTCCTTTTTCTTTTTGACTAATCTCACAATATCCTTCATTATCCAAGGTTCCTGAAACTTGCCATGCTTATCCTTCATCCTAGCAGGAACATGCCTGTCCTGAATTCTTATCAACCGATGTTTGAAAGCCCCCCACATGTCAGTTGTTGATTTGCCCTCAAACATCCGCCTCCAGTCTAGATTCCTCAGTTCCTGCCTAATATTGTTATAATTAGCCTTCCCCCAATTAAGCACCTTAACCTGAGGACTCCTGTTATCCTTATCCACCAGTACCTTGAAACTTACTGAATTATGGTCACTTTTCCCGAAATGCTCCTCTACTGAAACTTCGAGTACCTGGCCGGGTTCATTCCCTAATACCAGGCCCAGTATTGCCCCTTCCCTAGTTGGACTATCTACATATTGTCTCAGGAAGCCCTCCTGGATGCACCTTACAAATTCTGCACCATCCAAACCCCTAGCACCAAGTGATTCCCAGTTAATATAGGGAAAGTTAAAATCACCCACCACAACAACCCTATTGCTTTTACATCTTTCCAAAATCTGCCTACATAACTGTTCCTCAATCTCGCACCGGCAGTTGGGAGGCCTATAGTAAACCCCCAACATTGTGACTGCACCCTTCCTATTCCGGAGCTCTACCCATATTGCCTCGCTGCATGAGCCCTCCGAGGTGTCCTCCTGTCGTACAGCTGTGATATTCTCCGTAACCAGCAGTGCAACTCCCCAACATCCCTCTCTATCCTGCCTGAAACATCTAAATCCTGGAAAGTTTATCTGCCAATCCTGTCCATCCTTCAACCAAGTCTCTGTAATAGCAATAACATCATAGTCTCAAGTAATAATCCAAGCTCTAAGCTCATCTGCCTTGCCTGTTACACTTCTCGCATTGAAACAAATGCATTTCAGACCCCCAGTCCCACTGTGTTCAGTAATTTCTCCCTGCCTGCTCTTCCTCTTAGTCCTACTGGCCATATTCACTAGTTCTCAGTCATTCACTTCACATGCTGACTTATAGCTAAGTATCTGGAGGTATGTGGAGGCAGTAAGAGGTGGGTGTGAGGCTGGCAGCATTGTAATGTATGTGAAGATAAGGTGAAGACTTGGGTGTTAGGCATGAATCCTGAATGCTGGAGAGTGCTGCTGGGTGAATTACGGGGGTGTGATGCACTGAATAGCATTAGAGCTTGGTGATGTGGTGGATAGGAGACGGTCATGTAAGAATGCATTCACTGATGTTGATCATCTGTGTGAGGTCATCAGATCTCTTATGACAATACTGCTGGGTTCTTAGCTTCAGACTTCAGGTGCTGGCCTTCCTGGCTACCTGATCCCATTTCCTTCTAAAGGTGGTACTTGAGGGTCTCCTGCCCTTCCCACAGAACCATGACATCTCTCCTCATGCCCAATTGCACTGCTAATACTTCCAGCACCACATCTCTTTCCAAGCGCTTTCAGTTTCCCAAAAATTATTATCACAGCAATCTTTTTGTCAATCTGACTTTAAGAAACAGCAGGATGTCTGTATCATGAGATCAGCAAATAATGCTGCCGGGGCCTCCTGCTGTGTACAGAGCTCACTAGCAGTGTTATGGAGCACAGATCAGCATTGTGCCACAATCATTCAAATGAGATGGCTACATGAATTTTGTATCTGTTGCCCACATTGATCTGAATGGGCGGAGGCACATCACGAATTGTGACCCTTAAGACCAGGCAAATGAATTTATAGCCTTATGCCTCCCTTTGTACTTTTCATAGGTCAGATAATTCCAATACGTGCAATTAATAGTAATTTGTACTAATGGCCCCTTTTAAGAATAGACAGTAATCTTCAGGGAAACAGCACAACTAGTCAATGGGTTTGAATATCGTATTTCATTCAAGGTCATTCAAACTATCAGTTTAGGTGTATCTTCTCCAAGCTCAAGTTTTTGTTTATAACTTCAAGACACCAAATGTATTGGATTGTTACATATAACAGGCATCATGATAACTTAAGGCCAGAGCAACCCATCACAGCTGATTCAGTACAAATGCCACATGGTTTAATATGTTAAATTATTTTTTGGAGTTGTATCATTGGTATGATTTTTGATGATAAGGGCATCAGTTATTCCAAGATCGCATCGCAGTCTACTTTATTGCCTCAGTTGCTGCCGTATAAGGCCAACCTTGAAAACTACCCTGCTTAAATAAGATTTATCATCCTTCTTTGTTATCTAAATAAGCTGCTAGTTGCTTCTTTCAGCTACTCGTGTAATTGTGATATTGTTAAACCACAAATCGAAGTGTTATTAAGTATCCAGTTTCAAGCTGCAGTAACACCACATAAGAATAAGAGATACAGATAGTGATTTCTTGAAGGTACAAGTGAATTTTTTATTCATTCATGGATGTTGGCGTCGCTGGCTAGGCCAGCATTTATTGCCCATCCCTAATTGCCCTTGAGAAGGTGGTGGTGAGCTGCCTTCCTGAACTTGTGCAGTCTATGTGGTGTAGGTATACCCACAATGCTGTTAGGGAGGGACTTACAAGATTTTGACCCAGTGACAATGAAAAAACAGCAATATATTTCCAAGTCAGGTTGGTGTGTGGCTTGGAGGGGAACTTGAAGATGGTGGTGTTCCATGCATCTTCTGCCCTTGTCCTTCTTGGTGGTAGAGGTCGTGTGTTTGGGAGGTGCTGTCAGAGCCTTGGTGAGTTGCTGCAGTGCATCGTTTAGATGGTACACACTGCTGCCACTGTGTGTCGGTGGTGGAGGGAGTGAATGTTTAAGGTGGTGGATGACGTGCCAATAAAGTGGGCTGCCATGTCCTGGATTGTGTCAAGCTTCTTGTAACAATGAAAGAGAGAGAGAGAGAACTTGTATTTAGATTGTGCCTTTTAAGTTTTCAAGATATCATAAACCGTTTCAGGGCCAATAAATTACTGTTGTACATGAACACTTGACAGCAATTTACACACAAGTCCAACAATTTGCAAAGAGGTAGGTGACCAGATCTAATCTGTTTTAGTGATATTAGCTGCAAAGATAAATATTAGCCAAAACACCAGGGGAAATTCAAATGCTCTTCAAGTGGTACCAGTGAATAATTTATCTGAACATCTGAACATGAGTCATCTGAACAGGCAGACAGAGCATTGGTTTAATATCTCATCCAAGTGATGGCACTTCCGGCAGTGCAGCACTTCCTCAGTCTATCAGGAGTTTTAATAATATGTAGTTTAAGGATCATTCTCATTTGAATTGTGGTCCATATTTTAGATGAGAGAGGCTGTTATTCTAAACATCATGGTTGGTGTGCTTTATCTAATTAATGTATGACATTCCACACAGAAGGATTAGTGATTTTGAAAGGTATGGAGTGTAATACTGCATTGTCAAAGTGCTGAGATTTGAAGCCAAGACCCAGCCGTCCACTCTTGGCCTTCCAATCATCCTGTGAGCTCTAACACATGATGGTTGCTACCCATTCTTATGTATCATTCATTTCCCATCTGTGACATGTCCAAAGACTTTTCATGCATCCTTAAAGGACCTTCCCCTTTAATATGAGTCATATCACACGATGCCCAGAATGTAAACTGGTAAATTGGTAATTGGCAATATCACCGGATTAGTATTTCAGAGGCCCAGGCTAATGCTCTGAAAATTCAAATCCCAACTGGTGGAATTTAAATTCAAATAATTAATATATCTTGAATTGAAAACTAATCTCACTAATGCAATTATCATTGATTGTCATAAAAACCCATCTGGTTCACCAATGTTGTTTAGGGAAGGAAAGCCTCTGTCCTTGGCTGGTCTGGCCTGCATGTGACTCCAGGCGCATAGCAATGTGGTAGACTCTTAACTGCCGTCTGAAATAGCCTAGCAAACCATTCATTACAGAGGAACAGTAGATGCCATGGACCATCCCAAATAGTTAATGTAATTAGTGGCTAGTCTATTCATCAGCTTTCTGCTCCTTCATTCTTTCAGCTAGCATTAGATTTTAACATATATCCTAACTGCCAATGACCATAAATGTGATTAACTTTGATGGAACTCTTGACACAAAGCAAATTCTAATAGGATTGCTTTTTATCCTTTTTAGCTTTTCATTTCCCAAATCAATCTGTGTTTTGTCCATTTTACTGAAGTGCTGCTTCATAATGATTCATTGGCAAAATAAAAAATACATTTATTGTTGCTACTTTGCTCTTCTCACACAATCAATGTTTAAAGGTTAAATTGTTGTTCAGCTAACAGTGAGGTCTTATTCAAGCATCGCACAGTGACGTAACATCAGGGGAAAGGAGATTGAAACTACTTATATTAGTGAAAAGCAGTTTGCTTTTTAGAGAGAGAAAGTAGAAAAAAACTCCAAATTGTTCTTTTAGTTTCACTGTATGCTGCGGAGTTAAATTGAAATGAAACTTAGTGATCATGCAAAAATATCTGTTGATTTCAGCCGAGAGCTGACTGAAGCCAATATTATAGCTTTTCTATATAAAGAAAAGCTGAAAATTGATAAATATGGCACCTATGGAGTGAAAATAAAAAGTTTGTTTTCCTTCTCTGAAGTTATGTGTTACTGTTTGCTTCAACTTTGAAAACATACTACACTTCTGACTGTCCATCAACTGATCTATGTGGAATAATGAATTGGTATATGTGTCAGAAAGTTGCTGATGTTGTGCTGTCTGCATCAAGAACTGTTTGGGGGAGACTTTCATTGTTAGTAAGGTAAAACAAATTGTAACTATGCTGAATGTATTTGAAACCTTGTATGATGTTACCATACCAAAATAACGCCACATTTCTCATAAGCACATGCTTTTGAATTATGTGGCACAACTCTGTGGAATAGAAAGATATATGTCACCTGTGGTAAGTTTCCTTGCTTGCTTTGTCAATATTACAGAAAACATTGGGAAGTTTTAAGACCAGTTGAAGTTTTGGGTTGGCAGCAGAGGACCTCTGCAGTGAGTGGGAAATGGGGAAATTTCAACAGTGCATTTCTCAGTGGCTTTTTACCGCAATCACTGCAATTGCATCTGACATCTGGATTCCCTGACCAATTAACATGAGCAGGCATGATGATGACCGACTTTAGGCTATTTCAGCGGAACTATTTAAGGGGACCTGCTGGGAGGAAGGCCGTAAGGCATGTATGGATGTTGAAACAGGGCCAGAACTTGGAGCGATGGAATCAGAACATGACAAGGCACCTTTCTTCATGGATATCAACCTGAAGATGTTTCCAGTCCCTGCTAACAGGAGGAAGAAACCTGCAGAGAAAAAGAAGGCCTGGTTGGAAGTTACTGTGGGGATCAGCAGCAGGCATGTAATGCCACTCTCTTGGATACATTACCAAAAGGTGTTTAATGATTTAATCAGGGCAGGAAAGGTGAGTGGCATGGCACTTGCAAGTATACCTGGATCTGCATCTTACACCAAACCCCATCCCCCACCCACGTTGCCTTCACACACTTATTCCTGCACATTATTTAAATAGTGTGCAAGAGCCAGCAGCAGCAGGGGTAATTAGAAATAGAGGACAGACACCAGAGAAACAGGTAAAAGCTGAAAAAGGGATGTCACAGCCTTTACAGAGTGTGGAGCACAGCAGGTGAGTTGCAGATAAATATTAAGTTTATTGATCAGTATTTTTAGTGGTTAGAGATTTTTGTTTTGGTGTGAATGAAACAATTAAATAGCCTTGAAGCTACCAAAAAAACTACCAATACATAGGGATTAAAATTTAAGGGAGCATGAGCATCAGAGACTGGTAAAAGCTTCCAGAGTAATGTCAGCACAAGGGAAGAGGTTGATTGGTGAGTAGCTACTGAGCTTTCTTGTTCAATCAGGACAAGTCTCAAGTTTGCTTCTGTAAGTTTAGATAGTAGTCTGATAAATAAAAGCATGGCAGGGGACTTCATTTGCACCCAATGTACATTCTGTGCCATGCGGGAACTCAAGGCCAATCACAGGTACAAGAAGTATTGCCCATAAGACCATAAGACGTAGGAGCAGAAGTAGGCCATTCAGCCCATCGAGTCTGTTCCACCATTTAATGAGATTATGGCTATCTGATAATTGTCAATTCCATTTTCCTGCCTTTTCCCCATTACTCTCGATTCCCAAACTGATCAACAATCTGCCTATCTCAGCCTTGAATATACTTAGTGACCCAGCCTCGACAGCCCTCTGTGGTAAAGAATTCCATAGATTCGCTACCCTCTGAGAGGAGTAATTCCTCCTCATCTCTGTCTTAAATGGGCGACCCCTTACTCTGAGATTATGCCCTCTGGTCCTAGACTCTCCCACAAGGGGAAACAACCTCGCGACATCTACCCTGTGAAGCCCCCTAAGATTCTAATATGTTTCAATAAGGTCGCCTCTCATTCTTCTAAACTCAAACGAGTACAGACGCAATCTACTCAACCTCTCCTCATAAGAAAATTCCTTGTGTGCTAACTTTTTGTGATTCATGCACGAGGACGCCCAAATCCCTTTGTGCTGCAGCTTTCTTCAGTCTTTCTCCATTTAAATAATATTCAGCTCCTCTATTCTTCCTGCCAAAGTGCATAACCTCACATTTTCCCACATTATATTCCATCTGCCAAGTTTTTGCCTACTCACTTAACCTGCCTATATCCCCCTGTTCACTCTTTGTGTCATCCTCACCACTTGCCTTCCACCTATTTTTGTGTCCTCCGCAAACTTCATCCAAGTCAATATATATATTGTAAATAATTGTGGCCCCAGCACTGATCCCTGTGGCAGTCCATTAGTTACACCTTGCCATCCTGAAAATGCCTCCCTTATCCCAAGTGTCTGTCTTCTATTAGATAGCTAATCCTCTCTCCATGCTAATATACTACCCCCAACACAATAGGCATTCATCTTATTGAGTAGCCTTATGTGTGGTACCTTATCAATTGCCTTTTGGAAATCCAAATATGTCACATCTACTGGTCCCCCTTTATCTATCCTGCTTGTTACCTCCTCAAAGAATTCTAATAAATTTTTCAGGCCTGATTTCCCCTTCACGAAGCCATGCTGACTCTGCTTATTATATTATGTATTTCTAAATGCTCTGCTATTCCACCCTTTATAATAGACTCTAATATTTTCTCAATGACAGATGTTAAATTAACTGGCCTGTTTTATGTCTCCCTTTTTGAATAAGGGTGTTACATTGAATCCCCTGGGACTTTTCCAGAATCTAAGGATTCTTGGAAGATTACTACCAATGCATCCACTACCTCTGTAGCTACTTCCTTTAATATCCTAGTATGCAACCCATCAGGTCCAAGGGACTTATCGGCCTCTAGCCCCATTAGTTTCCTTAGTAGTTTTTCTCTGGTGATAGTTATCGTATTTATTCCCCCCCTCCCCCCACCACATTTTGCCCCTTGATTACTTATTACTTTTGGAATGCTATTAGTGTCTTCTACTGTGAAGTA
Organism: Cetorhinus maximus; assembly: GCF_964194155.1. NCBI lineage: Eukaryota > Metazoa > Chordata > Chondrichthyes > Lamniformes > Cetorhinidae > Cetorhinus > Cetorhinus maximus. The sequence goes on along the minus strand of NC_135880.1, from coordinate 152,244,399 downwards.
TTTATTCAACTCCTCTGCCATTTCCTGCTTCCCCAGTATATTTCCCCAGCCTCATTCTCTAAGGACCTATGTTCACTTTGGCCTGTCTCTTCCTTTTTATATGTTTAAAGAAGCCCATTGTTATATTACTTGCTAGTTTACCCTCAAAGTTTATTTTCTCCCTCTTTATTATTTTTTGGTCATCCTTTGTTGGTTTTTAAAACTTTTCCAATCCTCAGGCTTACTGCTAACCTTTGCACATTGTATGTTTTTTCTTTCAGTTCGATACCATCCTTAACTTCCTTGGTTAACCATGTTGGTTTATCCCTTTCCTAGAAACCTTTTCCTCATTGGGGTATATCTTTGTTGTGAGTCAGGAAATATTTTCTTAAATGTTTGCCATTGTTCATCAACCGTGTTTTCTGCTAAACTCCTTTCCCAGTCCACTCCAACCAACTTTGCTCTCATTGATTTATAATTACCCTTATTTAAGTTTAGCACCGTTGTTTCTGACCCAAGTTTCTCATTCTCAAACTGAATGCTAAATCCTACCATGTTATGGTCACTGTTTCCTAGGGGATCTTTTTATCTGAGATCATTTATTAAACCTGCCTCATAACACATTGCCCGATCCAAAATAGCCTGATCCCTGGTTGGATCCACAACATATTGTTCTAGGAAACTGTCCCGAATACACTCTATGAATTCTTGCTCATGGCTACGTCTGCCAATTTGATTTTCCCAATCTATATGAAGACTAAAGTAATGATTAATGGACTGCCTTTTTTACGTGCCCTCATTATCTCCTAATTCATTTTCTGTCCTACAGTATAGCTATGGTTAGGGGACCTATAGACTACTCCCACCAGTGTCTTCTTCCCTTTGTTATTTCTTACCTCCACCCATATGGATTCTACATCTTACAATCCCAGATCATTTCTTGCTCTCGTACTTATTTCATCTTGTACTAACAAAGCTACTCCACCACCCTTTCCTTGCTGCCTGTCCTTTCGAAAAGTCACATACCTCTGAATATTTAGTTCCCAGCTTTGATCTCCCATCAAGGAGTCAGCCAGGGGCTCCTGGGCACCCATAGGGAGGAGGATCAGCAGGTGTACCCCTCCAGGGCCACCCATCCAGGTGACTCCAGGAGTGTCTAGCCCATCCGAGTAGCCTCTTCCTGTGACCTCAGCAGCTCCAGCTCCACAGGCCGAGGAGGGTGCCACTGCCAGACAGCAGGACCTTGAAAGCAGACCAGGGCCCTCCAGGCCTCAGCCCTCCAGAGGACGCCCGCCAAGGTCACCACAAACAGGGCGTAGTAGTCAATAGACTGCCTCCACCTCCCCTGTGGATATCTGTGGAGTACCAAGACGTAGCGGCAGGGGGCAGGGTTAGGAGAGTTAAAACAATATAGTTTCACAGCCTGGGCATGAGTGTTAATAGTTTGTACATAATGTTTACTGTTGTAAATAAACTCCCAAGAATGTCTCTCTGCCTATGGCTCCTTGTTCTGATGAGCAGTGTTCGTGTCACTCAGGTGTGAAACCTTTCAGCACAAGATAAGGGCAGATGTCTCAACCCAGGGCCTCTTCCCTGTGCTTTGTGCAGCCTTCAGAGCAAAATGATGGTTCGGCCTCACACTTCCTGGATGCCTTAGTGATGCCTGACACCTCGATGGTGCTTCTTATTGCTGCCAGAATGTTGTGGGCAGGCGTCACAGAGTTCCATAATTCTCTCTGTGGGCTCTCAGCACCTTTAAGATGGGGCTGGCCCCCATCTGTTCAGCATCTGTAACCAGTGATGCTGTGCTCCTGAAGGGGTCAGGTGCTGGAGGCGGACAAAGGATCAGGTGGTTTTAAAGTTTCATGGCTGCGTCTCCATGATCTGACCCTGATCACTGAGTGCAGGCGAGCTGCCCTCGGCCAGACAGGAGTTAGACATTCTCAGAGGCTATGTGAAGATCTATGGAGTGCGCTCACTGCATGTCGCCTTCATCCTCCTGCAATCGAGCAACTATTAGGGCTTCCACTGCGTCTCCATGACAGGTGCATATTCAGAGTGTACACGCGCTGCCATAAGCCAGACTGGAGTCAAACGTTCATAGATGTAATGTGAGGATCCATGGCATCTCCTCACTGCATGTCGTCATCATCCTCCACGAACCTAGCAGCTATGAGGGCCTCCCAAGAGTGCCTACCTCATCTGGCCAGTGTGAGAGTCTCATCACCGACATTGTTGCCTTCGAGGACCTCATTCCATCAACACCCTCCTCATTGAAGGAGACCACCAGCACCTGCTTCTCCTCCTCAGCCAGCTGCTCTCCTCATTGCAATGTCAGGTTATAAAGGGTGCAGCAGGCAACGATGATGCGTGACACCCTCTGTGGATTATATTGCAGGGCTCTACCAGAACAGTCCAGGCATCGGTGCCTCATTTTCAGCATCCTGACGGTTTGTTCCACCAAGTTGCGAGTTGCAGCATGAGCCTCGTTATACCTTCACCCTGCTGGAGCCTGAGGCTGCTGCACAGGCATCATCAGCCACATCATCTTGCCCCCTAGGAGCCAACTCTACAGCCTCTGTGGATCCTGGAAGACATCAGGGATCTGTGACCGACTGAGTGTAGGAGTTATCCACCCTCCCTGGAAACAGTGTGCAGGCCTGCAGGATGTGTTTGTGGTGGTCGCACACCAGCTGCACATTCAGCGAATGGAAGCCCTTGCGGTTGACATCGTTGACCACTTGTTGCGACGGAGATATGAGCGTCATATGAGTGCGGTCGATCGCACCCTGCACCTGTGGGAAACCTGAGATCTGGGCAAACCAAATTGCTCTTGCTTCCTGGCACTCTTGGCCCTGGGCGAAATGCCCAAAGTTGTATGCCCTCGCGAAGATGGCATCCATGGCCTCATGGATGCATTTGTGGGTGGAGGCTTGTGATACCCCACAGAGGTCACCTGTGGAGCCTTGAAAGGAGCCACTGTCATAAAAATTGAGCACTGTTGTCACTTTCACAGCCACTGGCAGTGGATGCCCTTCATGCCCCCATGGCACCAAATCCTGCAGTAGTTGGCAGATGTGACTGACCATGTGACTGGACATGCGCAGTCTTCGGCAACACTGGTCATCAGCCATCGGCAGGAATGAAAGGCGCCATCTATAGACCCTGGGTCTTGCTAGGCACCGACCAAAGAATGCTCGTTGTGGCTCTGTAGTGATGTATGCAGGAGCCTCAGCTGCCCCTTCTTCCAGAGAGTGCTGCTCCTCCTTCTGTGCAGCCAGACACCTCCGCCATTCTCTTCTCCATCGTCTCCGCTCTCTGTACGCCACGAGGTATACAGCTAGTTCACCGGGCTCCATGCCCCTGATATACTCCTCCTGCAGGATGAAAGAGAGAGACACGTGGGTTAACTCGTGTATATTAAGAACCTCTCTTGGTTAAATGTGAAGGTCCCTTAACACATCCTGGAGAGTGCTGACCACCACTTGGATGGCCAGAGTTTAGTGCGCTGCATGGTTGCCCGAAACCCCAAACACTTCCGCCCCACTCCGCTTGACCGATTGGTGGCAGCTTTGCCCACTGGACTGCATGCTGTGCTCTCATCTCAGGCACAGGCATTCTCCTAACCCACACTGCAAGGCTGCACTGTTAGCTTGAACCAGGAGGGAGACTGGTCCAAACCGGGATGATGACATTGCAAGCGGCTGTTTGTGCCTCTACCAGTGACTGCTCCACTGCCAGCTTTAGCAAGGAGATTGTACATCGTGTGCAGTCATCCAAATGTTCTGAAGTCTACTGAAATGCTCATTAGTTTGCAGTCTGTGCCCAAGGGTTGAAAAGCTCTGGAGCACTTGGTGGCACTTTCATGCCTCTATCTTGCTTGAGGGGGCAGATAAGCTAGAGATCTGACTCCATGCATGACAATGTGGCTGCATCTGAACTGTCTCAGCTGCAGAGGAATGTTGACTTTATACAAGGTTTCCCGAATGCCTGGCCCTCCCCTCCCCCCTACCTCATGCATTATAGTGCACTGCCATCAACTGCAGGGCAGCCCTTGCCCCCACCCCGAAGTTACCTCAACCACAGGGCAGCCCTTGCATCCCCCCTCCAATGTGCCTCAACCTTGAAGTTCAACAAGTGATTCGGGTGAGCGCTGCACAACGTTACTGTGTACTCACCTCCAAGTTCCCCTCAAAGTTCAGCCTGCCAAGTGCATGCCTTATATATGCTGTTGTGAAACACGTTGGCTTGCAATCATGCCAACGTGGGTGGACGATCCAGTGGGAGGGGTGGATGATTCTGGCAGGCTGGCCTTACAATGGCATGCAGATGTATTACAATAAGGCTCCCGACGTCCAATGGCGGGAACTGCAGCCCACCATCGATGGGCTGAGCAAACGATCACAAACTGGTTTCACGATGTCATGAAACCAATTTTTGGCCTTCTTGCCATATTGTCCGCTAACACCGCCAAGCTCGCCTGACACCAACAGGCACAGACGATTCTGCCCCTAGACAGTATTCAATGCTGGTGAGGGAGATGGTTCCTTTGGAGGATACAGCCAGAGCTAAGTCCATGGCACCATGGATGGTTGAGCTGTACAATGTAGGGGTAGGAGGAAGATCATAAAAACAATAGTAACAGTGAATTCAATAGCCAGGTGTTTCTGTGGCTGCAGATAAGATTCAAGGATGGTTCATCACCTCCTTGGTGCCAGGATCATAATTTCATTGAGTGGCTACAGAAATTCTGAAGAGGTAATGGTGAACAAGAAGAGGTCATGGTCCATTTCGGTACCAACAACATAGATAGAAAGAGTGATGAGGGTCATCAGGCAAATTTTAAGGAGCTAAGAAAGGAATTAAAAAGTGGGGCCTCAAAGATAGTATTCTCTGGATTACTCTGACTACCACAGGTTAGCGCGTATAGAGATAGGATAGAGCAGATAAATATGTGAAGGAAAGATGGTGCATGAATGAGGGCTTTAAGTTCCTGAAGCACTGGGACTGCTTCTGGGGGAGATGAGACTGTACAAGTTGGACAGGTTACACATCAACTGGGCTGGGCTCAATGTCAATGCAGGGAGGGTTTAAACTAGCCTGGCAGATGGGTGGGGACCTAAACATAGATTCAGAAAGTAGAGAAGCAAAGCTGGAAATGAAAGGCAGGTAATTAGTAGCAAGTTTGGAGGCAGAAATTTCCGCCCGTCAGGGGGGTTGTGCAGGAGCGGGCGTGAACCCGATTGGGGCCGCGCCGCCATTTTATGTGGGCGAGCCAATTAAGGTCCGCCCAACGTGACATGCACCCAGAAGCACTGAGCGCTCCCTGTGCAGGCGGAGTGGGATTCCCTGAGTCGGGGCCTGCGCTCTTTTGCGCATGCATGCGAAAGAGAGCAGAAATCTCCCTGAGATACAGAGGTGCCTCAGGGAGATTAGTTTCACCTATGAAACATTGAAGAAAGGTTAAAAAAAAATTTAGGACATGTCCCCTCATGTGAAACTGTCACATGAGCTGGGGCATGTCCATTAATTATTTCAAAATTTTTTATTTAATTAGTAAATCCTTCACGTAGCCTCATCCCGCCCGTGGATAAGACTTCATGAAAAATGTGAAGGCTGCCTGGGCTGTTCGCCTGCCCACCAACCCTAAGGTTGGACAGGCAGCATTCTTAACTACTTTAATTACTTTGCTAATGGCTTTAATAGGCCTTTGACATTTCGGTTGTGCGCCTACCGAACTGACAATCTAAATGACGCGCAATGACGTCACCGCGTGTTATTTTACGCGTCGGCGAGCAGGCCCCGACCCCACTCGCTGACCCAAAAATTCTCCCCTCGAGGTCAAATGAAACAAAGGCTAGAAAATAGGCAATAAAAAAGTTCGCCAATGCTTAATAGTATATACTTCAATGCAAGGAGTCCCATGAATAGGGCAGATGAGCACAGGTAGACATCTGGAAGCACAATATCATAGATATTATTAAAATATGGCTTCAGGAAGGTGTTAGAATCATATCTCTCAAGACTGAATTTTTCTTTTACAAAATGGAAGAATATGACATTATCTGTACATTTGGGTGCTCATTTTTTTTTAAAAGGCCATAAGTTCACCTTCGAACTGTCAACAAGCAGGCCTCTTCCAAGAAATCACCTGACCTTTATGATACTTGAGGAAGATCTGGTTGTTTGTTTTGAACAGCAGTCACTTTAATTGATGGGGAAAATAAACTAATAAGGCAAAAGATTGGCAACTAGCTGGAAATCACATGGGAGAGAGAAAAATACTAAGTTGTGAACCTGCTGGGATTGAAAGCAGTCTTGTTAGGGAACAAGTTGAGGAAGGAAGGCTACCCTAACTGGGTCTCTCTCTCTCTTTACCTTGCCTGCAATTTTGCATGGCTTTCAACCTGTAACCAGAGAACTCTCATCTGCGTGTAACTGGTCTGCATTTGGACCTGCAAAACTGAGACCAGTTGGTGAGAACTCCCTGATGACTATTGGGACCAGTGGCTTGTCTTCACAGGAAGGAACTCCAGGTCGACAGCATCAAGACCATGTGAACTTTATCCTTTATTTTATAACCCATCCTCTAAAGCCCATCTCTGCAGAGAAACTATCTGCTTGTCCTTTGTTTGTCTGTGTGTGTGTCTGTGTGTATGCTGGGGGAATTCTTTAGGAAGAAATAGATAGTTTTATGTCCCAATTACAATTGTGTATTAACCAGCACTTGCAACTTGAGTAAAAGAAGATGTTTTATAATAAACAATTGTTCTGAGTTTATTGAAAGAAGTCTGGTTGAAGACTCTTTTATTCTAGGCACCAATAGGGGAAATAGATGATTGGCTATTTTGGTGAGAAAATTAAACTTTTATATTAATGGTACGGCCTGTAGAGTAGTGGGGTTAGATCATATGCACAATTCTTCCATCCCGGTCATAGCAAATGGCAGGAATAGCAGCCCATCATTCCTGATTGCAAGGTTTTCAGATGAAAGAGAGGTAGGGGGTAGCAATATTGGTTAAAGAAATAATCATATTTATGGAGAGGGATGAAATGTTAAATGGATCATCAAATGAGGCCATATGGGTTGAACTGAAGAACAAAAAAGGGGCAGTCATACTGCTGTGAGTGTACTCTTGTCCCCAAACAGTCAAAGGGAGATAAAAGAGAAAATATATAGGTAAATCTCTGATAAATACAAAAACAATAGGGCAGTAATAGCAGGAGATTTCAACTATCGTAATATTGACTGGGATGGAATGAATATAAAAGATATAGAGGGCAAAGAATTCTTAAAATGCATTCAGAAGAACATTTTTAGTCAGTATGGAGCAAGCCCATCAAGAGAAGGGGCAGCATTTTCTGTTTTTATTTCAGATTTCAAGCATCTGCAGTATTTTGCTTTTTTATTATTTAAGGGAAGGGGCAGGTCTGGCTTAGTTCTAGGGAATAAATCTGGGTAAATCTGGGTCAGTGATCATAATTGAGCTAGATTAGCATGCTTAAGGAAAAGGACAAAGACAAACCAAAAGTTGACATTCTCAACTGGGGAAAGGCCAATGTTACTAAGTTTACATCAAAAATAGGCAGGAAAAAGGCACCTGTAGGTAAACCAGTGACAAAACAGTGGGAGGAATTCAAGTTGGAGATAGTGAGAGTTCAGAACAAATATGCTCCCACAAAGAAAAAGGGTGATACACTCAAACCATAACACCTTGGATGTCAAAGAGAGACCTCACAGGATAGGATAAGGTAAAAAAGAAAATCTTATGTCAGATGCTGAGAGACTGACACTGCAGAGGAGTATAAAAAGTACAGGGGTGAAACCATAATTAGGAAAGCAAAGAAAGGGCACAAGAAAATATTGTCAAGTAAAATCAAAGAAAATCAAAAGGTGATTCATGAATACTTAAAGAATAAAAGATAAGTAAGGAAAGAGTAGGGCCTAGTACAGGCCAAAAAAGCAACTTCTGTATGGAGGCAGAAGACATAGATGCAGTTCCTAATGAACACTTTACGTCTGCCCTCACAAAGCAGACATTATAGTTAAGGAGCAGGAATGTGAAATATTGGATGGGATTAACATAGTGAGAGGAAATATCAAGGGGTTTAACATCTTTGAAAGTCGATAAATTGTTGGCCCAGATGAAATTTCTCCCGGCAAGTGAAGGGCTAACCTGAATGAATTTTTTGAGGAAGTAACAAGGAGAGTCAATGAGGATGTAGTCTACATGAATTTTGCATGGCGTTTGACAAGATCCACTATGGTGGACTGAGAAGAAAAGTAAAAGTCCATGGGATCTAATGGAAAGTGGCTAGTTAGATCCAAAATTGATGCAATGGCACCAAACAAAGGGTAATGTCCAACTGGTGTTTTTCTAACTGGAAATCTGTTTCCAGTGGGGTTCCATAGGGCTTTTCATGGTTTATATCGATGATTTAAATGTTCAGGGCATGATTGAAAGTTTGCAGAGGATGCAAAAATTGACCATGTGGTTGCTAGTAAGGAAGAAAGCAGTAGAATGCAGGAAGTTATCAATGGATCTTGATATCTGGATTGAAGAGAAGTATTAAGTAATGTATTTGTGGAGTGCAAACGAGACAAGGGAATACGCAATAAATGGGAGGATGCTGAGCAGTGTAGAGGAATAGAGGAACCTTTCAATGCATGTCCACAGATCACTGAAGATAGGAGGACATGAAAATAAGAAACACTAAAAGATGCACTTAGGAAATCATGATACGATTAGCACCATGGCTTTGCGAAAAGTAAATTGTATTTGAAAAATTTATTTGAAAATGTAACTAGTTGGATAAATAAAGGGGAACTAGTAGAAGTAGTATTCTTGGATTTCATAAAGGCTTTCGATAAGGTGCCACACAAAAGAGTTCAAGTTAAGGCTCGAAGGGCCGAATGGCCTACTACTGCTCCTATTTTCTATGTTTCTATATTTCATGGAGTAGGGGGTAATATATTAGCATGGATAAAGGATTGATTAGCAGTCAAGAAGCAAATAGTAGGGTAAAAGGGGCATTTTCAAGTTGGCAGGCTGTGACAAGTGGAGTGCCGCAAGATCCGGTGCTGGGGCCTCAGCTATTTCCAACCTATATTAATGATAGACAAAGAAGCAGAGAGTAATGGATCTAAATATGCCGGTGATAAAAAGTCAGATGGCAATGCAAGCTGTGAGGGAAATAAAAAGAGGCTGCAAAGAACAAAACAAGAACACAAAAGGAGCAGGGGAAGACTATACGGCCCGTTGAGCCTGCTTCGCCATTCAGTACAATCATGGTCGATCTTTGTCCTATGATGAGAGGCTGACTAAATTGGGTCTATACTCTCTGAAGTTTAGAAGAATGAAAGGTGACCTCATTGAAACATGCAGAATTCTGATGGGGTTTGACAGGGTAGACACTGAGAGGTTGTTTCCCCTGGCTGGGGAATCTAGAATACGGGTGCACAGCTCAGGATAAGGGGTTGATAATTTGGGACTGGGATGAGGAGAAATTCCTGCACTCAAAGTGTTTTGAATCAGAGTTTTATGGATGCACCATCAATGAATATATTTAAAGCTGAGATAGATAGATGTTTGATCCCTCAGGGAACCAAGGGATATGGACAGCAGGCGGGTAAGTGGAGTTGAGGTCAAAGGTCAGCCATGACCATACTGAATGGCAGAGCCGGCTCGATTGGCATATAGCCTACTCTTGCTCCTACTTCTTATATTCTTATGATTAAGGAGGCATGAGGAATAGTTTCCTTTATTTGCTCAGGAATAGAGCAGAAAAACAGAGAAATTATGTGAGAAATGTATAAAACACTCATTAAGTCACAGCTCGAGTACAGTGTACACTTCTGGTCACTGCATTATAGGAAGGATATGATTACACTAGAGAGTATGCAGAAGAGATTTTAGGGTAATTGGTTGAGGAATTAGAAAGGACTTGAAGATTTATTTTACTCATATGGTGATGGGAGACTGGAACTCACTGCCTGAAACGTTCATCTCATTTAAAAGACACTTGGATATGCATTTGATGTGCCATGACATAAAGAGCTAGAAACTGGGATAAGACTGGAAAACTCTATTTTTAGCTGGCACAAACACAATGGGATAAATAGTATTCTGTTGTGCTGTAATGTATGATTCTATGATTCTATCATTCATACTAATTTACATTGACGGTACACCCCTTCATTCCTGTCTAGGCGCCTCCTCTTAGCCATGTTTGACCTTCCACTACTAACTCTTACCCTCATCTTAATGCAATTCCCTCTACAAATATTTCACAATTGCTTGAGGTGCAGGCGGAGGCAGAGAGTGCCCAGGGCGTTGCAGTCAGAGGACTGCTGGGAACCAGGATGGTGCTCAGTCGAAGGCAGATGATGAGCCTCTGGAGTCGTCCATTAGGTGGCAGATGTTGGATGTCCAGTGGGATGTGCAGGAGGATCTGGTGGAGATCTGTGAGGGTCTGTATGCCATGGTCTCTGTTGTGGAGGAGTCCATGCAGAGCATGAGCACTGTGTTGACCCTCCATTGACAGAATGGTGACTCTCATGAAGGGGTAACTCCAGGGACAGAATGGGGGCTTCCCGGGACTATGCTCGGACCTGCAAGCCCTCAAACGGGCAATGACCCCAGGCGGTCAGTACCAGTGTGGGAAATGGAGGAGGCACCCAGTATCCCAGCTAGGCGCCTGTCCACCAATGGAGAGCATGGAGGTCCAGAGCAACCTCACGTTGGTGCACAAGCTGCTTGTCATCTCTGCGGGCTCCTCTCAGGGTGCTCTAGATGACAGCAGCAGCTCCTCCACCCCTCCACTAGTGACAACGACATCTAATGAGGCTGCGATGACTGGGGAGATGCCAGCTGTGGCACTGGCCACTCCCTCCCAGGCAGGGCCAGCACAGGCTCCACTGGCCAGAGGACGACCGCCAAGGTCCTCAAGGCCAATAAGACAGCAGTGTCAGGAGGCTGTCTCCAATGCCGGTGCCAGCGAGGGCGTCACCAAGACACAGCAATCAGAAACATATGTTAAAGGCAACATGAGCATAACAGGGACAGTTCACGGGTGATTTTCTGTTCATTTATGTTTGGTTTATATGTCTGCTGGTGTGGGCATCAACATCAGTAATGGTAATGTCATTATGTGACAATAACATTAAATTTGCTTTGGTTCTGATGGCCTGAGTATGCTTCACCTTTTTTCACAGACGTCAGTCTGTAATGCTGGACGTGGGTGGCTCGATACTTTATTGCACAGGCATTGAGTGGATTCTGGGTGCAAATGAAAGGGTCATTTCAGACATCCGGTTTGGAGCTGGCAGCCCTGGCATGAGATGGAAGTAGATCTTTGGTAGCCTAGCTGAAGGAGCGTTAGATCAAGGCATCCCTGGTGTCCCTGCCTCTCTGGAGGTTACCAAGGACTACCTCCACACCTACAGCGTTCTCCTCACTGTGCTCCTTTTCTGACTCACTCCTGGATTCATCATCTGTGGCCTGTGGAGCTGCGTCAGCATCCTCTGTCTCCAGTGGGTCCCCCCTTGCCAGTTCCAGATTGTGGACAGTGCAGCATGCGACCACTATCAGTGACACCCACTCTGGGGGTATTGTAATGCACCCCCTAAATGGTCCAAGCATCGGAAGCACATCTTGAGAAGACCTTAAAATTTATTAATTTTGCTTCCAATTTCCAACCCTACATCATTTTCACATGGTCCATCTCTGACACTTCCCTTCCCTTCCTTGAACTCTCTGTCTCAATTTCTGATGATAGACTGTCCACCAATATCCATTACAAGCCTACCGACTCCCACAGCTACCTCGACTACAGCTCCTCACACCCCGTTTCCTGGAAGAACTCCATCCCATTCTCTCAGTTCCTTCGCCTCCATCGCATCTGTTCTGATGATGCCACTTTCAAAACAGTTCCTCTGACATGTCCTCCTTCTTACTTAACCGAGGTTTTCCACCCACAGTGCTTGATAGGGCTCTTAACCATGTCCGGCCCATCTCCCGTGCATCTGCCCTCAAACCTTCTTCTCCCTCCCAGAACCATGATAGAGTCCCCCTTGCCCTCATTTATCACCCCACCAGCCTCCGTATTCAAAGGATCATCCTCCGCCATTTCCGCCTACTCCAGCATGATGCCACCACCAAACACATCTTCCCTTCACTCCCCCTGGCGGCATGTCGCAGGGATCGTTCCCTCCAGGACAACCTGGTCCACTCCTCAATCACCCCCTACACCTCAACCCCCTCCCACGGCACCTTCCCATGCAACCGCAGAAGGTGCAACACCTGCCCCTTTACTTCCCCTCTCCTCACCGTCCAAGGGCCCAAACACTCCTTTCAAGTGAAGCAGCATTTCACTTGCATTTCCCCTAACTTAGTCTATGGCATTCATTGCTCCCAATGCGGTCTCCTCTACATTGGAGAGACCAAACGCAGACTGGGTCACCTCTTTGCAGAACATCTTCGGTCTGTCCGCAAGCATGACCCAGACCTCCCTGTCGCTTGCCATTTCAACACTCCACCCTGCTCTCATGCCCACATGTCCATCCTTGGCTTGCTGCATTGTTCCAGTGAAGCTCAATGCAAACTGGTGGAACAGCACCTCATCTTCCGACTAGGCATTTTACAGCCTTCCGGACTGAATATTGAGTTCAACAATTTTAGATCATGAACTCTCTCCTCCATCCCCACCCCCTTTCCGATTCCCCCCCTTTTTTTCCCAATAATTTATATAGATTCTTCTTTTCCCACCTACTTCCATTATTTTTAAATGTATTTCCATCCATTGTTTTATCTCTACCTTTTAGCCTTTTTTGATTCCTTCACCCCACCCCCACTAGGCCTATCTGTACCTTGCTTGTCCTGCTTTCTACCCTTAATTATCACATTCTTCAGATATTCTCACCACCTTCAACACCTCTTTGTCCTTTTGTCTGTGACATCTTTTGATTATCTCCACCTATCACTGGCCCTCTATCCAGCTCTACTTGTCCCACCCTCCCCTTAAACCAGCTTATATTTCACCTCTCTTCTATTTTTACTTAGTTCTGTTGAAGGGTCATTCAGACTTGAAACATTAACTCTGCTCCTCTCCACAGATGCTGCCAGACCTGCTGAGTTTTTTCCAGGTATTTTTGTTTTTGTTTTGGATTTCCAGCGTCCACAGTTTTTTGCTTTTATTTGAGAAGACCTATGGTCTCTACCACTACCCTTGTGGAGGCATGGCTCCTATTGTAACACTGCTCTGCCTCTGTTCTGGGTGGCAGAGACGTGTCTTGAGCTACCTCCTCAACGGATAGCCCTTGTCACCCAGCAGCCATCCATTCAGTCAAGCTGGAGCACTGAAGAGCCCCTGCACCTGGGAGTGTCTGAGGATGTACGCGTCATGGGAGCTGCCAGGGTACCTTGCACAGACTTGCAGAATCTGCATCCTGTGACTACACACTATCTGCACATTCAAGGAGTGGAAACCCAGCTGACTTGCTGGTGCCTTCTTGGCCACATGTGTACAGTCGATGGCACCCTGGACATGGGGGAACCCAGCAATCACTGCAAAGCCTCTGGCTTGCTCAGCCTAGCTGGCCTTGTCCGTACCGTAAAGAATAAAGGTCAGTACCTGCCTGAACAGAGCGTCTGTCACCAGCTGGACGCAACTGTGGACAGTTGATTGGGAGACTCCACACAGATCCCCCACTGACCCCTGGAAAGAGCCGGAGGCATATAAGTTGAGGGACATTGTGACCTTCAGAGCCATTGGCATGGGATGTCAACCCACATGGTAGGAGCTGATCTCAGGCTCAATCATCTGACAAATGGAGGTGATGCTCTCCCTTGAGAGGCAGAACCTCCTTCAACATTGCACTTCGGACATATTGAGGTAGCTGCATTGCTGGCTGTAAACCCTGGCAGCAGGATAGTGGCATCTTCTGCTGCTTCTTCCGCCTTGAACTTCCTGCTTACCCTGCGCCCCTTGTGCCTGCGCCTCTCCTCTCACAGGTCCCTCCCCTGGTAGCTGCATTGGGTTCCTGGCCTCCTCTCCCTTCTGTTCCTCTCTTCCTCCTCAGAGGAGGTGCCACCAGCAGAGACCACAATCCCCATTACCAGGGTAACGGAAGGCTGCCTGATACCTGGAAGGGTCCACACAGTCTGAATCCTCCGGGGCCTTGGAGACACCAGTAAGTCCTGAAATGAAGCCTGGAAAAGCAAAGAATGAAGCCCTGAACAGAGATGAAGCTGCCAAGTACCAGTAAGCATCCAACAACAAGCTATCTCCAAACCTCCTCACTACTCACACTGGCAATGCTGCTGACCCTTTTATCCCACCCTTGGACGAGTTTTTTGAAATTGCCGGTTGCCTGCTTCCCCTTTTTCCCGTGCGACGAGTGAGAAATCGCACGGGCAACGTAAAATACAGCTTATATGCCTTTTTAATGGCCTTAACTGGCCTTGTAATTGCTGGCGAGCGTGGCTCTGACTTGCGCCCGCCAACCAAGATATTGCGTAAATGCGCAATGATGTCGGGACGCTCACCCGACATTCTTTTACGCTCAAGCATGTCAGGCGTGCACCCGCACACCAAGTGAAAAATTCTGCTCATGGGTTTTCTGGCTACCTGGTGATAGAATTAAACATCACACAGCCAGATGGCACACAACACTCACTCATGTTGACTTGATGGCAACGGGCACTGACGTGTGGCAATGTGCACAATGCTGACTTAGCACCCTCTTACATCGCCAGCTCTAATTCATGGTTTTCCTCTCCCAAAGGCTCTTCAAGCAGGAGGAAAACAAAGGCTTCTCAGGAGGTCACACATTTTGAGGACACACCATCACAGAAGTTATGTAGACTGTCCACCAGCTTAGATACACATATCTAGGTGAGATCAACAAGACAGGCAATTGAATTTCTACATGATGTCTTACTCATCACAAGTGAGCAAGAACAGATCGTAGAGACAGGGACAGCAGTAGACAGCCCCATTGGAGGATGCAGGACAAAACAAGTTCTGCTCAGCTGAACCCAGATTCTGTCAGCCTTGTGTGCCGTTGATGAGGATGAGAATCCTGGAGCAGCAGCAGAAAATGTGTGAGATTCTATCAGCCTTTTCAGCAGTACTGCACATAATTAGACATGTCCATCTCTAACAAGAGTGCTATTAAATCACAGGCCTTTTTGTTGATTTCTATGCCCATGGAAAGAGTGGCCACCTACATCAAAGATCAGGCATGAGTACCAACCAAGTGCATGCTGGCCCTCACCAACGGCATGCACACTCAGAATGTCACCTTAAACAGGATTGAAGACGTCTTGGCCATCCAGCGCCTCATTGAAGTACAACAAAGTGCTCTCCAGCTCATTGCTATATGAAATTTGTAAGTGGGCCATGAGAGGAAGGATGGAGAAAGGGACCATGGAAGTGGGGACTCTGCTCAAAGTGTTTTCACTTTTGACCCCTTCCATTGCTCCAATTGGAGCCCCACATCCTGCCTCCTATCCCAATGGTCAAGTCTGCCCTTGAACAGGCGATGGTTGGACAGTCATTGGCAGGGCTCCCAAGCCCAGAGAACATTGAACAAGAGCACTTAGGCAGCCAGAGCAGAGATATGAGCAGCTTGCCTCTACCCCACTTAAGCCACAGGATCACACATACAAGAGTCAAAAGGAAGAGTAATGAATTGGGTTGCACAAAGTTATACATGTGTTTTCAACACAGTGTTAAATTGCTAACTTCCTGTTCAACTTCTTTGCTCTATTTTCCTGTACTACCCTCTTTTGTCTGCTGCCTGGGAAGTGATCCTCTTTCTTTTGAAGAATTTGAAGGATAAGAGTTACATATCCGCACTGGATGTCTGTGAAAGGGAAGAATTGGTGATTTTGGGACTGCTTTATGCTGCTCATATCAAAAAAGGGTCAGTAGGGGTGGTGGATATTCCTGATAGTGGAGAGCCTACCCAGGCAGGGACACTGGATCCACCAGGTTGGTGAAAAGACATTTACCTCGTGAACCAGCAGTCCCTTTCCTCAGTTTAGCTGGTCAGTTTCCTCAGGCTCAGAAAATCCAGCTGCCCAAAGTTAAATTTGTGAATGCAAATGTGGCCTTCAGCCTCAGAATATTTGAAATGCCAACACGTTTCCTTGGGGCGGTCACCTTATCAAACCTGAACCCATCTGAACCCCCGGCACATCTCACCTGTTAAAATCAACAGTAGAGGGGTTGGGATTCAGGCTTTTAATACCTTTAGAACAAAATTAGCACCAAGCCCTTCAATTTTTGGGGGTTAAAATTTCCGCCAATAGAGTACAAAAGCAAGGAAGTTATGCTGACCCTATATAAAACACTGTTTAGGCCCCAGCTGGACTATTGTGTCCAATTCTGAGTACCACACTTTATGAAAGATGTTAAGGCCCATTATGATCCAAGCTGAGGTTACCCCTGGACAAACCTTAACCCAGCTTGATAGATCCTAACTTTTAGTTTGTTTGTTTTGATACGTGGAGAATAGCTACTGAACATAGTCACAGCTGATGAACTTTTAACAAAATAATAAAACATTTATTAAACAAGAAAAGATGAACCATATTACAACACTCCTTCACCCACAACTATAGCTTTACAAATATATACAGATTTGTAAAGATAATACAAGTTACAAAAGCTATCTTATACTCTAACGTCCACAACAAGTACACAGTCCATGTACCAATAGGCACGCTGTGGTCAGACACGCCACACCCTGAAACCATGTGACAAATGTCACTTCAACCAGATGCTATGGATCTCTCCTCAACTCCCCCCCCAGATGCTCGTCACACCATGAGTCAACCAGTCTCACTGAACTCTGTCTTTCACACAAGGGTTTCCAATCTCCACTCTGCAAGAACTCACCTTGGAATTTTTTCCAAAACTGACACTTTCTTTCAGACACTTTCTGCAAGGGTTCACCTCCAGGGTTTTGAACTCTCCTTCAGAGGTTCCTCTCCCCTGGATCACCACATGCACTCAAGCTGTCTTCCATGCACTGTTTCTCACTGACTCAGCCATCAACAGTACCACTGTTTCACATGCCCAAAGCAAAGAGTTACAGACCTTCAGCCACCTCTTTGGACCTTCTTGCCTCTTGCAAGCTGTTCCTGCTTTAAATCTGCTTTCTGCAGCTTTTATCTCTTTAAATCTGAAGCTTGGAGCCTGTCTCTCTGCCCCTCACTCTTAACTTCATTAACAGTACCTTTTCCAGGTTCCTGTCCCTCCTTTGATTAGAAAGTCTGCTTTGGACGTTCCCCTGTTCCTGTTACACTCCTTTGGCCTTGGGACCTTTTGGTTCTTTTGGGAAACCTGCAGCTCCCTCTCCCAGTGTCCAGTCTCTCTGGGGTCTTGGCTTCAAACTGAAGTTAAAACTGTCATTTCTTTAATTCTTCTGTGTATGTCTGTGGGAGGGGTCTGCCTCTCTGTACCCCTGTTGCTAGGCAATAGCCCAATTCTTCTACTCTTGTTTGTTTAGCCTAGCTGCAACAGTCGTAAAAAACCTCATTAGAAATGCAGGCACCTTTGTAAAATGAAACTAGAATTCCATTTGACCTTTCCTAACACACAAATACGGAAATACAAATCAAACTTAAACTTTAAAGCTAAAACTCAATTCTAACACCTCCAAATACCAAAATAACAGGTCTTAATGTGGGATTTATTAGAATGATACCAGGGATGAATGCCTTTACTTCCATGGAGACCAGAGAAACTAGGGTTGTTCTCCTTAGTGCAAAGAAGGTGATGGGGAGATTTTATAGAGGTTTCCAAAGCATGAAGGGTTGTGCTAGAATAAATGAGGAGAGTGACAGAAAGGCCATTGTAGGGATGGGCAATAAATGATGGCCTTGCCTGTCATGCTCAGATCTCAAGTAAAACAAAAGAAGGTGCAGATTTAAAGTAAAAGCAAAATACTGCGGATGCTGGAAATCTGAAACAAAAACAAAAATTGCTGGGAAAACTCAGCAGGCCTGACAGCATCTGTGGAGTTAACGTTTCGAGTCCATATGCCTCTTCTTCAGATTTAAGCTGATTGGCAAAAGAACCATGACAACAACAACAACAAACATTTATGCAGTAAGTTATTCTGACCTGGAATGCATTTTATGTAAAGGTGATGGAAGCAGATTCAATAGTAATTTTCAAAAGGAAATTGAATAAATACTTGGAATGGAAAAAACTTGCAGGGCTATGAGGAAAGTGGGGTGAAGTGGATAGCTCTTTCAGTAAGGCAGCACAGGCATGGTGAGCTAAGTGGCCTCCTTCTATGCTGTATCGTTCCATGATTCTAGGATTAGGAAATGGGGAATAAAAGCATAAAATATATTTGTCCCTTCACATTGGGATAATGCACCTTTATGTAACTATCAAAATCTTAGATCAGGTCATTGGCACCAGCTGGATCTGATCATCACCAGATGTGACTCTCTGAACAGCATTCTCAACACACACAGCTACCACAGCTCTGACTGCGATACAGGTCGCTCCCCTGGGGTGCATCAGGGTTAGGATGCAAACCTTGAAGCTTTTTCATTCGAAACCGTCCTCGTCAACATTAGCAATGCTGCCTACCCAGATAAAAACTAACAATTCATCAGCTCAGTTGAACAGATGCTTTCTGGCATTCCCACATGGAGTGCAGGAACAAAATGGAACATACTTCAAGATACCATCTAAAATACTGCACTCTCAACATATGGGAAGCAAGAGCGGAAAAATTCCGACTGGTTCAAGGCTAACATCACCGTGATGGAACGTGTCATTGAAGCCAACCCGTCAACTCTCATTAATAACAAGAGAGATCTTGAATATTGGTGAAAAGAGAGACATGTTGACAAAGCTTTTCATCTTGCACTCATGAGGACAAATGCAAGAATGCCAAATTTCAAATGATCACAATTTATACTGCAGGAGAAAAAGTTGCTCATTTTCTGGCAAGCCAATTCTGATTACCAAGGTGTTGCCATGGAGAAACAGCAGCAAGCGATCGGAAGCACTCAACCATGTGAGCAGAGGTGGTTTATTTGAGCTGCTGGAGAAAATTGGCTGCCCACTGAAGCTGCTCAATGTGATCACCTCTTTCCAAGGAAACATGATGGGTAGGGTCAGCTATGACAGGGCAACATCAGAATCCTTTGAAATGCATAGTGGGATCAAACAGTGTTGTGTTCTGGCACCGTCACTCCTCAGCATATTCTTCTCTTTATATTTATTTTTCTTCATATGCCTTCAGGTCATCTACAGAGAGTGTCTACTTACATATCAGAACTGATAGAAGGTTGTTCTGCCTTGCTCATCTGAAATCTAAGGCAAAGCTCAGCCAAGTCCTCATCAGAGATTTGTTCTACACCAACAATGTTGCACTAGCATTCCATTTGCAGTGGCAAATGGACAGACTCTCTCACACTTGTAAACAGTTTGGTTTGACCATCAGCATCAGGAAAACAAATATCACAGCCCAGGATGTTGCCAGACTGCCATCTATCAACATTAACAATGTGACACTGGAGGTTGTTGATAGCTTCACAAGTCTAGGCTCCACAATCACAGCAATCTGTCACTTGATCCTGAAATTAACACATGCATTGCAAAAGCTGCGGCTGTTTTGTCCAAGCTGAATAAGAGAGTGTGGAACAACAGCAACCTGACTGAGAACACTAAGCCTGCATCCTCAGTAAACTCCTATACAGTGGCAAGACCTGGACAACATATGCTAGGCAGGAGAAAAGACTGACCTGTTTCCAACTTTACTGTCTTAGACATATCCTTGGTATCTCTTGGCAGGACAAGGTCACCAACTCAGAGGTCCTGGAGCATGCTAATTCCATCAGCATACACTCATTGCTAAGCCAATGACTTCTGCGCTGGCTTGGCCACATTCTTCAAATAGATGACAGCTGTATATCCAAAGACCTTCTGTACGGTGAACTGGGTCATGACCTGCTGGCATCTATAGCCCCACTACAAGGATACCTGCAAGTGAGATATGAAGATGGCTAACATTGACATTGACATCTGCTAGACAGTTGCTGATGGCCATGAACTCTAGAGGCTGACTTTTGGGAGGGGCATTAGAAGAGCCAAGCAGAAATGAAAGGCTCCATTGGCTGGACAGACGGTCCAAAGGAAAAACAGGCCAGTAAATTGTGCATGTCTCAGCCCGCTGTCTTCCTCTGCCACTTCAGCAAATGCAGCAGAGACTGCCATATCACGTGGGGTTCTGAGCCACAAAGGTGATGTTTAACACAGAGTTGACCATCATGGTGTAAACCATTGTCTTACTAGATGGAAAACTGCCACGAGTAAATCTTTAGATCCAGACAATTCATTTATCTCAGTTTATGTCCAGAGGGATAGAATGTAAGAGATAGAAGTCATGCTTCAGCTATACAAAATCCTGGTTAGATCATACCTGAGTTACTGTTAGCACACCTTAGGAATAATACATTAGCCTTGGAGGGACAACAGCGTAGGTTTACCAGAATGATACCCGGACTCCAAGAGTTAAATTACAAAGAGAAATTATACAAACCAGAACTGTATTCCTCGGAGTTCAGGTTAAGGGGTGATTTGATCAAGGTTTTCATGATATTAAGAGAAGAGACAGTGAGAAACTATTTACTCTGGATGAGGAGTCTAAGATTTGGGGACATAGCCTAAAAATTAGAGCTGGACCTTTCAGGAGTAAAATTAAGAAACGTTTCTGTGTGCAAAGGATGATAGAAGTTTGGAACTCTCTTCACAGAATTACAGAATTGTTACCGCACAGAAGGAGGCCCATCATGTCTGCGCTGGGTCTCTGAATGAGCAGTTCACCTAGTGCCATTCCCCTGCCTTTCCCCTGTAACCCAGCTCATTCTTCCTTTTCAGATAATAATCCAATTCCCTCTTGAATGCTTTGATTGAACATAGCCCCACCACATTCTCAGGCAGCGCATTCTGGATGTTAACCACTTGCTGCATGAAAAAATTTCTCCTCATGTCTCCATTGCTTCTTCTGTCAATTACCTTAAATTTGAGTCCCCCTTGCTCTTGATCCTTCCACCAGTGGGAACAGTTTCTCCCAATCTGCATTGTTCAGACCCCCCATGATTTTGAATACCTCTATAAAATCTCCTCACAACCTTTTCTTCTCCAAGGAAACCAATCCCAATTTCTCCAATGTACCTACGTAACTGAAATTCCTTGGCCAGGATTTTACGGCCCTGCTGTGGCATGTCTCCCCACGGCAGATGCGGCAAGCCATTTAAATCTCCATTCAGTTCGGCGGGGCCATACTCTCCCGCTGGGCGGGAGGAGTTTAAAATCTTGACCGTCATCCCTGGAATCATTCTTGTGAATCTATCCTACACTCTCTCTAATGCCTTTCTTAAATCTTTCCTAAATGTAGTGCCCAAAACTGGATGCCATAATCCAGTCGAGACCGGACAGGTATTTTATACAAGTTTAATGTAACTTTCTTGCTTTTGTACACCATGCCCCTATTAAGAAAGCCCCGGATGCTGTATGCTTTATCAGCTGCCCCCTCAACTGTCCTTCCACCTTCAATTACTTATGTATATATACACCCAGGTCCCTCAGCTTCTGCATGCCATATAGAATTGTACCCTTTATTTTATATTGTTTCTTCATACTCTTCCTACCAAAATCAAGAACTTCAGACTTCTCTGCATTGAATTTCATCTGCCACTTGTATGCCCATTCCACCATCCTAGCCTCCTCACAGTTCACAATGCTTCCAGGTTTCATATCATCTTTAAATTTTGAAATTGTACTCAGTGCACCAAGGTATAGATCATTAATATACATCAGGTAGAGCAAGGGCCCCAACATCAACCCCATGGGGATCTCCATTACCAATGTTACTCCAGTCCAAAAAATATCCATTAACCACTACTCTCTATTTCCTGTCACTCAGCCAATTTCACATCCATATTGATACTGTCCCATTTATTCCATGAGCTATAACATTGCTCACAAGTCTGTTGTGCGGCACCGTATCAAACACCTTTTGGCAGTCCATGTGCACCTCATCAACAACCTTATCCTCATCAACCCTCACTGTTACCTCTTCAAAAAACTCTAGCAAGTTAGTTGAACACAATTTTCCTTTAACAAATCCATGCTGGCTTTCCACATTAACCCACATTTTCCCCAGCAACTATTAATTTTGTCTTAAATTTTTGTTTTCATAGGCTACCGCATGAGCAAAGTTAAACTTTTTTTTATTCCCTCATGGGATGTCACTGGCAAAGCCAGCATTTGTTGCCCATCCCTATTGCCCTTGAACTGAGTGGCTTGCTCAGCCATTGTGTAGGGCAGTCAAGAGTCAATCACATTAGTGAGAGTCTGGAGTCACATGTAGTCCAGACTGGGTAAGAATGGCAGATTTCCTTGCCTAAAGGAGAATCTCTAAACTGATTGGCCTGTTGAATATTATCCCTATTAACAGATTTTAGTAACTTCCCCACAAATTACGTTAGACTAAAAAGCTTAGAATTTTATTTATATAGTAATTACTGTTAGTTAGGTATTCCCTTTACTGTAAGATTTTTTGACTAATTCAGGTTCATTACCCATGTAGTAAGACCTGGACAACATTCAGATTTATTGAGGGCAGGAGGACAGATGGAGGAAGCATATGGGATCCTGCCTTTATAAATAGAGGCATTGAGTGCAAAAACAAGCGTTTATGATGAACCTTTATAAAACACTGGTTCCACCTCAACTGGAATATAGTGTACAGTTCTGGGCACCACACTTGAGGAAGGATGTGATGGCATTAGAGAGGATGAAAAAAAAAAGCAAGTTCCAGTTATGTGAATAGACTCGAGAAGTTAGGGCTATTCTGCTTAGAGAAGAGACATTGAGAGGAGACTTGATAAATGTATTCAAAATCATGAGGGATCTCTGCAGAGTAGAAGGGAGAAACTGTTCCCATTGTTGGAAGTGTTGTAAAGCAGAGGACACCAATTTAAAGTGATCCGGCAAAAGAACAAATGGTGAAATGAGGAAGAACTTCTTTACGCAGCGGGTGGTTAGGATCAGGAATGCACCGCCTAAGAGTGTGATAGAAGCAGCTTCAATCCTGGCTTTCAAAATGGAATTAGATAAGCACCTGAACAGATAATATTTATAGGGAGAGGGCAGGTGTGTGGGACTAGCTGAGTGGCTCTTGCAGAAACAGGTCAATTGGCCTTCTTCAGTACTGTTTTTTTTATTCATTCATGGGATGTGGGCAACAGTGGACAGGCCAGCATTTATTGCCAATCCCTAATTGCCGTTGAGAAGGTGGTGGTGAGCTGCCTTCTTGAACCGCTGCAGTCCATATGGTGTAGGCACGCCCATGGTGCTGTTAGGGAGAGAGTTCCAGGGTTTTGACCTGGCAACAGTGAAGGATTTGCAATATATTTCCAAGCCAGGATGGTGAGTGGCTTGGAGGGGAACTTCCAAGTGGTGCTATTCCCATGTGCCTGCTGCCTTGTCCTTCTAGATGGCAGTTGTCGTGGGTTTGGAAGGTGCTGTCTAAGGAGCCTTGGTGAGTTCCTGCAGTGCATCTTGTAGATGGCACACACTGCTGCCACTGTGTATCGGTGGTGGAGGGAGTGAATGTAAGTGGATGGGGTGCCAATCAAGTGGACTGCTTTGTCCTGGATGGTGCCAATCTTCTTGAGTGTTGTTAGAGATACACTCAGTCAGGCAAGCCTGGCTTGTGTCTTATAGATAGTGGACAGGAGATGAGTTACTTGCCACAGGATTCTGAGCCCCTGACATGCTCTTGTAGCCACAGTATTTATATGGATAGTCCAATTCAGTTTCTGGTCAATGGTAATCGCCAGGATGTTGATAGTGGGAGATTCAGTGATGGAATGTCGAGGGGCAATGGTTAGATTCTCTCTTGTTAGAGATGGTCATTTCCTGGCACTTGTGTGGTGTGAATGTTACCACATGCCTGGTTATTGTCCAGGTCTTGCTGCATTTGGACATGGACTGCTTCAGTAACTGAGGAGTCGCGAATGGTACTCCCCACTTCTGACCTTATGATTGAATGAAGGTCATTGATGAAGCTGCTGAAGATGGTTGGGCCTAGGACACTACCCTGAGGAACTCCTGCAGTGATATCCTGGAACTGAGATGATTGACCTCCAACAACCACAACCATCTTCCTTTGTGCTAGGTATGACTCCAGCCAGTGGAGAGTTTTCCTCTTGATTGCCATTGACTCCGGTTTTGCTCGGGGTCCTTGATGCCACACTTGGTCAAATGCTGCCTTGATACCAAGAATAGTCATTCTCACCTCACCTCTGGAGTTCAGCTCTTTTGTCTATGTTTGAACCAAGGCTGTGACGAAGGCGGAACCCAAACTGAGCGTCAGTGAGCAGGTTATTGCTAAGTAAGTACCGCTTGATAGCACTGTTGATGACCCCTTCCATTACTTTACTGATGATCGAGAGTAGACTGATGGGCTGGTAAGTGCCCGGGTTCGATTTGTCCTGCTTTTTGTGTACAGGACAAACCTGGGCAATTTTCCACATAGCCGGGTAGATGTCAGTGTTGTAGCTGTACTGAAACAGCTTGGCTAGGGGCACGGCAAGTTCTGGAGCGTACTATTGCTGGAATATTGTCAGCGCCCATAGCCTTTGCAGTATCCAGTGCCTTCAGCTGTTTCTTGATATTTCTTGATATCACGTGGAGTGAATCGAATTGGTTGAAGGCTGGCATCTATGATGCTGTGGACGTCAGGAGGAGGCTGAGATGGATCATCCACTCGGCACTGCTGCCGGAAGATGGTTGCAAATGCTTCAGCCTTATCTTTTGCATCGATGTGCTGGGCTCCTCTATCACTGAGGATGGTGCTGTCTGTGGAGGCTCCTCCTCTAGTGAGTTGTTTAATTGTTAATTCCATTCACGACTGAATGTGGCAGGACTGCAGAGCTTAGTTCTGATCCATTGGTTATGGAATTGCTTAGCTCTGTCTATCACTCGCTGCTTATGCTGTTTGGCACATAAGTAGTCCTGTGTTGTAGCTTCACCAGATTGGCACCTCTTTTTTAGGGATACCTGGTGCTGCTCCTGGCATGTCCTTCTGCACTTTTCATTGAACCAGGGTTGATCCCCTGACTTGGTAGTAATGGTAGAGTGGGAGATAGGCCGGGCCATGAGGTTACAGATTGTGGTTGAGTACAGTTCCGCTGCTGCTGATGGACCACAGAACCTGATTGTTGCCCAGTGTTTAGTTGCTAGATCTTTGCAAAATCTATCCCATTTAGCATGGTGGTAGTGCCATAGAACACAATGGAGGGTATCCTCAATATGAAGACGAGACTTCATCTTCACAAGGACTGTGCGGTGGTCACTCCTACTGATACCGTCATGGACAGATGCATCTGCAGCAGGTAGATTGGTGAGGATGATGTCAAGTATGTTTTTCTTTCTTGATGGTTCCCTCACCACGTGCCGCAGACCCATTCTAGCAACTATGTCCTTTAGAACTTGGCCAACTTGGTCTGTAATAGTGCTACCGAGCCACTCTTGGTGATGGACATTGAAATTCCCCAGAGTGCATTCTGCACCCTTGCCACCCTCTGTGCTTTCTCCAAGTGGTGTTCAGTGGTGACTACTGATTCATCAGCTGAGCGAGGTGGTGGGGGATGTGGGGCGAGGCAGTACGTGGTAATTAGCAGGAGGTTTCCTTGCCCCTGTTTGACCTGATGGGGTCCAAAGTCAGTGTTGAGGACTCCCTGAGCAACTCTCCCAGCCAACTGTATATCACTGGACCACCACTTCTGCTGGGTTTGTCTGCCGGCAGGACAGGACATACCCAGGGATGGTGACGGTCGTGTCTGGGGCATTATCTGCAAGGTCTGATTCCATGAGTATGACTATGTCAGGCTGTTGCTTGACTAGTCTGTGAGACAGCTCTCCCAATTTTGGCACAAGGTCCCAGGTATTAGTATGAAGGACTTTGCAGGGTCGACAGGGTTGTGTTTCCAGTGCCTAGGTTGATGCCAGGTGGCCCTTCCGTTTTGGTCCCTTATTGATTTTTTAGCAGTTTAAAATAGCTGAATGGCTCGCTGGGTCTTTTCAGAGAGCATTTGAGAGTCCACCACATTACTGTGGATCTGAAGTCACATGTAAGCCAGGCCAGGTAAGGATGGCAGATTTCCTTCCCTAAAGGGCATTAGTGAACCAGATGGGTTTTTATAACAATCAACAATGATTTCATGGTCATCATTAGACATTTTAATTCCAGATTTTTATTGAATAAAAAATTCCCATCTGCCGTTGTGGGATTCGAATCCGGTCCCCACGGCATTGCCCTCCATCTCTGGAGTCCAATGGTAATATCACTATAGCCTCTATTGTGATGGAGAAATATACAGAAGGCCAATGAAACATGAAGATTATATGTAGAGAAGGCTTAAGATTGGGTGCTCATGGAGAAGCATGTAGATGTGCTGGAATTTATGGAGTCCACGAGAAGTGCATATGACTATTAGAGGACATATACAACAAGCGCCAACAAGTGTAAGAAAGCAGTGTGGCAGAGAGCGAAAATTTCAAAGCCAAAATTGGATTGCACCTAGGATCGGCATGGAGCCCCTTCCTCTTCTTGTTGTTCTAACTGAGCAAGTGAGACAGGAAGTGCCATGGTAAATGATGTTTACAGATGACATTGAATTGAGCAATGCGGTGGGGATGATGAGAACATGACTGAGTGTCTGGAGAAAAGCACTGCAGATGGGGTATGAAGATCAGTAGACCAAAGGCCCAATATATGGACTGCCAGTTTGATCCTAGGGAAGAGGATCAGAGTGAATATATAAAGAATATGGGTGAAGACTTGGACAAAGTGAGTAGTTTCGAGCACTTGGGATCAGTGGTGGCAGAAGATGGAAGCATGGAAATTAAAATTGAGCAATGGATTAGCTCTGGTTGGAGTAATTAGGAGTCTTATGTGATAGAGAATTATCACTGGAACTGAAAGGAAGAATCTACAGGACAGTTGTGAGACCGGCCTTGTGATACAGTGCAGAAACTTGGGCAATATCAAGAAGCAAGGAACAACCATTGGAGAGTAATGGGATGCTGAGATGGATGTGTGAAGTGACAAGAAAGGACAATGTTAGGAATCATACATCAGAGGATGAATGAAGATTGTGCGAGCATCAAAGAAAGTAGCCATGAAGAGATTGATATGGTATGGTCATGTGTTGCAGAGAGACTGGATAGGTGGTGAGGTGAGTGATGGAGATGGGACTGCCAAGAAGGAGAAGAGAAAGGCCAAAGACCAGATGAAAAGATATGGCAGTGAGAGACTTAAACTTAGCAGGATTGGAAGAAGAATTGGTGACTGACAGCAGGAGATGGAGTAGGGTGATTAACCAGCTGTGTTGTTTATTGCAAGGGGGATGGAATATAAATGTAGGGAAGTCTCGTTACATCTGTACAGGGTATTGGTGAGTCCACATCGATAATACTGTGTACAGTTTTAGTCTCCTTATTTACGGAGGGATATACTTTTATTGGAGTCAGTTCAGAGAAGCTTCACTAAGATGAATCCTAGGATGAAGGAGTTATCTTATGAGAAAAGGTTAAGCAGATTGGGCCTTTATGCTTTGGAGATTAGTAGAATGGGAGGTGATCTCATTGAAACGTTTGATTCTTAGGGGGCTGGACAGGGTACATTCTAAGAAAAAAATTTCCCTCGTGGAGGAATCTATAACTCGGGGCTGGCACAGTTTTAAAACAGGAGGTCTCCCATTTAAGATGGAGATGAAGAGGAATTTCCTCTGTCAGAAGATCATTAATCTTTGGAATTCTCTACCCCAGAGGGCAGTGGAATCTTGGCAATTGAATATATTCGAGGCTGAGTTAGACAGATTGTGGATCTACAAGGGAGTCAAGGGTTATTGTGAGCAAGCAAGAAAATGGAGTTAAGGCCACAGTCAGGTCAGCCATTATCTTCTTGAATGCCAGTGTAGGCTTAAGGGGCTAAATGGCCTACTCCTGCTTCTAATTCTTATGTACTTATGGTTCAAATATTAGCAGCCTGTATTTCTGTTTTATCATCCAATAGAACCATAGAAAAGTTACAGCGCAGAAGAAGGCCATTCAGCTCATCTTGTCCATGCCAGCCCGAGGACACCCAAGTCCCCTTTCTAATCTCTCCTACCTGCACCCGGACCATAGCCCTGCAGCTTACAGCACTTAAGGTGCAGATCCAGGTATTTTTTAAACGAATATAGAGTTTCTGCCTCTACCACCAACTTGGGCAGCAAATTCCAGACACCCACTACCCTCTGCGTAAAAAAGTGCATGTTACAAAAGCGTTGTATATAGGCTAAACTGGAAACTCTCAAAGGAGTATGACTCCCATAAGTGTGACCTAAAATACAAATACATTTTAATAACTTGAAATAAGACAGGTAAAAAAGATTCAATTTTGTAATCGCTGTATAAATTGTGGTATAACAAGCAACAGATGGTATTTTCAAATGCTCACTATGAACTTCCTCAGGGATTCTCCCAATCATCTGGAAATTCAATTTACACATCTTTCTGGGATTCCTGCTGACCTTCTACTGATGTTACAGTGACCGATCAGTAAAACTCTTGGGGAAATTTCCAGAGCATTTCAAAAACAGGGAGTTGAGGGAGAAGCACATCACATGGATGAATGCTCCATTAGTGCTCTTTGTACACATTGCTGCACTGTACAACTGTTCATGCACTCAGCAAATGTAACAACAGGGCTGAGTTTGCTCCTATAGTGTTTTACACAAAAAAGATTACAGCTTTTGGCTGCTTTTAAACAGAACAAATGTAAGCGATTTTTTAAATGAAGATCCAATATACAGTGAGTATATTAACAGCATCAAGACAGCAGAGTATAAAATGTCTCATTGCAAGTGCAATTGAGATAAGGTCATTGCAGCTTGGATGTGAGACCTAAGGTTTCCAAACCTCCTAGAGTCAGTTCAGAGAAGATTCACTAGGTTGATTCCAAGGATGAAGGGGTTGCCTTATGAGCAAAGGATGAACAGGTAGGGCCTATAAGAGGACTGCCTTAAGTCTTGGGGGATTGACGTTTAATTGCATGGAAACTGCTGTGAGAAACCTAGGAGAAAAATCATAGGTGCATGTACACAGTCATTTCTTAGTTAAAAAGACACTGTGATTGGGAAAAATGGTGAGTGGAGGGGTGGTGTTGGAGGTTACAAGCACATGATGAGACCTCTAGGAATATGTCCAAACAGAGGTGATAAATGTAATAAGACCTTAACACAAATAAATAAAAATGAGAAGGATGTGTTACTGTCAGACATAAGTAACTTCCAGGATCCCTTTTTAGCAATGTTCTGTAACTGCTGTTGTACCCTTATAATGTGGCACAGTCCCCACTGTTCATAGTAGAATGTTAGTGCTGATATAACTTTCCTGCCAAATGCAGTGGATGGTATAACAAAGACATTTTAAAGGTCATGGAGGGAATCGTCATTCCTTGTCTCACCACTTATCTCACCCTACCAAACACTTTGTCTGGAAATTTCCAGCCCCTGTGGTGTTGGGCATCATGGCGGCCAGGGGAGGGACAATATGACAAGCAGGCCAAAATTCAGTTTCACACCATCATGAAATCAATTTGCAATTGTCCGTTCCATCCGTTTTGGGGGGTGGTGGTGTGTGTCAGCTTCACCTCTGACTTCTGAGCGGTTCGAATCGCTCCCTCTCCCTGGGTTCTAGACCTTGGACTTATTTGGAGGTTGTGACAAAGTGCAACAGACAACTGAGTTTGGTGCAAGAAAAAGACTGTGTTTATTGAAGTCACAAATGAATTTATAATATTAGGATTACACTGAGATTATACAGACCTACAAAGTACACTTTTTTAAGAATGGGAAACACACGGCATAACGAGGGAAAATCACGCTACTAATTCCCGTACCCTTGTCCCACCCCCAAAACCTAACTAAATTGAACTAGGAGAGGTCAGGGATCATGCTCACCAACCAGGGTTCCTTGACAGTTCGAAATCCAGCTAGATAAGCCGGTTGCAGTTTTGGGGTACGCTCTTTGTGTCCTCTGGGGCCTGCCGTCCCCACATGGTCCTGGTCTGTGGAATCTGTGAAGGTTCTTCAGTTGGATGGAGGGCACAGTTGTGGGTGGTCGATCTTCGTGGAGGGCTGCGGTTGCGGCCTTGTTGTCTTCGGTTGAGCCTGCCACCCCGTGCCCTTCGCCGTGATGTTGCCTGCGGGCCTGCAAACCTCCAGATCTCATCCCTGCTTGGCTCAGCTCCCTGCTTAAACTTGGCTTCAACCGCTCCCAACTGCTCACTGCCCTGTGTCAGCTTTCAAAACTGCTCACCCTTCTGTGTCCCTGCCCAAAACTGCTCACTTCAGATCTGCTGGCCTAGTTATACTGTTTCTTCGAATTTCTTATCTGAAACCAAATCAAGGTTAGTTCTTTGTCTGATTTGGGCTTCTTCAGCTGATTGTTGTCTTGTTGTTTTTAATGGGCTTGCATGATGTTTATCATTGTCTTCCTGCCCCCATAACTAGTCTTGAACTGAAAGCCATTGTATGTGTGGAACATTGATGGGTTCGCATAATTGCATTGATTGTTGTCTTCCTGCCTTAGTAGTTAGTAGCGATTATTTATGCAAGATTTTGATGGGCTTTAGTTTCGTGTAAGATGAAGTCTTTCTCTGGGTTGATTGTTTTAAAGGGAAGAATGCGTATTCTGTCTCCTCTCGTTGTCTGGTTTCAGGTAAAAGTCCAAAAGTCATATCCTTGTTGCTGATATGAAAAATGTGGGAATTTTGAGAACCCTTCACCGTCAATGGAACCACATGTTGGGAACCTAATTTCAATACTTTAGCATCTCATCATAAGCCCTGCTCGTCAGAATCATTCCCCCCCATGCTGGATTATCAGGAATCACGCCGACGTGTTTCACAACTGTGCATGAGCAACGTGCATCTGGCGAGCTGCACTTCACCCTGGACTTCGAGGTTTGTTTCCCTACCTTGCCTTGGGCAGCACTCACGGTCTTCAAGCCAGCCTTCGCAGGCAGTACCACATCACTTTTAGGGGGGCTCACGGGTACGTCTCTACCTACCAGACCAGCCGTAAGGCAGGGGCGGCTTTCAGCAGCTGCAGGCCTAGGGCTTGCTTGTGGAAGGGGAGAAGTGGCCTTAGGCAAGGGAATAGGCTGCAGGGCGAGGGCTCTACTGGGGAAGGAGGGTATCCCACGGTATGTGTGGAGGCATATGTTAATCTGTACAAGCAGTCTCAAGATGGTGAGGGCTGAGGAGGCAGCCTCCAAAGGAGGTGAGGCCAGATGGAGATGTGAGGATGTGTGTGTGAGAAAGTGAGTGGTGATGTCCCGTGAACAGGCAGTGAGTGAGATGCCAGTGAATGTGTGATGGCCTTGTGAGTGTGTGAGTTTAGAGTAATAAGATGGTTGCCTTACCTTTGTGGCACAGATGAGAACACTCATCCATTTTCTGCACTGAATGGCTGGCCTCGTGTGTGCAGCATTGGCACTGACCAACTCTGCCACCGTCTCCCAAGCAGGAGAGGTGAGACTGATGAGCCTCCTGCGGCCAGAGTGGGAATAGAGGACATTGCGGCAGGCTTCCACAGCATCCAGAAGGCGTCCCAGGGATGTGTCACTGAATCGGTGGGAGGAATGCACTCTTCTCAGCTTTGGAGCCATGTCTTCACTGGAGTGGTCCTGGGCTGCAGTCCTAAGAAACGTGTACATAGCTGCACTTCAAATATGGCGGTCTGCGTGAGGAAGCGGCGAGATAACAGCATGGCAGGCAAATCAAAGGCCGCCTGCCAGTGAGACTGTGCGTTTCTGTGCCTGCATAATTAATGAGACGGGAATGGAATGATATGGCACGGAAACCCGCCATTGCAGCCGGTAGGTAAAACCACTTTTTCCCCACCCGCCACCACAATTTGTACAAATCTGGGACCATTCCGCCCATAAAATAAAACAATTGAATATTATGATGTTGTTCTCATAATACATAAACATTTATATTAAATTACTCTGCGAGCTTGTTTAAACTCAGGCTTTAGCCTGGTTGTACAATATGATCCAAAGAATCACATATTCCAAATCTCACTTATTCGGAGTGACAGCCACTTTTGTTTTCTGGTTTTAATTATATTTTAGGAAAATATTCCTGACTCCAGACAAGATATGCAATTGGAAGCTTATCACTTTTTTCAGTTAAGGAGAACTGAATGGGACTGTAGTATGCAGTGATCTGGTCAACTTCACATCCAACCACTTTCATTACTACATCAGGGGCGGAATTTTCCGTGCCCGCTGGCGGTGGGCATGATAGATGGCGTGCGCGGATAATATGGTGCGATCTGATTCACAACTGTGGGAAGGCAGGTCGCAATCGTCCACTCAGCCTGCTGATGGCAGGCTACGTTTCCCACCATCGGGGAACTCATTGTAATACATCAACATATCATTAAAAGGCCATCCCACCAGGCTCTTGGACCCTAAGTGGATCTGTCCATGTCGGTGGGAAAGCACGTCGACGTGTTTCACAACAGCACACAGGCGATGTGCACTTGGAAACCTTCACTTTGGGTGAACTGGAGGTGAGTGAACAGCATTTTCCTGCAGAGCTCGCCAGGGTCGCCTGTTGGCTTCAGGGGTGCTGGGGTGACATGCTGCCCAGTCTCGGAGGTGACTGTTGTCGGTGGGGTGTCCAAGGAAAACTGCTACCCAGCCTTGGAGGCGACTGTTGTTGGATAAGGGGCAGGGTAGATAAGGGAAGTGGCCATGCAATAGTGACACCAGTATAAACTGACCATTCCTCTGCAACTGAGACAGTTCAGGTGCTGCCACAGTGATGTGATTGGCGTCGTTTTACTAGACTGCCCGCCCACGCACGCAACACGGGGGCACTAAAGTGCCACCAAGCGCTCCAGACCTTACCCCCACCCCCTCGGCACGGATAGTGAGTCCACGACCACTTAGCAGTTAGACTGCATACGTTGTACAATCTCCTTGCCAACACTGGCCATGTAGCAGTCACTACTGGAGGTGCTCAGAGCCCCTTGCAATCTCAGCATCCCGGTTAGGAGCAGTCTCCCCCATGTCGCAGGCTGACAGGGCAGCCATGCAGCGCACTCATCTCTGGCCATCCGAGTGGTGGCCAGCACTCTCTGGGAAGCATTAAGGAGCCGTTGTTGCTGCAGTCTGAGAGTTGGGTGTTGGCTGCTGCTGACTGCTCTGGCTGCTCCTGTGTTGCTGCTCCTGCTTTGACTGCTGCTGACTTCTGGCTGCTGTCTTGCTGGCTGCTCCTGTGGGATTTCCTGGCTGCTGTGTTCCAGCTGTTGTGGTGCTTCCCTGCCTCTAGCCTTTTTTCATCCTCTACTGCTGGGGACCTGGAGCCTGCAAGGCCTGCTGCGTATGTACTGTTGTAGGCCAATTTTGGCATCAGCGATGGAGTTGAGCTTGGGAAGCAGTGCAGGAGCAAAGTCTTGGACTGAGGTCCCCATGGCGGCCGCTACCCTACCAGTGTTGACCTTGGTGCGATGGCATGCTTGCGCTATCATCTTAGCTAGGTGGACGGACTCCTCCATCGTGCCTTGCAATCTGAGGAATGCAGCAGACACCCCTTCCTGATGTTCCCGAGCTTGCCTTTGCAACTCCAGCGGCTGTGACATAACCGAGTCCAGAGGCTCGTCACCTGACTCGGACTCAGCAACGTTCTGGCCTCCAGCAGTCCCCCGAGTGCCACGGACCTGGGAAGGCCCTGCTACCGCCTGCTGTGGATCAGACAGTGCGATGTGCTCACCAGATTGTGATCCCGAGGCTACTCGAAAGCTAGGTCCCACCGAGGGTGTGTATCTGCGTTGGTGGAGGGTGTGGGTGAGCGCTGTGACGGGACTTCAGAGAGGGTGTCTCCAGATTCCTCTTCAGAGGTTTCTTTGGGGCTTGATTGGAGACCCTGTGTCATGGACTCCATCAGCTGTTTGGCAGGTGTGCCTGCGAAAGCAAGGAGAGATAATTAGTGCATGGCAGTGGCCTGTGAAAGAGGACACATCACTCATAGCATGGTTGTCTGATGGATGTTGCACTGTTGATTCCTCACTTGGTAGAGCACTGCTGACCTCCCTGTCAGCACAGGACTGATCCAGATCCTTGCGGGCCAGTTGGATGGCTCGGTTTTCAAAGTCCATGAGAACCTTGATTTTGAGCATTCCTCCACCAGTCTGTGACCTCTTTCTCTTGTTGTGTGCCAGCTTATCCTGCATGGATAGAGATGGAGAAAGTGTAAGCAGGACGCCTGCCAGGCCAGATGATATGTATGCTTGGCCTTTGTGGGTGGTGAGTGGTCCCATGGATGGGATGAGGACAATGACCGTGAATGTGAGAGAGTGAATAGTGATGTCCCTTGAACTGGCAGTGAGTGAGGGCCCTGTGGATGTGTGATGGGTTTGTGAGAGTTTGAGTTGAGAGGGATGAGAAGAGTGACTTACCCCGGGGGAACGGAGGAGATCATTCATCTTCTTGCAGCACTGGGTAGCTGTCCTCTTCTGAAGGGCGTTAGTGCTGACCACCACTGCCACCATCTCCCAAGCTGGATTGGTCATGTTGCTGCCCATCTTGCGGTCATTGCAGGAGTGCAGGACATCCCAGCGGCCCTCCACACAGCATCCAGAAGTTGCTCGAGGGACTTATCATTGAATAGGGGAGGGCTGCAGTCTTTTTACTTTTGCTGGCCATGTCTCCTGGGCAGCAGTGGTGAGCTGGTGGCAATGAACGCTGTGCTGGTGGCTGCCTTTTAAATATGGCAGCTGGCATGATGCAATGGTGGGGTGATGGTGGGCGGGTAAATGAGAGCCCGCCTGCCATGGAAACGGTGTGTTTCCCAGAATGCTTAAGTAATGTGGCGGGCTCGGGATGAGACAAGGTGAAAACCCGCCATTGCCATCAGCGGGTGGAGCCCCATTTTGCCCGCCCTCTACCGTACTTAGTGCAAATTTAGGAAAATTCCACCCCACATATTGTAAATGCAGCTCGAGTTTCAACAGGCTGACGGAAGGTATGAAAAAGAAATACTTGTATTTCTATAACACCTTACACAACTACAAGACATTCCAAAATGCTTTTACAGCCAATGAAGTAATTTTGATGCGTAGTCACTGTTGCAATGTATGAAATGCAGTGGTTAATCTGAGTGCAGCGAATTCCCACAATAACAATAATGACCTGTTTTTTGAGGAGTAAATATTGCCCAAGACACCAAATAACTACCCTGCTCTTCTTTGAAATAGTGTCATAAATTTTTTTCCATCCAGTGCAAGGGTTAAGGACATCTCTATGTGGCTGGAGATAAACTTGGAGTGGAAGGGGGGAGAATCCAGTCGCTGTGGTCGACATAGGAATGAATGACATAGGCAGAACTAGGAATGATGTTCTGCAAGAGAGTTTGAGGAGTTAGGGTCCAAATTAAACACAGAACTTCAAGATAATAATCTCTGGAGTGTTACCTGATCCACATGCCAATTCGCATAGGATCAAAAAGACATGAGAGAATTAAAAGCATGGCTCAAAGAGTGGCGTAGGAAGAAGGGATTTAGATCTATGAGGTATGTCCCAATATTCAAGGAAGAGGGAGCTGTTCCATTGAGATAGGTTGGGATCTGTGCCCTGGCAAATTGTATAACTAGAGGTATGAACAGGACTTTAAATTCAAAGAGAAAGCGGGGAGAGTTTAGGTGAAGGGAGATTTAGAAATCCAAAGAGAAAAGTTGAGACAATAGAACAGTGCGGTGATGTAGGTCTAGCCAAGCAGAGTGGGACAGCAAGGAACAAAGAGTTTAACAGTAATAGTGCATCAGCAAATAAGGTCCATGCAAATAATCCTAGTGGATCTTTAACTATGATAATATTAATCAAACCTGCCTCATTGCACAATACTAGATTTAAAATAGATTTATCCCCAGTTGGTTCCACAATATATTATGCCATGAAACTGTCACAATAACATTCTAAAAATTCATCTTTCAGACCAGCTTTACCAATTTGATTGCCCCAGTCTACATGAAGATTAAAGTCCCCATAATTATTACATTGCCTTTGTTACAAGCTCCAATAATATTCCTAATCTCCACCCACGATGATTCTACCTCCTTATCTTCTGAACCCTGATCCTTTTCCACTAATGCCCTTATGTCACCCCTTTCTATCAGGACCACTCCTCTTTTTGCATTCTGTCAGTCTTTTTGAAACATTGTGTACTCTGAAATATTTATTTCCCAATCTTGAGCATCGTGTAACCAAGTCTCCGTCACGGCAATTAGATCACAACCATTTATCTCTATTTGTGCCACTCGTTCATCTATCTTACTGTGGATGCTTCACAGATAACGAGTCTTTAATTTTATTTTTTTAACTACTATTTGATTACAATACAGTCAGATTCCATAGGAAGAGTTTTCCTGTCAGCGAGCGGGGGTGGATGGAGCCCGCTCACCGATGTGTGAAGTGCTGTGCGGTGAGGTCGGGCAGGTGTCCCGATGTCACCGCGCATCATTTAGATTTTCAAAACAAGAACAGAATTACCTGGAAAAACTCAGCAGGTCTGGCAGCATCGGCGGAGATTGGGGAAGCATTTATCAGGTAGATCTTCCAGCTTCAGTGTTTTTGAGGAGGTCCATCTTCAGAGTGTTCCTGGAGGTCCATCTTCTTTCGTCAGGAGGTCTATCTTCTTTCTTCCGATGAAGGCCCAACCACAATCGCCCTCCTCTCCCCCCTTTATGCTTGTCCGGGACACATCTGGATCAATGTGGCATGTAAAAGTCAGCACTTACCTGAAGAAGGCCTTGGGCAGCTTGCAGAGGTGGGGAGAAGATGTGGGCCTCAAGTAACCAGACCGTGGAATACCACGTGCAGCTCTGGGTGGGTGGAGCATCAACTGCATAGATCTTCTCTGTGCAGCAGCATCCAGGAG